>NC_053389.1:683637733-684237733 GCF_905171765.1 Bufo bufo | reverse complement strand
GTGCACATGATGTAGCGGGTTGCCCTCCACTGTACTAGATACATGCTGTATGCCACAAAACATAACATTTTTATTTAATAAATGTCCTTTGTTGGTACAGTTGTAATGGTATTTGTATTAGCAGCATCTCCATTCTCTTTCTGCTTCATGACCGCTTCCGTGTCATGTGAGGAGCTTTCTTGACAGTGTCTATGACTCTTCTAGGTATATCTTGTCTGAGGATGCAGAATGGCTGGTAGAACAGCTTGGAATTGCTGTTGAGAGAGGAGAAGAGAACTCTGTGAGCTTGGAGGATGTAAGAAAGATTCAAAAACACGCATCAACCAAGTAAGATGATGGTTTTCAGTTTCATCCACCATGTAGCCGCATTTATGTCCTTCTCCCCGCTTGATATAGGGGGTAATTGAAAAATAATTCTGCTCATAGATTAAAAAAATATATATATAAAACCCTTCATGTTTAGCGTTTTCAGTGAAGGTCAACTATTACATATCTTCTGACATATCACAGATAACATCAAGGGGATGGTACCATGAGCCGACACTCCTAACCCCTGACTTTTCCGTAATGACAAGATAATAAAGTCTTTACATCTGTATGTAAAGATATGATGCAAAATAGAGTACCTGCAATGTACCAGAATTGACAGATGCAGTAAAAGGGAGTCTCTTACCTGCTATCTCCGTATCAAACTGAGGGCATAGACAGATAGCTTTAGATCAGGTGATACGAGGCTATGCTTCCGAGTTATGACGTTTTCCTGAATCCGGACCCATTCATTTCTATGGGGCTGTGCACATGAGCTGTGATTTTCACGCATCACTTATGCGTTGCGTCAAAATCGCAGCATGCTCTATATTGTGCGTTTATCACGCAATGCAGGCCCCATAGAAGTGAATGGGGCTGAGTGAAAATCGCAAGCAAGTGCGGATGTGGTGCGATTTTCACGCACGGTTGCTAGGAGACGATCGGGATGGAGACCCGATCATTATTATTTTCCCTTATAACATGGTTATAAGGGAAAATAATAGCATTCTTTCATACAGAATGCATAGTACAATAGCGCTGGAGGGGTTAAAAAAATAAAAATAAAAATTTAACTCACCTTAATCCACTTGCTCGCGCAGCCGGCATCTCTTCTGTCTTCTTCTTTGCTGTGTACAGGAAAAGGACCTGTGGTGACGTCACTCCGGTCATTACATGGTCCATCACATGATCTTTTACCATGGTGATGGATCATGTGATGGACCATGTGATGACCGGAGTGACGTCACCACAGGTCCTTTTCCTGTACACAGCAAAGAAGAAGACAGAAGAGATGACGGCTGCGCGAGCAAGTGGATTAAGGTGAGTTAAAAATTTTTTTTTATTTTTTTTAACCCCACCAGCCCTATTGTACTATGCATTCTGTATTCAGAATGCTATTATTTTCCCTTATAACCATGTTATAAGGGAAAATAATACAATCTACACAACCCCGATTCCAAACCCGAACTTCTGTGAAGAAGTTCGGGTTTGGGTACCAAACATACCGATTTTTCTCACGCGTGTGCAAAACGCATTGCAATGTTTTGCACTCGCGCGGAAAAATCGTGCATGTTCCCGCAACGCACCCGCACTTTTTCCCGCAACGCCCATGTGAACCCAGCCTAATAGTCCGTGACATTTGTTGTCAACTCTTATTAATTGCAGCTGCCATAAAGCACATGCACATGCACACACCATGCAGGGAGTGTGTGTCCCCACTATGGCTGCCTCCAAGGAAGTTTTTAAAAATAAACAGCTACAATATATAAAAAAAACACCAGAAGAAACACTGTATCTCACCACTACAGACTTGCACCTAATGAACATGTAAGACATTTGCTTTAGTCAGTTTCTTGACAATATAGTTTTTGTAAAAATAGAAATCATCTGCAGAGAAATATCTCTATCCGGTCGTTACTAATAATTGGCCTCTATATATTGCTCTAGAGATGTCTTTTAGCTTCATTGGGCCTGTATACAGGTTCCTCTTCATAACAATAGATTGAGATTCTGCAGAAGCAAGCTGTTGCGTGAAGGTACAGAAAATGAGAGTCAGTGTCTTTCATTAACATGACCGCTGAAATACACAGTGAAATGAATGGCTCACACTAGATTTATTGTGGAGCAGCATCCTTAGGTTTTATTTCTCTCAATATCAGCTCTAGGAGGAAATGGAACTTGATAAGTCGGAAGATTTGGACTGGAGGTACAGAGTCACAGATGTTTAACAAGCTGGAGAGCATAGCTATGAGTCCTTCCCCGAGTACTCCTGTCCTTGGATGTCACATCAGCAGAGCGCTGGAACCTGCAGCTGTCAAAGGAGAGGTAGTCAGTCACAATGTTATCCTCTTACTGCTAAGTATGACCAGTGGCGTTGCTAGGGCTGGTGTCACCCGGTGCGGTAGAAAATGGTGTCACCTCCCCGAAGCAATAATTTTTTAGCCATATATGGGGGCTATGGTGGTGCTACTGCCATAGGGGGCATCCGTTAGCTCAGCAGACCCCCCCTAGCAGTCAGAGCCTGGTCTCGGTAGGGGCACTTCCAGATTATTTTCTGTCCGCTGCCACAAAACAATGGTGCTTATAGCACAGACTACACAGTGTAACGGTATACTGTATATTGTGGGGCACAGTGTAGCAGTATCAAGTGCCTCTCTCTTCCCCCCCCATGTCCCAGTATCAAAGTGCCTCTCTCTTCCCCCCCATGTCCCAGTATCAAAGTGCCTCTCTCTTCCCCCCCATGTCCCAGTATCATAGTGCCTCTCTCCCCCCCCATGTCCCAGTATCATAGTGCCTCTCTTCCCCCCCCCCATGTGCCAGTATCATAGTGCCATGCCATCTCCCCCCCCAAAAGTGCCAGTATCAAGTGCCTCTCTCCCCCCCATGTGCCAGTATCAAGTGCCTCTCTCCTTCCTCCCATGTGCCAGTATCATAGTGCCATCTCTACCCCCCAATGTGCTAGTATCAAGTGCCTCTCTCCTTCCCACCCCCCATGTGCCAGTATCATAGTGCCAAACCCCACCATGTGCCAGTATCAAGTGCCTCTCTCTTCCCCCCCATGTCCCAGTATCATAGTGCCATCTCCCGCCCCCCCCCCCCATGTGCCAGTATCAGGTGCCAACCCCCCTCCCCCCATGTGCCAGTATCAGGTGCCAACCCCCCTCATGTGCCAGTATCAAGTGCCTCCCGCTCCCCCCATGGCAGTAACAGTCGGGTATTAAAAAAAAAAAAAAAACACTTGTAACCTCCATGTCAGCGATGCGATGCAGCCTCTTCCTGTGTCCCGCCCTGTATGTCCATATATGGAGTCAGTGCTTGTGTATTCTAATTTAGCCTGTATTTCAGAAAAGTTTCTGCTGGGATTCGAACCCACGACCTGTATCAGAGGCAAAGCACTTAACCTCACAGCCATAAGATCTGCCTTGCTACAAATATGAGACTTCTACTGTTATAGCTGGCTAAGTGTACATCTATACACATGACAGCTGCCCTAACACACCCAGCTCTGCTATATCTTTATATATGATAGCTGCCCAGCACACCCAGCTCTGCTACATCTAATACACATGACAGCTGCACCAGCACACTCGGCTCTAATATATCTCTATATATGACAGCTGCCCCAGCACACCCAGCTCTGCTACATCTATATATCTCTAAGTATTGCTATACAGTAGATAGATATATAGAGATATAGCAGAGCTGAGTGTGCTGGGGCAGCTGTCATGTGTATAGATGTAGCAGAGCTGGGTGTGTTTGGGCAGCTGTCATGTGTATAGATGTAGCAGAGCTGGGTTTGCTGGGGCAGCTGTCATATATAGAGATATAGTAGAGCTGAGTGTGCTGGTGCAGCTGTCATGTGTATTAGATGTAGCAGAGCTGGGTGTGCTGGGGCAGCTATCATATATAGAGATATATACAGAGCTGAGTGTGCTGGGACAGCTGTCATATAGAGATATAGCAGTGCTGGGTGTGTTGGGGCAGCTGTCATGCGTATAGATGTACACTTAGCCAGCTATAACAGTAGAAGTCTCATATTTTTTCAGTCAGTTGCAAGGCAGATCTTATGGCTGTGTGGCTAAATGCTTTGCCTCTGATACAGAAGGTCGTGGGTTCGAATCCCAGCAGAAACTTTTCTGAAATACAGTCTAAATTAGAATACACAAGCACTGACTCCATATATGGACATACAGGAAGAGGCTGCATCGCATCGCTGACAGACGGTTGTGGGTTCAAATCCCAGACACATCTTTCCCTCTCCTGAGGACGGCAATACAAATGACTCGTAAATGCCGGCCCTGCTGGTTTCACCCCATCAATGGTGTCACCCGGTGCGGTCCGCACCCCCCTTGCAACGCCACTGAGTATGACTGCCTTAAGGGATTTTCCAGGATCATGGGCTTTTTTTTTTTTTTACCTATTCCCCAGAGCATGTGGTACCCACTGGGTCACATGCCTCTTGGGTACAAGTCATAGCTGAGGCCAGTTATTGACTGCACATGACTCCGTCCATACCCTGTCCAGACCTACACAGACCGGGGACCAGAAGATCGCGTAAGGGAGCAGATGAGTGTACTATATGCTCAGGGGGGTAGGTAAAAAGGCCCTATGAAAGGGTTGTCTGGGAACAGATATTGATGACCTTCTCAGGAGAAGTAATGAATAGGGATGAGCAAATCAACTTCGGATGAAACATCCAAAGTCGATTTGCATAAAACTTCGTTAGAATACTGTATGGAATGGGAGCTCCGTACAGTATTAGAATGTATTGGCTCCGATGAGCTGAAGTTATTATAGTTCCATACAGTACGCTTCATACAGTATTCTAACAAAGTTTTATGCAAATCGACTTTGGATGTTTCATCTGAAGTCGATTCGCTCATCCCTAGTAATGAACGTCAAATCAATGGAAGTCTGACACCTGGCCTTCTGCTCTGTACACTGTATAGTTTCAGGTGCTCAAAACAGCTGATCTGTTATTGATGACCTATCCTGAGGATAGGTGTCACGTACGAGGGACAGAGGTTTAAAACGGCCCACCCACCTGCCCTCTTGCACCATGGCCAGGGTGTGACTCCAAGGGGGAACTCCACAGCTCAGTTCACACCCCCACGATACACGCTGCCACCACCTACTGAATTCCAGGCCAATAGATAAACCTACACATGCACTCACTGTTCACAAGCAGGCACACAGTAACACCAGCCATACTTATACCCTACATAACAAAGCAAATCTTTAAAGTTTTAGGCTTCAATGAGCAAAAGGTGCAGGAAATACATACATACATGTGCAAAACAATTATGAAATAAGAGAAAAGTCTGATACTTAGTGTATTGCATTGTAGAAGTCCTTACTGTCCCTGAGACAGGGAAGAAGATGTACACAATTCAATCAGATTGGGTCTCCCAGCTTGTGCCAAATACAGTCGCATATTTTTATTTCCCCTCAGCAAAACGGCTGTCAGGAAAATATCGGAGCCCATCATGCAGGAATATATTGGCAAAAGTCTCAGCTTTTAATATCTACTTGTATGACTAGCCAGTATAGTCAGTGGCATATCCATTTGATGCATTTTTTCTGTGATTTATATGATTATAATTTCATCCGCACAATGCTTCGTTGTGTATAGGATGCCTTTGTGGTGCATGTGGACCGCGCCGACATCCTCCATTGTATGCATTTTTTGCTGGGGATAGTAGTTTGCTGCGGTCCACATGCAGTGGGGCTGCTCCCCCAATGTAAAACACGCTACAGTGTTTGGGGTTTGAACAGTTCCCCCATATTTGCCACTATATTTTTGGCATTTAAACACTCCTCTGCACCTGGTAACCTCCATCACACGGTCTGATATGGGTGTGGCTTACAGTCTGGCTTTGTTCACATTGCACTAGTTGTCCTGCTAGTCGGTTGTGTGAATGCTTGGCTGTGAGCTGGATTTCATCACCTTCAGACCTTGTTCACACCATAGTTAGCGTAGTGATAGGACCCCTTGCCATGCTGAGTGACCGTGACGTGGTACATGATGGGCTCCGATATGTTCCTGACAGGAATATATTGGCAAAAGTCTCAGCTTTTAATATCTACTCGTATGACTAGCCAGTATAGTCAGTGGCATATCCGTTTGGTGCATTTTTTCTGTGATTTCTATGATATATTCACTCCTATACCTGTGTGGAGCCATGCCTGTCTGTAGGCCTCCTGCTGTGAGTGGATCCTCAGTGTCTGCGCCCTTCATGAATTCCCATGGGATTAAGTGATTTGCGAGTATGAGGAACTGTGCATACCTAATTGAACAATTTAAACGGCATGGGCATCTGATAGGTACAGTCGTGGCCAAAAGTTTTGAGAATGACAAAAATATTAGTTTTCACAAAGTTTGCTGCTAAACTGCTTTTAGATCTTTGTTTCAGTTGTTTCTGTGATGTAGTGAAATATAATTACACGCACTTCATACGTTTCAAAGGCTTTTATCGACAATTACATGACATTTATGCAAAGAGTCAGTATTTGCAGTGTTGGCCCTTCTTTTTCTGGACCTCTGCAATTCGACTGGGCATGCTCTCAATCAACTTCTGGGCCAATTCCTGACTGATAGCAACCCATTCTTTCATAATCACTTCTTGGAGTTTGTCAGAATTAGTGGGTTTTTGTTTGTCCACCCGCCTCTTGAGGATTGACCACAAGTTCTCAATGGGATTAAGATCTGGGGAGTTTCCAGGCCATGGACCCAAAATGTCAACGTTTTGGTCCCCGAGCCACTTAGTTTTCCCTTTTGCCTTATGGCACGGTGCTCCATCGTGCTGGAAAATGCATTGTTCTTCACCAAACTATTGTTGGAAGAAGTTGCTGTTGGAGGGTGTCACAAAAGCATCACCCTCCTTTTAACATGTCAAGTCTGCCATTTTAACCCAATCAGCCTGACATAATGATCTCCAGCCTTGTGCTCGTCAACATTCTCACCTGAGTTAACAAGACGATTACTGAAATGATCTCAGCAGGTCCTTTAATGACAGCAATGAAATGCAGTGGAAAGGTTTTTTGGGGATTAAGTTAATTTTCATGGCAAAGAAGGACTATGCAATTCATCTGATCACTCTTCATAACATTCTGGAGTATATGCAAATTGCTATTATAAAAACTTAAGCAGCAACTTTTCCAATTTCCAATATTTATGTAATTCTCAAAACTTTTGGCCACGACTGTACAGTAGATACTAAATGGATCACGAAGAAGAATGTTTGACCAAAAACAAAGTAATGGAGACCTTGTGGAGCCGCAAGGGCCTCCATTACCATATACATAAGACCTCAATAGGGGAATATTACGATTATACTCATAAAATCACCTTACAGATGATGTATGATACAATATGGTCGTCTGATTATCACAGTAGGTCTTCAATATCTGTAGACCCTTTTAAGCTAGCCATAAACTAAAGATAGAGGTCGTAGTAATGTGACTCTTCTTTTTTTTTTTTTTCAGTTTATAACCAGTAGAGTAAACTGGGTTGTACAGAGTTCGGCTGTTGACTATCTTCATCTTATGCTAGTAGCCATGAAGTGGCTTTTTGAGGAGTACGACATCGATGGGCGTTTCTGCATTAGTATCCATGATGAAGTTCGCTATTTAGTATGTAGTGAGGACAGATACCGTGCAGCATTAGCTCTCCAGATCACAAATCTGCTAACAAGGTATAGTTTTTACTAGTTATGTCTTTTCTATTAAATATGATGATTGACTACACAATGACATTACATTAACCACGACTATTACTGACCTTACATGGGTTTTCTGACAATGCATGATGTTTATAGATGAGTAACACAAAGTCATGGACTAGAAAAAAGGCCAATCAGGCTTTTCAGTTTGCAAACGTAGGGTTTTTTGCCACTGATTGTCCCTCTCATAGACCGTGACTATGGAATGAGCGGACCACAGCACAAATTGTGAAACAAGCTGGTGAGGTGGTTGCTGAGCTGCGCTGGTCAGGCATTTATACATGTATTTCTCATTAATGACATTAGGGGACACAGCACTGTGGGTATATGTGTTGGCTCCACAGACACAAGGCTAAACAGTTTTAGTCTAGTGTGCGTTGGAGACAGATATATCCTGCTCTTCTATGTAGGCCTTTCTGATATTTTTCTTTCTTTCTTTTACAGTCTGCAGGTTTTATCCTGAAGCAGGTGGGTCTTCATCGTGGGCCCCCAATGTAGTCTCCCCCCCCCCCCCCCCCCTTCCTCCATTTTTCCTCTAACCCTGCAGTAGGAACATAAGCTTGGATGAAATCATGGCTGGAATACCAGAAACCCCATGTCTCTGCTCCTAATTCAGTCCCCAAATTCTGCTGGGGTCTAGGCCACACTTTAGTCCACCCTCACCAGTGACACATCAGCATGCCATACACTCCTTCGGCCTCTGTATTATAGTAGGACAGTGTTCCTTTTAAATCAGATATTTTTTTATTAAGCACAGTTTGAATTTTTTTTTTTACAAGTAATATTGTTACAACATATAAAAATGATATACAGAGCCATTAAGTAAGCCCCCAATCCCCTCCACCCCCTAGCGAAGAGACGGTCCGCAATTTGTAACAAAAGTATCACACCTCATCATACTTAACATCTGATAATCAACAAAATCATATCAATCATATGTAGGTCCCATCCATATCCATACTTAGTTACTCAGTCAGGACACCTCAATTATTCTCCAGCCCAACTTGTTCCGATTCCTGCCATATCTAACTCCTACACAAATACGGCTATCCAGTCACTCAGCCTGGTCTGCCCCCCACCAAATCAAGGGAAGTCTAGACAGGCCCAGGGGAGGAGAACCCGACCCTGGCGGAGAGCCACTTATTCTATATTGCTATAAATTTGGCTTTGCACTTCCTCTTTACATACACCCCCCTTTCAAGACGGAGTATATCATTCATCCAATTAAGGAATTTAGTTACAGAGGGAGGCTGTGGACTAATCCAGTACTGAGCTATCAGCTTCTGGGCCTGGAATAATAGGCACTGAACACCAACACGCACATCATTGCCTGCAACGTCCACCACCCCCAGTAGGCAGGCTCTAGGACTAAAAGGCACTCCAATTTGGTATGCATCCTTAATACTTTTTATCACTCCCAAAACATGTGAATTATAGACGCAGGGCCCCCATCCACCCTCACATACCGATAGTTGCAGCATTAAGGCCAGTATCTCATTCCATTGTTCACCCAAAATAGGGCCGACTTCCGCCTAACCGGGAGTGATCCCTCTCCCAAAGACAAAAAGGTTCTTATATATTGAAGAGATCAATCCTTTCGTAGAGGATCGAGAGAGAATCTGTTGCAGGAGTGGAACCATTATACAGGTCACTAAGATAGATTTAGCCTGCGACTGGAACGGTTGTCTCAGTTGTAGAAATTGATAGAAGGCAGTACAAGGAAGGGTAAACTCCTCTCTAATCTGATCAAATGACTTAAATTCCCCATTCTTCTGCAGCTGGTATAAGAATACCACTCCCTTCTCTCCTCTTCCCACGGGGAAAACCCTTTCAGGCGGAATATCTCAGGCAACTGAGGGTTTTTCCACAACGGTGTAACCTGGGTAAAACCTGTTATGGACAACAGCTCCCGGCATATGCACCAAACCTTACATATTAAGTTAATTGTAGGTAGTCTCGCAACCTGAGCGGGGAGGCCACCCTGTTCCAACAAGACTATAGGGAATTTGCATCTTATAATGTGGGCCACTAGTTTTGTTGACTTGTTTCCTCCAGAAGCCTGTCCCCAGCCCCTTTGATGTTACATCTGTGAGGCGATAAAGTATAGCCAAGGAAAATATAATCCCCCTGAATTGTTTGCAAGGTGTACAGCTTTATCCTGGCAGATTTTTTGGCCCAGATCAAGCTTCTAAACAGGCCCTGTATTTAAAAAAAATATCCTTTGCGGAATCCACACCAGGGAGTTATGCAGAACATACATAAGCTTCGGCATCGCTCTACCTGGGCTTGTGAATAAGTGGAGTTTAAAGAACCGGAGTTTAAGACAAGGAGCAAGAAACTAAGGTTTGATAGATTTTCCTTGTGTGTTGTTGGCTTGATTCTAGCTAGTCCTCCAACTGCAGCAGACAGGGTCTAATTCTAACTCATATTTACTGTTTTTTCCTTCTTTACTGTTCATCCCCATTTAAACATGAGCTCCATGGACAATGCTACTAAGTGTGTGTCCTGTGCCATGTATGCATGCCTTGAAGAGCCGTTCAAGGGTGAATACATTTGCACTAGATCCAATCATGTTGCATATTTGGAAGCCCAGATCTTTGATCTAAATAAGCAGCTGGAAATACTTAGGGGCATTGCAAAACTGGAGAGAGGCTTAGACCTCACTGTGCAGGCACTGACTGGGATCAGTGAAATGGAGGTGGGAGGAGGAGGGCAAGATCAGGACTATTAGGTCAGCATTTTGGTTAATGTAGGAAGAAGGGGTAGAGGGAAAAGTGCCAGGGAGGCTAGTCCTGAACTGGAACTCCCTAGTAAATATGCCTGTTTGGCTGATATTAGGCATGAAAGCCCAGGGCCAGAAACACTGAAGCAGGGTGTTTCTCCTAGGATGACTACTGCAGAAGGGATGGGAAAAGGAGTGCAGCAAAGGTTAGACAGATGCTGGTGGTAGGGGACTCTATTATTAGGAGGACAGACAGGGCCATCTGTCTCAGAGACCGTGAATGCCGAACAGTGTGTTGTCTTCCGGGTGCTCGCGTTCGGCATATTGCGGATCGGATTGACAGATTGCTGGGTGGGGCTGGGGAAGTCATGGTACACATTGGCACCAATGACAAAGTCAGGGGGAGATGGAAGGTCCTTAAAAATGATTTTAGGGAACTAGGAGAGAAGGTCAAGTCCAGGACCTCCAAGGTAGTGTTTTCAGAAATACTACCAGTGCCATGAGCGTCACCAGAGAGACAATGGGAGCTTAGGGAGTTAAAGAAGTGGCTCAGAAGCTGGTGCAGGATGGAAGGGTTTGGGTTCATGGAGAACTGAGCCAACTTTTCTTTTGGTTACAGGCTCTATAGTAGGGATGGGCTGCATCTTAATGGGGAGGGTGTAACTGCTCTGGGGGAAAAATGTTAGATGGCTGGAGGAGCTTTTAAACTAGGATCTGGGGGAGGTTGGGGGGTCATAGTAATAAAGGGGGTAGATATTGTAGATGGAGAGTGGGATATAGGAGGGGACAGTGGGGATTTAGTGGGGGCTGGGGTTAGTGAGGAAAGTAGGGAGAAGACTAGGCAGAACTATACACCGATGAAAAATAGAACTGCTGTTAACAAGAACCTGTTACATACAAACATAAACCAAAGTAACCCAAAAATCCCGGATATTCACTTTACAAAGGTATTTTCACAAATGCCAGAAGTCTAGCTAGAAAAATGGGGGAGCTGGAGGCTATGGTACTAGAAGAACACATAGATGTAGTTGGTGTGGCTGAGACATGGTTGGATTCTTCGCATGACTGGGCTGTAAATATTGAGGGTTTTACACTATTTAGGAAAGACAGGGTCAATAGAAAAGGTGGTGGTGTGTGCCTGTATGTGAGGAGTGATCTGAAGACAAGTGTAAGAGGCAATTGTGGGTGAGGATGTGGAAACCTTATGGGTGGAAGTTCAAAGGGATATAAACACTGAAAAAATAATACTTGATGTAATCTATAGACCCCCTAACATCACAGAACCAAATAGAGTGGGCTGCACAGGCTGGTACAGTGGTCATAAAGGGTAGATTTTAACTTCCCAGACATTGACTGGGGTCATGATTCTGCCTCAACCGCAAAGTAGAGAAAATTCCTCAATTTGCTGCAGGACCACTTTATGGGCCAGTTTGTAGAAGCTCCCACTAGGGCCGATGCTCTGTTGGATCTGGTAATTTCTAATGATGCAGAGCTTGTTGGAAATGTTACTGTTGGAGAAACACTAGGTAATAGTGACCTCAATATAATTATATTCCCCCGAAACTATAAGAAGCAAACTCAGGCAGGCAAAACAAAGACACTGAATTTAAAAAAGGCTAATTTCCCTGGGTTGAGGGCAGCATTTCAGGGCATAGACTGGGAGCAGCTACCTGGGAGCAGCTACTGTCACATAATAATACTGAGGATAAATGGGAGAGCTTTAAATCCACATTGAGTAATTGCACAATTTTTTTTATTCCTTTAGGTAACGAGTATAAAAGGCTAAAATTAAACACCCCATGGCTTACAGCTACTGAAAAAAGGGCAATAAAATACAAAAAAAAATTAAATAATATATTTAAAAAATACAAATCTGTGGGGTCAGCTGTAGCGTTTGAAGGTTACAAAGAGCTTAATAAAATCTGTAAAAAGGAGAAAACAAATCCCCAAAAAATCATTAAATATATAAATGCTAAAAAACCAAGGTCCGAGCAGGTAGGTCCCATAAATAATGGTAAAGGGGAGGTAGTCACTGAAGATAAGGAAAAGTTACTAAATGTTTTTTTTAGCTCTGTATATACAAAAGAAGAGAAAGGAGTTGATATCTGTCGCACCGGGGCTGTTAGTACATCCAGTAATATACTCAATTGGCTAACTGTAGATATGGTCCAAGACAAGTTAAATAGGGTAAATGTGAACAAAGCTCAGGGTCCAGATGCATTACACCCAAGAGTGCTTAAAGAGCTCAGTTCAGTCATTGCTGTGCCCGTTTATAATTTTTAAAGATTCTCTAGGTACTGGTACAGTGCCAAGTGATTGGCGCAAGGCAAATATGGTGCCCATATTCAAAAAAGGATCTAGGTCCTACACAGGTAATTATAGATCAGTTAGTTTAACTTCTGTTGTGGGAAAAATGTTTGAAGGCCTCTTAAGGGACTATATACAAAAGTATGTGACCGTAAATATTATTATAAGTTATAACCAACATGGGTTTACCAAGGACAGAAGTTGTCAGACTAACCTGATTCGTTTTTATGAGGAGGTGAGTAGTAGCCTGGACAGAGGGGCGGTTGTGGATGTAGTGTTTCTGGATTTTGCAAAGGCTTTTGATACTGTCCCTCATAGATGCTTAATAGGTAAAGTAAGGTCTATTGGCTTGGAAAGTATAGTTTGTAATTGGATTAAAAACTGGCTGAAGGACCGTGTCCAGAGAGTTGTGGTCAATGATTCCTACCTATTCAGAATGGTCCCGGGTTATAAGTGGTGTACCCCAAGGTACAGTGCTGGGCCCTCTATTTAATTTATTAATGATATTGAGGACAGGATTAATAGCATCATTTCTATTTTTGCAGATGACACTAAGCTATATAGTACTGTACAGTCTATGAAAGATGTCCATAAACTACAAGCTGACTTGAACACTATGAGTGATTGGGCATCAACGTGGATAAATGTAAAGTTATGCATTTTGGTAGTAATAATCTCCGTGCTTTGTATGTCCTAGGTGATGTAACACTGGGAGAGTCACTTATAGAGAAGGATTTGGGTGTCCTTGTAGATCGTAGATTAAATTACAGCATACGATGTCAATCAGCTGCTTCTAAGGCAGCAGTTCTGGGCAGCAGTCCATAGAAAGGACGCACTGCAGCTGGAAAAAGTACAGAGGAGAGCGACTAAACTGATATGGGGCATGGAGGGTCTTAGTTATGAAGAAAGATTAAAAGAATTACATTTATTTAGTCTTGAGAAGAGACGTCTAAGGGGGGACATGATTAACCTATACAAATATATAAATGAGCCATACAAAAAATACGGTGAAAACCTGTTCCATGTAAAATGCCCTCAGAAGACAAGGGGGCACTGCCTCCGACTGGAGAAGAAAAAGTTCAGTCTCCACAAGCGTCAAAGCTTCTTTACTGTAAGAACTGTGAATCTCTGGAATAGACTTCCTCAGGACGTGGTCACAGCAGAAACAGTGGACCGTTTTAAAAAGGATTTAGATGAATTCTTAAAAGTAAACAACATTAACCACCTCCGGACCGCTGTACGCACAGACGCGTCCTGGAGGTGGTTGATTCATTCCTCCTGGACGCGCCGGCGCGTCCTCTCGCGAGACGCGAGATTTCCTGTGAACGCGCGCACACAGGCGCGCGCGCTCACAGGAACGGAAGGTAAGAGAGTTGATCTCCAGCCTGCCAGCGGCGATCGTTCGCTGGCAGGCTGGAGATGTGTTTTTTTTAACCCCTAACAGGTATATTAGACGCTGTTTTGATAACAGCGTCTAATATACCTGCTACCTGGTCCTCTGGTGGTCCCCTTTGTTTGGATCGACCACCAGAGGACACAGGTAGCTCAGTAAAGTAGCACCAAGCACCACTACACTACACTACACCCCCCCCCCCGTCACTTATTAACCCCTTATTAGCCCCTGATCACCCCATATAGACTCCCTGATCACCCCCCTGTCATTGATTACCCCCCTGTCATTGATCACCCCCCTGTCATTGATCACCCCCCTGTAAAGCTCCATTCAGACGTCCGCATGATTTTTACGGATCCACTGATAGATGGATCGGATCCGCAAAACGCATCCGGACGTCTGAATGAAGCCTTACAGGGGCGTGATCAATGACTGTGGTGATCACCCCATATAGACTCCCTGATCACCCCCCTGTCATTGATTACCCCCCTGTCATTGATCACCCCCCTGTAAAGCTCCATTCAGACGTCCGCATGATTTTTACGGATCCACTGATAGATGGATCGGATCCGCAAAACGCATCCGGACGTCTGAATGAAGCCTTACAGGGGCGTGATCAATGACTGTGGTGATCACCCCATATAGACTCCCTGATCACCCCCCTGTCATTGATTACCCCCATGTCATTGATCACCCCCCTGTAAAGCTCCATTCAGACGTCCGCATGATTTTTACGGATCCACTGATAGATGGATCGGATCCGCAAAACGCATCCGGACGTCTGAATGAAGCCTTACAGGGGCATGATCAATGACTGTGGAGATCACCCCATATAGACTCCCTGATCACCCCCCTGTAAAGCTCCATTCAGATGTCCGCATGATTTTTACGGATCCACTGATAGATGGATCGGATCCGCAAAACGCATCCGGACGTCTGAATGAAGCCTTACAGGGGCATGATCAATGACTGTGGTGATCACCCCATATAGACTCCCTGATCACCCCCCTGTCATTGATTACACCCCTGTCATTGATCAACCCCCTGTAAAGCTCCATTCAGATGTCCGCATGATTTTTACGGATGCACTGATAGATGGATCGGATCCGCAAAACGCATCCGGACGTCTGAATGAAGCCTTACAGGGGCATGATCAATGACTGTGGTTATCACCCCATATAGACTCCCTGATCACCCCCCTGTCATTGATTACACCCCTGTCATTGATCAACCCCCTGTAAAGCTCCATTCAGATGTCCGCATGATTTTTACGGAGGCACTGATAGATGGATCGGATCCGCAAAACGCATCCGGACGTCTGAATGAAGCCTTACAGGGGCGTGATCAATGACTGTGGTGATCACCCCATATAGACTCCCTGATCACCCCCCTGTCATTGATTACCCCCCTGTAAAGCTCCATTCAGATGTCCGCATGATTTTTACGGATGCACTGATAGATGGATCGGATCCGCAAAACGCATCCGGACGTCTGAATGAAGCCTTACAGGGGCATGATCAATGACTGTGGTTATCACCCCATATAGACTCCCTGATCACCCCCCCTGTCATTGATCACCCCCCCTGTCATTGATCACCCCTCTGTAAGGCTCCATTCAGACATTTTTTTGGCCCAAGTTAGCGGAATTATTATTTTTTTTTCTTACAAAGTCTCATATTCCACTAACTTGTGTCAAAAAATAAAATCTCACATGAACTCACCATACCCCTCACGGAATCCAAATGCGTAAAATTTTTTAGACATTTATATTCCAGACTTCTTCTCACGCTTTAGGGCCCCTAGAATGCCAGGGCAGTATAAATACCCCAAATGTGACCCCATTTCGGAAAGAAGACACCCCCAGGTATTCCGTGAGGGGCATATTGAGTCCATGAAAGATTGAAATTTTTGTCCCAAGTTAGCGGAACGGGAGACTTTGTGAGAAAAAAATTAAAAATATCAATTTCCGCTAACTTGTGCCAAAAAAAAAAAAATTTCTATGAACTCGCCATGCCCCTCATTGAATACCTTGGGGTGTCTTCTTTCCAAAATGGGGTCACATGTGGGGTATTTATACTGCCCTGGCATTCTAGGGGCCCCAAAGCGTGAGAAGAAGTCTGGTATCCAAATGTCTAAAAATGCCCTCCTAAAAGGAATTTGGGCACCTTTGCGCATCTAGGCTGCAAAAAAGTGTCACACATCTGGTATCGCCGTACTCAGGAGAAGTTGGGGAATGTGTTTTGGGGTGTCATTTTACATATACCCATGCTGGGTGAGAGAAATATCTTGGTCAAATGCCAACTTTGTATAAAAAAATGGGAAAAGTTGTCTTTTGTCAAGATATTTCTCTCACCCAGCAAGGGTATATGTAAAATGACACCCCAAAACACATTCCCCAACTTCTCCTGAATACGGCGATACCACATGTGTGACACTTTTTTGCAGCCTAGGTGGGCAAAGGGGCCCATATTCCAAAGAGCACCTTTAGGATTTCACAGGTCATTTACCTACTTACCACACATTAGGGCCCCTGGAAAATGCCAGGGCAGTATAACTACCCCACAAGTGACCCCATTTTGGAAAGAAGACACCCCAAGGCATGGCGAGTTCCTAGAATTTTTTATTTTTTGTCACAAGTTAGTGGAAAATGCTGCTTTTTTTTTTTTTTTTCATACAAAGTCTCATATTCCACTAACTTGTGACAAAAAATAAAAACTTCCATAAACTCACTATGCCCATCAGCGAATACCTTGGGGTCTCTTCTTTCCAAAATGGGGTCACTTGTGGGGTAGTTATACTGCCCTGGCATTCTAGGGGCCCAAATGTGTGGTAAGGAGTTTGAAATCAAATTCTGTAAAAAATGACCTGTGAAATCCGAAAGGTGCTCTTTGGAATGTGGGCCCCTTTGCCCACCTAGGCTGCAAAAAAGTGTCACACATCTGGTATCTCCGTACTCAGGAGAAGTTGGGGAATGTGTTTTGGGGTGTCATTTTACATATACCCATGCTGGGTGAGAAAAATATCTTGGCAAAAGACAACTTTTCCCATTTTTTTATACAAAGTTGGCATTTGACCAAGATATTTCTCTCACCCAGCATGGGTATATATAAAATGACACCCCAAAACACATTCCCCACCTTCTCCTGAGTACGGAGATACCAGATGTGTGACACTTTTTTGCAGCCTAGGTGGGCAAAGGGGCCCATATTCCAAAGAGCACCTTTCGGATTTCACAGGTCATTTTTTTACAGAATTTGATTTCAAACTCCTTACCACACATTTGGGCCCCTAGAATGCCAGGGCAGTATAACCACCCCACAAGTGACCCTATTTTGGAAAGAAGAGACCCCAAGGTATTTCGTGATGGGCATAGTGAGTTCATAGAAGTTTTTATTTTTTGTCACAAGTTAGTGGAATATGAGACTTTGTAAGAAAAGAAAAAAAAAAAAAAAAATCATCATTTTCCGCCAACTTGTGACAAAAAATAAAAAGTTCTATGAACTCACTATGCCCATCAGCGAATACCTTAGGGTGTGTACTTTCCGAAATGGGGTCATTTGTGGGGTGTTTGTACTGTCTGGGCATTGTAGAACCTCAGGAAACATGACAGGTGCTCAGAAAGTCAGAGCTGCTTCAAAAAGCGGAAATTCACATTTTTGTACCATAGTTTGTAAACGCTATAACTTTTACCCAAAGCATTTTTTTTTTTATCAAAGACATGTAGAACAATAAATTTAGAGCAAAATTTATATATGGATCTCGTTTTTTTTGCAAAATTTTACAACTGAAAGTGAAAAATGTCATTTTTTTGCAAAAAAATCGTTAAATTTCGATTAATAACAAAAAAAGTAAAAATGTCAGCAGCAATGAAATACCACCAAATGAAAGCTCTATTAGTGAGAAGAAAAGGAGGTAAAATTCATTTGGGTGGTAAGTTGCATGACCGAGCAATAAACGGTGAAAGTAGTGTAGGTCAGAAGTGTAAAAAGTAGGCTGGTCTTTCAGGGTGTTTAAGCACTGGGGGCTGAGGTGGTTAATGCTTATGAAAACGTGTAGAAATCTGAGTGTCACTTCCTTCTGGGATTCGCGTCCCCACCTATCCCTTGGTTGAACTTGATGGACTTATGTCTTTTTTCAACCATATCAACTATGTAATCATTTTAAGGAGATTGTAGGACAGTGTTCTAGCATGGATTTTTTGGGACCCTTTCAGTTGGCCTCCTGTCTGAAGCCTGGTTTCACATACTCTCTGCTGGGATCTAGTACCATAGGATCCGGTAGGCTAGCCTGTGGGCCTCCTTTTTTTTTTTTTTCTTTAGGTCACATTCTTTGTGATAGAACATCTTCCTCCAAAACCCCCCTTCCTGTCTATGGCTACCTATTTTACTTCTTTCCACTGCAGGATACCCCTATTCTATCTTTCTAGAATCTATCTTTCGAACAGTGAGTAAGCTCCCTTACCCGTACCATAGGTGACCTTTTCAGAATCTCCTGATCTTTTGTGGGGACACTGGAGCATCTCACAAACCAGATTGCTACTCAGTCTGGCCCTTTTCCTCGCGAGTGCAAAGCGTTTTAATGATGATAGGTCCTCCATTTCAAAAGGTAGACCCCCACATATCTTGTTCCTCCTCGGTGTCCTCTGCTATGGATAGGGCCGCCACAGGCAGAACTTCTCCCACCCTAGATCAGTCTCCCTCCCTGGGAACACATTAGACTCAGAGTCCCAGCATAGTGCCAGACTGGCCTCCAGCATCTAGAACCTAATTGGGGCCGTTTGGGACACCCTTCATGTTAAGGAAAATTATGCTCCTTCTAGGACTCCTCTTGGGTCAGCAACACCTGCACTGTGTGGGCCAAACAGCTTCAGCAAGTCCTTTCTTCTTTCTCTTCAGGTCTTCTCAACTTCTTTTCTCAGCTCCTCCATGCCTCTAAATTCCTTTGTGAATCTTGGAGCTGGCCTGTTTTGTGGCCAAAGCAGTGGCTGATTCAGTTGTAACACCATGGGTCATCTGGCTAAGATCCTGGGCAGGTGATGCTGCCTCCAACTTTCTCACTGGTATCATTGGGGGACACAGGACCATGGGGTATAGCTGCTGCTGCCGCTAGGAGGCGACACTAGGCTAAAAAGTGTTAGCTCCTCCCGCCAGCTATATCCCCTCCAGCCGGGAGAGACAGGGCCGGATTAAGAGCATCATGGGCCTGGTGCTGAGGATTTTGCTGGGCCTTTTTATGGAACTGCACTCAGTGTCTTAATTACATATATATTTTATCGATACCATTAAAGTATTTTGTTCCTGCAACTACCCCTTCATTTGGTGTCTATCTTGGCAACATGGAGGGGGACCCTGAGGGTGGGGCACCCTCAGGGCACTATAGTGTCAGGAAAACCGCTGTGTTTTCCTGACACTATAGTGATCATTTAACATGACTATGAAGATTACTGTTTTCTAGCTGCTGTGGACAACAGCAGCTAGAAACAGTAATTTTCATAGAGCTGTGTTATGATTTATGGACACACCACTCAGCATGCTTAGCCAGTCAGATAGAAGGCTGGCTAAGCATGCTGAGAGCTGTGTCTAAATAACATAACACATTAAAGGGATTTTGTCACCAGGTTTCACCCCTGTCAGCTAAAAATATGCTGATGTTCAGGGCGTCTTCACGATTCCTAATGTGGGCTTATAAATGTCATCTGTGGGCTTATTTAGCTAAAAAACAGCTTTTGCTAACCTGTCAGTCAAACAAATAAGGTGCCCAAGGGGATGTTAATGAATGCAAGGTGTCGGCCGCACCCGCCGCCGTTCGTGCCCAGCGCCGGCTTTCCGGACTTCTGCGCCGCCTCCTAATCCTCTGTGCCGCCTCTCGCTCTCCCTCCCTCCCCCCCCCGCACCAGTTGCTCTGACGTCCTGCCGCCGGATATCCTGTGACGTATATCCGGCGGCAGGACGTCAGAGCAGCTGGTGCTGTTCCTGTAATGCCGTGGCCCGCCGGATAGGACCTCAGTAGTGATAGGAAGTTCGGATCTTTCAGATGAATCGGTTCATTTGAATCAGCTCATTCAAATGAACCGATTCATGAATCGGATCTTCGGTTCACTTGCTGAGTCACTGACTGCTGAGCTGACTCGCAAGTGAACCGAAGACTCTAGGTGCCGGTGCGCATGCGCAGATGCTATCCATTCGATTCACTTGCTGCTGCTGACTCAGTCGGCTCTTCAGCTCTCTAATGAGTGAGTCCGGATCAGGAAGAGTAATTGATTATAGTGACAGTGAAGGGAAGCTGAGGCTGACGCCGGACAGGAGGACTCAGGAGCTGTCACTGTGGTGTGCATTGTTACCCACAGTGACAACAGTCTAACACTGACAGTAGTACAACGAACCAAGTGAAGTGAAATGTGAATGCTACCCACAGGGAAAACTATGTGCTGAATTGATAACAGTATTACAGTAACACAGTCACTGGCTGATAATAAAATAGTCCCCACTTAACGGAATCCATAAAGGAGATGTGAACCCACCCTTAGTTATATAGCTACTGAATGAGATGCCTTTAACATATATATCTCCTGAGAAGCCAATTTGATCCTAAAGGGTTAATTCAACCTGTAATCTAAACTGTGTCATCTGCAGGGCTGTGGAGTCGGAGTCGGAGGAAATTTTGGGTACCTGGAGTCGGAGTCGGCAAACAATGCACCGACTCAGACTCCTACTAAATTTAGATTGGAATTTTAAAAAAAAAGCAAGTTTAAATGTCCCAATTCACAAAAAGTTATAATTAATGACTTCTCTACTGTAAGAATAAAGACCAATGCATGCAGTGCCTCACGTAACCGCAAAACGAACACGTTAAGTGACCCATCTGTCACTTCTCTTATCTCTCTGCTCCTGTCAAAGGCGTACATAGAAATCACTGGGCCCCATAGCAAGAATCTAAATTGGGCCCCCATTCCCCTTTTATAGCCCCTCCCACTACCCATTCCAGGCCTCTCTCTTTGTTCCATGAACTATGTCCGCTGCTGTTTTATAATTTATGCCATCAGGGCCGGATTGGGATTACAAAACAGATACAGTGTGTACAGATGTATAGTGTATACAGCAGTGTACTGATATGTGAGGAACGTGGTATAATATATGCAGTGTGTTCAGGTATATAGTATATACAGCAGTGTACTGATATATGAGGTATAAATTACAGCTCGTACCTCACATATCAATCCAATACTGTATATACAATATACCTGTACACACCATCTATTATACCTCGTACCTAACATATCAGTACACTGCTGTATATACAATATATCTATACACACTGCATATATTATACCTTGTACCTCACATATCAGTACACTGCAATATATATTATATATCTGTACATACTTTTTTTTCCTTCTCCACTGGTTGGTCTCCAGTGTGCGCCTTCTCTTCCGGGCAGCCCCCGCTCCTCCCGTGCTGCCTTTTGGTTTTGGCCGCCGCAACTAATTTAGCCCCCGGCTTCCTTTGCGGCCTACCCCAGTTTGCGGCCTTCCCGGCCCCCGCGTGCCTCGGGCCCTTTTCTTCTCCTCTGGTGGGTCTCCGGCGTGCGCCCTCTCCTCCAAGGCAACCTCCGCTCTTCCCATTCCGCTTTTGGCGACTGGAAGTGCGTCGCGGCCAGCCGCCGCAACTAATTTTGCATCCGGTCTCAGGGCCTACTAGGCCTCAAATTCTCTGGACCCTCCCCCTGCCTTCTATGCTTGTGGGGCAGGGCCCTCGGCCGCCGGACACTCCTAGGAGGGCGTGGTTGCCTCTTTTTCCTGCTTAAGCCCTGGGAGAAGCCAGCATTCCTCTCCCTTTGTACCTCGGTCAGCAGGAAGATTCACTGGGGGACATCAGGACCTGGTGCCACCTGCAGCCTGTCTGGTAGGACAGCCCTATATCCCTCTAGCCCTGGGACCGGCTCTTAGAGCCATGTCCAAACCCACGTCTGACGCCCGCCCGCCACCAGCCCCCACCCACTACTCGTGCGAGTTTCCTTGCGGCCATTCGGACTCCCTGTGTACCGCATGCCGTGTGCCCAGACCGGCCCTAGCCACCCTGACCGTGTGGAACCGGAGTGGGCCTGCGCCCTGTCCCGGGCAGTAGAAGACCTATCGAAAGGTTCCCAATCCACCCTTTCTCGCATGGGTCGATTGGTTGACCAATCCTCACCTGCGCATCCCACGCAGGGGCAGACCTTCTCACAAGCGGCCCAGAACAGGACACTTTTCCTCTTCTGACGCCTCGGTGTCTCCCACCTCCCCCGAGGCCATGCTCGGACATCCCAGGAGAGACACTTTCCGAAGGGGAGGTACTTGATTCAGACTCAGATCTGGATCAGGAACAATCTTCTAAGATTGCATCCATGGTAGATAGCCTGGTCGTGGATGTCCATGACACCTTTCAGGATAAGGACGCTAGGGAGTTTCGTTTCTCCGCTCGAGACAAGCCCCTGAGGCCTTTTCCTTGCATGATGATTTTTTTGGTCGTCCTTGCCAAGGCATGGGACCATCCAGATCGCTGTTTCAGCGCTTCTAAGCTCCTCTATCTGTTATACTACTTTCCGCCAGACTTGCCCGTGAAATGGTCATCCACGCCCAAAGTGGACCCGCCTGTTGCGCATCTTGCTAAGCATACCGCTATCCCCGTGGCCGATTGCACGTCCCTTCAGGACCCCGTGGATCGCCACCTAGAGTCTTTTACTAAGTCCACCTTTGCGGCGGCTGGCTCTGCACTTCGTCCCATATTTGCCTCAGCGTGGGCGGCTAAGGCGGTCTCTGAATGGGCCCTTCGCCTGCACCAAAACATAGTGGCTGATCTCAGGCGGGGAAGTACCTCTGCAAGGCCTCTTTGGACGCGGGCTCTCTTGTTGCCTGCTCACCCGCACTCACGGTCGCCTTACGGTGTGAGGTATGGCTTAAAGTCTGGGCTACAGACTCCTCGTCCAAGTGTTCCCTTACGGGGCTTCCCTTTTCAGGTTCTTGTCTGTTCGGTACTTGGTTGGACAAGATCATCTCTGAGGCCACGGGTGGTAAAAGTACTCACCTCCCACAGGGCAAGGCCAAGCGTCCGGTTCGCTTCAGGCCCTCAAGCTCCCGTTTGCACTCCTTTCGCCACTTCTCCAGCACACGCCCGTCGGCAGGGGCACCACCTAGGGTTTCCAATCAAGAGCAGAAGAGAAAACTGTCCTTTAAACCCTAGCCAGCCTATAGACAATCTTCAGCATGAAAGGGTGCCCCCGCCCTCTCGGGTGGGGGGTCGGCGCCTCCTTTTCCAGGATGTTTGGCGGTCCCACATTTCCGACGAATGGGTACTCAAGATAGTAACCTCGGGTTACAAGATCGAGTTGGCCTCCACCCACCGAACCGATTCTTCCTTTCCCAGCCGCCCAGAGACCGAGTTCGGGCTGCTGCCTTTTTTCAGGCATTACAGTCCCTTCTCGCCCGGGTAGTGATCTCCCCGGTTCCTCTTGCAGAGCAGATCACAGGTTTTTATTCAAACCTGTTTGTTATCCCTAAGAAAGAGATCCGTTCACCCAGTTCTAGACCTTAAGTTGCTGAACCAGTTTGTCAAGGTCCAGCACTTCAGGATGTAGTCTCTCCGCTCCGTTGTTGTCTCTCTGGAACGGGGCGAGTTCCTTTCCTTTGTGGACAATCAGGACGTGTACCTTCACATTCCCATTGCTCCCACGCTCCAGCGTTTTCTTCGTTTTGCGGTGGAGTCTCACCACTATCATTTTGTGTCTCTACCCTTCGGCCTAGTAACAGCACCGTGAGTGTTTACGAAGGTGTTCGCTCCTCTCCTCGCCCTTCTCTGTTCCAGGGGCATCGCCCGGATCCCCTATCTGGACGACATCCTCGTCAAGGCTGCGACCTTCGGTCAGAACGAGGACAGTTTACTCATCACCCTGGACGCCCTGGCACGTTTCGGCTGGCTGGTGAACTTCCAGAAGTCAGCACTGCATCCCAGGAGGCGGATTACTTTCCTCTGCATAATTCTCGTCACGGCCGCATCAGACAAGCGGTTATCCCTTCGGTCGTTTCGTCTTCTCCTCCGGCACAGACGTCTGTCAATCTGGTTTTGCTTGCGAGTTTTGGGAACAATGGTCTCTTCCTTTTGAGGCGCTTCCGTTTGTGCAATTTCACACTCGTCCTCTCCAGCGGACGATCTTGTCATCCTGGAACATGACACAGAGTTCCTTGGACCATACCATCGCCCTTCCTCCACAGGTGCGGTCGGAACTCAGGTGGTGGCTTTCGACTCCAGCCTTAGTCTCCGGCAAATCCTTTCTCCCAGTCTCATGGTCGGTCATCAGCACCGATGCCAGCCTCCTCGGATGGGGCGGAATCTTCCCACCTTGGACAGTCCAAGGCAAATGGTCTTTGTTGGAATCCATAATGCCCATCAACATCCTGGAACTTTGAGCCATTCATTTGTCCTTGCTTCATTGGACTCCTTTCCCGAGGGGACTGCTGGTCCGGATCCAGTTGGTGGCGTACATCAACCACTAGGGGGGAACCCGCAGTGGACCAAAATTCTAAAGTGGGCAGAGGAACATGTACCAGTGCTATCGGCAGTCTACATTCCAGGAGTGGAGAATTGGACGGCGGACTTCCTCAGCTGGAAGACTGTGGACCTTTTCTCCCGGAGGTGTTCGACTCCATCTGTCTCTGTTGGGGCCGTCCGGACATGGATCTGATGGCATCCAGGATCAACCACAAGCTTACCACCTTCATCTCGCGGACAAGAGATTCCCGGGCATGCACAGTAGATGCACTGGTGGCCCCCATGGGATGGCTTTTCCCTCCTGTACGTCTCCCCCCCCCCCCCTTCCTCCCTCTCCTACCCCGGGTGCTTCGCAGGATCAAGAGGTAGGGCGTCTAGATGATTCTCATTGCCCCGGATTGGCCGCACCGAGCCAGGTACACCGATCTTATCCTTC
Source organism: Bufo bufo (assembly GCF_905171765.1). NCBI lineage: Eukaryota > Metazoa > Chordata > Amphibia > Anura > Bufonidae > Bufo > Bufo bufo. Next base: position 684,212,604 of record NC_053389.1, on the reverse strand, counting down.
TTGTAGGAGACGCTCCGTGGCCACTTCTGCTCAGGGACAACCTTCTCTCTCAGGGACCCGTCTTCCACCAGCATCTAGAATAGCTTTGTTTGACAGCATCGCTATTGAAACTGCCATTCTGAAGCGGCGGGGTTTCTCCTGAGGAGTCATTCGCACCATAATTAAGGCCAGGAAGCCGACTTAGTCCAAGTTATATCGCAGGACTTGGAAGTCTGTCCTGCACTTCTGTGCGGACCGTCGCCTCCCTCCATTCCGTTTCTCCCTTCCCACAATCCTCTCCTTTTTGCAAATGGGGCTGGATTTGAGTCTTGGTCTTAGTTCCTTAAAGGGGTAGATTTCGGCGCTTGCAATCTTTTTCCAGCGACCTCTGGCGCAAAAGGCCCTGGTTAAGACCTTTCTCCAAGGGGTGGCTCACACTGTCCCCCCTTGTGTCTCCCTCATTTTGTCCCTCGACTTCACATCCTAGGGAAGGGGCCCTCCACCAGCTGAACGTGGTTAATGTCCTGCGGATTTATTTATCCGCTTCAAAGTTGTTTCGACGTACCAACTCACTGTTAGTTATTCCTGGGGGTCCTTGCTAGGTTTTGGCAGCCTCCAAAGGAACGATTGCCAGGTGGATCCACTTGGCCATTGCCAAGGCGTATCGCTCCCGGGTCAATGCTCCGCCCCTCCATATCTCATTCAACCTGGGACGCAAGGTCTAGCGAGTTGCGGTGTCTTAGACTCCCGCAGCTATGACTTCTATGGGAGTGTGGTTTCTTACTCCCCGTTTTTGCTTTCGGACATCCCACAGTCTTGTGTCCCTCAATGATATGAGCGAGAAAACAAGCTTTTGTGGACCTGTAAAATCTCTTTCTCGCTGAGTTGATTGGGGGACACAACTCCCACCCGTTTTGTTTCTAATTTTGCCGCAGGTGATGGCAGTTGATTAACTGGTAGGGTCCTCAGTTTTGGGTTCGGACCCACTGGTTATTGTTATGATATTTCATTTCTTTTCCTCCTACTGCTTGTGCACAAACTGATATGCTCTCTCCAAGCTGGAGAGGATATTGCCGACAGGAGGAGCTAACACTTTTTAGCCTAGTGTCGCCTCCTAGCTGCAGCAGCTATACCCCACGGTCTTGTGTCCCCCAATGAACCCAGTGAGAAAGAGATTTTACAGGCGAGTCCACAAAAATCTAGTTTTCTCACTGAGAACCACCCTAGGCATTAGCCTCCTGCTAAACATTCTCAAAGGTTCAGCTCTTCACATGAATCCTTGTCTCACAGAGCCGATCAACGATCTTCTCGTTCCTCATAGTCCAGGAGACCAGCCTTCAAGCCTAAGGCCTCATGACAGCCCATGTATCAACGGCTACTAGCCCTCTACCTACATGTCTTCCACTGCATGAATGTCTTCCCTGCTTTCTGATGCTTAGGAGTTGAGTTGACCGCATACTAAATTGAATTTTTCTCACTTGCTTCTAGAAAGTTCTGTTGACCCCTCTCAGTCCCTGTCCCGCGCTTCTGCTTTTTCCAAGCCAACAGCACCCACCTTCACAAAGGAAGGTTCCCTCTTGGATTGTTTCCAGGGGTTTTACCCCAACCTATTTACAGTTTTGAGAAGAATGGCTCGGTCAGAGCCATCCTGGATCTTAAACCCAACCGCCCAGGGCGTTTATAGTCAATGGGCAGTTAGGAAGTGGTTATCTCTGATCTGACATTTCTAAACGTCCTTTCAGAGATGGCAGCTGCACGCTAATCGTGCAGCTGCCGTTCCTGTGTGTCCCTGCCTTCTAGATCGCTGTATACACAGACCTCAGTCAGCCCTGCACTGAGGCTGTACAGCACTGTATACTGCTGTACAGCCTCTCTGGGGGGTGTATTTCCACTGTAACTAGAGCTCTGTCAGCCCCAGTTACAGAAGAAATTGATAGTAATGGCAGTGCGTCTTATAAAGCGATGGTGTCATTTTTACATGGCTGACACTGATGTATCGCGGGCCAGTATGCTGCACAGCGTGGCCGGCTATACATCAGTTACAGTTATGCGGGGTGGGAGGAGGAAGACTGGCAACTCGTGGCGGTCACTGTATTACACCAGGCACCACGCACAGCAGTCTCTTTGTATGTAAAGTCTATTTCCTTAATGCTGAAGCAATCGCTCTCCTTTGAGACGATTAGGCTAGTTTATCAAAGTAGAGCGATTGCTTCAGCATTAAAGAAATAGACTTTACATACAAAGAGACTGCTGTGCGCAGAGTGTAATGGGACACACATTAATATGTAAAGTAATGCTGTGAAACATAGGGCCATGAGGGGGACCAGCATAAGATGCTATGTGTGTCATCCACACATACAGCATCTTATGCTGGTCCCCCTCATGGCCCTATGTGTCACAGTGCATCATCCACAGATACCCCATAACAGTGTGTCATCTACAGATCCCCATAAGGCCTCTTTCACACGACCGTATGGCTTTTTCAATGTTTTGCGGTCCGTTTTTCCGTTTTTTGTTTCCGTTCCGCATATACAGTAATTACATAGAAAAAATTGGGCTGAGCATAACATTTTCAATAGATGGATCCGCAAAAACGTAATGGATAAGGAAGACATACGAATGCATGTCCGTATGTGTTCAGTTTTTTTTTGCGGACCCATTGACTTGAATGGAGCCACGGAACGTGATTAGCGGGTAATAATAGGACATGTTCTACCTTTGAACGAAAATAAGGAAACTGAATGCATACGGAGTACATTCCGTTTTTTTTTGCGGAACCATTGTAATGAAAGGTTCCGTATACGGACCGCAAAAAACGGCCTGTAAACGGGGAAAAAAAAAAAGCGGTCGAGTGAAAGAGGCCTAACAGTGCGTCATCCACAGGTCTCCCATAACAGTGCCTCAGCCACAGATCCCCCATAACAATGTCATCCCCAGACCACCATTAGTTCAAAATCCACCAAAATATTTTTTTCCTTATTTTCCTCCTCAAAAACCTAGGTGCGTCTTATAAAGCGAAAAATACGGTAAATTTCCCTCAGAGGTCTTATGACCTTATGGGGGACACAAAGTGTAAAATAAAATTAAAAATTAAGTGTTTTGGGGGGACAAAAAAAAGTTTTACATTTAAAAAAATATATTTCCCCCCAAATCCGTTATTTAAAAAATGTTAGAAATAGAAAAATAAAATAAAAAATAGACCTATTTGGTATCCCCACGTCCACAACGACCGGCTCTATAATAATATCATTATCTACCCCATCAGGTGAACGTCGTAAAAAAACATTGCTCCAAAACAGATTTTTTTTGTTAGCTCACCTCCCAAAAAAACACGTTAATCAATCAAAAAGTTGTATGTACCCCAAAATGGTAGCAATAAAAAAGTCACCTCATCCTGCAAACAAGACTATAGCTAGAAAAAAAAAATATGGCTCTAAGAAAATTGCAACACAAAAACATGATTTTTTTTTTCTAAAAATGCTCTTATTTTAAATGTAAAAAAATAAATAAAAAATACATATTTGGTATCACCGCGTCCGTATCAATTGGCTCTACAAAAATATCACATGATCTACCCCATCTAGTGAACAGTGTAAAAAATTATGCCAAAACAGCTTTTTTCAGTCATTCCATGTTAGAAAATCCAGATGCCGCTCCTTCCCTTCTGAGCCCTGGCGTATCCCCAAATAACAGTTTACGACCACAATTGGGGTATTACTGTATTCAGGAGAAAGGGGGTAGCAAATTGTGGGGGGTTATTCTCCTGCCTAAAGCACCAGTTTCAAATTTTTATTCTCTGACCTGCTACAAAGGTACATGATGTAATCTGCAGTGAATGTAATCTTCTCATCAGTGACTGTATTTGTTATACCTCCCTTCTAATTTTCAGCTGTGTCATGTGACCAACTCTCTGATCTCCAACTGACACAGGACAGGAAGTCAGTTACTTCCCTATTCATTCCTATGAGATTGACATTGAGGAATACATAGAGAAACTGACTTCCTGTCCACACATCAGATGCTGTGTCATTTAGACAGGGGCGGACTGGGAACTTAAAGTGGCCCTGGAAAAAATACTAACAGTGGCCCCGTTTTGTAGTTGGGTAAAAATTGATGGAAGGCAGGGCCAGCAATACCATATTGTGGCACATTATACCACCCCAACAGATCCAAATACCACAGTCCATCACATAATACTGCCGCCAGCAGCACAAAATACATCCCCAAAAACGCCATTGGCTGGCCATAAGGAGGGCCCAGCAGGGAAATTCCCCTATAAGGTTTATTGGCAATCGATGGCAGTGGACTATGTCGCCCAGGAAAACTGCATGTGGAAGAGTGGTGCTCTGGATGTCCTGTTATCATTTTAATAACAAACTTCTGTCTTACATAGTCAGATGTCTACAGGTACTTGCCACTTACACTCTGGTAGTGACTTGGGATGAGGCAGACAAACAAAAGGCCCTGTTCCTCTTCCTTTCTTTTTCCCTGTGTCCTCAAGCACGTCAAAGCAGAGGGCATTCTGGCACTCAGCTCGGGCTTCTCCCCTTGTGGTCTGACCTCCTTTCCCAAAGTTTGCAGCTTGACTGTTGAAGCTGAGGGACTAAGGGACACATTTATTAACAGCAGCGTTTTAGATGCCAGTCTTAATAAAGCCCCAGCGCTGGATCCTCCATTGTTATGAAGAGACGCAGGCCTCTCCATAACTTCAGCGCATCCAGCGCCTACGTTTCCTTCTTCTCATTCTTAAAGCTCACAAACTTCAGTCAGTGAAAGTTTACTTCACTTGGTCCCACTCAGAGTTCAGTCCTGGAATGTCCGTTTTCTCATGGCCATCACTTCCATTGACAGTGTCCAATTTGCCAGTTCTGTCTTGCAAGTCTCCTTTCTTATATGTTCACAAGAACAAAGTTGTTCTTCCTCCAGTGCCTTCGTTCTTCTTGAATGCAGTCTCCCCCTTCTGCATCAATAAGGACGTTGTCCTTCTCATCCCAGGGAACATTCTTTTCATGTGCTTACAGGGAGTGGTGCAGCCCGAGAATAGGTTTCTCGATACATTAATTGATAATTCATTATTGGTGGCCGTATGAAGGCACTGGGTTGTTTGGGCTCTGGCATTATTTGCCGAATATAGTTGCTTTGGTTTATCTAGTCTTTCCTTTACTTAGTATATGATGCATACAAGTGAAGTATACACAATGTTAGTGATGGCCATCAGAGATTTGTATAGGAGACACATGTATGTGTACAGTAGCTCCTAGTCCTGCAGCATCTGTATGTTTAGGAGACTGTACATTATTTTACTCTGTAACAAACATACTTGTTACAAATAAACCATCAAGGGAAAATTGATGGTTTATCCATGGATTTAACCTGGGATGAAATCTATCCTGCTGCACAGTGTGATGTATATATCTCTTTTAGAGCCAGTCATCTAAAGAAAGAGTAGTTAATTTGCAGGTTATACATTGTATCCTTGTTTAAGAGCTTACACTCCAATACAACAATGGTTATTCTGCTTGAACTCTGCTATTAAGAGCTTACAATCTAATCTAAGGCTAGGTTCACACCTGAGCGTTTTACAGCGCGTTCCTACACACTGTAAAACGCTCAACAGGCAAAAAACAATGTTTCCCTATGGGCATGGTTCTCACCTGAGCGTTTTACAGCGCGTACGAACGTGCTGTAAAACGCCCTACGCCCAAGAAGTACAGGAGCTTCTTTGGGGCGTATTGTCGCGCGTAACACCTCTGTTTTTTATTGTACGCCTCTGTGGTCAATAGCAAGAACGCGTGTACGCCGCGCGTTTCCAAAATACAAAAACACCCCAAAATACGCCTCAAAAACGCCTGTAAACAGCGCTTATCGAATACGCTCAGGTGTGAACCCAGCCTAATACTTACTCTGCTTGAGTTTACAGTGTAGTGAAAGTGATCATGTCTATTTTTTATAACCGTGAGTGACTTAGATTACTATACTGCAGAAATTATACTGCCTTAAATATAGTCCCCCCTGTAGTAATATAAAAGTAACAACTGCAATCTAAAGAGTTTATTTTGCAGATATTTAATTTACAACAAAGCAATATACAGCATGTCTCCATAACCACTGCAACATTTATTCTGCTTTCGTACAACTGTAAAAAGTGCTTCTCAAGGAGGCAGTCCTACCAGTGACTGACAGCCTTCCCTCTTATAACTGTGTATACAGAGAGAGCTGTCAATCACTGATAGGACCGCCTCCTGGACCTCAAAGACCAGAATGAGCAGGAATTTAAATGAATGAAATACAAGTTATACTGAATCTTTTCCCATAAAACTATATATCAATCTGCTCAGCTCCTCCTGCTCTATAACATGCTGTCTGTAGCTCAGACACAATGTTCAACATGACAGGTTCTCTTTAACTTTACTCCACCTTCCACAACATAGAAAATCACATGAATAAATGCTGGGGCAGCTCAACTTTCATCTCACCATTATTCACAATGTCTGCTGCAGCTTACAATTACATTCTGTACTTAACGTCTATGAGAGGGCAACCGGAAGTGAAAGCCCTTTAACCAAAAACATTCCACCTCAACCTTTTGCAATTTCTCTGTACTCATTTAATATTACTGGTGGAAACTGTTCCAGGAGTACATACACTACATTAAATTAAGCATGCAGCTTCTGATTTAAGTGACTGCGCTCTATTATGGCATGGGTCCCCTTACGACATTTGATGGCTGTCTGGTTTAGACAATGAAATTTATTTGTGATGCAGCAGATTAAAATGAACAAGGTGTAGAGTTTTGACATAGCTGCCGAATCCCTTTATATCTGAGCACCAAGTACCCAACCCCCTTCTCTCATAGTACCCCCAAGGCTATCGTCATACTTGTGTGCACCATGTGCTGTAACCATAGTATGGCATGAGGTTTGTGAGTAACTACCACTGAACCTAGGCTCTAAAAATCTTTGAGAGTATCCTGTTATAGACAGCTTTAAAGGTCAGATCAGATTTGTGTTTGTTTTTTGCAGCCAATGTAAAGTTAATCTTTCCAGACCTCTTTTGAAAATGAATAGTAGTGCAACATACCCATTTATTGTACTAGTTTCCTTAAAAAGAGCAGCACACAGATCGTAAGAGCAAGATGCTGTAGGGTTATTTTGTTTTTAGAACATCTGTGCTCACTTGGATGATCTGGAACGATGGATGTCACGGTATGAAGCCCATTGATGAGCCCGTGATGTGTTTTCTATTTTTACTCCAGATGCATGTTTGCCTACAAGTTGGGGATGCAGGATTTGCCCCAATCAGTGGCTTTTTTCAGTGCAGTAGATATTGATCAGTGTCTGAGAAAAGAAGTGAACATGGACTGCAAAACTCCATCAAACCCAACTGGCTTGGAGCAAAGATATGGCATTCACCCAGGTACATTGTGTATATATTTTATGTATATAAGACGGTCTTTGCATACTTCTAACCATATTTATTATGTAAAGGCATACATATTGTGGAACAAAATCATTATAAAATACATTCTATATAGACTTCGCATAATAGCGTCAAATAAATTTCTACTGTAAAAAACAATTTCCCGACTCTGGTTCGGTTCTAAGTGGTAAATTGGAACCGAACTAGAGTTCGGGAATTTTTTTTTACAGTAGAAATGAATTTATTATGCGAAGTAATAACTTTGGCTCATCTGAGAAAATGCATTATAATACTGTAATACGCTTGCTCCGTACAGTATTCAAACTAAGTATTATGCGAATCGACTTCGGATGTTTCATTAGAAGTTGATTCTCTCTTAAATACAACAAAAGTATTCTATAGAAACATTTGAAGAAGTTGTACTAAAACTTTTGACCGCTCAATTAGATTGGGATGCTGCAATGCAGTCTCTCTAATGAGCTTGGCACTGCTACTAGCAGCAGAAAACCACATAGTCGGATGAACATCACACAAGTGTCTTCATTTCTGGAACAACCCATTTACATACAATTTTAACAAATTTTTGCCATGTCAGAAGATTTGATACATAGGGGGTCTGCCCACCGACCACTAAAACAAGGGACAGAAGCACTCAGCTGAAAATTTGAGTCTATGGACTTGCTATTAATCCGTGCACCACTTGCTCACAGAACAAAAGGAAAAGCATTTGACGTGCCCCTTTGTTTTATCAATCAATGTGTGTCCCAAGACCCACACCACCTTGAGCCAAACTTTTGTATGTCACTGTGTTAGAGTTCTGTTAAACTAAAAAGTGTCCTTTAAAGGAGATGTCTTATCTCAGACAATAGCTGCATATCACTAGGATATTCCACCAGTGTCAGATAGGTGTGACTTGAGTCCCATCTCTGCTGCTATCTTCTAAGTGAAGGGAGTACACTGCACAAGCGTGATCACCCTCCATTCACTTCTATGGGAGTTCCGAAATTAGCCAAGCACTGGCTCAATGTGCTCCCCATTCACCACTATGGGACTTCCAAAATAGCTGAGCTCTCTTGGCTATTTTCAGAACTCCTGCAGAAGTGTATAGAGCGCATGTACAGTGCGCCGTCCTTTGCTTTGAGGGGCCCCCATTCTGGACATATGTGCAGGTGCCACCTCTGTGACCTGCTCTTCTCTGACATTGGTGGCATATCCTTGAAATATGCCAACAATGCCTGACATTATGCAACCCCTTTAACAAACCAGGTTATATAACTAGTGCAAATAATGAGTGGTGGTTGACCAATCAACCAGTTAAATCCCAGCTGAGACAACATAACCACTTATATTACATTAATAAATACCTCACTAAGGCACAGCTGTAAAATACGGTAGTTTGTGTTGGATATAGCGAACAATCGCATTTCAAATGCAAAGAATAAAATAAGATATTACAACCAAAACTAGTCAGAATTTGCACCCAGTGTCCGTAAAAAGTCAAGGAAGAAAATCTGCAAAATATCAGTAATAATAAGTTGGAGCAGTAGCTATTTCTCTAACTTCTGTTTTCCTTTAATATAAGCCTATTTTATGTCTTTAGTGGAAATCCTTTGTAGGTAGAACTTTATGTATAGCCCTTATGATGGTTTATAAACCTTTCTATTTTGTAGGTGAAGCCTTGGATATCTATGAATTACTTAAAGTAACCAATGGTGTTTTGGAGAAAGGGAGTTGACCCATCTGTATCTGCAAATCAGACATGTCTGCATCCAACTCCCATGGAGTTTCTATGTATTCATAATAAAAGTTATGTTGTCAATAAAAATTTGTTTCAGTTTATGTGGATGCACCAATTTAATGTCAGTTTAACAAAAAAAAAAACTGTAAATAAAGTTGCATGAAGTGCCTGGTCGGGCAGTTACTTCCTCCTTCTTTTCCTCTTTGGTTCTTGACTTTCACTTTGTTCAGACACAGACTGGAAATTGAATCAAAGAAAATAAGATGATATTAAAAAAAACACTAGTTATAAAAGAATAAATACACTCAAAATGATCCACTTTCCAATAGCATACAACTCAAATGGGAGTACTCAAGATATCAAAGTATTATCACAAAAAACGAGTAACGCAATATCCCTTTAATGATATCACTATTTAAATCATCATAAAATCAAATACATACAGTAGGGAGTTAATAATAAGGTGCCACTTAATCCCCACAATGAGCTAGGTAAATAAATGTCCAGCAATAGCTAGATTATAGGCATGTGATCACAAAGGCTAATCTGCCAGCATAGGGATGTCTGAATGGCGTACAAAGGTGCTAACTGCGTCCTCTTATTGTCTGAAAGCAACCTGCAGTAGCCTATAGATAGAATGGCACTGAAATGCAGGACATGAAACACAATGAAAACCTAAACTAACATTACCTTTTAAGAATGGGAGGGATGTGAGTGGCGCCTTCCCCTCTACGCGCGTTTTGCGTATCTGCTTTGTCAGGAGGAGAGGATAGTCTGGGTAAAGGTGCAATGTCTTAAAGATACATCTGGCCAATCAAAAGGCCGAGAGGTGCACGTGACCTGATTACAAGGGCCGAGCATGACTAGTATCTGCCAGCCATCCTGAACGTCACTTCAACCTGTCCCCTGAGCGTCACGCCGGGAAGGGCAATAAAATGTCATGACCTGACGTGGATTGCTGTTCACGGCGTCCCTTCTCCTTGGAGACTGAGCGGAAGCACCATGGTCGCAGCACCAGTCATGCGCTCCCGGTAGCACTTATATCGATCTGACAGATGGAAATATGTATGCCTAATGCAAAAGTAGGGGAGGACATGGCTATAAATAAAATAACCCTAATTAAATATAAATAAAGTGCTAATGCGTGTAAATTAATAATTTCATATTATATATTAAGGTGACATAATTGATGTCATTCTATTAACTACAGTAAACAATCACATTAAGTCCCTGCTTAAAGGGAGTCTGTCACCTCCATATGGCCATGTACAGTGCTTACATTGCCCTATAGCACACCTATACAGGGTGGGCATTTATATGGATATACCTTAATAAAATGGGAATGTTTGGTGATATTAACTTCCTGTTTGTGGCACATTAGTATATGTGAGGGGGGGAACTTTTCAAGATGGGTGGTGACCATGGCGGCCATTTTGAATCCAACTTTAGTTTTTTCAATAGGAAGAGGGTCATGTGACACATCAAACTTATTGGGAATTTCACAAGAAAAACAATGGTGTGCTCAGTTTTAACGTCACTTTATTCTTTCATGAGTTATTTACAAGTTTCTGACCACTTCTAAAATGCGTTCAATGTGCTGCCCATTGTGTTGGATTGTCAATGCAGCCCTTTTCTCCCACTCTTCACACACTGATAGCAACACCGTAGGAGAAATGCTAGCACAGGCTTTCAGTATCCGTAGTTTCAGGTGCTGCACATCTCGTATCTTCACAGCATAGACAATTGCCTTCAGATGACCCCAAAGATAAAAGTCTAAGGGGGTCACTGATATGTGAAATTGCTACATGATGATGTGTTTCCCTCTTTATGCACTGAAACTGGCACGTTCCCTGAGTTTTTCCAGCAAGATGGTGCACCACCACATTATGGGTGTCAGGTCCGAGCATTCCTAGATGAACAGTTTTCTGGAAAGTGGATTGGTCGTCGTGGGCCAGTTAAATGGCCCCCAAGGTCTCCCGATCTGACCCCCTTAGACTTTTATCTTTGGGGTCATCTGAAGGCAATTGTCTATGCTGTGAAGATACGAGATGTCGAGGCGAGGACGAGGCGTCCAAAATCATCCCCAGGAAGGGGACTGTGGGAAATTGATCCCCTCCTTCTTTAGGACCACGTACAGGTTTGAATAGAAACCAGTGCCCTGTTCCTGGGAGAACGGGGGTAACAACCCCCCCAGTCCAGAAGGGAGGAAACTTCCATTAAGAGGTCCGAGGCTCTGGTCGGATCCAAACCCCAATCCCTGGCTTAGGAAGCCAGTGCCTTATCCATTAGGCCACTGGGGCTTTGGGAGCCGCAGGGCGGGCCGACTGTGCTCTCGGGCGCCAGGAAGGCTGGGGCCTGAAGGAGGGCTTCTTTCGGGAGTTCTGTGACCCCCCCCAGCGGAGGAGCAGGTGATGCCCGGTTAGAAGAGATGCGGCGAAAGGACTGGTACTGAGAACCGGAAGTCCTAGGACGAAGGGGGCGCTTAGACCTGGGCTGGGGAAGATGAGTGCTCTTGCCCCCTGTAGCGGCAGAGAAGAACTCATCCAGATGAGCCCCAAAAAGTCTGGAACCCTCAAAGGGGAGGTTAGCAAGGGAATGCTTGAGGAAGCGTCGGCGTCCCATACCTTCAACCAGACCTCCCTGCGCTGGATGACTGAGAGGGCTGAAAAGCGGGCAAAGAGGGAACCAATGTCCATGAAGGGCTCGCATAGAAATTTGGAAACCTGAGACATCTGGAGGATCAAATCCAGTGTGTCAGCAGATGCATCTTGTGCAGCCAGGTCCTGGAGATGGCGCTGCAACCCCACTGAGAGAACTCTGGCCACCCATGCTGAGGCAAAGGCAGGTCGCAGGGACATGCCTGCCAGAGAAAAATGGATTTGGTCAGGGAATCCAGACGCCTGTCCACCGCGTCCTACAAAGAGGAACCCTCTAGGACGGGAAGAACCGTTTTTTTTGGGCTAATCTGACCACCAGGGAAATCCACCTTAGGGGGAGAAGGCCACTTCTCCACACAATCCTCAGGAAAAGGATAAAGCACAGCCATGCGTTTGGTGGCAGAGAACTTTGATGAGGGCGGTTCCAGGCCTTAGCTATGACCATGGAAAAGTCCCCATGGACAGGCAAAAAGACCGTCTCAGGCATTAAAGGTGTCACGGACAGCCGCCACCAAGTTAGTTATCGTGGTGGAAGGCTAAGGCGGGGTGTCCCGCTCCATGACTTAGTCCGAGCCGGACAATTCCCCTCCAGACCTGTACTCCCAGAGAGAAGGAGAGTCGTCCGGACGTGCCCTAGGCAGGGGGGGCGGAGTCATCCGAGGAGGAATGCTACTGCCCAAGCTGCCTCCTAGTGGATAGACATCCTCTGTAAAAATCACTGAGAGGAGATGGAGTGGGGGGCGCCACAGAATTGGTAGCCGCCCTACCCTCCATAAAGGACGTGGCCGCCGTGGCTAAGGCCAGATCCGCGGCCGCCCTGGACATGGCGGAAGCCCAGATGGGTACCGCTGTCTCCGCCGAGAGACACGATTGCGTCATGCAGAGGGAGGACTGGGCTGAGCAAGAGAAGGAGGAGAGCCTGTCCAGGGGCAGGGCACAAGACACAGGCGACAGAAAAAAGGCTGAAGGCACACCTGACAGGTATCTGCCACAGGCCAGATTAGGCATAATGGTTGACAAATAAGAAAATAAAATCTCCTACCAGTTGTCTGAAATGTCCCACCACTCAGGCAACAGAAGAGAGGACCTCCGGCGGAGAGGAGCAGGGGAAGTCACGCGAGAGTTCAGAAAAAACTGCACGGCCGTACATGCAGAGGGAGACTGAAGCGACAGAGCGGAACCGAGGCTCCGTCCCCCGGCCGCGTCATAATGGCGTGAAAAGAGCACGCGCTGTATGAAAAAATGGACCCCGTCGCCACCAGGGCCCGATCCGCACAGCGTATGGGGGGCTAATGTCCCTGGGGAGAGGGGAGGAAAACGCCGCCGGCAGGTGCCGCGGAGAGTACTACCGCCGAACTCCGTGGTGCGTCCCCTGCAATTGTCCACTCCTGGAAAGAAGCGATGCCGGCAAGTGCCACGCATTGCATGTCAGATGCCGAGCCTGCCTTAAAGGCAGGCAATATGTGCCTCTAATAAAAAGCCCCACGTGCCCCCAAAAGGACTCCTATCACTGCAGCTCACCCAGGCAGCCTCAGGAGTAATGAGGATGGAGAGAGGGGGTGGGGGGGTGGCAGGGATGCAGGCGATACTAATCTGCTCCTGCAGACTTCTCCCTCGACTCCAGGACCAGCAGGGATGCACCTCTTCAGACTTCTGACTCCCTGCGCAGGAGTGCAGTGCTCTGGTGGAGGGTGGCAGCAGGTGACCCAGTGGCTGGTGGGATACCGGAGCTGCAGGTCGAGCCCGGATCCTCTTGTCTTCTTTGGGGGCAATGAAGGCAGCGTCCCCAAGACGGCAGCGGGCACTCCACGGGGGACCAGGAAAGCGCTATGCTGACCTGTGTCCCCATCTAGAAAGAAAATAACAAAAGGGAGTAGAGATAGTGATCGTGTCAACCTCCTTCACCGGACACTAAGCAAAGACTGAGTTCCTCCTGGTGGAGTCGGGGGGTAAGGAGGAGCTCTTTTGTATTTGCATAGTGTCCCTCCTACTAATACCTCTAAGCTATACCCATGGTTATTCATAAATCCCTGCTCTCCCTGCTGATGACTGACAGTCTTCTACCTAGTTTTCTCCCTTTCTCTCTAGGAGAGAACTGCCAATCATCAGCAGATAGGTGGGGAGAGCAGGAGATTATGAATAAACATGACTCTTCTCAGGTAGATTTGACTCTTTTCAAGGCCGAGCTGCAAGGATTATGATGCTGGTTCTCAGCAACCACTTACTTTTAGCTCATGAGTGACACACCGCTAACATCAGCATTTCTGTCACTATTTTATGCTGCCCTTGATGACAGGTTCCCTTTAAATAAAATAGACACTAAACCCTAAATCACAGGCAAATTTTTATTTTTTCTTCAATGACAAAACACGCAGACAATAATCCCTGTAGTACAAGAAAGCCTAAAACAGTAACACTAAAACACAAAGCCTTTTTTTGTTAGTTTTTTTTTTCACAGACAAAAGACGCAGACAATAATCCCTCCCTAACAAACGAAACCCTAAAACAGTAACACTAAAACACAGGCAAAGACTTTTTTTGGGGGTTTTTTTCTCAGACAAACGACGCCTCCGTAACAATGATCCCTCCCTAACAAAACAAAACCATAAAACTGTTACATTAAAAACACAGGCAAAGATTTTTTATTTTTTTTTACAGACAAAAGATGCAGACAATAATCCCTCCCTAACAAACAAAACCCTAAAACTGTTACACTGTTACAGACTAAACAGGCAGCAAAAGGCTACACTATACTATATCTCTATCTAACCTACACTACACCCTGCACTAAACTCTATCAACTAACTAACCTACACTATCTCACACTAACTAACCTACACTATCTCACACTATCTCAATCCAGATGGTATGTTTCCCTCTCCCCCTTTAGGTTAGGTTGCCTCTTTGCTTCCCTCTCCTCTGGGCCTATCCAAACTTAGCCCCCGGCCTGACTCCATCTTCAATTCCTTCTCTTAGTCCCTGGGCTTATTCCCGTGACTCAAGAGCTTTTTGGTTCAGGGAACTTTTTGCCCAAAACGTTTTCCTCCTTGACTGTTGCTTTTCCGAGGGAGCTTTTTTCTCTGGCTAACTTTTTTCTTGTTCAGGCTCCTTACTTGGTCTCCATGTTTTCTTCTAAGGCTGAAATCACATGTCTGTGGAACATGGTCCGTGAGATACCGGCCTGGCATCCTGCTGAGTGCAGGAGCGCATGGCATCGTTGGTTGCTATGACGCCGTGCGCTTCCTGCCGCCGCTGCTGTACAATAATACACTCCTATAGATCATACGAGTGTATTGCTGTATAACAGCGGCGGCACGAACTGCACGGGTTCATAGCAACCAACGATGCCGTGCGCTCCTGCACTCTGTGTTCCACGGACGTGTGAATTCAGCGCAGAAGAAGACATCCACAGACCGCATACCACCGGGCTCCAATTGTTACATAATTTTTAAAAATTGCCATGCGTACAGCCTGACCCTGTCTGTGCCCAGGATCTGTCAGCATTTATAGAGGTAAGTACAAGGACTTCCCACTTGTCCTTGTACATTACAAGCAGCGGCTTATTGCTGCAAACTGTCCTCCTGTTCCCTACTGGAACACTTTGGCCTATAAAAGTTTTGGGCAGGTCCTTTTGATTTCGCCTGATCGCAGATTGTATCTCTGGAAGCCAGACATTTGAATAGGGGCATACTAGTATAAAAGTTGTTGGGAATCAACTTGTATTCCTTATCTAAATAGGGGTAAATTAGATCCCAGAAAAACTTCCCAGAGATTTTTTAGCATAGGGGTCAGTCTGGAGGCTCAGTTTGTGCATCCTTTGTTTCATATATTAAGAATCTTTGTGTGTTCTCCGTGGTGCTCTCGCAGAGTTTCATTTCATATCTGGCCCATTTGATGGGTAAGTATTGGCAGAAATTTAGCCTGGCCTTAAAATTAATAACCAACTCATGGATCGTCAAATTTTTTATCTGGGATTTTTTTAGGGGTGCAATATGTGAACAAACAGCGTGGCATTCTGGTCCAATCTTTGGGTGCTTCTGTTATGGGTTCCCAACCCTTAATATACTTGTAATAGTAAAACTTCAGCACACCTTTGGGTATAGTGTAATCAGTGCATTCTTTTTACTTGATTTTACTTGCAAAGCAACTCAAATGCATGTGCATACATGTGACGTTTTGGTCAAACACTCTCTCCTGCCATATAGCATATTGCTATATGGCAGGAGAGACCATGTTGGAAATAAATTCATCTGAAAAATGTTGCTACAAAATTTCAACTGCATCCACTGCAATACATTGCCTTTTACTGTCAACAGTAGCTTATAGCGAACTACAGGTGTTTGGGGCTAGAAATTTATATATTTATCTTTTTAACAGTAATTACCCAGAGGGGCAGACAGCAGGACATCAACCAGCTCCCGATCTTCTGTCACACGGCTGAGCACAAATGTGAGGACCATAGCTGGGACAGCAAGCCTTTTCTTTGTGATTGGTCCTTCTGTACAGAGAGATTGCTGGCCGGTACCACTGCTGATGGGTTCCCATCCAGCTAACAGGACATGTACATGGAGGGAGGGGTTTATTTATTGGTTCTTCACACACAGTGAAATACCGGCAGAAGAGAGAATCACAGCCTCTTCACCTGTATTCACTGCGATTGGCCATTCTCACAGAAGGACCAATCACAGCAATCGTCTATTTGGTACCAATGCCGATTGGTTCCCGGACGGATTGTTGGGCATGTCCCCTCTCACAATCACCAGTTTAAGTTAAACTGTCACCATGAGATTTTGTATGGCAACAGTTGAACTAAATCACATACATGTACGTCAGGACGCCTTAAGTCACTGCATCCCCGACAAACATGATCTTGCGCTAAGTGGTTAAAACCCACAGCTGATTTATTGGCTGCTACACTGGTCTGGATAAATACACCAAAAACACACAGCACATACCTGCTCATTGTTCACCTCATTCTCTTCATCCGACCCTTTTTCTTGCAGAGCCACATCCAGGCTGGCTGCATTGATCCTGAAGTCTCTGGAGGTACTAAGCTTCATGTACTGCATCAGATTAACCTGACATGGCAGAAAAGGGTGTCATAAAATATGCAATGTATTTCAGTACTTGAAAACCTTAAATAGTCTCATACCTTTGACTTTTTAGATAATTTTATAAGAAATTCCTCATATTTTTCAATAGCAAAAATCAAATTTGGAATTGGCTTGGTGTCTCTGAGGACTTTGGCCTAAAAATAGAAAAAAATAAAATAAATGAAAAATCATTAAAGGAAGATTACCATCTGGGATATTGATCACATATTGCCAGGATATGCCATCCATGTCAGACAGGAGTGGGTCTCAGAGGTGGGAACCGCTCCTTTCTCCAGAAGCAGACCTCTGAAGTGAAGAAGAGCAGCTGTGTATGGCGGTTTGCTCTCCATTTACTTCTAAAAATAGCAGAGTAAGCACACTCAGCTATTTTCGGATGTTCAGAAGTGGTGAATGGAGAGCAAATCACATAAGTGCGTCCACCACCATGGGACTGCCGGAAATAGCTGAGCCAATGCTAAGCTATTTTCAGAACTCCCACAGTGGTGAACTGAGGGTAGCCAGGCATGTGTGGTGTGCTCTTCTTCACTTCGGGACCCTGTCCTGGAGATAGAGTTGGTTTCAGAGGTGACACCTGCACCTATCTGACATTGATAGCATATCCTAGAAATATGCCACCCAGATGAGAATACCCCTTTAACATCTACATGAAATATCTACCACCAGAGTTAATTGTATATAAACATCTTCACTACATGCAAACTGACAGACGGACACGCCATACCGTAGAAATTACAGCCCCATCCTCCTTTTTCTTCTTTTCTCCTGAAATACTTTCATTTTGTATACTCTATTAACACAAGAAAATAACACGGACTTATTCTACAATATAAGTGTACACCTTAGTAAAACGTGTCCCTTGTTAAAGCTAATCGGATCCCCAGGAGTATAACTTAAAGGGGTTGTCCAGGATCAAAATTATTATTATTATTTTTTTTTTTTAAAGAGTACTCACTATTAAGAGCTGATTAAAGTTTCCCCAATATGTTTTTATGTATTTTCGCCACTTCTACAGGGCTCCGACGGTCCCCCACGCATTGTTTACATCTAGGTTTATCTTTGCCTAACTTCCTGCCGCACTGCCCTGTGGATCCCAGCGCAGCGCGGCATCACGTGGTTACAGCTGACGATCATCTCTGCCGTAACTCCGCCCCCTCATTAATATTCCGCCTCCTTCATTCATTAGAAAGAGCCATGCCCGGTGACGTGACCGGAGGGGCGTGGCTTAGCACAATGTCTTCCAGCCAAGTCACCGCCCCTCCCTGCAATCTGCATAATTACTGAGGCTTATGGTGAGTCACTGGGCCGGAGGGGGCGTGGCTTAGCGCAAGGTCTTCCAGCTTAGTTACCGCCCCTCCCTGCGATCTGAATAATTACAGAGGCTGTTGGTGACGTCACCGGGCTCCCTGCGAAGCGGAAGAAGAGACTTCGCTCTGCAGCAAGGGACCCGGTACGTCACTGTCTATGAGAAAATAGGTACTTCCGGCTGAGAATTTGCTACATGAAAACGGGGCATCAGACATGTGAGGCAAAGGTAGGATAGGCATGTGTGTAATATTTGTGTCACTGTTGTACACTTAGAACAATGTCCCCAATCCCGGACAACCCCTTTAAAGGGGTATTCCGGTAGGTACAACTTATCCCCTAGCCACAGGATAGCAGATAACTACCAGATTGGAAGGGGTCCTACTGCTGGGACTCTCATTGATCATGAAAACAGGGACCCTGTACCCCCTGCACGCCCCATGCTGCTCCCCAAAATGATAGGAGAGGCCGGTCGCATATGTGAGTAGCCGCTCCATTCATTTCTATGGGAGTTCCGGAGATAGCTGAGTACAGCGCTCGGTGGATAGGGGATAGCCTGTACCTACCGGAGTACCACTTTAATCACTGCTGATGTTTTAGTTAAGTAATTCTGAAAGCTATAGCTATGGAAATCCAAACTATTAATGCAAAGGACTGTATTTCTTGTAAGCAAGGATATAGATCTACAGGAAACGTTAAGAATAACTTCTCACCCGTACCTGTGCATATGTAATGAATGCATAACACTGTGGTGTGAGGTGCGAGCCAGACAGCTTAACCTGCAGATGAGGGAAAATGTAGAAAAAAATTACCACCTTAATTCATGACTTTATGAACAAGTAGACAAGTTGAGATGCACGTACCAACTTCTCCAAACGGGCTGGAATCTTTCCTGCATGACTAGTGAAAACCTGGAAATACTGGACACAGAACAAAAGTCAGCTTCGTGGAAGAGCAAGGCAGGCATTTCTGAGAATATTTTCAAGAAATGTTTAAATGCGTAGAAATTTGATAAACTGCACATCAGACTAAAAAATTTAAGCTTCTGAACCCAACTATTATGTTCGTCAAGTTTATCTCCAGGAACCAGGTGTGTCCTGTATTGGTGGGTGAGTACTGATGATCCCAGGGGTATTCCCATCATTTCTTGTTAGGATAAGCCACATCATTGGGGGTCCAACTTCTAGGGCACAGGTCCCTTTAGAATTTCTCATTCATAGTTCTGGGAACAGCAACCTCATTTAAGTGTAGTACTGTGGCCCCTTGCACACAAACGTATTTTCATTCCGTGTCCGTTCCGTTTTTTTGCGGACAGTATACGGAACCATTCATTTCAATGGGTCCGCAAAAAAAAACAGGAAGGTACTCCGTGTGCATTCCGTTTCCGTATGTCTGTTCTGCAAAAAGATAGAACATGTTCTATTAGGATAGGACTGTTCTATTAGGGGCCAGCTGTTCCGTTCCGCAAAATACGGAATGCACATGGACGTCATCCGGATTTTTTGCGGACCGCAAAATACATACGGTCGTGTGCATGAGGCCTAAGGATGAGTTGGTGCGCCTGCAGTCAGGCCCCCATTGATCCTAGGCATATTCTATCGCTTACTATAGTGAAAAACCCCTTAAATGCTTATACATTTGCCGAATAACTTACATATTTGACAAGGGCTGTTAGGACTGTGTACATTTTTGTAAGTTCTTTCAGCAAAGTGTCCATACAACTTCCTGCTGGCAGTGCCGTCTGGACCAGCTCATGACATGCAGTTAATAAGGTCCCGAGCTGAAGGATGATTGCCTTCTCCACTGGTTCTCTTGGATTTGTAGCCTGGGTGCCATCAGCTGCCAAAATAAAGTATTCTGATTTCAAACTACAACTACTTAAAAAGTAAGATCTGCATCCCATGAGCGAATTAATGGACTAAGCAGCACATGGTCAGTGTATTTACTAAGCTGTGCACGCTAAAACATGATACACTCTCATGTTGGGATTATGTATCTGAGAAAAAGATTTCAAGATCATAGCTCTGCACTGAGAGCTGCTAACATACAACTGGGTATAGTCTAGGCTCCCTCATTCCTAATTTCAAAAGCAAAAAGGGATTTTCCATCTTATAAAGACATGGTATATCATTAGACTATGCCATGACTTCATAATCGGTGTGGATCTCCCCTCTGGGACCCCCACCAAACCTTAGAATGAAGGGGACGCAGCACCGGTTTATCACTGCATCCCCTTTTTTTTACTGCACAGTGCTGCTCCCAGCCAACTGGTTGTGCAGGGAACTGCAGCAAACTCCTTCACTTAATTGAAGCTATGCTGCAGTTCACTGCACAGCAAGTGGCCAGAGCGCCTCTGTTCAATAAAAAGGTCAGTGAACTGAACGCATCACTAAACCAGCACAGAAGCACCTTCATTATCAGGATTGTGAGGGTCCCAAAGGTCAGATAGAAAAAAACCTTTAATGCAAGTGGTGCAAACTGCTACTCAGTTGTCCGGTTATTTGCGCCATATTCACACAAATGGCGCTCAAATGTTCTCGTACCTTGTTCACTGGAAAGGAAAACGTTAAAACTATCACTAATCACATTAACATGAGGCCTACAAATGTTGGGTGTCAGGCCTTGTCTGCTGTTGGGGGACAGTCGGCATACCCTCATACACTTTAGATTGTTTAGCTTTTTCAACTTACCAGGCATCTTCTCTGAACCAAGCTGTGTTTTAAGTTTTGTAATCAGCCAGTCCACTTCATCCAGCACCTTTGCAGCTTGACCCAAGACCAAAAGCTAAAAAGAAAAATCATTACGAGGGTGTAACTTGTCAGCTGTTGACATTATGAAAAAGAGAGATTTTTTGTGTACGCACCTGTAAAATCTGTTTCTCATTAAGTTCATTGGGGGACAACGCACCCACCCAGTTCTCTTGCATTATTAGTTCTGTTGGGTGTTTTTTTCTTTTGAGGTTCGCTGGATGGGTCGTCAGTTCCTATCTTCTGACCCATCTCAGGTTTATTTCTATATAGCCTCTCTCTACTGCTCCTACTGCTAGTGTACAAACTGGTTGGCTCTCTCCTGGCAGGAAGGGTTATAGTTGGCTGAAGAAAATAAAACTTTTTTGGCTTAGTGTCCGCAGCTATACTCACGGTCCTGTGTCTCCTAATGAACTTGGCAAGAAAGAGATTTAACAGGTGAGTACATCAAACGTCTCCTTTTTTTGCTCAAGTAGCGTCGCGGCCTTCTCTCAGCTTTCCCTAGGCCAGTGACGACACGTTCTGAGCCGCATAGAAGTGAATGGGGCTGAGCGCAATACCATATGCTTGGTACGCACGGAGAAGGCAGTTGGCGCTCACAGGAGTGCCCGTGCTTTCTCAAACAGTTGATTGGGCGGGGTCCCGGGGGTTGAACCCCCACCGATCAGATACTGATGACCTATCCTGATGATTGGGCATCAGTATAAAAGACCTGGAAAACCCTTTTAAAGAGCTTATGCGTGGTGACGCACCAATCGATCTGGTTGAATGAGCTGTGACTTGGAGAGCGGAGGCCTTGTCCTTGGCGCAATAGGCCTCAGCAATTGTCAACCGAATTCACCTGGAGATCCAGGCTCTGGAGGCTGCCAAACCTTTCCACAGACCGCAAGGAAGAACAAACAGGGAGTTTGTGCGGCAGAGGCGGGCCGTTAGGGACAAGTAAACCCAGAGATCCCAGACAATATATTGATGGAGGGAGTGTTCCTTAGGATGGGATGGCGAAAGGTAAAATGAAGAAAGCACAATGTCCTCAAAATGAAAACAGGAAACCACCTATGGGAAAATGGAAGGCATCAAGTGGAGAACTGCCTTATCTTGATGAGGCACCAGGAGGTGAGCTTTGCAGGAACTGGCCATCAATTCTGAGACTTGTCTTATGCAGATGATGGGAATTAAAAAGTCTACCTGCTAAGAGAGGAGACGAAGCTGAATCTCCTGGAGGGGCTCGAAGGGTGCTGAATAAAGGACATCAATGACCAAGTTAAAATCCCATGACAGAGAAGGGAGACGGATAGGGGGAACAGAGTGGGCCACCGCATGGAGAAAGGTCCTAATTGGCACCTTGGAGACCTGTGGACATTGAAAAAGAATAGAAAGGGCAGACACCTGGCCTTGAGCGGAACTTAGTCCAAACCCAGTTCCAGCCTAGAGAGGGAAAAATTGAGTGGTGGCAGGTGAAGCAATTCAGACAAGTGTGGGTAGTTTTCTTCACCGCCCTATTTCCCCACGAGTACGAGCAGGGACACCCCTCAGCTGTCAGTTGAGGCTGGGTGACCCCATGGCTGGTGGGCAACACATGAGGGCGACTGACACAGTTCATCCTCCATGCAGAGGATACAACTCTGTTTCCCATCTAAAAAAAAAATGCAAATAAATAATAAAAGAGCAGAATGGACCCTGTATAGCAGGGAGGTCTGCCTCCTATGGACTCCAAGATAAAACTAGTTAGCTCTCTCCCGGCGGGAAAGGGTGTAGCTAGCAGGAGGACCTACTGTAACACTTCTTTTGACTTAGTGTCCACCTTCTAGTGGCAGCAGCTATACCCACAGTCCGGTGTCTCCCAATGACACAAGCAAGAAACAACTGTATTCTATGACAACGTGCAGGAAAAAAATAATGCAGTAAAGTGGACCATGTATAAGACTACTTTCACACTTGTGTTGTTGTTTCCCGGTATTGAGATCCAGCAGACAATCTCAATACCAGAAAAAAAAAAACGTTTCCATTTAGTCCTCATGCATTCTGAATGGAAAGAGATCCGTTCAGGATGCATCAGGATGTCTTCCGTTCCGTCTGCACAAAAATGTCTGAGAACACATTTAAGACCAATTTTATTACCTTACAATGAAGAGTTCTGTGCAAAATTTGAAATGATCTCAAATCGCTACTCAATGGATATAATGTTATTAAATATGGAATTTCTTATGGAGGTAATACTGTTGTTTAATGATCAGGGAATGTTCTGTATATGATGTTCGTACAGCACTTGTCTGTTGTGAATAATATGTCAAAATTAAAATTATTTACAAAAAAAAAATAATTATATGGAATTTCTACAAAAAGAACTTAAAGAGAGTGATAAGCGCCTGGAATCACTTGAACAACAACTGAAAACTTTGATGACGTTACAGGACTTTGGGGCATTGAAGGAACAATTACTAACAGAACTACAATCATATCGCTCTGGCATTGAAACCACAGAGGCAAAAGTGGTTTAGAGATCAAGATTATGTTAAAAGGTGACAATGTAAGTCAATGGTGATGGATCCGGTTTTTTTTTGTAGCCTAAAAACAGATCCGTCAACCTTTGACTTTCAATGTATTTAGTGATAGATCCATTTTTTCTGCTTTGAATTTACACAACCGCATCCTAACGGAACGGATCCATCATGATGTGCAAAATCAAAACAAACCCGTTTAATTCTGGAATTAAGATCCTCTGCCGGATCTCAATACCGGAATTAACAACGCAAGTGTGAAAGTAGCCTTACAATTATGCAGACTCTTGTACATGATGATCATGAAATGGAGGGTCCTTACAGTGACAGTAGGTGCTGCTGTCTTTACATTTACGATCCGGAAATGTGATTGTTTTTCAACTTCAATGTCCTACAGTGAGACAATAAAACGAACAGTTATTTCTAAAGGGGCATTTCATTTTCATAAAATAAATGTTTTTCTTTTTATGATGAAAAGTTACACAATTTTCCATTATACATTTTGATCAATTGTAAGATCTCAGGCAGATTTTCATTAAGAACTTTTAGTGTTTGTGTTTTGTGAGATAAAAATGTGTTCAGAACTCATGTGTCCATCACGAATAGGACAGATTTTTACCAACCTAAAATAAACAATGAAAACTGGATTTTTGTACTCACCGTAAAATCCTTTTCTCGTAGGATGCATTGGGGGACACAGCACCATGGGTATATGCCCAGCTGCCACTAGGAGGCTGACACTAGAAGTAAAACGTGTTGGCATATCCTATCTGGGCTATACCCACTGCAGATGCAGGAGCAAACCAGTAGGTAGAGAAGCAGTAGGAGCACAAGAAAAAACTGTAAGCCAACAGGTCCTAAACCAGAAAAGACCAACAGAAAGATTTAGCCAAAAAGGGTGGGATCTGTGTCCCCCAATGCATCCTACGAGAAAAGGATTTTACGGTGAGTACAAAAATCCAGTTTTCTCTTGAATGCATTGGGGGACACAGCACCATGGGACGTCCTAAAGCAGTCCACAAGGGAGGGCAGCAATAAAACAGCCATGCAACGCAACTAACTCACGGCTGCTTGAAGAACCCTGCGACCCAAACTGGCATCAGCAGAAGCCAAAGAGTGGAAGTGCTAAAATTTGGAAAACGTATGAACAGAGGCCCAGGTGGCGGCCTTGCAGACCTGGGAAGCTGAGGCCTGATGTCTAACCACCCAATAAGCCCCGACCGCCCTAGTGGAATGAGCAGTCAATCGAAAGGGAGGAACACGACCCTTGGCAACATAGGCCTCCTTAACTGCCGACCTAATCCAACGGGATATGGTGGCCTTGGAAGCTTGCAGGCCCTTTGCGAGAACCCTCAGGGATCACAAAGAGGGAGTCCGACCAGCGAAAGGGCTCAGTCAACCTAAGAACGGTGAAGCGAATGCTCCCTAGGATGAGAGGGGTTAGGTCAGAAGGACAATCTCCTCATTAAATGTGGAATGAGGGCACCACCTTAGGGAGGGAGGGAGGAAGGCACCGGACGCAGAATGACCTTATCCTGATGAAACACCAAGAAAGGGGATCTGCAAGAGAGCGCAGCAAGTTCAGAAACTCTGCGAATAGAAGTAATCGCCACAAGAAAGGCGACCTTAAGGAAAGAGAAATATCCTGTAACAAAGGAAAGAGAAATATCCTGTAACGGCTCAAAAGGAGAGGCCTGAAGAGCGTCCAGAACAATGTTCAAGTCCCACGGTTCCACAGGAGGACGAAAGGGCAGAAAAGTTCTCACTTGACGGCGAGAAGCCAGGGGTTTCTGGAAAAGAACAGATAGGGCCGAAATCTGACCCTTGAGAGAGGCCAAACGAAGACCCTTGTCAAAGCCCGACTGGAGGAAGGATAAAACCCTGGGAATGGACAGGTAGAGAGGGTGAAACTGAGCAGCCTCACACCAGGAAAAATAAGTCTTCCAAGTACGATGATAAATTCTGGAAGACTGGGGCTTGCTTGCGTGGAGCATAGTCTGAATAACAGACTCTGAGAGACCGCGGAACCTCAGCCTCAACAGTCATGCCGTTAAACGCAGCTGATGTAAATCCGGGTGGAGTAGCAGACCTTGGGATAGGAGGTCGGGACGCAGAGGGATGCGCCACGGCGCATCTGCGAGTAGGAACAGAAGATCCGCGTACCATGCTCGTCGAGGCCAGTCCGGGGCCACCAGAATTGCCGGAACCCGGGCCAACTTCAGGCGCTTGAGAACCCTGGGAAGGAGCGGAATGGGAGGAAAGAGGTAAACGAGACCGAACTGGGACCAAGGAAGGACCAAAGCATCCGAGGCCAGCGCCTGAGGGTCCCGAGACCTCGCGAAGTAACGCGGGACCTTGTGAATGAGACAAGAAGCAAAAAGGTCCATGTCCGGCGTGCCCCAACGCTGACACAGACGAAGAAACACCCCTGGGTGAAGAGACCACTCGCCCGGGTCGGGGCTCTGGCGACAGAGAGTCCGCCGCCCGATTGTCGACCCCGGGAATGTGGACTGCGGAGAGGACCGGAACGAAGGACTCCGCCCACCGAAGTATGCGAGATGCCTCTTCCATGAGCCTCATGCTCCTGGTGCCCCCCTGATGATTCAGGTATGCCACCGCAGTGGAGTTGTCCGTCTGGACACGGACTGGAAGACCGGAGAGAAGGTGTGTCCAATGAGATAGAGCCAGAAAGATCGCCCTGAGCTCCAGAATATTGATGTGCAGGGAGGATTCCACTGCTGACCACAGGCCCTGAGCAGATAGGGACCCGAAGACAACTCCCCAGCCCGTCAGGCTGGCGTCCGTGGAGATCACCTGCCAACAAGGGGGAAGAAAGGACTTGCCCAGAGATAGCGTGCGAGGTAGAAGCCACCAGCACAACTTCTTGCGGACAAGACGGGTAAGACGAACCAGACGGTCGAGGCCCGACTGGATAGGATCGCCAGCTGAAGAGGCCTGGAATGGAATTGCGCAAATGGGATTGCCTCGAAGGAGGCAACCATCCGTCCTAAAACCCGCATTCACGTCCGAAGAGGTAGAGGGGATGGTTTGTGAAGGCGATCAACTGCATCTCGGAGAGCCACTACCTTGTCCTGGGGAAGGTCATGCCCAAGAAATCCATTCTCTGGGGGGAACCAGGGAGGACTTGGGCAAGTTGACCAACCGACAGGACAGACAGGGTGATACTGAGGCTGGCCAGGTTGTCTTCCAGAGACTGAGCCTTCACCAACAGGTCGTCCAGGTAAGGAAACACTGCCCCCCCCCCCTCCCCCGAGGGCAGAGGAGAGCGATTCGAGGGGCAAGGACCTAGGTGAAGACCCTTGGGGCGATCGCTAAGCCGAAGGGCAGAGCCACAAATTGGAAATGCAGAGAACCCACCGCGAAGCAAAGGAACCGCTGATGGACCACGGCAATGAGAATTTAGAGGTATGCGTCCTGTATGTCGATGGATGACAAAAATTCGCCCTCCTCCAGGGAGGCAATTACAGACCTGAGCGACTCCATGCGGAAGTGTTGGGTCCGAACGAGGCGGATGAGCGCCTTCAAATGCAGGATAGGATGGAGGGAGCCGTCCTTTTTGAGGACCGTAAAATTGAAGCTACATCTGCCGCCCATGAACAGAGTCAGACCGTACGGCGGATGGCGACAGAGTTAGCCGCCGCCCTGCTAGATCGGCGAGCCGATTCCAGGGAGATATCACATAGGTAACGGGAAGCCTGGAGAAGCTGAGAGGCAAGAATAGAAACCTCACTTGGAGCAGAGTCTGGCAGCAAACGGACGAGCTGCTTCGCCCAGACCACGCAGGCTTTGGCAACCCAGGAGGCGGCAAAAGCAGGCTGAACAGCGGAGCCTGCCGCTACAAAAACGGCCTTAGCCAAGGAATCAATCTTCTTGTCAACGGGATCCGACAAGGAAGCCGCATCGGCCAAGGGAAGGGTGGTGGCCTTGGCCAAACGGGCCACCTGAGGATCGACCAGAGGTGGGACTGACCAGAGGTTCACGGATTCTGCACTGAAAGGAAACAGAGCGTCCGAACCTTTAGACATCTGCAGGCGCTTATCAGGCTGACTCCGATCTTTAGCCAGGAGTGCGTCAAAGTCCAGGTGGTTAGGAAAAACCAACAAGGAACGCCTGGAACGGCGGAAGGACACAGGGTCCTGAGAAGAAGAGGGAGTACCCTCCTGCACGTTGAGGGTGTCTGTAACCGCCTTAATGAGGTCCTGCATGGCCGCAGATAAAGTAGAACTCTGCTCTGATACAGAATCGGAGTCAGAGGTGTCCCCAGGAGCGGCAGAAGACGAGACTTCGCCTGTCTCAGACTTGTCCAGGGTGTATCCCGAGGAGACTGAGGAGGAGCGGGACATGGCTGAAATTACTCAAGGTCTTTTAAGGGACCTGGTATCAGAGCGTGGGTGAGCCCCTTCAGCAGCATGGTCCCTGTGAGGGGCAGAGACTGCCGCAATTTGAGCAGGCAAGCGGTCCAGCGACTGCACCATGGACCGGGACAGGCTGGCTAGGTCGCCTATGGCCTGGTACAGTGAGGCGGCCCAATCAGGAGGGACCGCCACCGCAGGGGGGGTCAGGGCATCAGGAGGGGGCATGGGAGCAGCGCACTGCGCACAGAGCGAGTTAGGTTGCGGGGGGGAAAGCTTTACTGCACTTAGAGCAAGCATAAAAAGTAGGTACCCCAATAGGCACCCGGGCTTTAGGGTCCGTACTAGCAGAGGACATGATGGCAAAAAGAAAAGAATTGTATAGCCAGAGAGGCTATCCTACCAGGCCGCAGGTACTGTGCCCCGCGATGCAGAAGAAGCAGCGAAGAAGATGCAGGAACAAGCAGAAAGGCGATCAGGCTTTGGCTGCAAAATGGAGAATCTTCTCCCTCAGCTTCAGCTTACAGAAGAGACCGCCCCTAGAAGAAAACCGCAGCGACAGGAGCAGGCAAGGAGGTCCCTCCCAGAGTGAAGAGGGGTCGGGCCGGAGCAAGGGAAGAAGGTCGCGACCTAGCGGGCCGAAAAGCTGAGGGCTAAAGTAGAAAAGACGGCCGGACTTGAACCTTGTCGCGGACCGGAAGCCTCGGCGACCAGACCGGAGCTCTGGCAGCCTCACAAGTAAATGGGGGGAGGGAGGGAGAGAAGCACTTCTCCCTCAGCCTCAAATAAGAGGGCCCAGCAGGGAGAATTAAACCCTGGGATAGAGGGACGAAGGCCTATACTTCGCCTGTCTCAGAGCTTCTCCCTCAAAGAAAATACCCTCTGCCCCCCTAGTCTAATAGTGTACCCCAGTAAGGCTCCCTATAAGGGAGAAACTGCAGAGCCGGGGGAAGGGGGGGATGCAGAGCCTATAGCGCCCCTGAGAAGCGGCCCCCAGAAGTGGGACTTGTCCCAGCTGGATGATGGCTCCCTTGGGATGAAACAGACGCCCTGGCCAAGGAACCAGAAGATCAGTGGTTCAGAGAGGGGAGAGGGGAGAACCAATACTCGACACAGAACCAGCAGACTCGACACAGAGCCCGTGGGAAATGCTTGCAATCCACTGCGGCGGTAGTAATGGGGACCCGGTGACCAGCGGTACTAAATTACATGCGCCCGCAGAGGGTGCAACTAAAGTGGGAGCCCACGATGTAGCACCCCCTGCAGCAGGAGAAAAACCTGCATAAAGAGAAAAAGAGAGAAAAAATAAAACAACAAAATAGCAGCAAGACCTGCAGGAAAAAAGCAGGTCGTGTCTGCCTCCTAAAGACTAAAAACTGGTTTGCTCCTGCATCTGCAGTGGGTATAGCCCAGATAGGAGGAGCCAACACTTTTTTCATCTAGTGTCAGCCTCCTAGTGGCAGCTGGGCATATACCCATGGTGCTGTGTCCCCCAAGAGAAAGTTCATATTACATGACAGCAAGCAGAAATCTGAAAGAATATCTGTCAGTGAGATGGACTCTATCTAATCAGACATACTGCCTGGTAAGGTTGATCCTGCTAATTAAAATGATACCTGTCTTCATTAGTTACAGTGTTCCAGTGGGAAAAAATGTAAATTCTTTGTGTTAATGGGGACTTCAATGCACTCTGGCGAAGGGTTGCACCTCAGCTTTCCAGTGCTGGCTACATCCCGAGGTGCCCTGAAGCCCTGATTTGCATAAATAATAAAAGAATTATTTTAATCAGCAGGGTCAACCATAATAAGCAGTATGCCTAGTTTAACCCTTTCTACCCCGGAGTTTTTTTGACTTTGCATTTTTGTTTTTTGCTCCCTGCCTTACCAGGGCCATAACTTTTTTATTCACATAGCCGTATGAGGGCTTATTTTTTTGATGGACAAGTTGTACTTTCCAACGCCACCATTTAATATTGCATAGAATGTAGTGGAAAATGGGAAAAAAAAATCCAAAGATGGTGGAATTGGAAAAAACAAACGCAATTTTGCAACAGTTTTACGTTTTTCTTTGGTTTTTTACAACGATCGTAATGTGGTAAAACTGACTTCAGTCTCCAGGTCAGTACGAATCCGGTTATACCACATATGTATACTTTTCCTTGAGTTTTGATGCTGAAAAATAAACTAAAAAAAACTAGAACAAATATATTTTATTTTATTTTTTTTGCTGTCATTTTCTGACCCCCTATAACTTTTTTGTAGTTATGTGTGCGGAGCTGTATGAGGACTCATTTTTTTCAGGACGATCTGTACTTTTCATCAATACCATTCTGGGGTGTGTACAACTATTTGATCACTTTTTATTAGATTTTATTGTGGGAGAAAAAGCGAACAGAAAAATGGCTAATTGGCCATTTTGACCCTTTATTTAGTTTCACCTTTTTCTGTATAGGATCAATTCTTTTATATTTTAATAGTACGGGTGTTTTTGCACGTTTTCTGCGATACCCATGATGTGTGTTTTTAAAAAAAAAAAAAAGTGTCATTTTGGGTAAAGGGGGGTGATTTGAATTTTTATATTTTTTTAATTTGTAAAAAATCATTAGATAATTTGCATAAAAATAAAAACGCAGCCATCTCTGCAGCTGTTTAGCATACAGAAAAACTGAAAAGAATGGCGTGGTATTAAACAGGCAGGATGTGCTCAAACCCATATGCAGTTGTGCATATATATATACAGGGGAGCAAATCCTGCACTTGTGGCCCGTTGCTCATCGCGATCCCCAGCAAAAATGCATACAGTGGAGGATGCCCGCAGCGAACCACAAGTACCACAATAGACATCCTACATAAGATAGCAATTATGTGGATGTGATAATCAATATAACAATATAATAGCAAAAACACTCTGCGGTCTTACTAAACCCTCAAACTGATTTTAAAATTGAGAGATTAGCCAACATGTCCTACGGTCCCACATCCACATAATTGCTATCTTATGTAGGATGTCTATTGTGGTACTTGTGGTTCGCTGCGCGCATCCTCCACTGTATGCATTTTTGCTGGGGATCGCCATGAGCAACGGGCCACAAGTGCAGGATTTGCTCCCCTGTATATATATGCACAACTGCATGTGGGTTTGAGCACATCCTGCCTGTTGAACACCACGCTATTCTTGTTAGTTTGCTTGTATATGGAGGTGTATAAACTCCAATTCAAATGTGCCCGTTTTCCATCCACAGGCTACATGTAGGTGCACCTGCGAGGCCTGGGCCATATCAGCCAGTCTTGAGTGGGACTCACAGACTCCTCCCTCCTCCCATTGCTAGCATGGCTACATGCTGGAGGCAAGGCCGTTTCTTGGACCGGGCGGGCCGGGGGGCCGCCCGGGGCGCTGTCAGAAGGGGGGCGCCGACAGGGCACAGCAGATGAGCGCTGCGCTTCCATCGTGGAAGCGCTCACTCATCTCTATAGTCATATGCGGCAGGGGAGGGAAAGGTGTGTCCCCTCCCTGTTCCTCTGATAGGCTGCCAGCACTAGGCCGGCAGCCTATCAAAGGCCGCCTTAGCCAGCGAGGGACACAGGCCGGAAGAGGCCTGCATCGCATCCTGGAGAAGGTAAGTATAAGTTGTTGTTATATATATATATATATTTATATATATATATATATATATGTACAAATTACAATACTGGCACATAAGGGGGGCTACTGGCACAGACATAAGGGGGACTACTGGCACAGACATAAGGGGGACTACTGGCACAGACATAAGGGGGACTACTGGCACAGACATAAGGGGGACTACTGGCACAGACATAAGGGGGGCTACTGGCACATAAGGGGGGCTACTGGCACATAAGGGGGGCTACTGGCACATAAGGGGGGCTACTGGCACATAAGGGGGGCTACTGGCACATAAGGGGGCTACTGGCACATGATAGGGGGCTACTGGCAAATGATAGGGGGCTACTGGCACATGATAGGGGGGCACTCTGGCTACTGGCACATGGTGGGGGGGCTCTTATTACTGGCACATGATTGGGGGCATCTATGAGGGCTCTAATTACTGGCAAATGATTGGGGGCATCTGTAGGGGAACATCTTACTGGCACATTATTGGGTGGCACTATAGGGGCATCTACTGAGGCTAAAAAGAAGGGGTATTTTATATGGGGGGCTCTGTATAGGGGCATTTTATACTGAAACACATTAGTGGGTACTATGGGGAAGGGGGGAGAGGAGCACTATGGGGTCATCTACGGGGGCACTGAGAAGGGCTATGTTATATTGGCACATTATGGGAACATTAGCTCAACTGGGGGCATTACAAGGGGGTATGTTTTGCACATTATAAGGAGAATTATTTCTACTGGGGGGGCATTATGGTGGGCTTTATTACTCCCCCATGGTATGACCCCCTAGTAGCAGCACCAGCCTCTCCCTGCTCTGCTATCCCTCTGCCCTTTCTCCAAATCCTTATTATGAAATCTTTCTCATTAAAATAAAGCACAACATCAGCTTTGCCGAGCCCCCGGCCAAAGTGTTGAAGTGGCGTCCGAGATCCCCAAGGGCCAAGCCAAGTAATTGTAAGTTTTCATGTGGAGTATGTTTATGTTATACACATATAGCCTACACTGTGCCACACAATATAAATATACAGTATACCTCTACACTGTGCCACACAATATACAGTATACCTCTACACTGTGTAGGGGTTATACTGTTTATTGTACAGCATAGCACAGAGGTTATATTGTCTGGCATGGTTTAACCTCCATACATTTTATGTACAGTATACAGTAATCCGCCTTGCCATCTATGCTTTGAATCTGGTTTTATATGTTACTTGGTTTTTCTATATTTACTTGCGTGTGCTAGTGGAGACCTGCTGTGATTGGGTTTGTTAGTTATTAAATGCTAACATGACAGTTTTTGGGTTTTGCACATTATTGATGATTGTATTTCATGACTACTCTTCTAAGGCTATTGCCTTCCTTTACACTGCAGTTCTCCTGTACTACTCTGCCTGCGACTTTTAGCAGTTTAAGCAGTAATTTATGATTTGCTGGCTGGAGGTAACTAGTGAGTTGTCTGAGTCTGACCTCACGCTCCTGTAATTCGCCCACTGGCCCCTGGTATTGCCCACATGGCTCAGGTAGGTGAGTTTTAGGACCCGAGCTACTTGAGAAACCTTGGCGCGGTGCTCGGGCTCAGACATATCCTACACCGTAAGACATGTTGGCTAATCTCTCAATTTCAAAATCAGTTTGAGGGTTTAGTAAGACCGCAGAGTGCACCTGTTTTTGCTATTATATTGTTATATTAGCATACAGACAAAAAGGAAGGTATCATTTTAATCAGCATGATGAGCCCTACTAGGCAGTCTGGTTTAATAGGGTTGATCATGCTGGCAGAGCCTCTTTTTTATAAGGTTCATTGTGCTGACAGGAACTTGTTAAAAAAAAAAAATGCATCTATATATAATAAAACGAGATTTTTGTATAACTTACCAGTAAAATCTCTTTCTCGCTCTTTCCTTGGGGGACACAGAAGACCTTGGGTATAGCTCATCTCCATAGGAGGCGTGACACTAAGTGAAAACTGTTAAGCCCCCCCTCCACAGCTATACCCTCAGCCTGGAGAGAGAGGCTGCCAGTTGCGTGTCCAAGTAGTGAGAAAAGGCAAAGTCCAACAAGGAACCAACAAGCCAACTACCCAACGGGTAACAAAAAAACTCGGAAACCGTGTAGAAAAAAACAATGAATGGGTGGGTGCTGTGTCCCCCAAGGAAAGAGCGAGAAAGAGATTTTACTGGTAAGTTATACAAAAATCTCGTTTTCTCGCCCAGTTTCCTTGGGGGACACAGAAGACCTTGGGACGTTCAAAAGCAGTCCAAAAGGGGAGGGACCACAGCTCCAAGGCGAAGCACCCGAAGGCATCAAGGAACCGCCGCCTGCAGACCCAGGCGGGCCAAGGCAGCATCTGCCAAAGCCAGAGTATGCACCCTGTAGAACTCGGTAAGGCGTGCAAGGAAGACCTGTGGCCGCCTTGCCCAAATGCATGGCCGAAGCCCAATGCCTCCGGCCCAGGAGGCACCGATCGCTCTCGGTGACAGCAAGGCAGAATCCTGCCCTCGGTGCGGTAACCTCAACAATAGCCAATCTGATAACGCGGAGGAAAAAACACCCTGGAGTCCGTTAACCCTAAGCGCGGGCCTCCAGGAAACCCAAGAGACCGAACGTCGACAAGAGTCGGAGATCTCCAAGTAAAAACGTCCAGGCCCAAACAACGTCCAAATCGGTGACGTGTTGAAGCGAAAGGCAAACACCACCTTCAGAAGGAAGGAAGAAACGGGATGTAGAACAGCCCTGTCCTGGGAAAGACAGAAGGCTCAGACAAAAAAAGGGGGCCATTCAGGCACCCGTCAGAGACACGACTGATACGGAAACACAACCGTACAGGACAGCCGGGGTAGAGAGAACTTCTGTAACGGCTCCAAGGACAAGATTGGAGCGCCGAGAGCTCAGTATGTAGTTCCCAGGGCGGTACCGAAGGACAATACAGAGGAACCAAAGAGCCACTTCGAGTAAGAAGGTCTTGACAGGCCCAGAGGGCCGGGGAACGCTGGAAGAGGAAGAACAGCGCCGACACTTGACACCTCAAGAAAGGAATCCCAGTCCCAGGCCGGACTGGAAAAAAAGACAGAACCATGGGGAGAGAAAAGTCAGAGTGGGGAATGCACAGCTTCCCACAGAACCCCAGACAAAAAAAACATAAATCTTACGACAGATCCTGGACGAAACACAGCCAGGAGCGGACAGTAGCGAACCCGCTGGAGTCGCCTGGCAAGCGGGCGAAAAACCCAATATGATCAGGCGCAGACCAGTAACACGGGCAGAAGGGTCGACAAAACTGGTCCCGTCGGCCCCCGAGCAACGTTGTCCCTATTCACCCGAGTGGGGGAGCAGAAGGACAGACGGAAAGGAACCAAAGGGTCCGCCCAGCATCCGCCAGATGCCAGGACAAGACAGGCTAAAGTCCATGCTGATGTAGCCATGTTCTACAGTCCCGGTGTGGGAGATCAAAGGACAATCTGGACCGAAAGGTAGTCCCCCCAAGTTACCGAGAAGGTAAGTCTACAGTAGGACCATTGACTTAGAATGGACCACGCAATCTGCTCTCAGTGGGAGGACAGAAACGCGGTAGCCTCGGTAAATAGGCACAGGTAATACAGCCAGTGTGAACAAGGGAGACAGTACGAGGCCAAAAGGAACACCGGAACCATCCACATGAACAACCATGCTCTCCCCAGAAGGGGAGGACAGTGAAGGAACAGCCTCTGAAGTCTGGCGGGGCAGAAGCCACATCGGAGTGATCTGTACCGAGCGGGAGCCAAACAGAGACGGCGAGATAATGGTAGTCGAGACAGAGGCCGGCATAACACCCTCCAACCGAAAGGAGGAGTGGGCAACAGGGAAGTCATAGGACAGCTCAAAAGCAGAACCCTGCTACACTGTGAGATGCCAGGTTCACCGCCTCGCAGAAGGCGAATACCCTGAAGAACCCAAGGCGGAAGTCCTCTGGATCTGGGTAATCGAGCACCCAAGAGAATTTGGGTGACCTTCCCGCACCTGGTAGCAGATCAGACTGAAGCGTAGAGGCGCCAAGAGGAAGGATTCATACCACACTGCATCCGAAGAGGAGGAAATTGCAGCAGGCAAGGGAACCGCAGTCCTGCCAGAGCCAACGAAGAATTCGAGGGGCGCTGCAGACAACAGCACTCTCGACCATGTGACCACTAGCGCAGGGAAATAATACCGCGGAAGGACGAATGGGCACGCATCTAGGAACCACGAACACTCCCTGGGATGAAGGGCCAACTAAATGAATGAGTACCACCCAGCTCCGTGCAGCAGAGAGCAAGTAGAGCCCGTCCGGGTCAGGTGGACAGAATGAACTCCTTAGAGACGAGTGCAAGGCTTGCGGCAAGCATCGTATCCCAAGAAAACAAAAGTTTGCCGCAGGAAGCAGGTGAGGCATACGTACGAGCAGCCCCGTAAGCAGTGAGAAGGCCAACCCACCTACAGGAGGAGAAGGCATACACAGCCCAAACAACGCACAAGAACGTCCGCTCACTGCAAAAAGGTTACTTCAGCGAAAGAAGGGGGCTCGCCACAGAGTGCCACAGCATGTACGGAATTGCAAGGTGGGTGCAACCTGAAAGGGAGTTATGCACAAGCCTAGTATAGCATGCGATGGAACGCAAGCAGTCCGCCCCGAAAGGGGGAATTGTACCTGGCAAACTGCAGTCCGCAAGAGTGCAAAGGCCGGTCCCAAAAGGGAGTAATGCCTAGGGCCGTACCTACTTCAGAGAAGCAGGACATACCCTATAATTCAGCATGAACGCAGGAGGTCCACCTAGTGAAAGGGGAACATGCACAGGGTTATCCTAGCATTAAGCGAGTGTGCAATAATACACCCAACACTGAACTTAGCGAGAGTGCAAGTACTCTGCCAATGAAGGGGGACATGTACAAGTCCAGCACAGCCATACAAGGACAGTCGTGAATCTCATGAGCATGACAAAATCTGCCCATGGAATGAGGGGTGGTCACGCACAAGGCCAGCACCGTATCCAATGGGAGTGCAAGCGTTCCACCCATGTTAGAGGGCCATTCTCATGGCCAGAATGTATCCGGTGAGAGTGTAGCATGCCGCCCAGAAAAAAGGGAGGGTAATGCACATGGCCAGCATCTCATCCAGGGAGAGTGCGAGCACCGCGCCATGTATGGGAGTCATACACATGGCCAGCAACGTACTGGTGAGAGACAAACACAGTCAGTGAGAATGTGTGTATGTCACCTGAGGAAGGAAGGAAGGCATGCCCATGGCTGGCAGCGAATCCAGCGAGAGTGCGTACACCGCCCACGGAAGAGGGGTCATGCATATGGCCGACAACGGGTCCAGCGAGAGTGCAAGCACCCCGCCATGTATGGGATACATGCACATGGCCAGCAACGTACCTGCGAAAAAACAACCACAGACAGAGGGATGTATGTATGCTGCCTGAGGGAAGGAGGCATACCCAAGGCCGGCAGCGAATCCAATGAGAGTGCAGAATACCGCCTATGGAAGGGGGTCATGCCTATGGCCGGCAGCGAAACCAGTGAGAGTGCAGCATAGTAACATAGTACATAAGTACATCATAGCACATCAGTGAGAGTGCAGCATTCCGCCTATGGAAGGGGGTCGTGCACAAGCCAGTACCGTATCCGGTGAGAGTGCAGTATTCCGCCTAAAAAGGGGGGGTCATGCACATGATCGGCAACAGATCCAGTGAGAGTGTAGCGTTCCGCCTA
The DNA here is from genome assembly GCF_905171765.1 of Bufo bufo. Classification (NCBI taxonomy): domain Eukaryota; kingdom Metazoa; phylum Chordata; class Amphibia; order Anura; family Bufonidae; genus Bufo; species Bufo bufo. The sequence continues at coordinate 684,175,418 of NC_053389.1, read as the reverse complement.
GAGAAGGGGGTCACGCACATGGCCGACAGCGAATCCAGTGAGAGCGCTGCGTTCCGCCCATGGAAGGGGGTCACGCACATGGCCGGCAGTGAATCCAGTGAGAGTGCAGCGTTCCGCCTAGAGAAGGGGGTCACGCACATGGCCGGCAGTGAATCCAGCGAGAGTGCAGCGTTCCGCCTAGAGAAGGGGGTCACGCACATGGCCGGCAGTGAATCCAGTGAGAGTGCTGCGTTCCGCCCATGGAAGGGGGTCATGCACATGGCCAGCACCGTATCCGATGAAGGTGCAGTATTCCGCCTAAAAGGGGGCCATGCACATGGCCAGCCGGCAGCCAGGGAGAGTGCAGTATCCCGCCTAGGGGGGGGATGCACATGGCAGGCACCATAACTGGAGAGATGATGAATGCAGCCTACGGAAGGGGCGCATGCACTTGGCCAGCGCCGTATCCTGGAAGAGGGCAAGAAAACCGCCTAAAAAGGGGGAAATGCCCTAACAGCGACGCAGGCTGGGAGCGCAACACCATGCCGCGTGTGGAAAGAGGGTATGCAGACATGCAGCACCTGAGGCTGCAGCGTCCTGCGCAGCCCACAAGAAATCTGTTAATATTATATATATATATATAATTTCTTTTTTTTTTTTAAAACACAGCCTCTCTGAGGCTAAAGGGGGTCACCATATAGGGGCACAGATTATCAGGAAAAAGGGGGGCCAACCATACAGGTCCATTGGGAGCCGGCCTGTACCCAAAGGGTTAACAGGGATCCGGCCTTGAGGGCGGCGCTGCGATCCCCTGGGGGCGGAGGAACCTCCCGGCGGGAAGAATTTGCGCCTGGAGAAGTTCCCGCCCCCTCCACCAGAGGCCGGAATTTTGCGGCCTAGCAGGCCGTGAAGCCGAGGACTAAATTTGCGGCGCCCGGCATGTACCGCCGGGACCTGTGGCGGAGTGGCGCATCAAACCGGCCGTGGGTGCCCACCCCGCGGCCCGGTCAGAATTGCGGCCCAGCAGGCCGAAGCCTGGGCCAAAATTTGCGGAGCCCCACCGACCGGCACCGACGGTCGGCCGGGGCCTGCTGGGGCATATAAGTCAAGCCCAAAGCCGGCCGCGGGAGCCCACCCCGCCGGCCGGAAGAGTCAGGGGCCCGGAATGGCGGCTTGCCGGCCGCGGGAGCCCACCCCGCCGCCGGAAGAGTCAGGGACCCGGAATGGCGGCCTAGCAGGCCGCGGAGCCTGGGATAAGATTTTTGCGGCGCCCGGCCGCACCGGAATACCAATGCCGGCCGGAGGCGAGGCCTTACTCCACAGAGTCCCCCCCGTCAGGAGCGGACCTCAGGCCTTGGGTTCACCGCCTCTGCAACACTCCGGTAAGGAGATGATGGGGGGGGGGGGGGGGGATGGACCCAGAGACCAGGTGCCCGTGCTGAGGGGAGACAGCCACTGGCTGCATGTCCTATGGAGCCAGGCAGGGGGGGAAGGCAGAAGCAGATTGCCGCTCTGCGGCACCCCAGGGGCCAGCGTAGATCCGGCAGGGGACCAGAGGCCCAGTATGGGGGTCAGGCACGCAGGAGACCAGGGTGGGGAGGTGGGGGACGTAGGGCTGGAGAAGCCAATCTCTCACCATAGCCGTCTTCACCCTCGGTCCATTCCAGCAGGGTCGCCCCTTCAGCTACTGGCACCGTAGTGGCAGGACGCTGGAAGAGGGACTTGGCGTGCGGGCGACCCTTGCGCTGGCGGGATGTAGGGGAGCTGGGCTGCCCTGATCCACCTTGCCTTCTGTGGGGGAGGCAGCAGTGCGGGTGACCGGCACTGGCGCAGCTCAACCCCGGGAGAAACAGAGAGGTCTAGTGCGTCTCTGTTGTCCCTGATGATCTGGAACAAAAAGAAAAGAAAAAAGTAAAAATCAAAAATTTAAACAAGGAGAAAACAGCCCTGCAGAGCAGGGAGTGTCTTGCCTTCTTGGACACTAAGCAAAAAACTGGCAGTCTCTCTCTCCAGGCTGAGGGTATAGCTGTGGAGGAGGGGCTTAACAGCTTTCACTTAGTGTCACGCCTCCTATGGAGATGAGCTATACCCAAGGTCTTCTGTGTCCCCCAAGGAAACTGGGCGAGAAATACAATTTATTTGCTGAAACCGGCTACCCCTGTAAGTTTCTTTTTTGCCAAGCAACTTCATTCTAAGCATAAATTTAGAGTTATATAATAGAAAAATGGCGGCACATCAGGGAGCATGATTAGTCATTTAACAAAGTGATGCTACAGTGAATTCAAACATGGCAGAAAAAAATGCATGCCCTCAAATCCACAGCACAAAAATCCACTACTTGTGAACGGGGATTTGAAAGCTGAATTAATTAGTACAGCTCTGTAATTTGTTGCATATTTTTGGTGCACAATCCACACTAAGGGTACTTTCACAGTTGCGTTTTTCTTTTCCGGCATAGAGTTCCGTCCTAGGGGATCAATACCGGAAAAGAACTGATCAGTTTTATCCCCATGCATTCTGAATGGAGAGTAATCTGTTCAGCATGCATCAGGATGTCTTCAGTTCAGTCTTTTTGACTTTTCAGGACGGAGATAATACCGCAGCATGCTACGGTTTTATCTCTGTCCAGAATTCCGGAACACTTGTATTCATTTACATTGAAATGTATTAGTGCCGGATTCAGCATTAAAAATACTGCAATGCCGGATCCGTCTTTCCGGTCTGGGCATGCGCAGACCTTTAAAAATGTGAAAGAGAATTAGAAACGGATCAGTTTGTCTATATGACAAACGAACAGACGGATCCGTTCTTGCAATGCATTTGTGAGACAGATCTGCATCAGGCAGTTCCAGCGACTGAACTGCTTGCCGGATCACTCTGCCGCAAGTGTGAAAGTACCCTAAAAATCCAATCCAATCTCCTCGTGGGAATGTGACCGTTCACATAGCTGATTCAACAAAATCATTTACCAAACATAGACAATCTAACTGAATATGTATGACTTGTAGTCTGGGACAGCCACCAGCATTACTTCCCCAGTATCTATGATTCTCTGGCCCTGCTTGCCTGGTTCACGAATGTAATGCAACAATATTTGATCTGTCTCTGTCAGTCATGGCCCCCACAGCATGGACAAGCTGGTCTCATCCCTACCCATATCTCACACATACATTTAGCTGCAGTCAACCTAAAGTATCAACCTCTATTAAAAATACAGAAATGCTATTTTGTTGCTAATGAAATATCCAAGCTGAAGACATCAGAAGATATGGCCGTGCAGCTTACGTTTGTAGAAATCTGATGTTACGCAGTACAATCCTACCTGATCAATATCTCCAAGGTGTCCGTGGATGTCCTGAGAGAGCTCACGAAGCAGACTTACTGGGCTCTTGTATAAGGAATGCATACTGAAGAGAAGTGTCAAGATTCCTTTACAGAACTGGACATCCTCTGTGAAAGACACATCAATGTCTGAATATGATGGACACACACCATGGATGATGCACTGATATAAAGAGAGGACGAGACCAGTAGAAAACAAACTGGCAGGACTACATGGACTGATATACAGCATGCTGTGCATTGCAATCTCACATCCTGTTGGCCCTTACACAGAAAAATGCATCAGATTAGTCTGGAAGCAGGGAAGATAATGAAGATAGGCCATTGATATCAAAACCCCAGACAATTCCTTTAAGCTGTTCACCGACAGCAAGTAGAGATATTAAAAATGTTGGGGAATTGAAATAGAAAATATATTACAATGAAAGATACATTATGATTATGCAGTAAAGATTTATATACATAAAAACCAGACACCTCAGAAAGAAAGGCGTTATAAAATCCTCTGTGATTATATAAAAAAAAAAATATCTGAATCATTTTTATTGATTAGCAATAAAGTTATTAACAAAATAAAGATTTGTATACAATAACAAGATCCTGTCAGTCTATCCATCAAGTTCCCAACAATATAATGGACCCATCTCTATAGTAACAACGAGTCGGCGTAATATAAGTTACATAGACAGAAACTTGATATTATAAAGATAAAGGACGTTACAAAAATAATGCAAAAAAAAAAAGAACACTACTTAAGATCCTAACAACCCCCCCCCCCCTTGCTTGATCCTGCAGAGAGATAATTACATCATTTTTATTTTTTAATAATATCTCAAAAAGGCCATTTCAGTAAGAACTGATACTAAAGTGAGTATGCGACCTTCCCCAGTGGACCGCTTGTGTTAAGGTAAGCGGCCCAGTAGGGATAGTTGCCCTCTTATGCAATCTCTTGTAAGTGCTAATGAATCCTCTGTGATTATTAAAGAAAATTACCATATTTTTCGATTTATAAGACGCACTTGATAAAAAGACGCACCTAGGTTTTTGTGGAGGAAATTAAGAAAATAAAATATTTTGAACCAAATTGTGTGCTTTTGGTGGGTTTTGAACTAATGGGAGGTCTGTGGGTGGCGCACTGTTATGGGGGATCTGTGGAGGACACTGTTATGGGGGATCTGTGGAGGACACTGTTATGGGGGATCTGTGGAGGACACTGTTATGGGGGATCTGTGGAGGACACTGTTATGGGGGATCTGTGGAGGACACTGTTATGGGGGATCTGTGGAGGACACTGTTATGGGGGATCTGTGGAGGACACTGTTATGGGGGATCTGTGGAGGACACTGTTATGGGGGATCTGTGGAGGACACTGTTATGGGGGATCTGTGGAGGACACTGTTATGGGGGATCTGTGGAGGACACTGTTAAGGGGGATCTGTGGAGGACACTGTTATGGGGGATCTGTGGAAGACAGTGTTATAGGGGGATCTGTGGAGGACACTTATTGGAGGATCTGTGGATGACTCTGTTATGGGGGGGATCTGACCCCATTACATTGGGCCCCAGTTATAGCAGCCCAGCCATCACATATAAAGTGTATGCAGCAGCCCCTAGCAGTGCTGCTTTGCTAAAATAGCAGTAATCGCTTATCTGCAGTACTCACTATGTACGCAGCGGGCAGGCCGGCAGCGCACGTCACTCACTTAGTCACACTCCGGCCCCGCCCACTTCATTAATTTATACAACTCCTTGGGGGCTGTTACACCCGACTTATTCACCCTATGAGCCCCTCTCTTTTGTGTTTGCTTTTTTTGCACTAACCAAAAAGGTATTTTGCTTTTATCATATGAACCCATTCTTACCTAGCTCGGTGTCTTTACAGATCTTCACCGTCCATGACAGAATCTGTACAAACTGCAACACAGCCACAATTTCTATATTAAATTCATACGAAGCAGTGTTTTTGCATGTTCAACAACTAGATTTTGCTGCAGATTTGCAGAGGATTACACTCTTTGCATTGCAAAAATTGCCAAAATCCCACAGAAAATCCACAAAAATGTGCCACATCTGAATTTGACCTATCTGTTCATTGCATACAAACTGACCTGCTGAGAAGAGGTGTCCAAGAACCTATATAATGTAGACAGGATACTGACTAGCATCACAGCTTCCTTGCTGTTAAAGTCATCTTCTCCAGAGCTCAGTTGGTTTGTAAGGGATCTCTGTAAAGAAAGATTACAGATCTGTTTACAGGTACATGGACCTTCCTCAGGACCCTAAATTACACCACAAGACACATGAACAGTAGACAGGCATTGAGAACTTACCTGAAACTGTGTAATCAGCAAAGATGTTTTTTCCAAGACGTTTACTGCACCAGCATCCCCCTCATCTTCATCATCTACAAAAGTACAGTCTTCAAAAAGTTAGTTCAAAGGCTTGCCAATTGTGATATGCAGGCTGAAAATAGATCTGAACATTTGAAAGATGGCAGCTCGATATCACAAGCATAATATAAATCTATGTCAGATTATCCTTTACTAATAACTCGATGCAGTTTAACAGAGTGTCTGTCAGCAGTTTTGACCATGTTAAACTGCTGACAACACTAGGGGCTGGGAAAACAGTACAAACATTTTGTGGAGCTTTTAATTATCAGGAGTAAGGGTATTTTCACACTAGCGTTTTTCTTTTCCGGTATAGAGTTCCGTCCTAGGGGCTCAATACCAGAAAAAAAACTGATCAGTTTAATCCTAATGCATTCTGAATGGAGAGCAATCCGTTCAGGATAGATCAGTTCAGTCCCTCTTACGGTATTTGGACGGAGAAAATACTGCAGCATGCTGCGGTATTTTTCCGTCCAAAATTCCGAAACACTTGCCGGAATGCCGGATATTAATTTCTATTGAAATGTATTAGTGCCGGATCCGGCATTAAAATTGCCGCATTGACGGATCTGGTCTTCCGATCTGCGCCGACCTTAAAAAAAGCACAACAAATAAATACCGGATTTGTTTTTCCGGATGGCACCGGAGAGACGGATCCGGTGTTTCAATGCATTTGTTAGACGGATCCGCATCCAGATCCGTCTACAAATGCAATCCGTTTGCACACGGATTTCCGGATCCGACAGGCACTTTCGGCCGGATCTTCACAACGCAAGTGTGAAATTATCCTAATAGCAATATGACATTTTATTCTGCCAGATAACTGCCATTCAGTGCAGAGGGGAGGGGCTGTGACACACTCCCTTTAAGCAAATAATATTGCTGCATCCATAGGTTAGAAAGAGAATGTGAACACGGTGGATGGCACACCTTTAACACAACTTTTATAGGGCTCCAATCAAATCAGCCTGCTAATAATGTTAACATTTAATATGCGTATTGAATATGCCCTCTTGTATTACAGAATCGCATAAACACTACTGTGAACAGCGGGTACAATAAACAGGTTAGAATGGCACAACCAAGGGCACTTTTCAGAAGCCAAACATACAAGGGAAACACTGGGTAAGCTCTCATTAAAGCCATGGCTTATACACGTATATCTGTCTCCTAACAGCCAGGGATTTAAGGAGGAGACCCCGGACCACTACTGAGGTGTGTGTGTGAGGATATAACTTTATCAAGTGCTGAAGTGCTGCATTTGAGAACCCCAGAATGTATGTTGCTGAACACATCTGGGATACCTTGTACATAAATCCCTAAACTGAGCTATGACAACCTAAACTAATTTAGACTGCTAGCTGCATGAGAATACCTTAGTTTAAAACAAAAGTTTGGAACCCCACTAAGGTGTCTGGCTGCCTTTTATCTGATGTGTAACATAAGGCTGGGGTCGCACACGGTTTTGCACCATTTTTTGTAGGCCATTTTAGCAGCATTTCTTATCAAAATGCTGTGGCCAATGTTACTTTAAAGTTCATAGCGATTTATTTTTTTTCCCTCAAAACACAGCATCAGTGCTCTAGACTAAAAAAAATACCTAGTAGCCATTGGCTCCTGAACTGAAAAATTTAGGAGCCAAATCCAATTTTTAGTCGCCAAATCGAAACTGAATCAAAATTTTGGTATCGTGACAACGCTACGCCGATCAGATCGGCGTAGGGTTGTTTTGAAACCAAAATTTTGATTCGCTTTCGTCCCCATAAAAAAGTATTGCGATACTCAATACCGCACAAAAAAAAAAAAAAAACACCAAAAAAAGCTGCATGCATTTTATGAAACATTCGGCCCATAATAGAACAGTCCTATGCTATTTTTTGGGGTGGCAAGGTGACAAAAAAATGGCGAATGCTCACCGCATAGGAGATATTTTTTAATAATTTAATAGTTTGGACAGCGCTATGTAATATGTTTATTTATTTATTGTTTATATATTTTATATGTAAAATTGGGAAAGGGGGATTTAAACTTAATATTTTAGAGTACTTTCACACTAGCTTTTTTCATTTCCGGCATAGAGTTCCGTCACAGGGGCTCTATACCAGAAGAGAACTGATCAGGCATATCCCCATGCATTCTGAATGGAGAGTAATCCGTTCAGGATGCATCAGGATGTCTTCAGTTCAGTCATTTTGACTGATCAGGCAAAAGATAAAACCGCAGCATGCTACGGTTTTATCTCCGGCGAAAAAAAACTGAAGATTTGCCTGAATGCCGGATCCAGCATTTTTCCCCATAGGAATGTATTAGTGCCAGATCCGGCATTCAAAATACCGGAATGCACCCGCACTAAATCCGGACCCATTCACTTCTATGGGGCTGTGCACATGAGCGGTGATTTTCACACATCACTTGTGCGTTGCGTGAAAATCGCAGCATGCTCTGTTATGCGTTTTTCACGCAACGCAGGCCCCATAGAAGTTAATGGGGCTGCGTGAAAATCGCAAGCAAGTGCAGATGTGGTGCGATTTTCACGCATGGTTGCTAGGATGAAAGTCTCTTCACTGTGTTATTTTCCCTTATAACATGGTTATAAGGGAAAATAATAGCATTCTGAATACAGAATGCATAGTAGAAGGTCAATAAAATAAACATTGGTGGCGCAGTGCGCCCCCCCAACACTCCAGTATAATAAACATTGGTGGCGCAGTGCGCCCCCCCAATATAATAAACATTGGTGGCGCAGTGCGCCCCCCCGTCACCCCAGTATAATAAACATTGGTGGCGCAGTGCGCCCCCCCCCCCCCAATATAATAAACATTGGTGGTGCAGTGTGCCCCCCCCCCCAATATAATAAACATTGGTGGCGCAGTGTGCCCCCCCCCCAATATAATAAACATTGGTGGCGCAGTGTGCCCCCCCAATATAATAAACATTGGTGGCGCAGTGTGCCCCCCCCCCCCCCAATATAATAAACATTGGTGGCGCAGTGCGCCCCCCCCATCACCCCAGTATAATAAACATTGGTGGCGCAGTGCGCCCCCCCCCCCCCCAATATAATAAACATTGGTGGCGCAGTGCGCCCCCCCCCCCATCACCCCAGTATAATAAACATTGGTGGCGCAGTGCGCCCCCCCCAATATAATAAACATTGGTGGCGCGGTGCGCCCCCCCTCAATATAATAAACATTGGTGGCGCAGTGCGCCCCCCCCCCCCCCCATCACCCCAGTATAATAAACATTGGTGGCGCAGTGCGCCCCCCCCCCATCACAATAAACATTGGTGGCGCAGTGCGCCCCCCCTCAATATAATAAACATTGGTGGCGCAGTGCGCCCCCCCCATCACCCCAGTATAATAAACATTGGTGGCGCAGTGCGGCCCCCCTCAATATAATAAACATTGGTGGTGCAGTGCGCCCCCCCCAATATAATAAACATTGGTGGCGCAGTGTGCCCCCCCCCAATATAATAAACATTGGTGGCGCAGTGCGCCCCCCCCCCCATCACCCCAGTATAATAAACATTGGTGGCGCAGTGCGCCCCCCCCCCAATATAATAAACATTGGTGGCGCAGTGCGCCCCCCCCCCATCACCCCAGTATAATAAACATTGGTGGCGCAGTGCGCCCCCCCAATATAATAAACATTGGTGGCGCAGTGCGCCCCCCCAATATAATAAACATTGGTGGCGCGGTGCGCCCCCCCAATATAATAAACATTGGTGGCGCGGTGCGCCCCCCCTCAATATAATAAACATTGGTGTCGCAGTGCGCCCCCCCCCCCCCCCCCATCACCCCAGTATAATAAACATTGGTGGCGCAGTGCGCCCCCCCCCATCACAATAAACATTGGTGGCGCAGTGCGCCCCCCCTCAATATAATAAACATTGGTGGCGCAGTGCGCCCCCCCATCACCCCAGTATAATAAACATTGGTGGCGCAGTGCGGCCCCCCTCAATATAATAAACATTGGTGGTGCAGTGCGCCCCCCCCCCCCCATCACCCCAGTATAATAAACATTGGTGGCGCAGTGCGCCCCCCCTCAATATAATAAACATTGGTGGCGCAGTACGCCCCCCCTCAATATAATAAACATTGGTGGCGTAGTGCGCCCCCCCTCAATATAATAAACATTGGTGGCGCAGAGCGCCCCCCCCTCAATATAATAAACATTGGTGGCGCAGTGCCAATGAGGGTTAAAAAATAAAAAAATTATTAACTCACCTCCTCCAATTGATCGTCTCCTGTTCTTTCTTCAGGACCTGTGGTGACATCACTGTGCTCATCACATGATACATCACCATGGTAATGGACCATGTGATGAGCTCAGTGACGTCACCACAGGTCCTGAAGAAAGAACAGGAGACCGGCAGCTACGCGATCAACTGGAGGAGGTGAGTTAATTTTTTAAATTATTTTTTAACCCTCATTGGCACTTCCCACTGTGCCACCAATGTTTATTATACTGGGGGGGGGGGCACTGTGCCAACGTTTCTTATACAAATACAGGAAGCGGGTGCTGGAATCAAATAGCCGGCACCCGACCTTTGTGACAGGGAGCTGCGATCAGCGAGAGTTAACCCCTCAGGTACCGCACCTGAAGGGTTAACTCAACTGCAGCTGATCGCAGCTCCCTGTCACAAAGGTCGGGTGTCGGCTATTTGATTCCAGCACCCGCCTTCTGTATTTGTATTACAGGTCAGTATTCTTCATTGGTGGCGCAGTGGCCACAGCCCCTCCCCTCCTCCTCCCGTCTCTTCTCATTGGCGGAGGCGGCGGCAGCAGCACAGGGGGAGGGAGAGACTCCTCCTGCGCTGCTGAGAATGATCATCTCCTGTGTCCCGCCACTGTATTGAGCAGAGCTGCGGCGGCGGGTCTAGTCGCAAATGGCGACAAGACTCAAAAGTCTTGTCGCCATTTGTAAATTCTAAGTTGCATTGGCGACCATTTTGGTCGCCATCTGGAGCCCTGAGCATGCTCTGGGTATGAGGCTATTTTTTGGCGTTTTTTCAATAGGCTTCTCTATAGGAAAGCAATAGGAAAAATGCCACAATTGTAACAAAAAAAAACAAACACCAAAAATGCTTTAAAAAAGACACCATGAAAAACTCTTGAAATTCATGGCTTTTTTTTTTTTTATAGTTTAAAACAAAAAAATGTATGTTCCTGAAAGAGTGGCCGCACAGTCATTCAGCCAACAGCTATTCTTCCTAGTTCCCACCATACACATGTAGACTCTGAGTTTTGAAAGGGCATAGTGGAACAAGCTACTGCCAGACCTCTGGAGACAGTAAATCTACCATAAGAACAAAATGATTGGGCATGTTAATATTTAACAGCCCAATCCCCTATTGCAGCAGACACTCCCCTACACATTAGATGATGATGAGCAGGCCAGTGAAAAATATTAAATTCTGCCAGCTTTCATCCTATGTGTATGGTAAGTTTGGACTTTATCTGCTTTAGTAGGACATGAGCAGCATTCAAGATTATCAAAGTTTTTGAAAAATACATTACCCAGTGCAGTAAGAAACTGTGAGATCTTTGTCTGATAATGTAGCTGGACAGTGTAAAATATTTGCACCAAGCACTCCAAACATAGCAAAGAGATGTTCTTTCCTTTGTCCTTTTTCCCAGAATCCTCAGCTGCACATGGTATTGAAGTATATCTCCACATTAACACCCTGTGTGGAGAGAGTTTTTATAATTGATCAGTTTATGGTGTTGACCTCTTGACCACTGTTAAAGGGTTATTCCATCCGAGCGATATGCCATCAGCGTCAGATAGGTGCGGGTAAGTTTGACCAGCACCGATCTGACATTGGTGGCATATCCTAGATCCTAGCTATAGTCCACCAATGTTCGAGACGGGTATAACGCTTTAACATTCATTTTAGATCTCTATATAGAAATCAGTTTCAAGTCATTATCTTTGATAACTTTATGCATTCCTGCTCCTTACCTGGTTATCTCACAGATGCTGTGGAACATCTTCTCATTATTCTGACCATCAGCTCCATCTGTGAACCCAGTCTCCTTCAGTTGCTGAATTTTCTGCAGTGCAATGCTAACAATGTATCTCATGAAATCTAAGCTAGATCGAAGCACGCTAAGACTTTCCTCGTGGTTCTTCATGCTATCTCTACAGAGTTGAAAAAAAAATTGTATAATATAAGTGCAAATTTTGTGGCCTGAGTGACTGAGAACAGAGACTGTCTAGAGCAGTGATGGTGAACCTTTTAGAGACCGAGTGCCCAAAACTGCAACCAAATACCCAGTTATTTATCGCAAAGTGCCGACACGGCAATTAAACCTAAATACCAATATAATATATCTTTCATGTCCTTTATCATTTATCTATAATAGATTAATAGCCTACATTTAATGCGCTGCCTGTGCTGTTTATAGTGTGTCCTGGGGATGATGAATGGCAGGAAAAGTCTAAAGCATATTGCTATGCCATAGACTTTTTCCAGAGCGTGGGTGCCCACATAGAAGGATCTGAGTGCCGCCTCTTGCCCCCGTGCCATAGGTTCGCCATCACTGGTCTAGAGTATAACCTACCTGAACAACGCTGTTAAAAGTGTGGAAACAAATCCCATAGACAGCAAGCTCCTGTATGCTTTACTGCTGCCTGCTGATCTTCCTTTTGCAGATTTCTCCTTTAAGATGTCAACCAGTTTGCTGTAGCACTTAAATATTCCCAATATTTCTTCAAACTTACTTTTACTGGGAACAAAGAGGTTGTGTAAATTAATATTAATGAAAAGAACTAGAAAAAAAAACAGCTTGTAGTGTACAATGCAATATTTATTATAAACCTCATATTTAGAATATTTTTTTCAATCAAATCGTTTTTATTGTTCAAATAAAGTTGGCATATTACAAGACAATTTGCATCACAATTTTTCTGATATTTTCTCCCCACCACAACTCCAATACACAGAATTGTATAAAACATTATCATATGTCCATATATTTGATACATCTTCCACAGTCATTGTACATAATGAATATACCAAGATACATGTAGTGTACGGGGACTGTAATGCCCGTCACTACAAAAGTGTCACTTGGTGTGCTGTCGTCCCCCCGTATTTATGGGGAAGTTGGTATATGTCATCTTTATAAATTGTCATGTAATGTAATGTTATGTATTTCCCTGTTACTGTGAAACTTGCATGTACAGGCCTGCTAGGGGTGTCATTCCAGCTTCTAGTCACTAGAGGGAGCTAGAGAGCCCTAGTTTATATAAGGCCCAGTCAGGGAAGCAAAAGTCAGTCTAGTGGAGAGCTCAGAAGTTTCTAGAGCCTCAGGAAGCTGAGAGGGACAGAGGCAAAGTGCAGAGAAGTAAGAGGTACTCAAAATAACAGAGGAGGTACTTTCTAAAGCTACAACCAAGGATATAAAGCCAGAACTAGGTTATTGGGCCTTGGAGAAGATTTGCTATATTCCAGGATCAGTCAGAGATAGAGTGCAAGCTCCTGTACTGCAAGTCCTGTGTTTAAACACTCTGTAATCACCTTGCTCAATCTGTATTGCCTGCATCAACCGTATTGCAAAATCGACTGTATGCCAAGGAACTGCGATTCCATTATTGTCTCTATGAAACCTACTAAAGTTGGAGTTCTGCTTTAACCTCACGGTGTTCCTCATTTATTCCTGCTATCCGCAAACGGCGTGCCACCGTTTAACTGGCACTGGCGTCACGAACAATTTCTACCATCACCTGCCTATGCAGAGAGTCAGCCGTCTCAGGTTAGTGTCTATTGCACTACTACACCCAGGAACACCTTCACACACAACTTGAGTACGCTGCACCTCTCTTTTGGCGTCACGAACAGGATACGCACGCTTTCTAGTGCAAGAAGCGTGAACTTTGTGCCTTATACAGTTGCCCTGTGACCAAAGTGACAAATTGCCTGTTTATTGAAAGTGGACTTTGTGGACTGAAAATCATACCCAAAGTGTACCAAAAAACTCTAAAAAGCGCTGTGTAGTGTTGCGCTACCAAGAGGAAGAAAATCGCCGCATTGGAGTGTGGTTTTGTGGACTTTTAACAATCCTGCTTGCTGTCAGTGAATAGACAGCGTTTATACCCAAAGATGGCTGCTGGGCTTGCTGAATTTACTGCTGCGTCACCTTCATCCCGAAAAGGCGGGAAAAATTGGCGCCTTTCTGAGAAAAGAGCGGGAAGGAGTTCAAGGTCAGGCGCCACTGCTTATCTGGACATTTGCATGTCTGCCAGCATGGACACCGCCTTCCATATACTGGAATACCTGGGGGGCGGCCTCCCAGTGCAGTGGGAGGAGCTGGCTGCTGTAATTGACGCGACCCTATCGCTCTCCTCAGAAGGATCGAGCATGTTGGAAAGTGAGCATCATTGTGCTGCAATGTCTACGCCTAAAATACTGCAAGTGCCTGATGTTGGTGTAGAGCCAGAGGAGGCTCCACCGGCCTACTCTCCGGGACCGGAGACACCCGCCTGCCGCCCAAGGGAGAAAGAACCAGAGCCCTACTATGGCTCGTGGAGAGACTTTTTTCAGCCCTCGTTCAAGTGGTCATCACTTATGGCGGAGATCCGGGAGGCCGCTATAAAACGGAATACGAAGACCAAAATCGTTTATGAAGAATTGACTAAAACAATCCATGAAAAGCATGCTAACACCCAACCCCGCCTGGAAAGGAGAAAGGGAGTGGTGCTGTCATTCGACAAAACCTGTGGCTACGGGTTCATCCAGGACTATCTAACTGGCAGAGACCTCTATGTGAATCGAAGGTCTGTCAAAAGAGACTACCTCCCTTCTTATCAGCACAGCCTCCGTGAGGGAGAGGAAGTGGAGTACACCCCTGCCGAGAGCCTGCGAGGCCCTTATGCCACTGCCGTGACCCGTCCCAAACGAGCACCTGAGGACTGGGAGGCAGAAGAAGGAGAAGACTACTTTGGCTGCGAGCGGGAACCTGAACGCTCTCCAGAGCCGGCCCATCACGCCTTTCAGGAGCGGAGCTCCTTCATTGGGCCTAACGTCTTCTGGCAGCCAACCGTGTTGGAGAAATGGGTGAGCCCCTATCCTTCCCCCGAGCTGCCTCGTCGGGAGAAGACCATACAAGATATGGAAAACTTGAAAGGACTTCATGCTACCTTGGAGAACATCCGGAGGGGTCGGAGACCAGACGCATCGCCAGAACCTGCAGAGGCCGAGTCCGCGCCATCGGTGACTGTACCTGCGCCGGCGGCGCCAGCAGATGACAGCGACTCCGACACAGAGAGCATCGGTGAGCAGATTGTCCGGCTGGAGGAGAAGTTGCGGGAGTTGCGCAAGATCGCGACCGCCAGGATCCAGACGCCGCCAAAGAAGGACGAGGTAAGGGTGCCTGTCACCACCCGTAGACCACCTTCTGCTGCCACCGCTCCGTCAGTGCCCCAAAGGAGACCCCCGGTTGCTGTGAATAGCCGCGCCGAGCCCACCGGACCGCTTGAGGCGGCGGTAACCACGCCATTCCATCCCACAATCCTTATGCCGGGACCGGTACGGTCCACCCAAGGGTTTACCCCTAGGCCCATGGGGCCAATACCTATTAGGGGCCCCTTCACCCTACAGCTGCCCCCCAATACAGTTATGTGGGCCCATCCTCCTGTAGAGGACTACTACAGGCCGTACTTGCCAGCAGAGCCAAGTGGTTATGATATGCCACTGTGAATCAGCCTGCTAGGCCTTTGATTTATTTCACTGCAGAAGTTTGATGTTAACCCTTCCAGGAGTCCTATGTTTCTGGTCCTTTGTTGCGGCTGCCAGTTTGTCCACGGCTCAGTGGTAGGTGTTGACCACTGAAATCACAAAGTCAGCAAGGCCACGTTTGTTTCCAGGACCTCCTGCCTGCTTTTGCTACCCCACGCCAAGTTGTGCCTGTTCCTTTAGTTGCACCTTTTACCCTTCACCCCCTTTTCAGGTTGATCAGGGGTCTTACAGCACTTGTCTTTGCTGTCCTTTTATTGTGCAACTTCATACTAAGGAACCGTGCCCGGAGACAGACTCAAAAGTACCTGAGCCTCTGAGATTTTTGCTCTTTTAAAAAGGAAATGTGCCCAGAGATGGACTCCACCGCATGAGAGCCTCTGTGATTTATAGGAAAATAACCTGGGTACGGACTCATGTTTGTTCTTTGAGCCTCCAAGAACTTTTATACTGTTTTATCTATTTTGCTGTTCTATCATGGACTTATTCATTGTCATGGACTATCCTGGTTATAATGTTACGCTGTGCCAGGTCAGCGCCCCCGTTCCATTCACTATCCTGAGAGAAGAGAACGACGCCCCTTGTCACTACCCTTCACCTTTGCCAATTGGACCTGATGTAAATGTAAATGCAGATGAATTACATGTATGTATGCCTGCATGTCTCTATTTTCTATTTCAGGTAGAGATTCCAGTTGGGCGACCCATGATGGAGTACGAGGTCGTACTCAGCTTAAAGCAGTGGGGTATGTAGTGTACGGGGACTGTAATGCCCGTCACTACAAAAGTGTCACTTGGTGTGCTGTCGTCCCCCCGTATTTATGGGGAAGTTGGTATATGTCATCTTTATAAATTGTCACGTAATGTAATGTTATGTATTTCCCTGTTACTGTGAAACTTGCATGTACAGGCCTGCTAGGGGTGTCATTCCAGCTTCTAGTCACTAGAGGGAGCTAGAGAGCCCTAGTTTATATAAGGCCCAGTCAGGGAAGCAAAAGTCAGTCTAGTGGAGAGCTCAGAAGTTTCTAGAGCCTCAGGAAGCTGAGAGGGACAGAGGCAAAGTGCAGAGAAGTAAGAGGTACTCAAAATAACAGAGGAGGTACTTTCTAAAGCTACAACCAAGGATATAAAGCCAGAACTAGGTTATTGGGCCTTGGAGAAGATTTGCTATATTCCAGGATCAGTCAGAGATAGAGTGCAAGCTCCTGTACTGCAAGTCCTGTGTTTAAACACTCTGTAATCACCTTGCTCAATCTGTATTGCCTGCATCAACCGTATTGCAAAATCGACTGTATGCCAAGGAACTGCGATTCCATTATTGTCTCTATGAAACCTACTAAAGTTGGAGTTTTGCTTTAACCTCACGGTGTTCCTCATTTATTCCTGCTACCCGCAAACGGTGTGCCACCGTTTAACTGGCACTGGCGTCACGAACAATTTCTACCATCACCTGCCTATGCAGAGAGTCAGCCGTCTCAGGTTAGTGTCTATTGCACTACTACACCCAGGAACACCTTCACACACAACTTGAGTACGCTGCATACAGACAGAACAATTACAGAATAATTTGACTGTTAAAACCTCAACAACTCCCCCCCCCCCCCAACTGCCAACCCCTCCCCCCCCCCCCCCCCCCCCAAAATCAGAGCATGAATTTTCAAGACCTTTTTATATTACAACATGAGTGTGAGACAACCATTCATTCCACAACTTTTCAAACTTCTGAGGACATCCTCTCCTAACAAACACTCCCCTCTCTAAAGTTAACATATCATGCACCTTTCTCACAAATTCATCCACAGTTGGCGGACTCCCCTGGATCCACCTAAAAGCGATCAATTTCCTGGCCACATACAATAGTCTCCCAACTGCCACCTTGACCGCCTCTCCCCCACCAATCTCCTTTACATATCCCAGCACACATATCTTTGGGTCCTTCTGCACCCTCAACTCCAGGTTACGATTAATCAAAGTCAACACCTCATCCCAATATCTACTTAGCACTGGACAAGACCAAAGCATATGAAACAGATCTGCACCTTCCGCCATACATTTTGGACAATTGTCATCAGTTCTAATCCCAATTTTCCGTAAAAACACTGGAGTTTTGTAGACTCTGTGGATGATAAACAGTTGTCACAACTTGCCCTGTTCACTTACAGACACTCTCGGGACTGACTCCAATATATCTTCCCACTGTTCCTTAGGGATGTCCCCCAGATCCTTTTTCCATTTTCTCATCCTAGTAAGAGGGAAATCTATCAAAAATTTGTCTAAAAGCAGAGTATACACCTGTGATATCAAACCTCTCTTTCCTCTAGCTGGGAGAACCAGTTTATGGACCACATCCGTTTTTGCAATAATGCATCCCTTCCTTATCGTGACATCATAGGCGTGTCTCAGTTGCAGGTATTGATAGAACCAAACTTTAGGAATGTTGAATTCCTGCTGTAGACCTTGAAATGATTTAAATATATTAGTCTCTATCAATTGACCTATCCTCATTACTCCATGGGATTCCCAATTTCGGACTCCTGATAGAGAAATGAACTCTGGCATCAAGTTATTGTTCCATATTGGGGAAAGCTCTCCTACCCCACCAACTCCCCTGATCAATTTCACCTTTGCCCACACTTTTTTCATAAGCTCAATAAGCGTCACTTTCTCTCTCCCCCCATGCATCCCTGCACCTTCCAGAATACCCATAAGATCCCTACTACCCAACCAGTGTTGCAGCATCTTCCCCGTCACATCTGATAGCTGAAATTCCATCCAACCCTTAAAATGTTGACACTGAGAGGCTAAGAAATAAATCCAGGCGTTAGGGACAGCCAAGCCACCTTCAGACTTGGGATATTGCAGCGTCTCCAGCTTAATCCTAGCTTGACCATATTTCCAGATAAGATCTCTGAATATCGAATGTATTTTCCTAAATCTCTCAACTGGGATCCATACAGGAGCGTTATTCAATATGTATAGTAACTGAGGCATCATTACCATTTTTAGGAGATTCACTCTGCCCACCACCGACAAAAAGAGTCTACCCCATGTCCTTGCCTTCAGCCTAAAGGTATTTAGCAAAGGAGTTAAATTGAGCTCTTCAAAATCTAGCAGTCTAGGTGTTATATATAACCCCAGATATTTAAACTTGCCCACCCAGGAAATCAAACTATCCGCCTGCACACCAGAGAGTGCCTGTCCGTCTACCGGCATCAAGGCAGACTTCTGCCAATTTGTCCGAAGCCCAGAGAAGCCACAAATCTATCTATTAAAGCCATGGCCGCATCCAAAGAGCCCCCAGTGTCACCCAGGAATAACATAGTGTCATCAGCATACATTGCCACTTTATTTTGCGTCTCACCATATCTAAACCCCACAATATGAGGTGACAGGCGGATAAGGGCTGCAAGTGGTTCAATTGCTAGCGCAAACAACAAAGGTGACAATGGGCACCCCTGTCTGGTGCCTCTGGCCAAAGAAAAGCTATCTGACAGCCCCCCATTAGCTCTGATCCGTGCCTTTGGGCTTGAATACAACACTTTCACCCACTGAATAAATCGAGCACCAAAGCCCATGACTCTCAAGGTTTCCCATAGGTAGTTCCATTCAACACTGTCGAACGCCTTGGCGGCGTCTAACGCAAGTAAGGCCCTATCTCCTCCATTATCTGCTGGAATATTCAGACTGGCATATACTCTACGGATATTTATAGCAGTTGATTTCCCAGGCATAAAGCCCGTTTGATCCGGGTGCACTATAGTTAGTATTACCCTGGACAGCCTGTTCGCCAACACCTTCGCCAGGAGCTTCACATCTGCTGTTAATAGCGAAATTGGTCTATAAGAATCAGGAACTTTGGGATCTTTCCCAGGCTTAGGAAGAACTACTATGATAGCCTCCTGCATAGAATGTGGTAGCGAACCCGTCTCCAGAGAATGTTCAAGAACCTTAAGTAATTCAGGAAGAAGTACCCCCTGCAACTTTTTATACACCTCCACTGGTATACCGTCTGCCCCCGGCGCCTTACCGTTCGCCATCCCCCCAAGAGCTGCCTCTAACTCCTCCAGCGTGATCGGCTCTTCCAGTCTCTCTCTATCCTCCTCTGATAACACTGATAGCTGAGCCTCAGCCAGAAAGGCGGACAAGGCCTCCTCCGAGCTAGACGCCTTGGAAGCATAGAGAGAGACATAAAAACCTTTTAGAATATCTAATATCCCTTTTGTATCCTGGCTACTATTCCCATTACTATCCATTAGCTCTTGTATACAAGAAGAACCCCTCTGTGCCTGAGAAACCACTGAGAGCAAATGCCCAACTTTCTCTCCCTCCTCAAAAGATCTTTGGCGGTAAAAACTACGTTTCCTCTCTGCAGCCTGTAGTAGGTGACACCTCAGTTGTTCCTGAGCTACCTCCAGCGCCTCACTATTAGCCATGGTGGGGATTCTACCAAACTCCCTTTCAGCCTCTGTTACTTGTACATGAGCTTTAACATCTGCCTCTCTGGATTTAGATTTATGCTTACTTATTTCTTTGATCAGTACCCCTCTCAGAAACGCTTTCATGGCATCCCAAACCCTGTGAATTGAAGCCGTCCCTCCATTAATAGAAAAGTACTCCCTGACCTCCAGAGTAATCTCAGACAAATCACCAAGTACATTCAGCCAATGCGGGTTACATTTCCACAACCTCGGTCCCTGCCTAAGCACGCCCAGGCACAAATCAACCTGCACCAAGGAATGGTCAGACAACGACCGAGGGTGATAGACAACATCTCTTATCAATGGCAGCATAACATCATTAACCAAAGCCAGATCTATGCGTGATAAAGAATGATGCGTAGCAGATCTACATGAAAACACCCGCTTATCCGGGTTGCGCAGCCTCCAAACATCAAGTAATCCCGTTTCCCTCATAATATTCTTTAGAGCCACACTCCCCGGTGATCCACTGGCACCTTCTACCCGACATCTATCTATGGAGTCATTCAATGTACAATTGAAGTCCCCCACTAGCAGCCACGGCAGTCCAGGGAAGTCCGCCACAAAGGTCATAATATCCCTTATTAAAGGGGAAGCAAAAGGTGGAGGCACATACACTGACACCAACACCACCTGGATCCCATCAATCTTGCATACTACACACACATACCTGCCCACAGCATCCACACATTGCTTCAGATGTTCGTACCTTATACTTTTATGCACAATCATACTTACGCCCCTGGAGTGAGAGGAATGGATTGCATGTACCACGTCCTACCCAATTTTTGTTCAGCCACTTCACATTATCATTAGACAAATGCATTTCCTGCAAGCAGCAGATAGCTGGCTGAAACTGACCCAAATATTGAAATATACATTGTCGTTTTCGTGCATCAGCCATTCCCCTCACATTCCAGCTCAACACTTTAATCACCTGGGTCATGATGAAAGATTACGGCATGTTTGAATCTCACACCCCATACTAATGTCACTCTCACATAATTCACGCCCCTCACCCATCTCTGACCCGTCACCCTCCCACCCCGTCCCTCCCCCTCCCCAGTAATCAGGCTACTTTGAAAAGTAACCCCAACCCCCCCCCCCCCTCCCAAACATCCAACTCTAACTCAGGGCAATCTGTAAGCACCATGCCCAATGTTAAACAAAAATCACTTCTGATTCCAACATTCTCCCTCAGGTAGAGAATCCTCTCCACAACTGAGAAATACATTTCTTATCCCAACTTCCTACTCCTGCATCAGGATCTACCGTGTGGTAGCAACACTCAATACACTTTATAACTGGTATAACATTAAAGTGACATTAGGGTGCAATCCTATGCATATAAAGTGAACACAAACTGCAAACTGTTTCCTTCAAGTGTCCAGGGCCCCACTTCTCAGTTGTCGCTCGTGAACGTCCAGCCACTGAGTTGCTTCTTCCGGATCCTCAAAGAATCTGGTGGATCCCAATGCCACCAGTCGCAATCTAGCCGGGAACAACATGGCGTACGGAACTTGTAGCACTCTGAGCCTTTTCTTTATATCTATAAATCTGCTCCTCCTCCGCTGCACCTCATTGGAATAATCCGGAAAAATGGACACTCTGACCCCATTCATGACCATCTCATCATTGTCCCTTGACTGGCGTAGGATAGTGTCCCGATCTTTAAAGTGTAAAATCTTCGCCAGTATGGGGCGAGGAGGCCTGCCTGGCGGGAGCGGCCGCGAAGGGACTCTGTGCGCCCGCTCAACCGCGTACAGGGAAGATAGGCCCTTCTCATGGAATAACTGGTGCAACCATTTCTCCACAAACTCTGTAGCATTGGCCCCTTCTGTTTTTTCTGGCATTCCAACTAGGGGTGCACCGAAATTCCGGCAGCCGAAAATATCGGCCGAAAATGCACCTAATCCACTTCGGCCGATATTGTTACATATCGGCCGAAAATATGGGGTGGGGATTTGTCACCCACCATCTGCGGGCGGGCGGTTTAGGGCTCTTTCACACTTGCGTTATTGTCTTCCGGCATAGAGTTCCGTCGTCGGGACTCTATGCCGGAAGAATACTGATCAGGATTATCCTAATGCATTCTGAATGGAGAGTAATCCGTTCAGGATGCATCAGGATGTCTTCAGTTCCGGTACGGAACGTTTTTTGGCCGGAGAAAATACCGCAGCATGCTGCGCTTTTTGCTCCGGCCAAAAATCCTGAAGACTTGCCGCAAGGCCGGATCCGGGATCAATGCCCATTGAAAGGCATTGATCCGGATCCGGCCTTAAGCTAAACGTCGTTTCGGCGCATTGCCGGACCCGACGTTTAGCTTTTTCTGAATAGTTACCATGGCTGCCGGGACGCTAAAGTCCTGACAGCCATGGTAAGTGTAGCGGGGAGCAGGGGAGCAGCATACTTACCGTCCGTGCGGCTCCCCGGGCGCTCCAGAGTGACGTCAGGGCGCCCCAAGCGCATGGATCACGTGATCACATGGATCACGTCATCCATGCGCATGGGGCGCTCTGACGTCATTCTGGAGCGCCCGGGGAGCCGCACGGACTGTAAGTATACCGCTCCCCCGCTCCCCGCTCCTACTATGGCAACCAGGACTTTAATAGCGTCCTGGGTGCCATAGTAACACTGAAAGCATTTGGAAGACGGTTCCGTCTTCAAATGCTTTCAGTACACTTGCGTTGTTACGGATCCGGCAGGCACCTCCGGCAACGGAAGTGCATGCCGGATCCCAACAACGCAAGTGTGAAAGAGGCCTTACTTTGTCACCGCATCTTTATTTTACCTTACAATCGTGAGGCTCCAGTAACTAACAACTCTGCAGGCAGAGCGGAGGGCGGCGTAACGTCACTTAGGCTACTTTCACACTTGCGGCAGAGAGATCCGGCAAGCAGTTCCGTCGCCGGAACTGCCTGCCGGATCAGGCAAAATGTATGCTAACTGATGGCATTAGTAAGACTGATCAGGATCCTGATCAGTCTTAAAAATGCCTGATCAGTCGAAAAAATGCATTGAAATGCCGGATCCGTCTTTCCGGTGTCATCCGGCAAAAACGGATCCGGCATTTATTTTTTCACCTTTTTTTCAGTCTGCGCATGCGCATACCGGAAGGACGGATCCGGCATTCCGGTATTCTGGCACTAATACATTCCTATGGGAAAAAATGCCTGATCCGGCATTCAGGCAAGTCTTCAGTTTTTTTAGCCGGAGATAAAACCGTAGCATGCTACGGTTTTCTCTTTTGCCTGATCAGTCAAAACGACTGAACTGAAGACATCCTGATGCAAACTGAACGGATTACTCTCCATTCAGAATGCATGGGGACATACCTGATCAGTTCTTTTCCGGTATAGAGCCCCTGTGACGGAACTCTATGCCGGAAAAGAACAACGCAAGTGTGAAAGTAGCCTTACTCACGTGACGCGCCTGCTCCGCCTCCTTCATTCATAAAGTGGGCGGAGCAGGTGCGTCACGTGAGTAAGTGACGTTACGCCGCCCTCCGCTCTGCCTGCAGAGTTGTTACTGGAGCGTCACGATTGTAAGGTAAAATAAAGATGCAGTGAGTGATGCTGTGGGCAGCAGGGCCGGGGCTGTTATGGGTAGGGGGATCGGTCTATGGCACTGCTATGGGGAGGGGGGATCTGTGCACTGTTTTGGGGAGGGGGGATCTGTGCACTGTTATGGGGAAAGGGATCTGTGCACTGTTATGGGGAAAGGGATCTGTGCACTGTTATGGGGAAAGGGATCTGTGCACTGTTATGCCCATAACAGTGCACATATCCCCTTTCCATAACAGCGCCACCCACAGATCCCCCTCTCCATAACAGCGCCACCCACAGATCCCCCTCTCCATAACAGCGCCACCCACAGATCCCCCTCTCCATAACAGCGCCACCCACAGATCCCCCTCTCCATAACAGCGCCACCCACAGATCCCCCTCTCCATAACAGCGCCACCCACAGATCCCCCTCTCCATAACAGCGCCACCCACAGATCCCCCTCTCCATAACAGCGCCACCCACAGATCCCCCTCTCCATAACAGCGCCACCCACAGATCCCCCTCTCCATAACAGCGCCACCCACAGATGAATTTCATTCATGAAAAATAATTATTAATAAAATCATTTAAAAAAAAGTATTTTAAAAGTATTTGGGCAAAAAGGCAGTTTCGGTTTCGGTTTTCGGTCAAGGGCATCCTGAATTTTCGGTTTCGGACCAGAATTTTCATTTCGGTGCACCCCTAATTCCAACAATTCGCAGATTATTTCTCCACGATCTGTTCTCTAAATCATCCGCTTTGGCGTATAAGGCAGCTATATCTTTCCCATTCATTTTTGACGCCATTTGCAGAGGTTGAATAACATCTTCCAGTGAGGACACCCTCTTTTCCAAATCTGAAGTGCGCTCAGAAATCTTGTGCAGGTCGTGCCTGATTATGGACACATCTGATCTCAGACTGCCAACTTGTACTGCGAGCACTTTAAGGGTACTGTTGCAGCTTGCCACCGCCACCTTCATATCTTTCAGTGTGGGTTCCCTTGTAGAATCAACCCGCAGGTCTTCTGGAACTATTGCAGGGGCTGCAGATTTGAGTACCGGCTGACCGGCCGAAACCGGATCGTCGCCGTCCATGGATTCGTCCTCCTGATCAGAGGAGGTAGGTATATCAGTCCCTTTATCGCTGGCCGAATCGCCCCCTCCACCGTCCAGTCTGGCATATTTACGAAGTTTAGCAGCCGCGCTCTGGCTCACCGTCTCCTGCAGCGCCGACCCCTCTCCACTTCCGGCGCCATCTTGGCCTTTCTCCATGCGGTCTTGTTTCGCCAGTTTGGACGATTTCCTCGGCATTTTCAGGCTCCCGATTTTGTCACCGCAATCACCGGACACCTTCCTCACCCCAGGTAAAGTAATTTCAGTCAGTTTGAGTGCGCTTCCAGTGTAAATGAGCAGGATTTTTGCAGGAGCAGTGAACAGTGCGTCTTACTCCATGCACTCACAAGCCACGCCCCCCTCATATTTAGAATATTAATATCTTGGCCATAGACACAATGACTGTCAATGATGTAGGCATTTTTACGATTAAACAAAAATGACATTGAAACATTTGCTAGCGTTTTTAGGTACTTCCAATATGAGTTTATTACTAAAGTAGTTTTCCAGGAGTAAAATACTCATTCTCAGGATAAGTCATCAATATCAGATAATAATCTTTATTTATAGCGCTAACATATTCCGCAGTGCTTTACCATCAGGAGATTCATGCACAAAATCATGCATTATATAGCAACCAACAGGTCAACAATTAAAACAAGATGAATGAGGGCCGTGATCACAAGAGCTTACAATCTATGAGGAGATGGGGATGACACAGAAGGTAACAAGTGTCTGATTTGTACAAAGGTCCAGCCATCTTAACACAATAAGGGAGTAGATATAAGGCTGCATGAGCCGCCACCAGCAGATATCTGTAGTGTTTCTGAGTGTATGGGGTGTGGATTATGTTCAGAAGAATGATTATGAAAGGACGAGGGTGGGGGTTGGGGTGAATGGAGAAGAGTTATATTAGGAGATGTGATAGGCCACCCTAAAAAGATGTGTTTTTAGGGAGTGCCTAAAATTGTACAAGTTGTGAATTAACCTAATTGCTAAGCAGGGTGGATTTGATTTAAATCAAACTGATTTAAATCACGATTTAAATCACTAGTCAGTAAGGCTTGATTTAAATCATAGTTTTCTACATAAAGACTAATTCTTGCTGGTATAACTTATAATATGCAAGTAGATGAAGATTTTTAGAATAACAACTAACAACTTTTCATATTAGTTTGATTAGGTTGATTCTGTATTCATAGGTTTGTAGAAGTTAGGATTAAGGTATTTTTCTCAACTCTGTTCATGTTATAACATTTTTGCTGTGAAGAAGAGGCATGTGATCTCTGCTGAGTCAAATTCAGTTTTCAGAAAACTGCAAAAGTAAACCAAGCATCTGTGATAATATCTTGTAGGCAGAGAAACTGCCCAATAATCTTACAAAAACCTCTGGAAGAGCATGACATTGTGAATGGATTCATGGAATTTATTTACCAAAAAAAAATTAAACATATACAGCCTCATTCTACATAATTAAAAAACTAATCTTTATTTCATGATGGAATAACCTTTGGATGGTAATAAATTTTCCTCAAAAAGCATTTTATATAAAAAAAATCTGATTTAAATAAAAAAAATCTGCTTATTTTTATTTTTTTAAATCATTGATTTTTATCCACCCTGTTGCTAAACTTATTGCATTCCAGAGAACTGGTGCAGCTCTGGAGAAATATTGGAGATGGGAGTGAGAAGTCTGGATTATGGTAGATGTTAGTCGTAAATCATTTGCAGGGTATGGAGCAAGGGTAAGATGGTAGACAGAAATGAGAGAAGGTATATAGGGAGGTGCAGCACTGAGGAGAGATTTGTGGGTGAGAATGAGCAGTTTAAATTGAATACTACACTGCTCAAAAAAATAAAGGGAACACAAAAATAACACATCCTAGATCTGAGTTAATTAAATATTCTTCTGAAATACTTTGTTCTTTACATAGTTGAATGTGCTGACAACAAAATCACACAAACATTAAAAAATAGAAATCAAATTTTTCAACCCATGCAGGTCTGGATTTAGAGTCACCCTCAAAATGAAAGTGGAAAAACACACTACAGGCTGATCCAACTTTGATGTAATGTCCTTAAAACAAGTCAAAATGAGGCTCAGTAGTGTGTGTGGCCTCCGCGTGCCTGTTTGACCTCCCTACAACGCCTGTGCATGCTCCTGATGATGTGGCGGACGGTCTCCTGAGGGATCTCCTCCCAGACCTGGACTAAAGCATCTGCCAACTCCTGGACAGTCTGTGGTGCAACGTGACGTTGGTGGATAGAGCGAGACATGATGTCCCAGATGTGCTCAATTGGATTCAGGTCTGGGGAACGGGCGGGCCAGTCCATAGCATCAATGCCTTCGTCTTGCAGGAACTGCTGACACACTCCAGCCACATGAGGTCTAGCATTGTCTTGCATTAGGAGGAACCCAGGGCCAACCGCACCAGCATATGGTCTCACAAGGGGTCTGAGGATCTCATCTGGGTACCTAATGGCAGTCAGGCTACCTCTGGCGAGCACATGGAGGGCTGTGCGGCCCTCCAAAGAAATGCCACCCCACACCATTACTGACCCAATGCCAAACCGGTCATGCTGGAGGATGTTGCAGGCAGCAGAACATAATCCACGGCGTCTCCAGACTCTGTCACATCTGTCACATGTGCTCAGTGTGAACCTGCTTTCATCTGTGAAGAGCACAGGGCGCCAGTGGCGAATTTGCCAATCTTGGTGTTCTCTGGCAAATGCCAAACGTCCTGCACGGTGTTGGGCTGTAAGCACAACCCCCACCTGTGGACGTCAGGCCCTCATATCACCCTCATGGAGTCTGTTTCTGACCGTTAGAGCAGACACATGCACATTTGTGGCCTGCTGGAGGTCATTTTGCAGGGCTCTGGCAGTGCTCCTCCTGTTCCTCCTTGCACAAAGGTGGAGGTAGCGGTCCTGCTGCTGGGTTGTTGCCCTCCTACGGCCTCCTCCACGTCTCCTGATGTACTGACCTGTCTCCTGGTAGCGCCTCCATGCTCTGGACACTACGCTGACAGACACAGCAAACCTTCTTGCCACAGCTCGCATTGATGTGCCATCCTGGATAAGCTGCACTACCTGAGCCACTTGTGTGGGTTGTAGACTCCGTCTCATGCTACCACTAGAGTGAAAGCACCGCCAGCATTCAAAAGTGATCAAAACATCAGCCAGGAAGCATAGGAACTGAGAAGTGGTCTGTGGTTACCACCTGCAGAACCACTTCTTTATTGGGGGTGTCTTGCTAATTGCCTATAATTTAAACCTGTTGTCTATCCCATTTGCACAACAGCATGTGAAATTGATTGTCACTCAGTGTTGCTTCCTAAGTGGACAGTTTGATTTCACAGAAGTGTGATTGACTTGGAGTTACATTGTGTTGTTTAAGTGTTCCCTTTATTTTTTTGAGCAGTGTATATCAGTGCAATGACTGGCACTGGGAGGAGGCATCGGAGTAGCAGGTAGACAGATGAGAGAGGAGAGTTTAGTGAATGGGCCTGGGCTGCAACAACAAGCACAGCCGCTATACAATGTACTGCGCAGTGCTTGGTATGTTGTAAGGAGGCTGGAGCAATAATCAGAGTGCTGTGGCCCTTCCTGAGGAGAGGTCATCAATATTGTATTCTGAGAAAACCACTGATAGCAGCGCATTCAAATCGATGGAGATTGGTGCAGATTCCCTTGGTGTCCACTGTCACGGATCCCCCAAACATATATCCACAAGTCCAAAATAAGGGACAGCACTCGTAGGTTCAGATGCAACAGAGATCATTTATTTAGGAATCCAGACTCACCAGTAACAAAGCATAGCAACATATAGGGACATATCAAAAGTTTTGACCAGTGGGCATCTGAATGCAGAGACCCCATCCAATAGAATGAGTAAATAATAATAGGAATATTATTCATGGACTGCATGAAATATCGACAGCCTCCTGCATTACAAAGAACTATGTTTCACTCTGAAATGCTGCAGTGTTTCAAAGAAAACGGTTTTAAAACAAGGTACTGAGAAAATTGGCTTCCTTCCAGCTCTCCTCATCTGTCTCAGATTGATTGACAGGTCTCTTCCCTATACGCATACAAGCAGAAGCCTGCTCGGTAGACATCTCCCTGTTCCAATGTTTATTATACATATAAAACAATCTATTCAAATACTGTGTATGATCGCTGATATTCAAGATATTTTTCAATGGAGGTCTTGATATATGGTGATCGTAGTGGAATATGGGCTTTGGTGTGATACAGTCCCTGGGATAGTAATCTCTAATAAAACAAATATTGTGCCAGCAAACTAATAATAAATTATTTATAAATAGATATAAGTGAGTAAATAAGTGAATTGATCTGTTGCAGTAACGCCACAATATAATAAGTGCAAGGATATGTGAACCTGCAAAGGAAGATAGTTAAAAGGCCATCCACAGTGGGACCTCCTGAATTTGGTGTGTAGGAAAAAATATAAAAATTATTACAAGTGCAAAAATCTAACCGCAATGGCGTGAAAACCACAATAAGCAAAACACGTTGCGTTATAATTCAGCGGGTCAGCGATAGTCCCGCTGTATTGTAAGGGACAATTGTGTTTTGTCCAACAGTATTGGAAATTATATTTCTTCCAGCGATATTATGACCACAATATTTGGGAACCACAATAATACATAAAAAAAATATAAAAAATATAGGAGAATATATAAATATATAGTATAAAAAAATATATAAAACCGCAATAGGTTATATTTCATCCAGCAGATCAGCGATGGTCCCACTGCACTATAATGAACAATCGTATTTTGTCCAGCAAAAATCGAAATTGTATTCCATCCAGCAATATTATAACAGCAAAGTATAAAAAGGAGACTTTTGTATTACTTACCAGTAAAGTCTCTTTCTCGCTCTTCCTTGGGGGACACAGGAAACCATGGGTATAGCTCTGCTCCCTAGGAGGCGTGACACTAAGTGAAAGCTGTAAGCCCCTCCTCCATCAGCTATACCCTTCAGCCTGGAGAGAGAGACTGCCAGTTGCGTGTCCAAGTAGTGAAAGATAACCACCAACCGGAAAAAAGAACTGTCAAGCCCCAACGGGGCAACCAAGCCGGAACCACCACTGTAAACCCAAATGAAGGGCGGGTGCTGTGTCCCCCAAGGAAGAGCGAGAAAGAGACTTTACTGGTAAGTAATACAAAAGTCTCCTTTTCTCGCCCATATTCCTTGGGGGACACAGGAAACCATGGGACGTTCCAGAGCAGTCCCAGAAGGGAGGGACCAGAACAAACTAGACCAACACCAGAGGCACCAATCAACTGCCGCCTGCAACACCAGACGGCCTAAAGCAGCGTCAGCCGACGCATGAGTATGCACCCTGTAGAACTTGGTGAAGGTGTGCAAGGAGGACCAAGTGGCCGCCTTGCAAATCTGCTCCGTAGAAGCCCGATTCCTCTGAGCCCAGGAAGCCCCGACCGCTCTAGTGGAGTGAGCGGTAACACCAAGGGGCGGAACCTTGCCCTTGGCGAGATAAGCCTCAGTAACAGCCCTCTTGACAAAACGGGCGATAGCAACTTGGACGCCGCCATCCCTCTGTGCGACCCCTCCGGAACCACAAAGAGCGAGTCAGTACGCCTGAAAGAGCTGGTTACCTCCAGGTAAACCTTGAGCGCCCTGACAACGTCCAGGCGATGAAGCTTCCTCTCCCGAGGGTGGGAAGGGGAAGGACACAAAGAGGGGAGAACGATGTCCTCGTTCAGATGAAAGGCGGAGACCACCTTAGGAAGGAAGGAAGGGACCGGACGAAGAACCACCTTGTCCTGGTGGAACACTAGGAAAGGTTCCAGACAGGAGAGTGCAGCCAATTCGGACACCCTCCGAAGAGAGGTGACGGCTACAAGGAAAATAACCTTGCAGGACAGAAGTCGCAAGGAAACCGTCCGCAGAGGCTCGAAAGGAGAAGCCTGGAGCGCTGAGAGAACCAGGTTCAGGTCCCAGGGCGGTACCGGAGGGCGGTAAGGGGGAACCGCGTGAGCCACGCCCTGAAGGAAGGTCTTGACAGGACCAAGGGGGGCCAGTGGGCGCTGAAACAAAATGGACATCGCAGACACCTGACCCTTCAAAGAACTAAGACCCAGACCTTGGGCAAGTCCGCTCTGCAGGAAGGACAAAACGGTGGGGAGATTAAAGCGGAGCGGAGGAATCCCCAGATCGGCACAGAACCCCAAATAGGTCCTCCAGGTCCTATAATAGATCCTGGAAGAGGACGGCTTACGGGCGCGGATCATGGTGCGGACGACGTCCGCAGAAAAACCCCTACGAGTCAGGACGGTGGTCTCAACAACCACGCCGTCAAACGTAGGGACCTTAAACGCGGGTGGAAGATCGGTCCCTGAGAGAGAAGATCTTCCCTGGCGGGCAGCGGCCAGGGCGCGTCTGCCAGGAGCAGCATAAGGTCGGCATACCAAGACCGGCGGGGCCAGTCCGGAGCGACCAGAATCACCGAGACGCCTTCCGCCGCGATCTTCCGAAGGACCTTGGGCAGGAGTGGGATGGGAGGGAATATGTATGGACGCGCGAAGCCTCGCCAAGGAAGAACGAGGGCGTCGGCTCCGCAAGCTCCCGGATCCCTGGCCCTGGACAGATAGGCGGGGACCTTGTGATTGAACTTGGAGGCCATGAGGTCCACGTCCGGTATGCCCCAACGAAGGCAAATGGCCTCGAACACCTCCGGGTGAAGAGACCACTCGCCGGGGTCGACGGTGGTGCGACTGAGGAAGTCCGCCGCCCAATTGTCCACCCCTGGAATAAAAATTGCAGATAGAGCCGGGACGTGGGCTTCCGCCCAACGGAGAATGCTGGTGACCTCCCGCATCGCTGCAGCGCTGCGAGTGCCCCCCTGGTGGTTTATGTACGCCACGGCCGTGGCGTTGTCCGATTGCACACGAACTGGATGACCCTTCAGCAGATGAGTCCAGTGTCGCAGAGACAGAAGGGCCGCTCTCAGCTCCAGGACATTGATCGAGAGTTTGGACTCCGATGGAGACCAAATGCCCTGGACGGATCGGGGAGGAAACACGCCTCCCCAGCCCAAGAGACTGGCATCGGTTGTAACCACCAACCAGTTGAGCGGCAGAAAGGACCTGCCCAGAAGAGGGGACTGTAACCACCAGCGGAGAGATGACCGCACCGGAGGCGATAGATGGAAGGGATGATCCAGAGACTCCGGCGATTTGTCCCAGGAGGAGAGGATCGCCCGTTGGAGAGGGCGGGAGTGAAACTGCGCAAATGGGATCGCCTCGAAGCAGGCAACCATCTGCCCCAAGACCTGCATGCAGAAGCGGAAGGACGGACGATGGTGGAGAAGGAGACCCCGAATCGCCCGACGGAGGGTCAGTCGTTTTTCCGAGGGAAGACGTACCTCCGCCGCTCCCGTGTCTAAAAGCATTCCCAGGAAGACCAGTTGTCTGGAGGGGGGAAGGGAGGACTTGGGGAAGTTGATGACCCAACCGAACCTCGCCAGGGTCTCTAGAGTGAGATCCACGCTGGCAACCGCTTGAGAAAGGGACGGAGCTTTGATGAGGATATCGTCCAAGTACGGTAGCAGAAAAACACCCCTGGAGCGGAGTAAGGCCAAAACCGGGGCCAGGACCTTGGTGAACACCCGGGGGGCTGTTGCCAGCCCAAAGGGAAGGGCGACAAATTGGAAGTGAAGGTCCCCCACGGCGAATCGGAGGAAGCGATGGTGACACCGGGCTACCGGAACATGGAGGTAGGCATCCTGTATATCGATGGAAGACATGAAATCTCCCCGCTCCAGGGAAGCCACCGCGGAACGGAGGGACTCCATCCGAAACCGTCGAAGGAGGAGAAAACGGTTGAGCCTTTTGAGGTCCAAAATGGGCCGCACCGAACCTCCCTTCTTGGGAACTACAAAGAGGTTCGAATAGAACTCTTGGAACCTTTCCTCTAGAGGAACGGGGGTAATCACCCCCCTGTCCAGTAAGGCTTGAACAGCCGCGGAGAACGCAGCCGCGCTTTTCGGGTCCCGCGGCGGGCGGGAGCGAAAGAACCGATCTGGAGGGAAGGACGCGAATTCGATTTTGTATCCGGAAGACACAATTTCGAGAGCCCAGGCGTCGGAGACGTGAGCCATCCAGACGTCCCTGAAAAGGAGGAGCCGGCCCCCCACCCGGGTGGGTGGGGGCGCACCTTCAGGCAGAGGACTGCTTTGCTGCGGGTGTGCGGGCAGCCTGCGGCCTGCGCCAGGAGGGCTGCGCCCGAAAAAACGGCTTCCTACGCTTATCCTGGGGAGGGGCCGAAGCGGCAGCTGCGGGGGGAGCCCCAGAGGTCCTGCGGGAGGACCGAAAACGAGACGCACCAGGGCGTCCGCGGGGGGCGCCCCTGGCTTGGGGTTGAGGAAGATGAGTGCTTTTACCACCCGTGGCCTCCGAAATAAGCTCGTCTAGGCGGACCCCGAAAAGGCGGGAACCCGCAAAAGGTAGCCCCGCCAAGGAACGTTTGGAGGCAGAGTCCGCTTTCCAAACCTTCAGCCAGAGTTCCCTCCTGACGGAAACTGCCAGGGCGGAGGAGCGTGCTATAAGGGCTCCGGCATCAAGGGAGGCCTCACAAACAAAATTCCCGGCCCGAATAATAAGCTGGGCCAAGGAACGTAGGTCCTGGATGGGGACGTCCGAGTCCAACTCCTGTTCCAGCTGCACACCCCAAGCAGAGATTGCTTTACCTGCCCAGGCAGAGGCAAAAACCGGTCTGAGGGCAGAACCGGAGGCAGCAAAAATGCCCTTGGAAAGGGTCTCCATGCGACGGTCCTCCGCTGACTGAAGAGAGGACCCGTCGGGAACAGGGATGGCCGTGTTCTTTGACAGACGGGCCACAGGGGGGTCCACCTTGGGTGGGGACGACCAGGTGGCCACGACATCGGCTGGAAAAGGATAGCAAATATCCAGCTTCTTGGGGTTGACAAAACGGGCGTCCGGGCGAGCCCAAGCCTTAGACACCACGGAGGAGAAATCAGAGTGGATTGGAAAGACTTTTGAGGCCTGCCTGGGTCTGATAAAGGAGACGCTAGCTGCGTCAGAGCTAGGGGGGTCATCTTGCACCTTAAAGGTGTCACGAATATCAGAGATGAGTTGACCCATCGCTGAGGCTAGCTTGGACGGCAGGGCCGAGTCCATTTCCAAATCCGAAGCCGCCAATTCACCTTCAGAGGGCGAATCCTTTGGAGAGGAGAGGCCCGTCTGAGTGCGCACGCGTGGCGGGGAGAGGGAGGCATCCGAGGAGGAGGCTCGCTCTACTCTAAAACGCTTCTGAGAGTGCCTAGCTCGGGAAGGGTCACTAAGAGAGGGTGAACCCGCCGCAGCGGCGGAAGCGGTGGACCCGGAGGGCGCGACAGTAAGAGTGGCGTCCTGCGGGGTAGGCGGCCTGTCTATTAGGCGGCCCACGACATGGGTGAGGCTTTCCACGGCCTGGGACAGGGATCTAGCCCAGTCAGGCGGGTCAGAGGAAACAGGGAGCGACACAGCGGGCGACTGAGGCTGCGGTGGAGCTCGGCATGCAGGACAGTGCGGATCAGACTGCCCCCGGGGAAAGGGTTCCCTACAAGCGGTACAGGCATGGTACCAAGGCTTGGCGGCTGCAGAAGGGTCTGACATGGTGGAAAAAAAATGTTGCACTTAAAGTGGGAGACCCCAGGGAAAAACGGAACGGGGATTACACCCAAGCAGCAGTACTGGTGGCACGGAGGGGGTTAACAGTCCTACCAGACCCGCGGACAGTGCAAGCGGCAGCAGCAAGGGCAGCAGACTGAAGGAGGCTGTGGAGGAGTGGCAGCAGGCACGGAGATGAAGAGCTTCAGGATCGGACGGCAGAGAGGATTCCACGCAGCACTAGAGATGTGGAGCCCGACGAAACAGGAAGTAGCGGAGCGCATGTAGTAAGCTCCGCCCCCCCCCCCGGCCGCGCTGAAGGAGAAGGCAGAGCCGCGCGCGCGCGCGGCAAAATGATTTAACCCCCGAGGAAGATGAAGTGCCGGCCAAGATAAAATGGCGCCGTTCGCGCCAAGTAAGCGGCCCCCGCCGCGCCTGGATGTGGCAGACGGCCTCCTGCCCACAGCCGTCCCCCTGATGCCCTGCCGCTAGAGAAGACCGAAGTCCCCCCCCAAATGATGCCCGGTAAAGTTGCCGGTCCAGTTATGCCCATGTGGGGGATGATGGAAAAAACGCTTGCCTTCAAGCGTAGACGTAGCAGCGGTGGGAGGGAGGGAAGGGGAGGCTGGAGCAGCCACTCTCACCATCCGCTGTCTTCACCCTCAATCCATCCAGCAGGGTCGCCCCTTCAGCTACTGGCACCGCAGTGGCAGGAAGCCGGGGGAGGGACTTGGCGTGCGGGCGACCCTTGAGCTGGCGGGACGCAGGGGAGCGAGGCTGCCCTGGTCCACCTTGTCTTCTGTGGGGGAGGCGGCAGTGCGGCATTACCGGCACTGGCGCAACTCAACCCCGGGAGAAACAGAGGGGTCTAGTGCGCCTCTGTTGTCCCTTAGAAAAAAAACGAATTAAAAACAACAAATAACGCAAAAAATAAAAAAAATTTCGGAAAGCAACACTGCCTAAGCAGGGAGTGTCTTGCCTCCTTGGACACTAAGCAAAAACTGGCAGTCTCTCTCTCCAGGCTGAAGGGTATAGCTGATGGAGGAGGGGCTTACAGCTTTCACTTAGTGTCACGCCTCCTAGGGAGCAGAGCTATACCCATGGTTTCCTGTGTCCCCCAAGGAATATGGGCGAGAAAGTTGTAGTTCCTCCTGCAGGATAGCGATATTAGAACCGCACTGTGGTATATAGGGATTATGTTTTACCCAGCAGATTTATTCAACTTTGATACAGTCTCAATGTCTCTTGAGGTTGAATACTCCCAAGTATATTACTATATATCGTTTCTCCAAATAGATATACAATGTATCAATATGTCAGATCTCTCCAGTTGTAATGTCCAGGGCCGTCTTTAACAAGGGGCAGCTGCCCCGGGCCTAGTTGCTCCTGGGGGGCCCAAGGCAGCTGCCTCTTGAGCCCTGCTAGCCACTGCCAGGGGTGTCAGGCTGTCAGCCACACAGGGGGTGCTGCCATGCCATGCCTGCCGGCACTCCAGGCAGCGTACTGTGAGAGCTGTGATTCTCTAGGACAGGCATGCTCAACCTGCGGCCCTCCAGCTGTTGCAAAACTACAACTCCCAGCATGCCCGAACAGCCTACAGCTATCAACCCTCAGCAGGGCATTGTGGGAGTTGTAGTTTTACAATAGTTGGAGGGCCGCAGGTTGAGCATGCCTGCTCTAGGACCTTAGATGACATCATTACCATGTGACCAGTAACCTAGAAATATTACTGGTCACATGGCTATGAGGTAATCAAGGTCCTACCAGGAGTGTTGCTGTAGAAGTTTGCCTTAACTGTGAAGCTTTTTTTCTGAAGATTACATCAGAAAAAGGTGACAGGGGCTGTTATGCTAATATACTGTAAACTTCTGTATAGTGGGGTGCTGTATAGTGTGGGGGGCTGTATAGTGTGGGGGGCTGTATACTGTGGGGGGCTGTATACTGTGGGTGCTGTGTATTGTGGAGTGCTATACTGCTGTACTGTATACTGTGGGGGGCTTTATACTGTGGGTGCTGTATATTGTGGAGTGCTATACTGCTGTACTGTATAGTGTGGGGTGCTGTATAGTGTGGGGTGCTGTATACTGTATACTGTGGGTGCTGTATATTGTGGAGTGCTATACTACTGTATAGTGGGGGGGGGGCTGTATACTGCATACTGTGGGTGCTGTATATTGTGGAGTGCTATACTGCTGTGCTGTATACTGTGGGGGGCTGTATACTGTGGGTGCTGTATATTGTGGAGTGCTATACTGCTGTACTGTATAGTGTGGGGGGCTGTATAGTGTGGGGTGCTGTATCGTGCATAGTTTGGGGTGCTGTATACGGTGAGGTGCTATACTGCTCTACTGTATACTGTGAGGTGTTGTATACGGTGGGGTGCTGTATACTGTGGGCTGCTATACTGCTCTACTATATACTGTGGGGTACTGTATAGTGTGGGGTACTATACTGCATACTGTGTGGTGCTGTATACTATAGGGTGCTATACTGCATACTGTGGGGTGCTGGGGTGCACTGTAACACTAGGGTGAGCCGAGCCCTGGTCTCCTTCCTGCAGAGCGGTGCCCACTTCCAGCCTGAGCCCAGCTTCCCAGAGTACTGATCCTGAGCCGCTGGAGTCTTCAGAACTGGAAGTATTTACAGTCATTCACTGTACTCTACCAGATGTGTGGATTTTTTGTGTGTGTGTTGTGGTGGAGGGCGTGATTGCCTGCTAAGGTGTGGGAAGGCGGGATCCAGGGGGCCCAAGTAAATTTTTGCCCAGGGTCCAATCAATATTAAAGACGGCCCTGGTAATGTCATATAAATACAGGTTCCGTCATGCAGTTTTGTGATTTCAGTCTGCTGACCGACTTACTGTTCACTTAAAATAGCTGAGTATTATATCTGTTACTCACAGTTGGTTGTCTCCGGATTTAGATCCTGGTATAAGCAACCTGATAATATCTTATAATATATTATCAGGTTGCTTATACCAGGATCTAAATCCGGAGACAACCAACTGTGAGTAACAGATATAATACTCAGCTATTTTAAGTGAACAAATATAGACAGTAAGTCGGTCGGCAGACTGAAATCACAAAACTGCATGACGGAACCTGCATTTATATGACATTACAACTGGAGAGATCTGACATATTGATACATTGTATATCTATTTGGAGAAACGATATATAGTAATATACTTGGGAGTATTCAACCTCAAGAGACATTGAGACTGTATCAAAGTTGAATAAATCTGCTGGGTAAAACATAATCCCTATATACCACAGTGCGGTTCTAATATCGCTATCCTGCAGGAGGAACTACAACTTTTATACATTGCTGTTATAATATTGCTGGACAAAATATGATTGTTCATTATAGTGCAGTGGGACTATCGCTGATCTGCTGGATGAAATATAACATATTGCGGTTTTATATATTTTTATACTATATATTTATATATTCTCCTATATTTTTTTATATTTTTTATGTATTATTCTGGTTCCCAAATATTGTGGTCATAATATCGCTGGAAGAAATATAATTTCCAATACTGTTGGACAAAACACAATTGTCCCTTACAATACAGCAGGACTATCGTTGACCCGCTGAATTATAACGCAACGTGTTTTGCTTAGTGGTTTTCACCCCATTGCAGTTAGATTTTTGCACTTGTAATAATTTTTATATTTTTTCCTACACACCAAATTCAGGAGGTCCCACTGTGGATGGCCTTTTAACTATCTTCCTTTGCGGGTTCACATATCCTTGCACTTACTATATTGTGGCGTTACTGCAACAGATCAATTCACTTATTTACTCACTTATATCTATTTATAAATAATTTATTATTAGTTTGCTGGCACAATATTTGTTTTATTAGAGATTACTATCCCAGGGACTGTATCACACCAAAGCCCATATTCCACTACAATCACCATATATCAAGACCTCCATTGAAAAATATCTTGAATATCAGCGATCATACACAGTATTTGAATAGATTTGAATAGATATGTATAATAAATATTGAATACTATACACAAGGAAGCCTCTGTGTGTGTGTGTATGTGTATATATATATATATATATATATATATATGTACACACACACACACACACACACTTTCATATGAGGTGTGCACAACCAATCTACATTTTATATCAATTTTCTACTTTATAGACGGGGTGTGTCTATACCGGTTGGAGCACCCGCCCCATATATAACAACGAGGTGAGCCGTCACAACCCAATATATTTTATCTCCCTGTTCCAGGCTTGTATTTCAGATTTTTTTTTTCCCGAAAGACCACCACTAGAGATAAGCAAAGTTTTCAAAAATTTAATTTGGCAACTTCACAGAAGTTAGCCAAGAAATTAGATTCGTTAAGAATTAATTTGTCATGAAATGCTATAAATCAGGTATACCCAGGCCTCACGGAGCTGTCATGTTACGGTGAAGAACAGCATGGCCAAATGTCGGGCGCTGCCATCAATAGAAGGGTTTACGCAGTTTTCCCCTATATGGAAAAATCTGCATCTGGCTGAATTATTCCATTTAAATGGCTTCTCACCCTGGGAGCGCAAAGGAGTGAGGTACTTATGTCAGCTACAGAGTGCTGATGTTTTTAAGTCCTTTGATAAGTTAAGAAATTAGTTGGGTAGGGAGGGACGGTCTTTTGTTTATAAACCGAAAGGGGTGGGAAACTTGGTTTGTACAATGGATATTGTGTAACAATATTACGTGATCTCATGTACGTCTTCTACTATGCTGGATGCTACATATTGTATTCATGGAATTAAAGAGGACCTTTCACCGGTTATAGTAGGCGGAGACTTAGGGGACTTGGTTATAGTAGGCGGAGTCTGCCCTTTTTCTCCTGGGCGTCTACTTCTCCCAGGCTGTAGCGCTGGCCAATCGCAGCGCAGAGCTCACAGCCTGGGAGGTTTTTTTCTCCCAGGCTGTGAGCTCTGCGCTGCGATTGGCCAGCGCTACAGCCTAGGAGAAGGAGACGCCCAGCAGAACAAGGGCAGACTCCGCCTACTATAACCAAGTCCCCGAACATACCGGAGGGCATAGCAGGAGAACGGAGCGGCGCCCAGGGATAATAGTAAGTGCAGTGAGATCCCTGGGCGCCGCTGTATATGTCATGATACTTAGTTCACAATGTCAGGATCGGTGAAAGGTCCTCTTTAATTTTATGACTGATCATGTAATGCTTTGGTAATACCTTTATTGGTTGTTGCATGTATATTGTGCAGACTATTTTCTTTCTCTGTATTCTTGCAATTTACAGAAAATTTTAATAAAAATTATCTGATTTTAAAAAAAAAACAACATCACGGCCAATTAGCCAGCACAGTATAGTCTTTTTTCATTGTTATTGGCCATGCGGCACCTTTCATGCACCTTTAAACAGGGGCTGTTGCTGGTATGAGGCTTGGCTGGTTAGGTGGGGGCACAATATACAAATTATTGCTGTTCTGGCCTGCAATCTCCTGCAGATTATTTGACAGTAAACAGAATAATAATCAGCTCTGGCAAACCCACTTCTCCAACTCCAGCCCTCTTCAGCCCTTCAGGTGGGAGCCCTTCTTCTGCCATCTGCTTTTCCTCCTTTTCCACATCATCTAATAACGATGAGAATATGTAATCAGGAACATCCAGTTCCTCCTCTATCTGTATCTTGCTGACTTTTCTAGGACATGAAGACTTTGAAGGATGATTTGGAAGAAGTAAAACCAGCAAAAGATGAGGATGGTTATCATTAATACCTGACCCCCGTAAGGTGTGCAGACTGGATGGTATTGGTTGGCACGCTGGCAGTGGGATAATAAATGCTTCCATCTTATTGATATTGAATTACATTTACAGCTGATGTAGGAATAAGTAAATGTAGGAATAAATAAAACTGATGCAGAATAAGTCTCCCTGCACTCTCCCTCTCCAATATTCTTCTATTAATCATTTTCAGCAACACTGTCCCTAGTGCGTGAGCAATTGCCTCGTCTCCCTATGCTCAGCTCACAGGACAATGGCGGAGACCGCGCAGGATGAGGGTTTTATATGGCTGTGACATCACAGGGGATGGCTATCTGCGGATTGGCTGGCTGCATAGAATTATACGCGTTCCCAGGCTTCTTACTTTCACTTTGTAACACGTGCAGCCGTCATTTTAAGAAAAACTGACGAAGTGCAAGGAAATTATGATTCGTTGCGAATCAAAGTTTTCCTAAACTTCGGACCAAATTCCGCTTTGAATGCTTTGCTTCGCTCAACATTAATCACCATGTTTCAGAGGAAGAGGTTCCCTAAGCAGGGAAAAAATGGCACATCAAAGTTTTGTTGACAACAGATCTACATCTTACCTGAAGTCTGCGGTGGAAAAGTTGTACTCTATTAGCACCTCACAAACTCCCATAACCAGAACGGCGTAGTTATAATTTTTCATCCCAACTCCAGATGACAAAGAGAAGTCGGCTGACTTGTCCTAGTTGGGAAGGAAGACTGCATGGTTAACATGATTTAACTTGTAGAAGGGGACTTACTAAAAAAGTTCTGAGACATAGTGGCCAGCCAAAAAGACTTGAGAATTAAGGCAGGAGTGAATGGGAATGGTAGTGGAATGAATAGTAGGAACTAAAAAGCCCAGTCCCTCCCTTATAGAAGGCTGCCGTCACTGAGGCCCTCAAACAGACTCGCTGACTTCAGAGCTCTGTCACTCCTGTGATGGGATTTAGTAGTTTTAGAATACTGACCTGCTAAAGCCCATGGAGCGCACAAGTGCAGCAAGAGAGAGCTAGAGATGGGCGAGGGCATTGTGCGCCATTGGACACATCTCTCTGACATTTTCTCTTCTATGCACGACAGGAAACAAAACTGCCAATTACTGTGGTGGGGTAGGCTGGCAGTTTGCTTCACAGGAGGCGCACCGTGGGATTTAGCAGGTCATTACTCTAGACAGCGGTCTAAGTCAGAAGGGTCTGTCCCTACATTATGCTGCCCGCAGTAAGAAAAGTATAATGGAGCTGACAGGTTAAAAAGGACTTTTCACCTCTACAGACATGTCTGTTTTAATAGCTACATGCATTCCCCATGTAATAACAATTCCGGAACATCTATTCTTATGGCTCTATCTTGTGTCATTCCTGTATTATTTCTACTAGAAGTTATAAATGAATTGCTGTTAGACTTCAGTAAGGGTACAGAGGGGAGGTAACCAGTTGGGGGGGTACGTGCACAGTCTGAAAATGGCAGAACTGATGGGATAGAGTGAGACTGTGCAGGGACACCCCCCTCCCCAACTGGTTACCTCCCCTCTG
Source organism: Bufo bufo (assembly GCF_905171765.1). Taxonomy (NCBI): domain Eukaryota; kingdom Metazoa; phylum Chordata; class Amphibia; order Anura; family Bufonidae; genus Bufo; species Bufo bufo. The sequence goes on along the minus strand of NC_053389.1, from coordinate 684,133,866 downwards.
TACCCTTACTGAAGGCTGATAGCAATTCAGTCATAACTTCTAGTAGAAATAATAAAGAAATGCTCCAAAATTATTATTACATGGAGAATGCATGTAGCTATTAAAACAGACTTGTCAGGAGTGGTGACAGGTCCTCTTTAAGGAATTAAAAGTAAGTAAAGTAAAAGTAAGTTAAGGACTTCCAAGTATTTTTCCCATTTCATAATAAAACTTACCAGTTCGAACTCCTCCAGATCGCATTTGGTCATTCTCCTGGTTATGGATCCCAGTATCTCATCAATTTCTTGCTGACACGCCATATTTTCCTCATCATCATCTGCTTCTCCTTCCTGCAGTAAACTGCTCCTTTGTTTATACCAGTTAAGGCAACAGTGAATACTGCTCAGCAAGTGTGCCTAAACCCCAGAATATCGATAAAGATCCATTTGTTATTAAAGTACCTTTAAATACACAGTTACAACACAGTAAAAGCAAAGAGTAAGCATGTAACTAGCACAATTGGATTATCCCAGGGATGGCCAAATAGTCCAACATAATCTACTGTCCGACTCCTGAGTGGTGACCAGTAGATTGCAAGTTCGTCCATCCTCAACGTTCTATAAACTGGGTACATGAATTATCTGTGACTTTAAAAAATGTGGCATTATCAGACTCCCCCACTTAGGCCTGTCACCTTCAGATGGAAGAAGAACCAGCAGCAACAGCAGTAGAGGTGGGTACAGAACCAACAATACTAAGAAGCTGGGAATCAGCAGCAGGAACAGCAACATCTGTGGCTGAAAGATCTACTGTCCGGTACAGCAATTATTGCTAGTAATAAAATTACTAGTAATTTTATATACAGTTAAAGCAAAGTATTAGGCCAAGAGTAATTAGGTCAGGACTACCCCACACTTCTAACTGGACTAAATAAAATCTAAAAATAATATTTTCTGCCTCTATTAGAGGGGTATTCGGGTAAGAAACATTGATCACTGAGTGCAAGATCGGTGGGGATCCAGCCACGCAGAACCGAAACTGGGGAGAAAAAGGGGAAATTCCTCCCAGCAGCAAGATCATGGCTGTGAGGAGTTTAACTGGAGTGGAAGTCAAGCATGCATCCTGATGCTCCATTCCAAGTCTTTTGCACTGATAGAAACAGTCAAGCCTCACCGATCTAAGATTTCTGACAGGTGATAAATGCTGCTAACAGGAATACCACTTTAGGAATACCCTGCTAGATCAATGCTTTCACTAGCGTGTCTCTGCCTCAGAAACAGTCACTTACCAATGGCTCCTGCAGTATTATCTGTTCCTTCTGGGCAGTGATACACTTCTCCAGCTTCAAAGGTGGCAACAAGTCAGGCTCTGGTTCATAGTACTTCTTTAACTAAAGCAAATATACTAAGTCAAATCATGTGAGTAAATACGTTTTTTCTTCTAACTACCCCTCAGAAAACTGGCGGCAGAATGACTATATTACGGCATACAAGGTACTGGATACTTCTGTAGGTAATTATCTGCCCACACTAAATATCTCAACATAAAGGTCTCCATTACCCTGCTCATACAGAATGTTAACACTTTCTTCCTCCATATCATCATACCTGAGCCACAAGTGTGTGTATGATAGGTCTGGCTAGTTGTGAGTTCCGTCGAATAACATCATAAAACCCCTAAAAAAAAGGCAAGAAAATGTGATCTAAATGTTTGGTCTTGTTAAAAAAAGAAAAGAAAAAAGACCTTCTACATAGTGTCAGATAATAAAAGTACCTCATAAAGAATACGTCGAATGTCTTCCTGCTGACTCAAGCATCTTCTCAGACATCCTAGTATTTCCAAGCAAAAAGCTTCATTTGCAGCTGAATTGTATCGAGTATGGACATCCACCAGCACCTGCCGCCATAGATCAGAATATACACTTATGCCAACCTACACATAAAGAAAAGAGAAATAATAGATAGAAACTTACCTGGCTCACGCCAATGGCTTGGCTACACTGAGAAGAGGACAAGCTCCCCAGGACTTTAAAGTTCTTAAGCAAGAGCAGGAAACCAGCAACTGCGGACTTCCGGGCATCTAATTGACTGATCACAAAATGAATTAGAAAAATCATTAACAATCAATCTGAAGACCCATTTTGCAGTAAAAAAAAAAAAAAAAAAGCACATGAATGAGTATTTCAATCACATCAAGGCTTCTATATACACTACTCCAAAAAAGTTAGGAATATTTGGCTTGTGGGTTAAAATTTCAAGATGAACCTAAAATGCACTCTAATCTTTACTGGTGAACTTAATGTAACCTTCTCTAAACTTTTGAATGCATATGTCCAACTGTTCAATGTGTTAGTGCTTTTTGCACAACTTGCTATTCTCTAGCAAGGAGCTTAATGGCAAAATTCACAACAGGTGCTTGATCCAAGAATCAACCAATAAACTTCCTGGTTCAATTAGAATTGCTATTTAAACAGTCCTCCTCATCATGCTGTTCATTTTGATATCATGAGACCAAGACGGCACCTAACAATTGATCAACAGTACCTCGCCATTGCAATGCTTGAAGAAGGATGTTCTCAGACTGAAGTGGCCACTGAGCAAAGAGTGTCTCAGAGTGTCATCAGCAGGTTGCAACAGAGATACAGAGAGACAGGAAGTGTCACAGAAAGGCATAGAAGTGGACGTCCTTTGGCCACATCCCACATTGATGAGCACTTTATTGTGAACAATGCCCTGCAGAACCAATGATGAATGCCACACAACTCCAGACACATTTAAGGGAGGTGAGATGCACCCAAGTGTCACGTCAGACTATTCAAAATCTTTTACATCAGCGCGGTCTGCGTGCTAGACCACCTGCAAAGGTACCCATCGTCTTGCATGGCCCAGAGAGCATCTTCGCTGGACGAGGGACCAGTGGGTCTCAGTGCTGTTCACTTATTAAAAAGTCGATTCAAGCTGAGCAGAAATGATGGCCACCAACAATGTTGGAGACGTCAAGGAGAGCGCTATGCATCGGCTACTGGTGAGCCTTTGGTGGTGGTAGTGTTACCATTCATACTCAATCACTGTCCTTTTGTTCAATACCTCATCCACTCTGATCGGGGATGAACAATCGATACTACAATCATTTGTCCCCATTCAGTTTTCAGTGGTTGTCAGCAGCATACTGTATCGGTTATGCTGCTGACAATGATTTTAAGTGCAGCATATCTGACCTGATCATGAGCGTTTGCTCATATGTTAGGTGATCTGCAGCACATTTACACAAGACAGTTATCAGAAATAAGTGTTTCCCATGTAAATTTGTGCTGATGGCGTTAAATGATTACATCCTTACATTCAGCATCAAGCAGCTATTAAACCGAGTCCTCACATCAGGATATTTCCTGCTGAACAATTCCCTTAAAAAAGGTTTCCATCACATTCACCATTCCCCTCTATCCCCAAGGTTGTAAGTCATTCTGATATCGTTTTAGGATTCTCACTTTGTACCATTTTATTTCCTGTCTTTGAAACCACTTTGTCTCACCAATATCTTTTTGTAGGTGAAGACCTTAAAGGGAATCTGTCACCTGGTTTGAGCATATTCAGCTGTCACCATTGCCGTGTGCAATAAACTACCTTATCTCCTGCAGTGGTCTTCTTTCTTCTCTTCATGGTTTCATTTGTGATATGTAAATGAACCTCCAAGGTGCCCAGAGGGGCGTTATTCTTCATCTCTTGAGCCCAGTAACGCCCCCCTGCAGTGCCCATCCTGCCTTAATTTTGAGCCCAAGCACGCCTACCCATTATGAAATATCGTCCCACAGCCGAGGTGAACAGCGCTGCCCCCTCCGCTACGTCAACTAATACATTCAAGCTACACCCCTGGCTTTTTTCTTTCGGCCGTCGGAAATCTCCGCCGTCTGCCTGCGCCTGTGCGATCAAATAGCTCCTAAGGGCAACAGCTTCAAAAGTGTCACTGGGCTCGGCTCAAAATTAATGGCGGGCTGGGCACTGCAGGGGGGCGTTACTGGGCGCAAGAGATGAAGAATAACGCCCCTCTGGGCACCAATGAGGTTCATTTGCATATCACAAATAGCGCTTTTTTAATCAAAATGAAACCATGAAGAGAAGTAAAAAGACCACTGCAGGAAATAAGTTAGTTTATTGTACATGCCAATGGGAGCTGAATATGCTTAAACCAGGTGACAGATACCCTTTAAAGCTGAACACATTAATGCAGATTTATTAATACTGCCCTAAAGTTAGCCAGGTTAAAACTAGACCAGAAACGTAAAAAATGCACTAATTTATCACACTCACTAGTTAGACACTTTGGCCCAATATTTTGGGCCGAAAAAGGTGCAAACCATATATTAGGCATAGTTTACAGCTCCTCTAAGCGTACCTGTACACATTGCGGATTACAAGCGGATTCTTGAGTGGAAAAACAGCAGTGTAAGGGAGCATTCACACAACCGTGTTGGTTTTGCGGTCCGCAAATCACGGATCCGTGTGTTCCGTATGTCTTCAGTTATCTTTCCGTTTCCGTTCCGTAAGTCCGTATAATACGGACATGGTGCTTCCGTGTGTCATCCGTTTTTTACGGTCCACAAAAAACTGAAATGGGGTTTCCTAGAATGTTTTCAGTCCAGGGGTCCACAAAAAACGGATGACATATGGACGCATTTCTGTGTGCTATACGTTTTTTACGGACCCATTGACTTTCTATGGGGCCACGGACCGCAATTTGCGGCCAAGTATAGGACATGTTCTAAAATAAAAGGAACGGACACACGGAACGGACAGCACACGGATGACAATGAAAGGCATTCCGCAATTTTTGCGGACCCATAGAAATAAATGGGTCCGTGCATTGTCCGCAAAAATTGCGGAACGGACGCGGCAGAAAAACACGGTCGTGTGAATGCTCCCTAATACAGAACTAAAAAAGTGCATGAGTAAACAAATCTCATGTACACTTTGCTTTTTTGTTCCATGAGGAAATTTACCTGCTGTGCGGATTTTGATATTTTTTGCGCAGATTTCACACTGCGTGTCATTAGGTCACAGTGCAGTGCGGGTTCCAAAAGACCAGGGAGCAGTGAGTGTAGGAAGAGTGTGGGGTCTGATAAAGATTGGTGGTCTGAAGTGAAGTCTGATGAAGACTAGGGGTCTGATAAAAACTGGGGAATCTGATCCGAGTACTGATGAAAATTACAGGTCTGATGAAAAAAATATCTATTCTTTTCATCCTCTAAAACTTAGGTGCATCTTATAATCAGGTGCGTCTTATCACGCGAAATATACGGTACATATGCTGGGAGATTTTCTGGATTATCTTATGTGAACATAGCCCTACCTAATTAACATGCCAAGTACAAAAGATCAAGCAACAACCTTAAGGACATTTTAGATTACTATATTAAAAAGAACAATCATACCTCGCAAACATCGCCTTCCTCAGAACAAGGATGACATTGTCCCTTACAGATACATTTATTTTTAAAATTGGCTGTAAAAACAAAACAGAAACCTCACTCAGGGAGACACATTGTTAAAGGGGTATTAAGATTTTTTTTTTAATTTCATGTCCCACCCATCCTTTTTGAGACCGACATCTTTTGCACTATTTATTAAAAGTTGCCTACCTGGACAGCACTGCACCACCAGTCAATTGATATACTTCTGGATTACATCCCGTACATTGTGCACGTGATCCTAGCCTGGTTACAACTCACAATGAATGTGTCAGTCATCAATGGCGATGCATTCATGGCATGCCCCTGGTACCCCATAACCACGGTGCATGCATGAGAATAAATCTCTTGCTAGCGCTATAAAGCATACAATACTATCCTGATCCCTAACCAGGTCGGCTGCTCCTGCATAGTCAGGCAGCCTTGGGAACTGACTGCGGTCACCATGCAGGTCAGCGGGTGGGATAGTACTGTATGCTCAACAGTGCTAGTAGCGAGAGATTCATTTTCACACATGCGCCGTGGTTATGGGGTGCAAAGGGCAGGCCATGAACGTGTCAAATGTGATGAATTGAATAACACATTCATTGTGGATTGTAAGCAGGTTAAGATCCAGTGCACAGTGTACGGCACATGATCAAGGAAGCGCGAGGAGCATTTAATTTGACCGGGAAAGCAGCACTGGCCACTTGGCAACTTTTAACTAGTAGCAATGCAAAAGATGTTAGTCTCAATTCTAATTCTAATTCAGTTAGTCAGAATACCCCTTTAAAAGCAAAAATTTGTACTTCCCAGGTCCATATGTTTCCCAATGTCTTGTGCAAACCTATAAGTAAAAGAGGAGATCCAGCTTCCAAAACGACCATATAAAATGCTTTAATAAAAAAAAACGTGCTAAAATCCGGACATGTACATCAGGCCTGTTTCAGATCAACAAATTCAGATCCTTACTCATGACTTGTGCAAACCTACAGCCACATTTTTGCATGACTTTTTCCAGTTAAAATTAACTAAAATTAAACATATACAGTGTATATAAGTTTGGTACTTATTGTGTGCATGAAGACATGTAAGAAGACAGTACTGTTAGGGTTCTGTGTCCTGGCGCACAACCTTTTCTGGTTCGAGAGCCACGTTACATATTGCACCACTTCCAAGTGTACTGTGGATACAATGATACACTGTGCTATGCCTATTGCAGCACCCCCAAAGGAATGGTGCAAGACAAAGGGATTTAGAGCATAGCATAGAAAGACAGCAACCCTTCGTCATGTATAACACAGTATATTATGTTTGGCTCCTTTAAAGTGATTAAAATAGGACAGTGACAGTCCATCCCTTAGCAATTAGTGCCAATTAGTATCACTATCTAAAGTGCACCCCATAGTGCCACCCTGACCGCTGTTACTGCTACTGGCCACAGTACCCCTCGTTAAAGTGGATCTGTGATCTGAATATGCTTTAAATCAATCCTTGAAATTTGCTCATTGATTTCCACTGTTCAAAACCTCCTACTCCGCACTCTCAGTAGAGTGCTAGAAAAGAGGACACAGTCCCTTCAGTATAGCTTTTGGTGGTGGTCCCAGTTCACAGACCACCATTAAAGTCATCTTCTGTAATATGAATCTCACAAGGCACATAAAAGATGTAGGTTCATTTCCCATTAAATGACTTAACACCGAAAAACAAATTTGTTTTATCATTTGCTTGGCATATACCTGTAAAGCTTTAAGTAGACCCTGAACTGTGGAAAATGACAAGTGAAAGAGATGTTCAAATGTTGCAGTCAGTTTAGAGGATGAATTCTGCATTATAAGAGGTGTTGCATGTACAATGTCCGAGAGAAGATCTGCAAAACATTTCGTAAGATCTTATTATTTCTACATGGACTTTGTATTTTCATGTGGTATCCACCATCAACCTTGCACATTGATGAACAACTTCAATCCTGGACAATTTACCTATGAAATGACTTGTGGGAGACGTTGCCTTAGTAATAACACGATTTAAGACCTGCTCCAAAATCACACTTCTTATTGGCTCATGAACCTAAAATATGACATGAACAAGTTTTAAAAGTCTGCACATAAATACAATTTGGAAATAGGCGGACGGGGAAACTACAACAATAAATTCACCTTGAAGGTTTCTAGTACAATTTTCGACCCAAGCTGACTGGCCTGTTGACTTGGTGATCCTACAGTTGCCTCTGACACCTTGGCACCTGGAGCGATTTTAGGCCCATATGAATCCATTAAGAGAAAGCCAAGCTCCACAAGCCCTTGGGTGACATGGTCCCAGCCGAATACACTGAGAAAGAGAACTTATTGTAATTCATCAGTATCATTTGTAATGAACAAATAGAAAATATCATCTACAAATTATAAAGTAAGATTTCAGTCTTGTTCACGCATGTAGGTAATTTACAGGTTTTGTAGTGGGGTTGTCTCCTTTGACCACTTCAAGACCAGGTTAATCCCCCCCTTCCCCCCCCATCCCTTTATGACTAGGCTTATTTCCCATTTGTCTTTGAAAGCCATAACCTTTTTATCCTTTCGGTTATAAAAAAGAAGATATCCAGCACTGCAAAAGTGAATCATTAAAAAAAAACGTATTTATTTGGCAGGTTAAAAGATTTTAGCATCACAGTACTAAAACAATTTCTATGTGTTACGGACTGAACAGTTCAGTCCTAGACGCGTAAGCAAATTTTTTGAGCTGTGATAAAATAAAAATGTTCATAAAGGATTCCCTTTTGCTGTGCTAGATATCTCCTTTTGACCTGCTTCCTTCAAGTTGTGCACCATAGCAGAGTCCTAACCAAGGCGTGGTCAGCACGATATTGTTTGGTTGTTATATCCTTTTGGTTATGTAAAACGAGATTTTTGTGAACTCACCTGTAAAATCTCTTTCTCGCTTTATTCATTGGGGGACACAGGACCGTGAGTATAGCTTGCTGCTGCCACTAGGAGGCGACACTAGGCTAAAAACTGTTAGCTCCTCCCCTGCCAGCTATACCCCCTCCAGTCTGGAGAGAGCATATCAGTTTACCAGCAATAGGAGAAGCAGAATTAAACTGAAAACCAAACAAGAACTGCACACTGCCATAAGACCAAACCAAAACAAGGTCCCAACTGGAAACCCATGGACCCCACATGCCGTACTAAGAACAATGGGTGGGTGCTGTGTCCCCCAATGAATAAAGCGAGAAAGAGATTTTACAGATGAGTTCACAAAAATCTTGTTTTCGCGCTCATATCATTGGGGGACACAGGACCGTGGGATGTCCTAAAGCAGTCCCCAGGGCGGGAAAACAACAACCTTCAAAAACTAACTCTCTCATAGAAGTCGCTACACTGCAGCCTGTAAGACTCTGCTGCCGAGAGCAGCATCCGCCGAGGCTAAAGAATGCACTCTGTAAAATTTTGTGAAGGTGTGTGAGGAGGACCAAGTCGCCGCCTTACACAATTGAGACGCAGACGCGTGGTAGAGGTGCGCCCAAGAAGCCCCGACCGCTCTGGTAGAGTGAGCCTTGATTCCGGGAGGAGGTGCCTTGTCCCTAGAGCGATAGGCCTCGGCAATGGCCGACCTAATCCACCGAGCAACAGTCACCTTGGAAGCCGCCAAACCTTTACGAGGACCTTCCAAGATTACGAAGACGATGGAGAGAAATCTCCCGTGGATGAGAAGGCTTAGGACAAAATGAGGGCAGAACAACGTCCTCGTTAACGAGAAATGCAGATATAACCTTTGGTAGAAAAGACGGCACTGGGCGGAGCACTACCTTATCTTGATGGAACACCAAGAAGGGCTCACCGCAGGAAAGAGCCGCCAGTTCTGACACCCGTCGAATAGATGTAATAGCCACCAAAAACGCCAACTTCCAGGAAAGCAACCGGAGGGAGACTTCTCTCAGAGGTTCGAATGGCAAGGCCTGGAGCGAAACCAGAACTAGGTTCAGGTCCCAAGAGTGCAACGGCGGCCAATAGGGAGGCACGGTGTGAGCCACCCCCTGTATGAAGGTTTTGACCGGACCTAAGACCGCCAGTGTAAGCTGGAAAAAAATGGAAAGGGCTGAGACCTGCCCCTTCAGAGAACTAAGAGCCAGACCCAGTTCTAATCCGGACTGAAGAAACGCCAGTACAGTAGGCAGGGAGAACCACCTGGGAGGAAGACCGCGTTCCTCACAGAAGCGTAGGAAGGACTTCTAAGTCTGATAGTAAATCTTGGAAGAGGAGGGCTTCCTAGCCCTAATCATTGTCCGAACAACCGCATCAGAAAAACCCCTCTGTTTGAATAGGAAGGTTTCAACAGCCACGCTGTTAAAAGTAGCGTATCTAAATTCTGATGGAAGACTGGACCCTGTGAGAGCAGATCGGCCCTGAGTGGAAGGAGCCACGGTGCATCGCCCAGAAGGAGAATGAGCTCCGAGTACCAAGATGGTCGAGGCCAGTCTGGGGCGATCAGGATTGCCTGGACGCCCTCCATTCTAAATCTGCGCAGGATCCAGGGTAGGAGTGGTAAGGGCGGGAACACGTACAGGAACGAGAAGCTGTCCCATGGTGCCATGAGAGCGTCCACGTCATACGCCACCGGGTCCCTTGCGCGAGACAAGAAGTATGGGAGCTTGCGATTGAGCCTGGACGCTATCAAATCCACTTCCGGACGTCCCCACCAGAGACAGAGAGCCTCGAACACCTCTTGCTGGAGAGACCACTCCCCCGGGTCCACCGTCGTCCGGCTGAGAAAGTCTGCCGTCCAATTGTCCACTCCCGGAATGTAGACTACCGAGATCACCGGAACATGGGCTTCCGCCCACTGTAGAATTTTCGCAGACTCCTGCATCACCGCTCGGCTGCGAGTCCCTCCCTGGTGGTTGATATAGGCCACCGCCGTGGCGTTGTTCCGACTGTACTCTGACCGGACGACCCTGCAATAGGGGAGTCCAATGGCGAAGGGAGAGGTAGATGGCCCGGAGCTCCAGGATGTTGATGGGCAGTTTGGACCCCGATGGAGATCAAACGCCCTGGACCGTCCGGGTGGTGAAAACCCCACCCCAGCTGTGGAGACTGGCGTCGGTTATAATGACAGTCCACGTCACAGGGAGAAAGGATTTCCCCAAAGACAGGTGCCGGGCGCACTTGTCGAGATAGACGAATCCTGAGCTCCAGAGAGTCCAGGGATTTGTCCAAGGATGATAAAATGGCCCGCTGAAAACACCTGGTGTGGAATTGGGCGAAAGGGATCACCTTGAAAGAGGCTACCATCAAGCCCAGCACCAGCATACAGTTGCGGATAGACGTAATGCGGCGCTGGATTAGCAGACGCACAGACCCCTGAATGTCCAGTGCCTTGTCCAGCGGCAGACGTACCACGGCTGCACCTGAATCTAACGTCATGTCTAGGAACCTGACCTGAGTGGCGGGAGATAGGAAGGACTTCCGCAGATTGACTATACACCCGAAGCGGGATAGAGTGCTCACAGTGATCTGAAGACTCTTCTCACATTGAGACGTCGTAGGAGCCTTGATCAAGATGTTGTTCAGATACGGGAGAAGAGTAATGCCTCTGGATCGCAGAAGGCCCAGAAGGGGGGCGAGTACCTTTGTGAATACTCGCGGAGCTGTCGCCAGACCGAATGGTAGGGCGACAAATTGGTAATGGGCCGAATGAATGGCAAACCGAAGAAAACGTTTGTGAACGGTTGCGATGGGAACGTGGAGGTAGGCATCCTGGATGTCTATGGATGCCATAAATTCCCCTTGTACCAATGAAGCAACCACGGAAAGGAGGGACTCCATCCTGAATCTCTGAATACGGAGGAAGCGGTTCAATAACTTGAGGTCCAGCACTGGGCGCATATCACCCTCATTTTTGGGGACCACGAACAGGTTGGAATAAAAACCTGTAAACCTTTCCTCTAAGGGTACCGGCGTTATCACCCCCCATGAGAGAAGGGATTGAACTGCGTGAAAGAATGTCGCGGCTCAAACTGGATCCCTGGCAGGCTGAGAGAGGGAAAAACGGGTGGGGGGATAGACTTGAACTCTATCTTGTAGTCCGAGGAGACGACCTCGAGTGCCCATGCGTCCGAAATATGGGTTCGCCAAACCTCCTGAAAAATGAGGAGACCCCCCCCCCCCCGCGCAAGGGTGGGGACGTACCTTCATGCTGAAGGCTGTTTTCCTGGGGCGGAACGAGGTTGCTGAGCCCGCGGACGCCAGGCCTGCTGGGGCTTAAAGGATGGGCCCTTCCATCGGTCTTGAGTGGACGGTCCCGCCGTTGAGGTGGGTGCTGGACGGGTGCCCGAGAACCGGCAAAAGGACTGGTAACGGGAGGAGGAAACTCTGGAGTGAAAGGGACGCTTTGCCTTGGGTTGTGGCAGATGGGTTGCTTCCGAAATAATCTCATCCAGCCGGGCACCAAAGAGTCGCGACCCAGCAAAGGGAAGCCTCAAGGGCGAGCTCTTAGAGGATGAGTCTGCCTTCCAGACCTTGAGCCATAACTCTCGGCGGATAGATATCGCGAGAGACAAGGAACGGGCGACCATCGTCCCAGCATCCAGAGCCGCTTCACAGAGATACTTCCCTGCCTGAGAAATTTAGAGCGCTAAAGACTGAAGGTCAGAGGGTAGAGGGTCAGACGCTAGGTCTTGGTTCAAACGGAGAGCCCACTCCGAGACCGCCTTGGCTACCTATGCAGAGGCAAAGATCGGACGTAATGCCGAACCACTAGCCGCAAAGATAGACTTGGAGAGTGATTCTATGCGACGGTCTACTGGGTCCTCGAGAGCCATCCGCCACCGGAATAGCAGTGTTCTTAGCCAGGCAAGCGACCGATGGGTCCACTTTCGGTGGGGAAGCCCATTTTTCCACGTAATCGCCTGGAAAGGGATAGAGTAGGTCCAGTCGCTTCAGAACAATGAAGCGTAGACCGGGCTGGTCCCAAGCTTTTGCGACAACCACAGAAAAGTCGTCGTGTAATGGGAAAGACTTAGGTGCCAGCCTTGAACGCAGAAATGACACCCCCTGGTGGCTAGTGGAGGGAAGATCCTCCTGAACCTGGAAGGTGTCACGTATAGCTGATATCAGGCTATCTACCATGGATGCAATCTGCAAAGAATGCTCCGGGTCCATTTCTGTATCCGAATCCCCAATCTTACCCTCCGACAGTGCGTAACCTAAGAGGGAGGATGCTTGTGATTGGGTGCCAGGAGGAGGAGGGGATGTTGAGGCATCAGAGGAGGAACGGTGGCCTGCTCTGGGACGCTTACTAGGAAGTCTGCCTCTGGTTTGTACGCTATGCACGGTGTGGATTGCACCAGTGGCGATTTCTCAACCAAACGACCCAGCAAGGAAAGGATGGTCCTGCACTTCTGTGGGCTGCTGAAGAATAGGGGGGTGGCCCTGTGCAGGCGCATGACATGCAGAGCATAGTGGTAGTGACTGGCCACGAGGGAACTTCACTGAGCATGAAGTGCAGGACTAGTAAGTGGTCCTGCAGGGTGCCTGAGGGGGAGTATTGGCCAGGTCAGACATTGTGGCACTGTCTCTATGCTGGAGGGGGTAGCGATCTCCTACCAGAAAATATGGCGGTCCCCGGTCCTGTGTCTCACCCTGTAGCGCTACAGGAAGGAGGAGGAAGCTGTGCCGCGGCAGGAGAATAAGCCCCACCCACTCTAACTCTGAGAATAAAGGCAGAGTGGCCGATTTGGGGAAGGCCCCCCCCCCCCCAGCTGCTCTCGCCAGGCGGCGCATGTGGCCGCCATTAAACACAGCCATGTAAAAGAATGTGGCAGAATCTATTTAACACCACCCGACAGTGGTCGCTGCAGCTAGAATGGTGCCGCATGCTGCGATATGCGCACTACTGAAAAAGGTGCCGATGCGGCAGCGGTGGGATTAACCCTTGTTATCCCAAGTGTGGGGAGCCAAGATGGACGCCAGGAGGGTGGAAAACAAGATTTTTGTATAACTTACCAGTAAAATCTCTTTCTCGCTCTTCCTTGGGGGACACAGGAAACCTTGGGTATAGCTCATCTCCATAGGAGGCGTGACACTAAGTGAAAGACTGTTAAGCCCCTCCTCCAGCAGCTATACCCTCAGCCTGGAGCGAGCGACTACCAGTTATGTGCCCAAGTAGTTAAAACAAAGGCAAGGATCAACCAAATAAACACCAACAAGTCAAAACTCCCGTCAGGGCAACCAAAACAATGGGTGGGTGCTGTGTCCCCCAAGGAAGAGCGAGAAAGAGATTTTACTGGTAAGTTATACAAAAATCTCGTCCACAAATAGGGAGGGACCACAACCCAAGAAGAATTAAAGCACCATAGGCATTAAGGCACCACCGCCTGCAAGACCAGGCGGCCCAAAGCAGCATCCGCCGATGCATAAGTGTTCACCTTGTAGAACTTGGTGAAAGTGTGCAAAGAAGACCAGGTGGCCGCCTTACACAATTGTTCAGCCGAAGCTCGATTTCGCTGAGCCCAGGAAGCCCCGACCGCTCTGGTAGAATGAGCGGTAACACCAAAGGGCGGTTCCCTGCCCTTAGCACGGTAAGCCTCAGCAATAGCCATCTTGATGAAGCGGGCAATAACCACTTTAGATGCCGCCAGCCCCCTGCGCGGACCCTCCGGAACCACAAATAGAGAATCCGAGCGCCGAAAGGGTCTAGTTACATCCAAGTAGATCCTCAGAGCCCTAACAACATCCAGACGGTGAAGATCCCGTTCCCGAGGATGAGACGGGGACGGGCACAGAGAAGGAAGGACAATATCTTCATTCAGGTGAAAAGCGGACACCACCTTCGGAAGGAAATCCGGAACCGGGCGGAGAACCACCTTGTCCTGGTGAAAAACCAAGAGGGGTTCTACGCAAGAAAGTGCCGCCAATTCAGACACACGCCGAAGAGACGTGATGGCAACGAGGAAAAAAACTTTGCAAGACAACAAGCGAAGGGAAACCCTGCGCAGAGGCTCGAAAGGAGAAGATTGGAGAGCCGTCAGCACAACATTAAGATCCCAAGATGGAACGGGAGCGCGATACGGGGGAGCATAGTGAGCAACCCCCTGAAGAAAAGTCTTAACTGGACCGAGCGGAGCCAGAGGTCGCTGAAAAAGGATCGAAAGCGCTGAGATCTGACCCTTTAGGGTACTGAGACCCAAACCCAAGTCCAGACCAGACTGCAAGAAGGATAAAATCGTGGGGAGAGAAAACCGAAGGGGATGAACATCTAAGGTCTCGCAGAAATTCAAATAGGCCCGCCAGGTTCGGTAATAAATCCTGGACGATGCCGGTTTACGCGCACGAATCATGGTACGGACCACGTCAGCAGAAAACCCCCGCCGCGTTAGGACCGCGGTTTCAATAGCCACGCCGCTAAACGTAGCGACCCTAAATGCTGGTGGAAGATCGGTCCTTGAGAGAGGAGATCTTCTCTTAGAGGCAGAGGCAAGGGGGCGTCTGCCAGGAGCAACATAAGGTCGGCGTAACAAGGACGACGAGGCCAATCCGGGGCTATTAGGATCGCAGGCGTGCCCTCCGCCGCGATCTTCCGAAGGACTCGTGGAAGCAGAGGCAGGGGCGGAAAAACGTAGAGGAGAGAGAACTCCGTCCAGGGAAGGACAAGCGCGTCCGCGCCGTAAGCGTCCGGATCCTTGGTTCTGGCCATGAAGGTGGGGAGCTTGTGGTTGAATCTGGAGGCCATGAGATCCACGTCCGGACGACCCTAACGGAGGCAAAGAGACTCGAAGACGTCGGGGTGCAGAGACCACTCGCCCGGGTCGATCGTCGTCCGGCTGAGGAAATCCGCCGCCCAATTGTCCACCCCCGGGATGTAAACGGCCGAAATGGCTGGAACATGAACTTCCGCCCAGCGAAGGATTAGAGACACCTCCCTCATTGCCGCCGCGCTGCGAGTGCCCCCTTGATGATTTATGTATGCCACAGCCGTGGCATTGTCCGATTGGACACGAACAGGGTGACCCTGAAGCAGCGAAGTCCAATGCCGGAGTGAGAGGAGAACCGCCCTCAGCTCCAGAACATTGATTGGCAGTTTGGACTCCGATGGAGACCAAGTGCCTTGTACGGACCGAGGAGGAAACACCCCCCCCCCCCCCCAACCCCGCAGACTGGCATCGGTGGTAATCACCAACCAAGTTATCGGTAGGAAGGACTTCCCTTGGAAAGGGGTCCGTAACCACCAGAGTAGAGAGGAGCGAACCTGGGGGGGAAGGGGAAAGTGCTGATCCAGACTTTCCTGGGACTTGTCCCATGCAGACAGAATGGCAGTCTGAAAGGTGCGGGAGTGATACTGCGCGTAGGGGATTGCTTCGAAACAGGACACCATCTGTCCCAAGACCCGCATGCTGAACCGGAAGGAAGGACGGCGGTGGTTCAGAAGGCTCCGAACCGACTGATGAAGGAGCTGGCGCTTTTCTGACGGAAGCCGAACCTCCGCTGCATCTGTATCCAGCAGCATCCCCAGAAAGATCAGTTGCCTGGATGGAACAAGAGCGGATTTGGGAAGATTGATAATCCAACCGAACCGGCGTAAGGTTTGTAGCGAGAGGTCCACACTGGCAGATGTCAGTGACAGAGAGGGTGCCTTGATAAGGAGATCGTCCAAATATGGAAGAAGAAAAACTCCCCTGGAACGAAGTAAGGCGAGGACAGGGGCTAGGACCTTTGTGAAAACGCGAGGGGCCGTCGCCAGCCCGAAGGGGAGGGCAACGAACTGGTAGTGGTCGGACCCCACTGCAAAGCGCAGAAAGCACTGATGACACCGAGCGATTGGAATATGAAGGTAGGCGTCCTGGATGTCGATAGAAGCCAGGAACTCCCCTTTTTCCAGAGAGGCCACCACCGACCTGAGAGACTCCATCCGGAACCGCTGAAGACGAAGGAAACGGTTTAACCGTTTTAGATCCAGAATGGGACGAACCGAGCCTTCTTTTTTGGGGACCACAAAAAGGTTCGAATAGAACCCTTTGAATCTTTCCTCCATAGGAACCGGAGCGATGACCCCTTTGTCCAGAAGGGTACGAGTGGCAGTAAAGAAATCGGCCGCCCCTTGGGGATCCCGAGGAACCCGGGAGCGAAAGAACCGAACTGGGGGGAGGGACGCAAACTCGAGTTTGTACCCGGAAGACACCACCTCGAGAGCCCAGGCGTCGGAGACGTGCGCCTGCCAGAAGTCCCTGAACAGGAGGAGACGTCCCCCCACCCGGGTGGGTGGGGGCGCACCTTCGGGTAGGGTTCTGCTTGGTCGCGGGAGGGCGAGCAGGCTGTGACTTGCGCCAGGAGGGCTGGGTCCGAAAAAAAGGTTTCTTACGTCTGTCATGGACAGGGTTAGAGGATGGACCTGAAGTGGTGCGAGGTGTGGGAGCCCTGCGGGAAGACCTGAAGCGAGAAAAGGTGGGACGGCCTCGAGTGGTGCTCCTAGTCCTGGATTGGGGAAGATGTGTACTCTTCCCTCCCGTGGCTTCAGAGATTATTTCATCCAAGCGGGTCCCGAACAATCGAGAACCAGTGAAGGGAAGGCCAGTAAGAGACCGCTTTGACGTGGCGTCCGCCGTCCAAACCTTTAACCAAAGCTCCCTTCTAGCCGAAACGGCCAGGGCAGATGAACGGGCTATGAGAGCCCCCGCATCCAGGGATGCCTCACAGACAAATTTTCCGGCTTGAACGATAAGTTGGGCCAGAGCCCGGAGGTCCTGAATAGGGACGTCGGATTCAAGCTCCTGATCCAGCTGAGACGCCCATTCTGCAACCGCTTTTCCAGCCCAAGCGGAGGCAAAGACCGGCCTGAGGGCGGAACCGGAGGCTGCAAAGATACCCTTTGTAATGGCCTCTATCCGGCGATCTTCAGTGGATTGTAAGGAAGAACCATCTGCAACGGGAATAGCCGTGCTTTTGGACAAACGGGCCACAGGGGGGTCGACTTTAGGTGGTGACGCCCAGTTTGTAATGCAATCCGCCGGGAATGGATAACAGATATCCAACTTCTTAGGCGGGGTAAAACGGGCATCAGGACGGGCCCAGGCCTTAGAAACCACCGACGAGAAGTCAGCGTGGAGGGGAAAAACCGCAGACGCCTGTTTTTGGCGAAAAAAGGAAACACTGGTCTTTTCAGAATTAGGAGGGTCA
Organism: Bufo bufo; assembly: GCF_905171765.1. Taxonomy (NCBI): domain Eukaryota; kingdom Metazoa; phylum Chordata; class Amphibia; order Anura; family Bufonidae; genus Bufo; species Bufo bufo. The sequence continues at coordinate 684,116,277 of NC_053389.1, read as the reverse complement.
TCGTGAATCTTAAAGGTATCACGGATATTGTTAATAAGATGGCCCACGGCAGAAGCCAGCTTTGAAGGCAAGGCCGAGTCCATATCCCAATCAGAATAGGCTAGTTCCCCTTCAGAGGGCATATCCTGTAATGAGGAAGGACCCGACTGAGGGCGCACCCTTGGGGGTGATACCGAAGCATCCGAGGATGATAGGTGCTCCGCCCTGGACCGCTTCTGGGGTTGACGGGCTCTGGAGGTGTCGCCTGGAGAGAGAGACTCAGACGGGTCAGCTAAGGTAGCGGACCCGGAGGGCCCAGCAGGGGAATTATCCGGCTGCGGTAAGGGCAATGCATCTGCAAGGCGGCCCACAACATTAGTGAGACTGACCACAGCCTGGGAAAGGGATCTAGCCCAGTCAGGGGGATCCAAGAGGCCAGGGGGTGACACAGCAGATGGCGGACCCTGTAATGGGGCTTTGCAAGCCGAGCAATGCGGGTCAGGCTGCCCTTGAGGAAGGAGTGCCTTACATGCGGTGCAGGTATGATACCAAGGACCAGCAGGCACTGAGGGGTCAGACATGTTGGCTGGAAGTAATATACAAAAAACGTCCAGACCAGAGGGCTGCAGTGCTAGAAGGGGTCAACAGTCCTACCAGGTCACAGTGGGAGCAGACAGCACAGCAGCGGCAACAGCAGCGGTCCTCAGAGCCCTGAGGTAATCCGTCCTGAGAGCAGGCAGGCACGAAGAGGAGGCGGGGCTAGTGAGGGGCGGGAAGAAAGACGTCCGCCCCTTGACTGAAGCCTAACATGTACAGTGGAAACGGAACGAAGCTCCGCCCACCGATGAAACTTTTCGCGCGCGCGCGCGATTCAAAATATTACATGCCGCCGAAAAACCCACAGAATAATGTCCCCCGTTCACCTCCATATAAGCGGAGGCGAATGCACACCGGTGGCCGGACAAGAGCGTGCGCTTGTCAGAATGTCAGCCGGCAGTTGAACACAGCCGCAGTACAAGTGCGCCTGCTATCCAGCAGCTGATAACGAAAAGGCGGCCCACGGCCGCCGCACCTGAGGTAAACTGCGCTGTAACTCTCCCCCTCGAGCATCGCTCCGCTTTGCCCCACACACAAAGGAGCCGCAGACTCACAGCTAAGAGCTGTAAATTGTAATCGACATGAAGGTCAGGCAGAGGGGACAGCAGGAGCAGGCCCTGACAGGGGGGGGGGAGGGGGTAGGAACGGCTGCACAGCCACCTCACCATTCGACGTTTTCACCCTCTGTCCATCCAGCAGGGACGCCCCTTCAGCCACTGGCACCGAAGTGGCAGGGAGCTGGAGAGGGGCTTGCAGGTGGGCGACCCTTGTGCTGGCGGGATGCAGGGGAGCTGGGCTGCCCTGGTCCTCCTTTTCTTCTGTGGGGGAGGCAGCAGTGCGGATAACCGGCACTGGCGCAGCTCAACCCCGGGAAAACAGAGAGGTCTATTGCGACTCTGTTGTCCCTGTTGGAAAAAAATAAAAATAAAATAAAATAAAATCTTTAGCAAAGACAGCTCTGCAGTGCAGAGAGTGTCTTGCCTCCTTGACACTAAGCAAAAAACTGGTAGTCGCTCGCTCCAGGCTGAGGGTATAGCTGCTGGAGGAGGGGCTTAACAGTCTTTCACTTAGTGTCACGCCTCCTATGGAGATGAGCTATACCCAAGGTTTCCTGTGTCCCCCAAGGAATTGGGCGAGAAACCCTCGCTACCCCCTACAGGTCGGGATGGGAGACATGGAGAGGGAAATATACTCACCTGTTTTCATCTGTGGTCTTCGCCCTTTAAATCTGTACCAGCAGGGCCACCACACGACCGCTGGCACAAGGCAGCAGGGGTCCGGGCAGAGAAGGGCTGGAGATTAGGTGGCCCTCTTGCTGGCGGGAAGCAGGAGAGCGAGTCTGCCCTGGTCCGCTTTGTCTTCTTGGGGGAGGCAGGGCGGTGGAATCAGGGACACCGGCCAGCCTCCCAGCGAGACAGAAAAGCCATGCGAATCTGTGCCACATTCAGGAAACCTATAAAAATATGGAAAAAAATAAATCAAAAAGCGCCACCCTGCGAAGCAGGGAGGTCTGCCTCCTATGACACTAAGCTAAAAACTGATATGCTCTCTCCAGGCTGGAGGGAGTATAGCCTGCAGTGGAGGAGCTAACAGCTTTCAGCCTAGTGTCGCCTCCTAGTGGCAGCAGCAACCTATACCCACGGTCCTGTGTCCCCCAATGATATGAGCGAGAAAGTTATGTTTTATTAATACAAATGGATTACCCCTATTGTGTACCGATAAAACTATATATTAATCTGCTCAGCTCCGCCTCTATAACATGCTGTCTTCCGCTCAGACACCAATATTTAACGTGACAGGTTCCCTTTAATGCACATTACATAAATTATGCCCTGTACACTAATTTAAAGCATAAAATAAATTAAGTCTAAGTAATCTAAACAGGAATCTGTGTGTCTACAGAAGGTGTTTTTTTGTGGAAAAACGCTGCAGTTTTTATTACAGTTTCTTCACTCAAACTCCACTCAAAAGTGGATGTAAAACTGCATTAAAAACTACACTGGCATTTACCCAAAAATGTCTCTCTGTCTGAAACTACCCTTACAGTGCAAACAGCGACCTTCATTTACTTCCATACCTGTTTTTCACAATTTCAAGGAGCATCGTTGAGACACAGGGCGGCTCTGGCACTAAATCACGTAGAAATTTTGAGCCTTGCTGAAACTGAAAGTCTTTAAAACCTTTCAAAATGGTACTTTTCAGGAAATCAAATACCTGGACAATGACGAAAAAATAGTAACGGGGAAAAATTTTCATTAAAAATGGAAAACAAAATCCAGCTCTGCAAATCGACCAATGCTAACATTATTCATAAGAGGATTTTGTTATTAAATGCAATGAAATGGGAGAAATGCAGGTGCAGACCGGCCATAGACCCTCTCTGCATTAATTAATGCTAGGAGCATCAGGTACTTACGCACAAGGCCTACTGCAGCAAGTGCCCTCCTGAACACAACTGTATCACCGTTGGACAGTAGGAAGGAGATATTGTTTCATACTGTGGTGAGGGCTGCAGTATTTTGTGCTTCGCTGTGGTATTTTGTTCTGCAGGGGCAGTATACTGCACTGCACTGTGGTATTTGGTTCTATTGAGGTAGTATTCTCTGCTGCTCTGTGGTATTTGGTTCTGCTGGGGCAGTATACTGTGCTGCTCTGTGGTATTGGGTTCTGCTGGGGCAGTATATTGTGCTGCTCTGTGGTATTTGGTTCTGCTGGGGCAGTATATTGTGCTGCACTGTGGTATTTGGTTGTCCTAGGGCAGTATATTGTGCTGCACTGTGGGATTTGGTTCTGCTGGGGCAGTATATTGTGCTGCACTGTGGTATTCGGTTCTGCTGGGGCAGTATATTGTGCTGCACTGTGGTATTTGGTTCTGCTGGGGCAGTATATTGTGCTGCACTGTGGTATTTGGTTCTGCTGGGGCAGTATATTGTGCTGCACTGTGGTATTTGGTTCTGCTGTGGCAGTATATTGTGCTGCACTGTGGTATTTGGTTCTGCTGGAGCAGTATATTGTGCTGCTCTGTGGTATTTGGTTCTGCTGGGGCAGTATATTGTACTGCACTTTGGTATTTAGTTCTGCTGGGGCAGTATATTGTATTGCACTGTGGTATTAGTTCTGCTGGGGCGGTATTTAGTGCTTACACTACAGTATTGCAGGCCAAACCTACTTCTGTTGCCCCTGCCGACTTTTGTTGCCCCACCTTCTGCCAATTTGGACCCATTTACAACATGGGCCCACTTTTCGTTGTTTTTTTTCTAAGTTCCCAGTCCGCCCCTGGAGAAATGTCAAAATCAACATGGACCAAGCGAAATATTTTCTCATTATCCCATGCAAACAGAATAAGCCTCAATGGATAGATTACCTGTTTCTCAAATCTTTGTATTCTGGACACAGACAACAAGAGTGCAACACTGAAAGGACATAAGAATTTGCTTGAGTCTCCTTGCTGCCCAGCCTATAAAAAGAAAACATAAATAACACACACAAAACATATTACATAATCAACAATATATGAAACATATTACTTAAGAAAAGCAAATTACTGTATAATTATAGAGGACCGCCAGCTCCTTTGACATGTAGATTCTAGAGCGTCTTTTATTAGAATTCTACATTTTTCTGTTCCTCTGTTACTCCTCATAGAAATGTACAGGTGAAACTCGAAAAATTTGAATATCGTGCAACGTTCATTTATTTCAGTAATGCAACTTAAAAGGTAAAAACTAACATATGAGATAGACTCATTGCATGCAAAGCGAGATATTTCAAGCCTATTTGTTGTAATTTGGATGATTATGGCTTACAGCTTATGAAATCCTAAAGTCACAATCTCAGGTACCCTTTGCTCAGGGGGCATGGATTCATTAGCTGACTAGTGTGACACTTTGAGCCTACAATATTATACCTTTTCACAATATTCTAATTTTAAGTTGCATTACTGAAATAAATGAACTTTTGCACGATATTCAAATTTTTCGAGTTTCACCTGTATGTATTAAATGGACAACTGAGCAATAACATTCATTTTAACAATACAGTGTTCCTCTGCACAGTCTGACACTGGCAGGATTGACTAGACAGTATCAGAATATGCAGGGAACTGCCCCACTTACAAGGAGAATAGTAACATACATTTCCTACAGAAAAAACAGGCGGGCAGTACAATGCTGAGGTCCAGGAAAAGATGCCCAAGGACAGTTATCTTATGGGGAACAAGACCATGTGCTAAAACAGACAGGTTAAGAGAGCCAAAAGTATGGTCGGTACTAAGTAAGGTGCCAGTGGAAGACCTAGAAGGGTGGGTCCCATTACTATTTCAAAAATTCCACCTCACTCAATGGTAATGTTGTAGAAGGTGTCACAAAGCTACCACCACTTCAGTCTTAAAAGTATCTGACATCGAATAAGCCCACTACCTCCCAACCTCAGCCATAGCAGCAGTAGAAGAGGAAAAGGGAGAGGAGAGACAAAATAGCTGTCTCCCGTGACGAGTATAGGTTTTTTATCACTTTGTATTGTAAACTGGAAAAAACGGATTCAAAGAAAGGGAACACTAAGGCCCCTTTCACACAGGCGAGTTTTCCGCGCAGGTGCAATGCGTGAGGTGAAGGCATTGCACCCGCACTGAATCCGGGTACCAAACATGCAGATTTTTCTCACACGCAAACAAAACGCATTAAAATGTTCTGCACTCGCGCGGAAAAATCGTGCATCTTCCCGCGACGCACCCGCATCTTATCCGGCCAGAAACCATGACGCCCATGTGAAACAGGCCTAAGGGTACTTTCGCACTTGCGTTGTTGGATTCCAGCAGGCAGTTTCGTTGCGGATCCGGCTGACAAATGCATTGAAACACCGGATCCGTCTCTCCGGTGTCATCCGGAAAAACAGGTGCGCATATCGAGAAACCGGATCCTGTTTTCCGGAACACTTGGTACCGGATCCAGCATTAATACATTTCATCAGCTGAGGCCCTTTTATTTTAAAGGGGTTCTCCAGGAATTAGGAAAATTAAAATACTTAAATATTACTTTATTATAAATATTCCCAAATACCTTTCATTAGTTATAATAGCTCGTTTTATCTAGGGAGCAATCATTAAAAATGGCCACCGTTCTATTAGTACACATTAAACCTGTCCTAAATAACACTGGAGGACAAGTTAATTCACAACACTGAGCTAAAGAGCTGCTTCATCCTCGTCTCTGCTCTGCTTGTCAGGGATTATGATCCTGAATACAGATGATAAGATCTTCAGCTGAATCTCTATAGAAATGGAGTTCATGAGGAGACATGAAGTACAGAGAGGACGGACAGGTATTATGGGGCTGTGGTAATGGAGGCTGTATACAAGTGCTGCTGCTCATTATCCACACTCCCACCCTCCTCTGTATACTTCATGTCCCCTTAGAAGCTCCATTCCTACAGAGATTCAGCTGAAAATCGTATTTTATTCAGGATCATAATCGCTGACAAGCAGAGCAGAGAAGAGGATGAGGCAGCTCTTGAGCTCAGTGTTGTGAAGTAACTTGTCCTCCTGTGTGATTAGGACAGGTTTTGTGTACTAATAGGACGGCAGCCATTTTTAATTCCCTGATGATCGCTCCCCAGACAAAAGGAGCCATTATAACTAATGAAAGGTATTTAAGGATGACTCATATTTTTGTAACTTATGTATAAAAAGTATCATTAATTGTTCACTTACCTTCACCAGCTCTCGACCGAGATCCTGATCAAATTTAATTGCAAAGACGATGTGTAAAATAATGGTACCCTCAACTTGGCGAAGTTGTTCTTTTGGTAGTGTTGAATCAATCAGATCTAAAGAGCTAGAAGTAGAATCAAATATTACTCCAGAGCCTTTGGCCAATAAATCTGTACCTTTATTCTTTCCATGCATATTTAGATCAAAATTTAATATTTCACCTTCTAAAAAATTCTTGCTCTTATTCCTACTGAAAGGAAAATATTTCATATTCAGTTCAAAACATGAAATGAGGAGGTAATATGCCTTTAGAAGTTAAAGGGCTTCTCAGAGTTTAGAAATAACATTTTCATATATTCTATCAGGGAATACTTAGTTACCGTATTTTTCGCTGTATAAGACGCACTTTTTTCCCCCCAAAAGTGGGGGGGAAATAGCAGTGCGTCTTATACGGCGAATGCTGCCGATTGTCGGGTTTTCAATGATACACCCGCCGCGATGCCGTGCGGCGGGTGTATCAGCTGTGAGGGAGGCGGGACTGGGGGCCGGCATCTGCTTTTAAAATGACAGCGGGGCCCGTGCAGTGACTGTGTTCTACTACACGGGCCCCGCTCACTGTATGATCCTATGTCTAATAGTTACCGTAATTGTAATTGTATGTAATCAGGAGCGCTGTGTATTGCCGGTACTTACAACTAGAAGCGGTAGGTAGCAGAGAGGAGGGAGGAGGCAGGCCGGGAGGACGGAAGCTGGCAGCGTGAGTCATACGTCATGCGTCTGCGCCGCCCACTTTATGAATGAATGAAGCAGGCGGCGTGGACACATGACATATGACTCACGCTGCAAGCGCCCGTCCTCCCGGCCTGCCTTCTCCCTCCTCCCTCCTCTCTGCTACCTACCGCTTCTAGTTGTAAGTACCGGCAATACACAGCGCTCCTGATTACATACAATTACAATTACGGTAACTATTAGACATAGGATCATACAGTGAGCGGGGCCCGTGTAGTAGAATACAATCACTGCACGGGCCCCGCTGTCATTATAAAAGCAGATGCCGGCCCCCAGCGTGTATGGAGGGTCATTCACTACAGGGACACTTATGGAGGGGATCTGTGGATGACACATAGCATAAGATGCTATATATGTGTCATCCACAGATCCCCCCCCATAACTGTCATACACAGATCCTCATAACAGTGCCATCCAGAGATCCCCCATAAGTGTCACCCAGAGATCCCCCATAAGTGTCACCCACAGATCCCCCATAAGTGTCACCCACAGATCCCCCATAAGTGTCACCCACAGATCCCCCATAAGTGTCACCCACAGATCCCCCATAACAGTGCACCATCCACAGATCCCCCATAACAGTGCCATCCACAGACCACAATTAGTTCAAAACCCACCAAAAGCACACCTTTTGGTTCAAAATATTTTTTTTCTTATTTTCCTCCTCAAAAACCTAGGTGCGTCTTATGGGCCGGTGCGTCTTATAGGGCGAAAAATACGGTAACAGAGGGAGTCCTATGTTACGACCCTCATCTCTCGGCCAGGGTGGACAATGCATTTGTCCCTGACCGTCTTGACACAGACACATTATTTATTTGAATGAACAATGTGTAATGTTAAATGTCCCATGTGAAGGATGAACCGTGTAGGAGTCTATAATGCACAGTATTATGTTATTACCATCCTGCCTTATCTAGGCTTCTAGCATGGGGTTAAGCAACCTTTGGCGCTCCAGCTGCTGTGAAACTACAACTCCAAGCATGCACACTTGCTCTGCAGTCCTTGTAACTAATAGTAGTGTAAGTAGGATTCTGGGAGTTGTAGTTTCAGAACAGCTGGAGTGCCCAAGGTTGCCGATCTCTGTTCTAACAGAATAAAACAGCTGTTGTGTGTTATTTAATTTATTTTCATCAGCTGACTCTGTCCTAGTCTACACAGCAAAGCCGATGACTGAAGAATACAGGAATCTTTAGCCTATAGCACGGGTCAGCAACCCCAGCTGTTGTGAAACTACAATTTCTAGCATGCTCCATTCATGCTAGGAGCTGTAGTTTCACAACAGCCAGAATGTGCTATTTCATTTTTTTATTCATGCACAGTCACATAGTAAATACAAAAAAAACACCAGAAATATAAAAGTATATATAAATATAAGGAATATCTATATAATTTAAAAAAGGATTTAAATAATATAATTTCCTAATTCAAGACCCCCTTTAAATCTGGCACAGATTACATTAGTATTTACTTGTACTTACTCTTCGTTACTTTCCTCAGTCATCAACTGGTGGTCCAAATCATTAAAAACATTGATAACTCCTTCTAGAATGTTCTTTTTACTACCCTGTGTGGACAATAAAGAAAGTCTGTCAGCAGTTTTGACCATGCTAAACTGCTGACAGCCCTAGGTAGGGTCTGGGAAGAGCAGGACAAACATACATGTTGTGGACTTTTTATTATTGGGAACAGGGTGAATATGAACTTTTATTCGGCCATATTTTTCTCCAAGTGCATTGGATGTGGAGCTTCATTCACTTTGAAGTGCTCTTTGCACTGAGCTGCTTCACAGTCGTTGTCGTCGTCGTCGTCCCCCCCCCCCCCCCCCCCCCTTCTTGTTCAGAGTGACAGATTGTAGTGGTCTCCTGGTTGGTTGCTACAGCTGTCACTTAGAGCAAAGGGCAGAAGCTATGAAGCAGCTCCATACAAGGAGCACTTCACGGTAAAGCTCCACCTCCTGCAGGAGCAATGAAAGGCAGAATACAATTTCACATCCTCACTACTCCTGATAATAAAAGCTCCACAAAAGGTATATTTTTCCTGCTCTCCCCAGCCCATACATAGAGCTGTCAATAGTTTGACATTGTCAAAACTGCTGACAGATTGTCTTTAAACACAAGCAACATCTGCCAAATTCACTCAAAGTATCCCCCCACTTTGGTTTTAGCAAACAAATGTTAAACTTTGTATAATAAAATGTTACATATTTCTGAATATCCCTTTTCTATCAATTCCTCACCATTTTCAGGATCTCTGCTTTCCAGTATTCAGAAAAATACCTTCACAGTGAATGAAAAACTGTCCTGATCACGTGATACACACAAAGTGCATGGACAGACATTTCTCAAATAGGGCATCCTGGTGTTGACCACCACTAGCCAATACTCAATCCTTTTTGCTGCTGGCAGTGATTTATTAAATTTATAATAGCAATACCAGAAATACTAATGCACAGGGGCCTCCATTTACATCAAGGATGGACCACAGTTCTTCCTATGGCAGTGTTCTTCAAACATCAATGGGAGTAGGACACTTAAATAAATGTCTCCTGGAATGGTCAAACTGGCACTGTAATGCTGCATTGTAAATGTGTCCATCCCAGCTAATACTACATTTCCCATTAATGGCTTTACCTTTGCAGAAATCAGCAGCAACTGGTAAACCAGCGGGGGCATCTCCTGAAGGTCTACCTTAGACAGCAGTCTCAAAACTTTCTCCACAACAAACTGAAGTTCTTCTGTACTTAGTAACACGTCTCTGAAAGACATATATTCATAAAATCATGAAGATTATGTCAAATGTTAAAGCTAAACAAGTGCCATGCAAATCGGTTTGGAACCCTTATCACATTTGACACAAAAACAGTTCAGTGTGCAGCACTATCTCTATTAGTCAGTGAGGTGTGGGTGTTATCCAGTTTGTGAGCAGAGCATTCTGAAATACTAGAAGCCACAACACAAGTGAACGACTTTGCTTCTCACCTACCATTATTTAAAGGAAACCTGTCATGTGGATATTTGATTATAATCTAACTAATTATATACAATCATTAACTACTGAAAATTACCTTAGATGTATTCACTTACTGGTGTGACAGATGGTTACCTCATAATATACACACAAAGATGCCGCATGCTAATGAGCTGATTGGAGTCCGGCGTGATGTCATTGAGTCCAGCGTATATTTAATTCAGAGCTATAGCCACTCCCCTGCCCACCTGCTGCTGGTTCATATGGAAACAAACTGTCATTCAGCAGCAGGTAGGCGGGGAGAGTCAGGAGCTCATGAATATTCATGACTCATCATTATCAGCTGGAGCTTTTCAATACAAGATGTTGGCAGATTGACTGGGTCAATTAAAGAAAGTGACCCAGCATTGTGCTAAGAGAATCAGTCACTTATTTATGTTGCCCTTAGTTAGGACACCATAAAACTGGGGACAGGTTCCCTTTAAGTATTTCTTATTGAATGAATATAGACTACAGCATTATAAAGGTTTGTATAACTCACTGTGCACTGTGTTGAAAAGGCTCTCAACCTATAACTTTTTTTTAACCCTTTAGCCCACCATGCCAAAATGTACAGCACGAGAAGCATTACATTCCAGCACCATGCCATACATTTACGTTCCATCTTTAGCGGGTGTTTGGTGTAACATACACCTGATACCCTGCTGCAATGGTCAAGATCGGCGCTAGTGATGATCCCGGAGGTTTAACCCCGTAGATTAAGTCATCCATAGCAACCACTGCATATAAGGGGGTTTGCAGAAAGAGGGGGCTCCCTCTCTCGGACCACCTGCAATGAGATTACAGGGTCACAATGGTTCCTTTGTCTTTGCTTTGCCTCTGGGTCTGCCATGTACTGAAGCCTGCCAGGGGCTGCCAGAAACGAGGCCTGAGCAGACCAAATGTCAATGTAAAGCTGACAGTTACAATAGATTTAACAGATTACTATTGCTGTGTATTGTACTAGCAATCAGTCCACTGTATGTTCAAGTCCCCAAGTGGGACTTGATAAAAATAAATAAATAAATATTCCAATTACAAATGAGTATTCACTCATATATGGCATATGCCCCAACAAGGCTCACAAATACTGTAAAATACAAGGGACAAAGGCACATGTTGTGAACATAAAAACTGGAAAAAAGTTGATAAATCAGCCGATGTGAACTGTAAGGAATACTGAACCGTATTTGTAGCCTTACCTAAACATTGATGTAAGGAAAATTACACATTTTGGATCCCACCTGAAAAAAAGCAAAGTAAAACTGTAATTTTAATATAGTTTTAAATTTTTTGATCTTCTTTAGTCACGCTGGTAAAAATTATTTTCAGATGTTTCTTAGCTGTGTTGAACATGCAGTGACAACCAATGTGACTGTCTCATTAGCATTACTTATGAAATCCCATGAAGCCATATACACTGCAGAGCTATATGGCATGTAGGAAAACACAAGTCTGGTGCATGGTGCTCAAAGATTTTTCACCCAGGGACTCAACTGTAGTACATTAGAAATATTGACCAACTTTATGCCATGCTCACACATGGGGCCTCAATTATCAAAACTGCCTAAGCATAAGGCTAGGGCTACACAACGACATGTGTCGCACGACAATAAGCTGCACAACACAAAGGGTACAACTACACCACAACATGTGAGGCGCAACAATTTTTATCATGATAGTCTATGGTATTGCACTGCGACCCATAGACTATCATTATAAAAATTGTTGCACGACTTTTGTGCAACAACTGTCACCATGTAGCCCTAGCCTAAAACTTAGTCGCCCACAGCAACCAATCAGAGATCACAGTTCATTTCCTAAAGGACTCTGAATAAAATGAAAGCAGAGCTCGGATTGGTAGCTATGGACAACTAAGGCTACTTTCACACTAGCGTTCGGAGCGGATCCGCCTGATGTTTCATCAGACGGATCCGCTCCTATAATGCAGACGTTTGCATCCGTTCAGAACGGATCCGTCTGCATTATAACTTAGAAAATTTTCTAAGTCTGAAAGTAGCCTGAGCGGATCCGTTCAGACTTTACATTGAAAGTCAATGGGGGACGGATCCGCTTGAAGATTGAGCCATATGGTGTCATCTTCAAGCGGATCCGTCCCCATTGACTTACATTGTAAGTCTGGACGGATCCGCTCGCCTCCGCACAGCCAGGCGGACACCCGAACGCTGCAAGCAGCGTTCAGGTGTCCGCTCACTGAGCGGAGCGGAGTCTGAGCGCTGGCAGGCGGATGCATTCTCAGTGGATCCGCCTCCACTGAGAATGCATCAGGGCTGGACGGCTGCGTTCAGGACCGCTCGTGAGCCCCTTCAAACGGAGCTCACGAGCGGACACCTGAACGCAGGTGTGAAAGTAGCCTAAGACCGTTTTTAATAAATGAGACCCACAGTGTTTACCACACACAGAAAATCCACAGCAAAGTAGAGTACAATCAATGTGAATAGGGAAAAAAAGAAATCAGCACAGATCTGAGAGCATAATGTCGGCTAATGAAAATTGCACAATGGGGGGTGACAGAAGCCCTTTAACACCATGCCATTTTTTGGAGTTTATATGCTAAACATTACCTACTTCTACACACTGTAAATAATCTGCTATATGCTAAACATTACCTACCCCTATACTGTAACATAGGAAGCCTGATAAAAAGTCTGACAGCCTTTACGGTAGCTGACTGGCCTGTTTCCTTTTAATGGTAAATGCTCTTTAATCCAAGTATCATGCTTTAAATTACAAGCTATGGAAATTCCACATACCTGCTGGAGCAAAGGCTGTTTATAATCTGCTTCTTGCATTCTTCTCCTGTTATCTCACCTTGGAGAAAAATAAAAGCACTTCTTAAATTTCATCAAATGGTTGATGAGAATAGGGATGAGCGAATCCGACCTTTACAGGTTTGGATTCGGGGTTCGGGCAGTGGAGGAATGCCGTTATGGATTCCGCTATAACGGAATATAACTGAATTCTATGACGGAATGCAAAATGGAAGCCTTTAAGAGGAATTACGTTTTGATCCGTCATAATAAAAGTCTAGGGTCAAGCATAACGGATTCCATTATGCAGGACGAAAAACAAACTTTCCAGAATTGTCTAAGTTGTGGAAACCACAACCTCTTCAGCCAGGACGGTATGATGGCTAGATGTCCTTTTATAGGGTCAGGGTCTTTGGTAATTAATGCTTAATTTGATTAAAGGGATTGTCCAAGTTATTATTTTGTTCTTTGTATGTTTCTAACTAAGCAAATGTAATGGGTTTCAATTCACTTACTTCATCTCCTGTGGCACCATTCTAGTTAGCGGAGTGTCAAATGACCTGTAATGTCAGCTTATTCCCTACTCTTGTAAATACAAATATTCATGTTGTTACACGCCCCCACAGCTCTGCAACTGCATGTCAACAAAGGGGCCAGAACAGAACTAGGGAAATATATTTTTTGCCTAAAACTTGCTTAGCTTATGTATATATTGCAGACCATCAGATTTACAGTGCTTTATTCTTTTACATAACTCGGAAAACCCCTTTAATTAAAAATTCCATCTGTCAGAAACATTCCATTATTGTGCAGCTGGTAGGACATGAGGGACATACAGATGCAGAGTATGCTGATGCAGACTCCATTACACTACCATTGCCATAGACCAAGGTCTCCTTTGATGACAGAGCTTTGAGCACATTTGGAAACAATTCCAAAGATTTTCCACTGGACATCTTTCCAGCTTTCACTGAATCAAGAAATATATTGGCCAGTTCAAGAAGAGATGGTGCTGGCAGCTGATGAACCTGAAAGTGACAATAAGCAGAAAAGAATAATAATATATGCAACAAAATAAGCGTGTCCCACTACCACTCCCCACACCCAGGGCTTTGCCTGTCCAACTGTGCCTAGAGCACTGGAAGAAATTGGTCACACAGAATTTTACTGATGTCCCGTGCAATTTAGAGGGGTTATTCCAGAAGAAGTATTACTATGGAATGAAGGATTATTGCAATATACATATAATAATATTGTTCTATTTTTAATGTGTTACATTTTCGTCTCTGGTAGCACCCCCTTTCTTAATCTTTCTGGACCACCTTAAATTGTGGGGGCTTTACTTTCTGTATATATATAAGTGAGGGACTATTTGCCATGCAGGAAGGAAGGAGACCACAAGATCTGATTACAATGCCTCCTGGCAGGTACTTGATGAGCTGCTGTCCACCTACAGAAAGGGAGGAAGGTTCTCCAAATAAGTGGGTCAAATAATTTTAAAAAGAGTTTAACATTTGTGTGATATCCCCTTCAAGTCAATTGTATTAATGACATTTGTTGTTTAACTGCACTGATGTAATTTATATTCTGCATGGTCCTGGGCTCTAAACCCGCACCACCGTGAATGCACAGCATGGTTTTAAAGCTCTTGCAGTCTAACATGATGACAGATGATCACTGTGTGCCCTCCAGCATGATGCCAGTGACTAATGTCACGACAGGAGCCAGTTCTCTTCTGTAACAGAAGCCCCAGTTACAGTTACAGAAAATTGCAAATATCAGATCGGCGGGGATCCGACACCCAGCACCAATCATCTGTTTGAAGAGAAGCTGCGCTGCATGTGAGCGCTGCCTTCCCTTCATTGTTTACCTGCTCGCCACCGACATCACAGCGGTGAGCAGGTGTAAATATAAGCCGTCCCAATCACCTCTATGGCATGGGACTTCTTCCTATACACTTGAATATGAAGTAGCCGTCCTATTAAAGTGAATGGGATGGCTTGTAATTACACCTGCTTGCCGCTGCGATGTCGACTGCAAGCAGGTAAACAATGAAGGGAAGGCAGTGCTGGCACAGCGCACATTTTATATTCAAACAGCTGATAAGCGGAAGTGCCGGGTGTCAGATCTGATATTAATAACCTACCCTGAGCTATCTTTCCTGACTTCCTCCCAGCTTCCCCATACACGTAAATGTTCGGCTCAGCGGAATGTGTATGTGTATTCTATGAGGAGAGTGGAGAAAGCTGCTGCCAGACACTTCTTATCTCCCAGGAGATCAAAAGAATCAGGTGAAAATATTCATTTTGCCAAACCCTTGTGTGTCCTCCCCACCCACCATCATCTTTTGTTGGGTGGAGTCAGTAGCTCCTCACACACATTAGAGCAGAGGCAGCACTCAGGGCCCTCTCTGTGGGCACCCGCACCCTGGAAAAAGTTACCAATATGCCTTAGACTTTTCCTGCCATTCATCAGCACAGGGCACACTATGAACAGCACAGGCAGCACACTGCATGCAGGCAGGATGTTATAGCTGAGTGATAAAGTACATGGAAGATATACTATACTAGGCTGTAGTATTCAGGTTAAATTGCCGTGTTGGCACTTTGTGATAAATATGTGGGTTTTCGGTTGCAGTTTGGGCACTCGGTCTCTACAAGGTTCACCATCACTGCATTAGAGTGTCAGCTGAACCCACCATTCTCAGTGCATTCAGCTGACAAGAGACTAATGTGTATTGCCACTCTTAGACTGGGTTCACACGGGCGTCACGTTTTGGCTCAGGATGCGTCCCGGGTGCATTGCAGCAAACCCGCGCGAGTAGGTACCCAATTGCAGTCAGTTTTGACTGCGATTGCGTTCCGTTGTTCAGTTTTTATTGCGCGGGTGCAATGCGTTTTGCACGCGCGTGATAAAAAACTGAATGTGGTACCCAGACCCGAACTTCTTCACTGAAGTTCAGGTTTGGGTTCGGTGTTGTGTAGTCGTAATTATTTTCCCTTATAACACGGTTATAGGGGAAAATAATAGCATTCTTTAATACAGAATGCTTAGTACAAGGTCAATTGAGGGTTAAAAAATTAAATTAAATTAAATTAACTCACCTCCTCCAATTGATCGTGTAGCTGCCGGTCTCCTGTTCTTTCTTCAGGACCTGTCAAAGGACGTGTGGTGACGTCACTGAGCTCATCACATGATCCAATCACATGGTCCATCACCACGGTGATGGACCATGTCATTGTACCATGTGATGTGACGTCACCACAGGCCCTTTAGCCGGCAGCTCATGTTTAAAGAAGCAAGAAGAGATTGGCAACTACGCGATCAAGAGGAGGAGGCGAGTTAATTTTTTATTTTTTTTAACCCTTAATTGACCTTCTACTAAGCATTCTGTATTAAAGAATGCTATTATTTTCCCTTATAACCATGTTATAAGGGAAAATAATACAGTGAATAGACTGTCATCTTAGCAACCATGCGTGAAAATCACACCGCATCCGCACTTGTTTAACTTAACGGGAAAGAATTAAAGAGCATTTACCATCGAAACGCGTCAATGTTGCTGCACTAGTGGGTGGATGTCCTGTACACTATTTTCTACTGCCTGAATAAAGACGAGGATTTTAGCTACCAAGAAATCGTGAGTGCTGGAACTTTATTTTTTAAAATCGTGTGAAAGAAGCCTTAGAATAAGCCCGTTGAAAATATTTGAGATAATTGCTTTCACCATTTCAAATAAATTTACCTCAAGCATTAATAGGCCCACCATCTCTGCTGCCACTTCTTTCTGCAAATCTCCCGACTCCACGAGTTCTATACAGTGCTTATAGATGGCAATCCTCCTGCACACCCCTGTGTCTTCACAACATGGAGACCCTGCACAGATACAATGAGGGTCATTCCTTATAGCTCTATACCAGTTTTCTGACATAAAAAGTCACATATTTTGAGTAGTTTTTTCTGACACCCTCCCACATTCCCAAAAAGTGGGCAGATCCCGGGGAGGAGTAAATGGGCCACAAGCGCACTTGCACAGCCTGACTCATTTAACAACATGTGGGCCAGAAAACTGGAGCGCATTACACCAAAAATCTACTCTATCTCCTAGCTAGAGAAGATTTCAGTTCCGGCGCAGGAACAGCAGAAGGAGCGCCTCTTACAAAACTGTTCGAATCTTCCTCCAGCAGGGTTTTTACTAAGGCTACTTTCACACTAGCGGCAGGACGGATCCGACAGGCTGTTCACCCTGTCAGATCCGTCCTGCCGCTATTTCGCCGTGCAGCCGCTCTGTCCCCATTGACTATAATGGGGACAGGGGCGGAGCTCCGGCGCAGCATGGCAGTTCGCTGTGAGAGGCCGCCGGACTAAAAAGTCGGACATGCAGTACTTTTAGTCCGGCGATCTTTCGCCATGCACTGCCGTGCTGCGCCGGAGCTCCGCCCCTGTCCCCATTACAGTCAATGGGGACAGAGCGGCGGTCCGGCGAAATAGCAGCAGGACGGATCCAACAGGGTGAACAGCCTCTCGGATCCGTCCTGCCGCTAGTGTGAAAGTAGCCTACGACTGTTGCTCGAAACATTGGTCTTTAGTAAATGACCCCCAATGAGTTTTATATCAGAAATAAATCAGTTATTCAGTTACTGAAGACTGTTTGCAATGTTATGAGCGAATGAAAATAAAATAGACAATTAACACAGCTAGAAAATAGACATTTACCTTTAAAAATACCACGTAATAGCGCGCCAAGTTCTTTGCCATTCACTGCATGTTTAGTGATGACGTTTACCAGCTGAAATAAAAGATACAGCACTGATGAAGGTCTCCAGATGGACTCCACTGTATTCTGTTATCACTATTAGCCACTTGACTCAATCATCTTGTGGCCCCACAACCGAAAATTAGTCAGGGTGTGATCAGAAGCAATGTCTGAAAATGTTATTTTACTGAAAAAGTAGTAGATGTGAATGGAAAATTAACAATTAACCCTTCTGCACCTGTCTGGATCCGTTTTGCAATCTACAAATCGCGGGCCTGCAAAATACGGATGCAGGCCGTGTTGCATCCACATTTTATTTGCAGGCCCATTGTTCTTAATGGGTCTGTGGTCCGCATTTTGTAGACCTAGTCTATGTTTTTTCAGAACCGACACTAAGTTTATTCCGGAAAATGATAAACACGTTCTATACTTGTCTGTAAAAATGGGGATGCAACATGGACCACAAAGCGGATACGGTCACATGCTCAGAGTCTTCATGAGTCTACACCTGGGGTGGCCAACCTTACAGACACAAAGAGCCAAAAAAAAAAACTAAAACGTATTACTGCCAGGAGCCACAAGCTATACATTAACACAAATATGTGCGCACACAACAGTATTACTGCAATTGAGTTATCAAACATTTAAACCACCTTTCCTACCTGTAATGTAGACAGCTTTAGTGAGACTTCTGGCAATCTTTGTTTTTCACAATGTGTTTCAAGATTTCTCAGATGACCCCCTCATGCTCAGATGACCGCCCCCACCCCCTTTCTGAGATCATGTGTGTGTGTGTGGGGGGGGGGGGGGGTGATATGACAGGGGAGATGTGAGCATGGGATGTCTTATTTTTGGTGTCTTGAGTGAGCACTGGGGAGGCTTATTTTGTGGGTCTGATGAGGATTTGGGGGTCTTATCTGAGCTCATACTACCCCCATGTCAGATAAGACCCCCATGATTAGTACTTTAATAAAAAAAATAAAAAACACTGTGTAGGAAGCTTATACTACCCCTGCTCTGAGGACTGTGGCGCCCTCTCCACAGTGACCTGACGTGCACAGCGTTGACCTTTAATACATATACAGGAGGCGGGTGCCGGCAGAATCACATAGCCGGCACTTGGCCTCTATGACGGCGCTGCGATCCCTGGCAGTTAACCCTTCAGGTGCAGCACCTAAGGGGTTAACTGCCGCGGATCTCAGCTACCTCTCATAGAGGTTGGGTGGGGGCTATATGATTCTGCAGCCAGCACCCGCCTCCTGTATTTGAAAAAATTAGTGAGTTAACTTCATTGGTGGCAGTGGCCACAGGCCCCCTCCTCTTCCCCTCTGTGTTCTCATTGGTGGCAGCAGCACAGGGGGGAGGAGGGACTGCTTCCTTCTCCCCTGTGCTGCTGATATTTCGATACCTGCGACATCCCTAGTACAGAAATAGTTGGCCCGCTCCCCTGCGAGCCGCATATGTAGAGGAGAGCGCACTCCTGGTCTACACATAGTTGGGAAAAAAATAAAACTATCCTAAGTGGGAAAAACGGCGAGTTTTCTGTTGTCACTCTTCTATGTTTTTAAGGCATTGAATAGGAGATCTGCTTCAAAGATTTTTCTTTATAAAGATATAAAAAATAAAAAAAATATGGGGGAAATGTATCATTCCCTCTACGCAAACCTTGTGTTTGCAACTTTTAAACGCCACTGTACTTAACTCTAGGCCAAGTGGAGTTTCTATGCCGCCCTCACTAGGGGAAGGTTGTCCCAGCACATTGATCTTTTACGCCAGTTACATAACATGGAAACCATATCACAAAGGTGTCAGCAGAGGAGAGAAGGGCTACTTTTTAGATCACTGTATTAGTAGGTAAATTGGTTTCTCTTGTTTTATTTCTAAGAACAATTGCGGCACTGTTGACATTGTGTCAGAGACTTACATAAAAAGTATATGGACTATGAAGAGATGTATAGCTCCAGTAGAAGGCTACACGCACCACAGTGTAGCCATATAGTGACAAATGTCATCCACTGACCAGAAAGTTAAAAAAAAAAAAAAAAAGGACATACAGGTGAAACTCGAAAAATTTGAATATTGTGCAAAGTTCATTTATTTCAGTAATGCAACCTAAAAGGTGAAACTAATATACGAGATAGACTCATTACATGCAAAGCGAGATATTTTAAGCCTTTATTTGATATAATTTGGATGATTATGGCTTACAGCTTATGAAACCCCAAAGTGACAATTTTGAGGTCCCCTTTGCTCAGGGGGTATGGATTAATTAGCTGACTACAGTGTGACACTTTGAGCCTAGAATAGTGAACCTTTTCACAAAATTCTAATTTTAAGCTGCATTAGGGCTGTTTCACACAAGCGAGTCCATTGCGGGAATCGCGCTCCGTGTGCGAGTGTGATCCTCCGCTCTGGACTTGCAGGAGCGCACGGCATTATCATGATTTATAATGTTATGTGTCTCTGCATGGCCTTTTTTCCACAGAACCATAGTGACATAAAGCTGTCAGTATGATTCTGTAGAAATAAGGTCAAGCAGAGACACATAGCATTATAAATCATAATAATGCCGTGCGCGCCTGCAAGTCCAGAGCGGAGGATCACACTCACACACAGAGCGCGATTCCCGCAATGGACTCGCTTGTGTGAAACTGCCCTAATGCAATTCCTTTTAATTTGCATTACTGAAATAAATGGACATTTGCTAAATATTCTAATTTTTCGAGTTTCACCTGTACGTACTTTTTCGTGTGTGTTGGCAGACTATATAGGAAAAAGCAATCTGCAAGCTTTCCTTTACAGTGAAAATAATAAAATATATGCCTATGCATACCACATACCACTCCTCCCGAGAGCGGAGGGACACTGCTGTGTCCCTAAAAACACCTTTGACATTTATTATTCTCTGCAAGGAACACAACAGGATTTGTCCCATTACAAGAACTTATCCATTGGATAAGTCTGATCGGTGGGTGTCCGACCGCTGGGGCCTCTGCTGATCACGAGAACGGGGATCCGTGTTTCTCCATTTGAAGACAGATGTGCGCTGCTGCACCATTCAGCTCTATGGGGGTGCCGGAGACAGCCGAGTGCTTGTGCTCGCTCTGCAGACATTTATCCTCCATCCTGTGGTCAGGGGATAAGTCGTAATGGGACAGCCCTCTTTAAAGGGAGTTTGTCAGCAGATTAAGGGCTGTATTAGACTGGCCAACTGACGGCCAAATCGTCAGTAATGAGCGTTCGTAGTAGCCCTCATTAGCGATGATCTGGCAGTGTAATACTACCGCCGATTACCTCATTCATCGGTCAATCCAATTGTGTACATTTTCCAGCTGATTCCACATGAAGACAAAACGAGAGCAGAGGAGAAAATGAAAAATGAAATGAGAAAATAAAAAAAAAACTACTAGAGGAGGAAAACCACTCCCTGGCTCTCCATATAGATATGGGACGAGACATCACAGGAGGCTGGATTATACAGAGACAAAAACAGGAGCAGGTTAGAGAGCTAAGAAAAAATTTAGGGAAAAAAGTTTTTTGTTTTTTTTTCATTTAGGACTTCAGGATTTAGATGCAGATCCACATGAAATCTGCTGTGGTTCCACAATACAAACTGATCTGCTTCAGATTTCTAACTCCGCTCTGCAGGTCAATTGACGCACAATTTTCCCCCCAAAAATCTGCAAGCGTGCAGGTAGTCTTATGGATGCTTTTATTTTCTGTAGAAGCGAGACCCCCTCTGCTCTGAGTGACGGCTGTAGTGGTCTCCTGGTTGGATGCTACATCTGTCACTCACAGCAGGGGGAGGAGCTATGGAGCAGCTCAATGCAGAGAGCAACCTTCGGCACTCCAGCTGTTGTGAAACTACAATTCCCAGCATGCTTTATTCATTTCTATGACAGTTCTGAGACGAGCAGAGGAAGTATACATGCTGGGAGTTGTAGTTTCCGAACAGCTGTAGCGTTAGAGGTTGTCTAACCCTGGCATAGACACATAGCTTTTGTCCACCTGATTAAAAAAACAGTTTTTCTTTTGTTGTAAAGGCTCCATTCCTGAGTTAAACCTCTTGCACAAGAAGTTTTTTTTTTTTCCCGTTTACATTCCGTTTTTTTGCGTTCTGTATACGGAACCGTTCATTTCAAAGGATCCGCAAAAAAACGGAAGGTACTCGGTATGCTTTCCATTTCCGTTCAGAGATAGAACATGTCCTATTATTGTCCGCATTACGGACAAGGATAGGACTGTTCTATCAGGGGCCAGCTGTTCCGTTCCGCAAAATACGGAATGCACACGGACGTCATCCGTATTTTTTTGCGGACTGCAAAATACTGAAAAAGCCTTACGGTCGTGTGCAAGAGGCCTTATACTTTTTCTTAATATGCAAATTAGGCTTTAATGCAATGAAGGCGTCATCATTGCCCTTCTTGCACCCAAACTCTGCCCAGAGCGTTTTCATCAGGTGGACCACGGCTATGTGTCTGTGCAGCCAGTTATATAGGTAGATCCCTGGTGACAGTGTATGGCAGTATTGAGAACTGGACGCAGAAGGAGTGCGGCGCTGGTTGGATGTATCCCAAATTCACCTCTGCATTTTTCAGGCTCTGGAGGTAACGCTGAAGTCCATCAGTTTTCTTCTCAGCGGATAAAGACAGTATTTTCTGGTCCATACTGTCTGGTAAATAGCCTGGAAAAAATACATAACTGCGTTTACTAGAAATGATCTCCACAGAAGAAGCGCGGGCTCTGGGTGATCCGATATTATACCGAGTGCAGATGGAGATTTATCAAAACTGGTCTAAAGGAAAACTGGCCTAGCTGCCCAAAGCAACCAATCAGATTCCACCTTTCCTTTTACAAGGGAGCTCTGAAAAATGAAAGGTGGAACCTGATTGGTTGCTATGGGCGACTAAGGGTACTTTCACACTTGCGTTTTTCTTTTCCGGCATAGAGTTCCGTCCTAGAGGCTCTATACCGGAAAAGAACTGATCAGTTTTATCCCCATGCCTTCTGAATGGAGAGCAATCCGTCAGGATGCCTTCAGTTCAGTCATTTTGACTTTTCAGGACAGAAATAAGGCTAGGTCTACACGACAACAATAAGTTGCGCGACAGATAGGGCACAACTACACTGCAACATTTGTTGCGCAACATTTTGTTGCACAATGTCGCATGACAATTTTTGTAATGGTAGTCTATGGTGTCGCAATGCGACATGCTGCGACTGCGACGCGACAGTCGCAGAAAAACTGAACACTTGCCTGAATGCCGGATCCGGCATTTTTTCCCCAAAGGAATGTATTAGTGCCGGATTCGGCATTCAAAATACCGGCATGCGCAGACCAAAAAAAAAGGTGAAAAAAATAAATGCCGGATCCGTTTTTTCCGAATGACACGGGAAAGACGGATCCGGCATTTCAGTGCATTTTTTCTGACTGATCAGGCATTTTTAACACTGATCCGGATCCTGATCAGTCTTACAAATGCCATCAGTTGGCATACGTTTTGCTGGATCCGGCAGACGGAACTGCTTGCCGGATCACTGCCGCAAGTGTGAAAGTAGCCTAAGCCAGTTTTCCTTTACACCAGTTTTGATAAATCTCCCCCAGTGTGTTTATATACAGCTCTCTTTCCATCGGGATACATGTATGTATGTACGTATGGAGGCGGCATACAGACCACCCCGCACCACCCCCTCAGAAGCACATGGATCCACGTGAGAGCAGACGGTGCACTTGACGGCACTCGGCCAGGCCACTTTACCACAAGTGACTTCAGGAGTGCAGCAGCCATGTGTCGTCTACGTCACCGCCGCTGCAGCAGCCATGTGTCGTCTACGTCACCGCCGCTGCAGCAGCCATGTGTCGTCTACGTCACCGCCGCTGCAGCAGCCATGTGTCGTCTACGTCACCGCCGCAGCAGCAGCCATGTGTCGTCTACGTCACCGCCGCTGCAGCAATGTGTCGTCTACGTCACCGCCGCTGCAGCAGACATGTGTCGTCTACGTCACCGCCGCAGCAGCAGACATGTGTCGTCTACGTCACCGCCGCTGCAGCAGACATGTGTCGTCTACGTCACCGCTGCTGCAGCAGACATGTGCATGGCGCTGTTCACACCACATGCCTACGCTGGCCGAGGATCTCCCGATGTCTAGCTCTGATGCTGGGCCGTGGTGTGCCCGGTAGGAGACATCACAGATACGTTTTTCTTTGCATGTATTACCTTTGTATGGGATCGTGTGTAGTGTATGGCGCTATTCTATACCGCAAAACTTATACAGAACGGCCAGGGGGCATCTGTCATGTGAATGGGGGTCCCTGGATATGTTTGGGGCACACGCTGGGAACTTTCCTTTGACTCCAGACATGATGTGCACAGACTCCTTGTATTTTCAGATATGACAGACATTTTGTAGATGAGAGCCCCTGGGCACAGTATGGCGGCACATGGGCAGATAGAAGGCAATGTGCCAGTCACTGTCACCACCGCCCCTCAGTGGTGGCAATTACAGCGGGCAGTGAGAGGGGGCGCTCTGTCACACAACCCTATGGCTCGGTCTTACTACCGCCGGGAATAAGCCATTGCCCTCCAGAGGGAGCCGGGGCAGGTGAGGTAATAATGCCTTCTATCACTGCCGTGTACTGGTGTAAGGCAGTGAGGGAGCTCCTGTGCTGCCGCATATATCTGCAGGTCTGAACACTAGACATCATCCCTGCGGCACTGAGCAAGTCCCCAGAAGACGAGGCTCCTCTGCCCCGCGCTCTCTATGGCGCCGTTCACCCCGTTCTATACTGTGCAGAGCACTTCATCACCTCACAACTGTCCACAGTGCGCTCACCCCAATCCGGGCACCGGCGACCAGTCCTAGCGATCCTAATACCAGAGCGCGGGTTCTGAATCTGGCGCGCCTGACGTCATTTCCGCTATTATGTAACCCGACCTGTGACGTTCTGTTGCAATACAACACTAGGGGGGCTATGCACTCGTACGGGCCAGTGGCGCAATGGATAACGCGTCTGACTACGGATCAGAAGATTCTAGGTTCGACTCCTGGCTGGCTCGGATTTGTTTTGTATTTCATTCATTTATTTTTTATTTTAGTTTTATTGTGCTGTTATTCATGAAAGTCAGTTTACAATAATCGACAGAGTTTCAATGAAACCTGAATAACTGGGCTGTGCAATGACTTTTACTATAAGAGTCAGCATTCCTGTGCAATGACTTTTACTATAAGATTCAGCATTCTTGTGCTGCCTAACATGTGGGGCCAGTGGCGCAATGGATAACGCGTCTGACTACGGATCAGAAGATTCTAGGTTCGACTCCTGGCTGGCTCGGCTGAATTTTTTTCTCTCATTATGAATTTTAGTTACTGCAACAAAACCCATAGCACTTTAACCCTCTCCAGACCAGACTTGTTTAGGGCCACATGAATTTTTATATTTTTTTGCGTCACTGTATTCTGAAGGCTTGTATGCTGTATGAGGGCTTGTGTTTCTGCAGGATTATTTTTAACCACTTCCTGATGCAGCGCGTTTAAGTTTTTCTGTTTTCTGCAGGACATGTACTTTCTAATGGCACCGTTTAATACTGCATACAATGTAGTGAGAAGCTGGGGGGGGGGGTGGAGCGCAATTCCGCCATTGTTTTGGGGTTTCTTTTTTACAGCGTTCCTTATGCTGTGGAAATGACGTTAACTTCATTCTGTGGGTCAGTACGATTACAGCAATGCTACATTTTAACAGTTTCTTTTCTTCTGTTTTAATACTTAAAATAGTTTTTCTTTGTATTGCTATATTTTGATCCCAATAACTTTTTCATATTTACCAGTATATTTACAGAGTTGTTTGGGGGCTCTTTTTTTTTTTGTGCAGGCTGGTTGATATTGTTTTTACTAATATCATTTTAGATTGTGTCATTTTATTCAGTTTTTGGGGAGGTGAAGAGACCAAAAATGGCGAATTAGTCATTTTTATTTTTTCCTTTGTGCCATTCAGTGTACAGGATAAGGCCTCATGCACACAACCGTTGTTTTGGTCCGCAGTTTTTGCGGCTCGGATGCGGACCCGATCACTTCAATGGGGCCGCAAAAGATGCAGACAGCACTCCGTGTGCTGTCCACGTCCGTTGCTCCGTTCCGTGGTCCGCAAAAAAATATAGCCTGTCCTATTCTTGTCCGTTTTGCGGACAAGAATTGGCAGTTATATCAATGGCTGTCCATGCCGTTCCGCAAAACACACAACGGTCGTGTGAATGTAGCCTAAATATTCATAGATTTTAATAGTTTAACTATTTTCAGATGTGGCGATGACAATGATCTTTATTTCTTTTATTGTTTATTTGTAAAATGGGGATGATTAGAATTTTTATATCTTTTTGGTTTTTTATATTCTACATCTATTTTTAGTCCCCCTAGGCTTCAACATGTGGTTGTTTGATCACTTGTACTATAGATTGCAATGACTTACTATTGTGGTCTATGTCTATGCGTTCCTGTCAAGCCCTGCCACAGGCCAAACTTGATAGGAACTTTGCTATGACAGGCCTCAGAGCCTTGAGAAGGTCCCAGGCTGCCAGGCTTATTGTGGGGGAACCCTTCGGACACTGGGAACGCAGATCTCCCAGTAAATAACCGATCAGATACCGTGTATGTCTCCCTTCCTGTCCACTGCTGCGGTCTACAGTTTTTGCCCCCCCCCCCCCCCCGCCCCCGCCGATGTGATATTGATAACCTATCCTGAGTCATCAATAGTAAAAGTGTGGACAACCTTGAAGGTCATGATGTCATATACCGACATCACATGTGATGTTTGTCCATGGAGTCACAATGTGACATGCTACCTACTGAGTCTGCAATGCAACGGTCACAAAATAAATCTAACACTGTTGCGGCAGCATGTGACTTTGCCATCTTGATCATAAAGCACTTTCCGTGGGACTTATGTGCGACTTTTTGTGATTTGGCTGTTTTCTTCTTATTAGTTGCAGAAAAATCGTACAAATGTTTTTGGTGGCGCAAATTGCTGTTGCGTGACAACTGTAGCCCCTGTCTTATTCTGCAGGTCAGTGCAATTAGGACAATACCAAGTATGTATAAAGCCTCATTGACACGTCCGTGTCCGTGCTCAAATCCGTGAGCAGGTGATCAGTGATCTGTCCGTGAAGGATCCGTGTTGGGTCCGTGTGCTCGTTTTTTGCTGTCCGTGTTGCATTTCACTGACACTAAACAGCTGAAAAATAATTTTCAAAGCATCTCTTCCTAATGATCCGTGAAACACGGATGCAACACGGATGGCATTCGTGCTGCATCCGTGGATTTCACGGACCCATAGACTATAGTGGATGTGATGGATCCGTGAACACGGACAAAATAGAGCATGCATCCTTGCTGAAAACACGGACCGTGCTAAAACACTGATGTCTGAATACACACATTAAAATGAATGGGGCGTGTGCTGTCCGTGGAGAACACGTACAGCACACGTCCGTGGAACACTGACGTGTGAATGAGGCTTAAGGGTTTTATTATTTACAAATTTTGCACAAAAAATTATTTATTATTTGTTTTACGTCGCCAGATTCTGCAGCAATAACTTTTTTCCTTACCCGACTCCTGTGTCTTTCGGCTTGTTGTGTTTTTTATTGGTAACATATTGAGGTATACTGTATATACTTTTTTTACTTCTTTTTTTATTTTTTAAAGGTGAGGAGGCCAAATAACAAAATTTCTGATATTATTTTTTTGTGGCATGTGGGATAGATTATTAATTTTTACAAAAAAAAAAAACTTTTAAATGAGGGAAAACTTTTTTTTTTATTGATTTTTCTTCATGATTTTTAGCTGAAGTAGAGGACTATATTATGCAGTCTTCTGATTACCGGTATAATACACTGTAATATTTGTGGTAATCCATATAATAGAGAAGAGCACATATACGGTACTCACCACCTCCGCAGCATCTTTATTCAGTAAACATTAATACATAATATAGTACACCATGCATAGGCTCCCATTTCCAGATCTGGGTGGTCAGTGTCTTTTATTTGCTTTTCTCTATTATATTGATTACTGGACTTTGTGTATACACTGAGCACCACTAGCGGAAGAAGGCCGCCCTGGGACCTGTTGTTCTGCTATATAGGTGTCACAGACACAGGGGCCAGAAGATCAGTGAGACTGGCAACACGTGGCTTGATCTGACATGTTTTCCGTCTGGATCAAATGACGTCTGCGTTGTTTCTGGTGCTTGCCACATCTTCTTTCCCCAGGTGTGGCTATTATGATCATTTAACCTTCTTTATTTATGGTTGTTTCTCCCACTATGCTATGTAGTTTATAGCTTCAGTTTGAGTTGTGGATTGCTGGTGTGTGGATCTCGGCTGAGTTCCTGGTGCTGCCATAGCCACTTGAAGTTAAGTGTTTTCTTTCCCTTTTGTATTTTTTGGGTTATTTTGTGTGTTGCATTTCCCTGTCATTTGTATTAAGGCCTGAGGGAGACTCCTGTTCGTCCTTCCTTTTGGAGTAACAGGTTGTCTCAGTCCTGACATTAGTACCAGGGTCCTATAGGGTGAGTTAGGACATTAGGTATTCCTGTGTATGAACTCACCTACCACTGGGGTCTTTTTATACTGATAGTTAGTCAGGACTTTGATTTGGGTTTTACTAGGAGGTGTCCATCTCCTTTCCCTTATTCCCTCACCCCTTTTCCTCCTAGGTTCGGTGTGGTGTTGTCATGCCCTGCTCAGACTCTGTGCGGAGGTCTGCCAGATTGGTAGCACATGTTTAGTCATTTGTTTTGTTTTGGAGTCGTGCTAGATCCACCTCCCTTCAGGTGCACTGGGTGGGGTCATTGGTTTAAATTACTCTCACTCCCAGTGTGCTGTGCGGGTGATAGATTCTGTCAGGCTGTGGAAGCAAGGAAGGAAGGTGTCTGTTCCTGCTCAGATAAGATAAGTTGGTTTCTTATTTCTTTGGTTTGCTGTCTAGGCTGTTGGAGTGACGTCTGTCCCCTCCTGGTTCTGAGGGAGCAGGCTGCCCCTTTTCTCCTTTCACCATCTCAGGGATTCTAGGGTATTTTCAGCCCAGGCACGAGGACACATTATTCCCATCTTCAGGGTCTGAATGTGGGCTTAGCAGAATAGGGAGAGCTGTTAGGGATTGGCTAGGAGGTGACCATATCCCCAGCTTCTCACCTAGAAACTTGTTTCTTTGGTTATCTGTGTATCTTATATCCTGTCCGCCGTGACAGGTGTTTCCCTACCACACCCAAACGTGACATTAGGGGTGTAATGCCAATCGCTATCTATAGGAAGGAGTATCACTGTAATACTTCTGCATTGCTCTGTACTATACCTATCATCATAACACTGACAGGCATCCTATTGGTCCTAATGCACGCGAAAGGCAGACCTACGGGCTTTCATTAGGCCCCCCAGCTGCCATATTGACACATTGCCACCCCACAATTGCGTTCTGCCAACAAAATGAACCAATAGCATGGCACAAGTTGAACGTTTAAAACATTTATTGTATATTAAAGGGCTTGTCTAAGTTAAATAAAAACTCGGCAGGATCTGTCGGGAAGCCGTTAAGACAATCCCTGTAAAACCTCATTTTCATAAAAGCCTCTTAATAAATTTGTCCATCTGTGAAAAAGTTGCAATGATAAATCTGGCTAAAAATGTAGCCCCACCCACATAAAATTTGGCCGCTCTTTTGTTAATGCAAACTGTCAGGCATGAAGCAAAAGCGTCATAAATTTGGTACAAATACCTACTCCACCAAACAAAAACAGGCAATATTACCACACTTTTCTGGCACAGAGCACTTGATACATTACCCCCTATGTCTTGCTGTGGACAACAGTGGCTTATACTCGCTCACAATATCTTTGTATAGTTGGGCAGGGGCGTAGCAAGGGGGGGGGCCAGGGGGGCCGTTGCCCCGGGCGCCAAATTGTAGGGGGCGCCAGGCAGAAGGCAGTATAATGAGGGTGATAGATGCCTATGGCTCCCATCCCCTCCGTTCTGCCTGGCCTGAAGCTTTAAGAAGCAGGAGATCGCGATTATATCACCGTGACCTCCTGCGCCGGGTATCGCGAGATGACGCGGAGCAGGAGGGCACGGTGATGTGTTCCTGACTGCCTGTGCCGCAACACCCAAGCAAAGACTACAAGAGGTGATGAAGAGAGGTGAGTATTATATATTTTTTTTTATGTAAGTACTGGGGGCACTATGGAGGTGCGCAGAAGAGATACAAAGGAGGCCAGTATATTTAGAAAGAATGGGCACCGTTTTATATTATACAGAGGGGCCATGATATATTATACAGGGCGCCATTATACACTGCTCAAAAAAATAAAGGGAACACTTAAACAACACAATGTAACTCCAAGTCAATCACAATTCTGTGAAATCAAACCGTCCACTTAGGAAGCAACACTGAGTGACAATCAATTTCACATGCTGTTGTGCAAATGGGATAGACAACAGGTGGAAATTATAGGCAATTAGCAAGACACCCCCAATAAAGGAGTGGTTCTGCAAGTGGTGACCACAGACCAATTTCTTAGTTCCTATGCTTCCTGGCTGATGTTTTGGTCACTTTTAAATGCTGGCGGTGCTTTCACTCTAGTGGTAGCATGAGACGGAGTCTATAACCCACACAAGTGGCTCAGGTAGTGCAGCTTATCCAGGATGGCACATCAATGAGAGCTGTGGCAAGAAGGTTTGCTGTGTCTGTCAGCGTAGTGTCCAGAGCATGGAGGCGCTACCAGGAGACAGGCCAGTACA
Organism: Bufo bufo; assembly: GCF_905171765.1. Taxonomy (NCBI): domain Eukaryota; kingdom Metazoa; phylum Chordata; class Amphibia; order Anura; family Bufonidae; genus Bufo; species Bufo bufo. The sequence continues at coordinate 684,085,884 of NC_053389.1, read as the reverse complement.
ACAGGAGACGTGGAGGAGGCCGTAGGAGGGCAACAACCCAGCAGCAGGACCGCTACCTCCGCCTTTGTGCAAGGAGGAACAGGAGGAGCACTGCCAGAGCCCTGCAAAATGACCTCCAGCAGGCCACAAATGTGCATGTGTCTGCTCAAACGGTCAGAAACAGACTCCATGAGGGTGATATGAGGGCCTGACGTCCACAGGTGGGGGTTGTGCTTACAGCCCAACACCGTGCAGGACGTTTGGCATTTGTCAGAGAACACCAAGATTGGCAAATTCGCCACTGGCGCCCTGTGCTCTTCACAGATGAAAGCAGGTTCACACTGAGCACATGTGACAGACGTGACAGAGTCTGGAGACGCCGTGGAGAACGTTCTGCTGCCTGCAACATCCTCCAGCATGACCGGTTTGGCATTGGGTCAGTAATGGTGTGGGGTGGCATTTCTTTGGAGGGCCGCACAGCCCTCCATGTGCTCGCCAGAGGTAGCCTGACTGCCATTAGGTACCGAGATGAGATCCTCAGACCCCTTGTGAGACCATATGCTGGTGCGGTGGGCCCTGGGTTCCTCCTAATGAAAGAGAATGCTATACCTCATGTGGCTGGAGTGTGTCAGCAGTTCCTGCAAGACGAAGGCATTGATGCTATGGACTGGCCCGCCTGTTCCCCAGACCTAAATCCAATTGAGCACATCTGGGACATCATGTCTCGCTCTATCCACCAACGTCATGTTGCACCACAGACTGTCCAGGAGTTGGCAGATGCTTTAATCCAGGTCTGGGAGGAGATCCCTCAGGAGACCGTCCGCCACCTCATCAGGAGCATGCACAGGCGTTGTAGGGAGGTCATACAGGCACGTGGAGGCCACACACACTACTGAGCCTCATTTTGACTTGTTTTAAGGACATTACATCAAAGTTGGATCAGCCTGTAGTGTGTTTTTCCACTTTAATTTTGAGTGTGACTCCAAATCCAGACCTCCATGGGTTGAAAAATTTGATTTCCATTTTTTTATTTTTGTGTGATTTTGTTGTCAGCACATTCAACTATGTAAAGAACAAAGTATTTCAGAAGAATATTTAATTAATTCAGATCTAGGATGTGTTATTTTTGTGTTCCCTTTATTTTTTTGAGCAGTGTATATTATAGTTATACAGTGCGGCCATAATATATAATAATTATACAAGGGGGCCATCATATATTATACATAGGGGCCATTATATATTATAATTATACAGAGAGGCTATTAATAATGGGCCCTCTGTATAATTCTAATATATAATGGCCCTCTGTATAATTATTATATATAATGGCCCCCTGTATAATTATTATATATAATGGCCCCCCTGTATAATTATTATATATAATGGCCCCCCTGTATAATTATTATATATTATGGCCCCTCTGTATAACTATAATATATAATCTCCCCTCTGTATAATTCTAATATATAATGGCCCTCTGTATAATTATTATATATAATGGCCCCCCTGTATAATTATTATATATAATGGCCCCCCTGTAAAATTATATATAATGGCCCCTCCGTGTGATATATTATGGCCCCTCTGTATAACTATAATATATAATGGCCCCCTTGTATAATTATTATATATTATGGCCCCTCTGTATAACTATAATATATAATGCCCCCCCTGTATATTATATATAGTGACCCCTCTGTAATATTAGGATATATAATGGCCCCCTCTGTATTATTATTATTATTATTATTATTATTATTATTATATATAATGGCCCCTCTGTATAATTATTATATATAATGACCCCTCTGTAATATTAGGATATATAATGGCCCCTCTGTAATATTAGGATATATAATGGCCCCTCTGCATAATTACTATATATATAATGACCCCCCTGTATTATTATAATATATAATGGCCCCCTCCGTATTATTAGGATATATAATGGCCCATTATATATCCTAATATTACAGAGGGGCCATTATATATTATACAGAGGGGGCCTTTATATATAATAATAACTAATAATAATAAAACTCTTCAGAGATGAGACGCAGCTGAAAGAAGGTATCATGGACGTCTTATATACCCGAATGAAGACGCTGAGGAAAGTCTATATGACAGGAGATGTCACTGGATGGATGAGGTATGTGCTGCTCTATTCTCCTGTATATTTTGTAGTGATGTATGTAATGTCCAAACACATATTTGTTTCACGGTAGGGTTGGGGGGTGGATTGAGAATATGGCCCACCCTGCCGCATCCTGGCCCCAGACGTCAGGTCACACTGTGTGTGTGTTCTGAATGCTGGGGCCTTATACCCATCTACTACATCATCTGTACTTAGGGTACTTTCACACTTGCGGCAGAGAGATCCGGCAAGCAGTTCCGTCAACGTATGCCAACTGATGGCATTAGTAAGACTGATCAGGATCCTGATCAGTCTTAAAAATGCCTGATCAGTCGAAAAAATGCATTGAAATGCCGGATCCGTCTTTCCGGTGTCATCCAGCAAAACGGATCCGGCATTTATTTTTTTCACCCTTTTTTCAGTCTGCGCATGCGCAGACCGGAAGGACGGATTCCGGCACTAATACATTCCTATGGGCAAAGTCTTCAGTTTTTTTTTTTTTTGTTTTTTTTTTCGCCGGAGATAAAACCGTAGCATGCTACGGTTTTCTCTTTTGCCTGATCAGTCAAAACGACTGAACTGAAGACATCCTGATGCAGCCTGAACGGATTACTCTCCATTCAGAATGCATGGGGATAAAACTGATCAGTTCTTTTCCGGTATAGAGCCCCTGTGACAGAACTCTGTGCCGGAAAAGAAAAACACTAGTGTGAAAGTACCCTTAGAGAGTTACCACCATGTTATCTGTGGTGTTATATAGGACTGCTACATTATCTGTAAAAGGGGCGTGGCCACAGGTTGGGGGGGGAGGGGGCACAATACATGGCTTGCCCCTGGTGCTGGCAACCCACGCTACGCCACTGTAGTTGGGACAATATATTCAAAACATTCTGGAACATTTTCTTCTGAGGTTATGTACTGACACAGTGACACTATGTCGGTGTTAAAGTAGTCTCACCAGTAGGGCTAGTGGCGCAATGGATAACGCGTCTGACTACGGATCAGAAGATTCTAGGTTCGACTCCTGGCTAGCTCGAAAATATTTTAAAAAATCCATATTTAAATGGAATTCCAAAAATGTCAATAAGGACTAAAATAAATAAAAGACTATGCTTCATATAAAACATCCAATGATCAGTGTTTTTAAGAGGACAGTGTGGTACACATAAAATACTGCAGTGGCCAAACGGGAGCAAGGAACAGTACATCTCTATGTAACACTTCAGCCTTCTCATTGCCCTTAGGATACGCAATCAACATCAGTTCAGTGGGTGCTGAGAGTCCGTATCCCCACTATCTGCCGTCTCATTACCAGGCACAGGGCCATACATTCTGTAGCAGTGGGCGTGATACTCCAGATAGCTCTGTCCCATTCACTTGAAAAAGGTGGTGTTGCAGTACCACACACAGCCACTACAAAATCTACAACACTAGGGCAGATGTACCAGTCCTTTTTGGGCTTTTTTTAAGCCATTTTGCAACAAATTTACAAAATGTTTGCCATTTGTTAAATTTGTCACACAAAATACAATTATATACAAATATAATTTTTCTGTCTAAAGTCTAATCATATTTATTACAAAGATTTCATCAGTTTATGCTCTACTTGTGAATTGGAGAACACAACTTTTTTGCCACATTGTCTCATTGAAAAATCTGGCAAAAAATGTAGCTCTGCCCACAAAACATCTGCCCACCCCATTAGCTAATGCAAACTGCCAGGCAATGCGCAAACCACGCTAAAATGGTGTAACTTCACACATTTTTGTGCAAATGTTTACGATTGTTATAACTATTTTTAATTTCAGGTAGAACCTGAGATGGCAGAGGCACAAGGAAGTTTCACGTCTGTGGAGTTATGGGCCGTCATGAAGTTTTCTCCAGGGCCACCAGCATATGGTCTCACAAGGGGTCTGAGGATCTCATCTCAGTACCTAATGGCAGTCAGGCTACCTCTGGCGAGCACATGGAGGGCTGTGCGGCCCTCCAAAGAAATGCCACCCCACACCATTACTGACCCAATGCCAAACCGGTCATGCTGGAGGATGTTGCAGGCAGCAGAACGTTCTCCACGGCGTCTCAAGACTCTGTCACGTCTGTCACATGTGCTCAGTGTGAACCTGCTTTCATCTGTGAAGAGCACAGGGCGCCAGTGGCGAATTTGCCAATATTGGTGTTCTCTGGCAAATGCCAAACGTTCTGCACGGTGTTGGGCTGTAAGCACAAACCCCACCTGTGGACGTCGGGCCCTCATATCACCCTCATGGAGTCTGTTTCTGACTGTTTGAGCAGACACATGAAAATTTGTGGCCTGCTGGAGGTCATTTTGCAGGGCTCTGGCAGTGCTCCTCCTGTTCCTCCTTGCACAAAGGCGGAGGTAGCGGTCCTGCTGCTGGGTTGTTGCCCTCCTACGGCCTCCTCCACGTCTCCTGATGTACTGGCCTGTCTCCTGGTAGCGCCTCCATGCTCTGGACACTACGCTGACAGACACAGCAAACCTTCTTGCCACAGCTCGCATTGATGTGCCATCCTGGATAAGCTGCACTACCTGAGCCACTTGTGTGGGTTGTAGACTCCGTCTCATGCTACCACTAGAGTGAAAGCACCGCCAGCATTCAAAAGTGACCAAAACATCAGCAAGGAAGCATAGGAACTGAGAAGTGGTCTGTTGTCACCACCTGCAGAACCACTCCTTTATTGGGGGTGTCTTGCTAATTGCCTATAATTTCCACCTATTGTCTATCCCATTTGCACAACAGCATGTGAAATTGATTGTCCCTCAGTGTTGCTTCCTAAGTGGACAGTTTGATTTCACAGAAGTGTGATTGACTTGGAGTTACATTGTGTTGTTTAAGTGTTCCCTTTATTTTTTTGAGCAGTGTATATACATAACAAACAAGTGTGAAACAACTGAAAATATGTCATATTCTAGGTTTTTCAAAGTAGCCACCTTTTGCTTTGATTACTGCTTTGCACACTCTTGGCATTCTCTTGATGAGCTTCAAGAGGTAGTCCCCTGAAATGGTTTTCACTTCACAGGTGTGCCCTGTCAGGTTTAATAAGTGGGATTTCTTGCCTTATAAATGGGGTTGGGACCATCAGTTGCGTTGAGAAGTCAGGTGGATACACAGCTGATAGTCCTACTGAATAGACTGTTAGAATTTGTATTATGGCAAGAAAAAAGCAGCTAAGTAAAGAAAAACGAGTGGCCATCATTACTTTAAGAAATGAAGGTCAGTCAGTCAGCCGAAAAATTGGGAAAACTTTGAAAGTAAGGGCTATTTGACCATGAAGAAGAGTGATGGGGTGCTGCGCCAGATGACCTGGCCTCCACAGTCACCGGACCTGAACCCAATCGAGATGGTTTGGGGTGAGCTGGACCGCAGAGTGAAGGCAAAAGGGCCAACAAGTGCTAAGCATCTCTGGGAACTCCTTCAAGACTGTTGGAAGACCATTTCAGGGGACTACCTCTTGAAGCTCATCAAGAGAATGCCAAGAGTGTGCAAAGCAGTAATCAAAGCAAAAGGTGGCTACTTTGAAGAACCTAGAATATGACATATTTTCAGTTGTTTCACACTTGTTTGTTATGTATATAATTCCACATGTGTTAATTCATAGTTTTGATGCCTTCATAGTCATGAAAATAAAGAACTCTTTGAATGAGAAGGTGTGTCCAAACTTTTGGTCTGTTCTGTATATATATATATATATATATATATACACACACTCACCTAAAGAATTATTAGGAACACCTGTTCTAATTCTCATTAATGCAATTATCTAGTCAACCAATCACATGGCAGTTGCTTCAATGCATTTAGGGGTGTGGTCCTGGTCAAGACAATCTCCTGAACTCCAAACTGAATGTCAGAATGGGAAAGAAAGGTGATTTAAGCAATTTTGAGCGTGGCATGGTTGTTGGTGCCAGACGGGCCGGTCTGAGTATTTCACAATCTGCTCAGTTACTGCGATTTTCACGCACAACCATTTCTAGGGTTTACAAAGAATGGTGTGAAAAGGGGAAAACATCCAGTATGCGGCAGTCCTGTGGGCAAAAATGCCTTGTGGATGCTAGAGGTCAGAGGAGAATGGGACGACTGATTCAAGCTGACAGAAGAGCAACGTTGACTGAAATAACCACTCGTTACAACTGAGGTATGCAGCAAAGCATTTGTGAAGCCACAACACGCACAACCTTGAGGCGGATGGGCTACAACAGCAGAAGACCCCACCGGGTACCACTCATCTCCGCTACAAATAGGACTAAGAGGCTACAATTTGCATGAGCTCACCAAAATTGGACTGTTGAAGACTGGAAAAATGTTGCCTGGTCTGATGAGTCTCGATTTCTGTTGAGACATTCAAATGGCAGAGTCCGAATTTGGCGTAAACAGAATGAGAACATGTATCCATCCTCTGATGGCTACTTCCAGCAGGATAATGCACCAAGTCACAAAGCTCGAATCATTTCAAATTGGTTTCTTGAACATGACAATGAGTTCACTGTACTAAAATGGCCCCCACAGTCACCAGATCTCAACCCAATAGAGCATCTTTGGGATGTGGTGGAACGGGAGCTTTGTGCCCTGGATGTGCATCCCTCAAATCTCCATCAACTGCAAGATGCTATCCTATTAATATGGGCCAACATTTCTAAAGAATGCTATCAGCACCTTGTTGAATCAATGCCACGTAGAATCAAGGCAGTTCTGAAGGCAAAAAGGGGGTCCAACACCGTATTAGCATGGTGTTCCTAATAATTCTTTAGGTGAGTGTATATACCCCCTTAGACAGGCTGTCTAGATCTACACCAGATGTATCACTTATTTTGACTATCAGTGATTGTGATTGGACCTGACGTAGGGAGCATTCCGCTCCTGAATTGCATAGTCCTAAAAATGTGAACGTTCATCACCAGCTCCTGGCATGATGACTACTTCTCTAGCAGCACAATTGTAGGAACCAGATTATTTATTTTACTTGCTGATCATACCCACTCCTATACTATTGGTGTGAGGATCCAGAGATATGCAACAGCCTCCTATAACTACACTGCCTGTCCCAAAAAAAGTCACCACCTGGATTTAACTAAGCAAATAGTTATGAGCCTTTTATTGGATAATTACTGCATGGGCGATTATCTTTCATCTGGCAATAAGTTATTCACCAAATACTAAAGACACCGCGCTCAGCTAACCTCACAAACAACCCCCTTTACTACTATCCACAGATACAAGACACCGCAATGTATCATATACCATTCAAGCCTACCTTGATCTGGGTACTGTCAACGCTGTGCTTGAAAATCTTAGTGGTCCGGCGTGTTTCTCACGCGAATGTAGGCACTGCTGTTCTCTCTGCGCAGGGGATCTTTGTCTATAGTAAGCTGTTTGTCCTGGAGTCCGGCCTGGCCGGTGGCAGAACTTCCAAAGTTCCTTCGCTCATGCTCACTGATGAGCGGGTGACGTCACCACTTTAGAGCTACGGATTGCCATCAGTCCCACAATACCAGGATGGTATTGTGGGACTAGCGGCAGGCAATCTGTAGCTCTAAAGTGGTGATGTCACCCGCTCAAAGTGGTGATGTCACCCGCTCTGCAGCTTTGCTTAGTATATAGCGCCAGTGGTTTCTCTATAAGTTATTTAACCCCAACTAGTGCAATGAGTTGCTTCTCATTTCTTAAACAACCATGTCGAAAGACACATCTCGTGGTCGTGAAAAAGATGTTAGTCTGTTTGAGGAGGGTCAAATCATTGGCATGCATCAAGTAGAGAAAAAAGGAGATTGCAGAAACTACTAAAATTGGGTTAAGAACTGTCCAACGCATTATTAAAAACTGGAAGGATAGTGGGGATCCATCGTATTCAAGGAAGAAATATGGTGGGAAAAAAATCCTGAATGATCGTGATCGGCGATCTATTAAACGTTTGGTGAAATCAAATCAAAGAAAAATAACAGTAGAACTCAGGGCTATGTTTAATTGGGATTGGGACTGAACAGTTGTGTATACAAGTGTATAGAAGCGATCCGTACCATCCTGAGGATAGGTCATCAATAAATATAACATGGACAACCCCTTTAAGTTTTCATCATTTTGTGAATGTCATTTTATTTTTTTAGGATGTTAGAAGACTTTTAGAAGCAAATTTTTAAGAAGATTTTCAAAATCCACTATTTTAAGGACCAATTGAGTTTTAAAGTCACTTTGTGGGACTGACATAGTAGAAATCACCCATAAATGACCATTTTAGAAAATACATCCCTCAAGTTATTGAAAACTGATTTTACAAAGGTGGTTAACCCTTTATATGTTTCCCAAGATTTAAAGGAAATTGGAGGTGAAATTTCAAAAATTTCACTTTTTTCAGATTTTACATTTTACTACATTTTTTCCTGTAAGGCAGAAAGGGTTAACAGCCAAACAAACCTCAAAATGTATTACCCTGATTCTGCAGTTTACAGAAACACCCCATGTGTGGTCATAAACTACTGTATGGACACACAGCAGGGCTCAGAAGGAATAGAGCACGATATGGTTTTTGGAGGACAGATTTTGCTGGAATGGTTTTTGGGTGCCATGTTACATTTGAAGGCACACTAAGGTACCCCCATAGTAGAATCCCCCCAAAAGTGATTCCATTTTAGAAATTAGACACCTCAAGGAAATTATTGATGGGTGTACTGACCACTTTGACCCAACAGGATTATAATATAATTTAAAAACACTTGGGTGTGGAAATGAAACTTTTCATTTCTTCCAATAAAATTTAGCATAAGCTTCCTATTTTCTTTATTTTCACAAGGGGTAAGAAAAGAAAAAGCAACACAAATTTTGTTAAGCATTTTCTCCTGAACATGGCAACACCCCATATGTAGTCGTAAATTGCTGTGTGGGCACATGGCAGGGATCAGAAGAGGAGTGCCATATGGTTTTTGGAGGGCAGATTTTTGTGGAATGGTTTACAGACTCCATGTTGCTATTGATCAGCCTCTGGAGACCATTCTAGCCATTTTCTGACAACCATTTTATTTTTATTTTAATGGAGCTTTATCATTGGTTCTATAATGGGGTACATGACATACAACTTTGTGATCAATTTTTATTTAGCTTTTTGGGATGCAGAATAAAGATGCTGGATAAAGATAAGACGGCAACTCTGCCATTGCTTTTTCAGATTTGTTATTGGGGCAAATACTATGCAGGAAAAATAATACATTATCTTTATTCTGTTGGTCAGTACAATTACAGAGATACTAATTTTACACTAAGCATTTTTGAAAACAAAAAATCTATATTTTTTTGTTACCATTTTCTGAGAGCTCATTCTTTGTTGGATAAGTTGACGTTTTCATTGATACCATTTTGGGGTACATAGTGCTTTTTGACTGCTTGCTATTACGCTTTTTGTAAGGCAAGGTGGCAAAAAATGACTTTTGTTTGTTTTGACATAGTGTCTTTAAATTATTTTTTTTTACAGCATTCACCTGAAGGGGTAGACCATTAGATATTTTTATAGAACAGATCATTACAGACTCAGCAATACCTAATATGTCTAATCTTTAATTTATGTTACTTTTTTTATGCTGATCGTCTTGTCTGTGGGCTCATTTTTTGTGGGATGAGGTGACGTTTTTAGTGGTACCATTGTACTTTTTGATCGCTTGCTACTACACTTTTTGTAAGGCAAAGTGACCAAAAAATGGCTATTTTGCCGGGTTTTTTTTTTTTTTTTTTTTAATGACGTTCATTTGACAGGGTAGATCATATACTATTTTTTATAGAGCAGATCATTATGGATGCAGCGATACAAAATATGTCTATTTTTTTTATTTTCTAAGTGCCATCCCCCTTAGTTAATGCAAACTGCTAGGCATGGAGCAAACCACCAAATGGTGGAACTTTTTAACAAATTTTTTGCAAATGCCTACTAACTGACCCCGACCCAAAAAAAAAAAAAAAGCCAAACTCCAAGGAACCCCCCTTCCCTGGAACATTTTCTTCTGAGGTTATGTACTCACACAGTGACACTATTTCGGTGTTCAAGCAACCCCACCAGTAGGGCTAGTGGCGCAATGGATAACGCGTCTGACTACGGATCAGAAGATTCTAGGTTCGACTCCTGGCTAGCTCAAAAATATTTTAAAACCTCTAAATTTTTATGGAATTTCAAAAATTTCATTAAGGAAAAAAATAAAATAAAAGACCACACATCATATAGCACATCCAATCATCAGTGCTTTAAAAAGTCAAATACAATGTGGTACACATAAAAGACTGCAGTACCCAAACTGGAGCAAGAAACAGCACACTTCAATGTAACACTTCAGCCTTCACATTGTCCTTAGGCTACACCATCAATTTTAGGGGCTAATGTATCATCTATTTGGGCCTTTTTTGGAGTCTCAGTTTCAAGCCATTTTTGCGACAAATTTACAAAATGTTGTTCGCCTTTTGTGAAATACCTAGGAATTTTTCAGCCTAAAGTCTAATCATCTTTATTACAAAAGCTCTGTCAGTTTGCTGACCTGCCTATGAGGGAGGAGGCAGTTTATAGCGGGGCAGGGGAGCCTCTGGCTCCTGTCTCCGCTGTTCAGACTCAAAGGTCTCAGGCCGCTATGATGCGGTAGAACGGCGCAGGAGGTCACAATGACATTGTCATGACTTCCTGCGCCAGGTCACAGGCGGTGTGATGACGTGGTCATGTCATTGCGCCACCTCTGACATGGTGCAGAAGGTCACAGTGATGTCATCAAGATTGCCTGCAAGGGGACGCGGAAACTCAGGCTACAGGCAGGAAGAGAGAAAGGAGAACGTCTAAATCAGAGGAGATGTCAATGGATGCACTGTACTATAGTGTCTGAGCCTGTTTTTAGTCAAAAAAATGCTGTTTTAGACTGTCTTATTTTTTTGGACTCATTTACTAAATTGTGCCTGTTTCAGAGGCTTTTGCGTCTCGTTCGCCTATTTTGTTTTTTTTTTGCCTTTTGAGAAGTTCTCTAACTTTTGTGATTTTTTCTGACCTATTTTTTTGTAGGTGTGCCTTTTTTTGCTCCTGAATTTGTCGCAAAAACAATCTAATTTCTACTCCATTCCAGGGCTGACATACTTTTTTTACTACATGCACATCTAGGCACATTGGATAATATGGAAGAGGTCAACAACTCCTGAGGATGCATCATTACTGTTTTATCACCCTCTTTTTTTCTCCCTTGTAAGCTGAAAAAGACAGTTGTGGATGAGGACAAGTGGGTATTTACATAGACAGAACACTGAGCGTGTCACAATGAAGCTCCTCAGAAGCCAGGGGAGATGACCTCATAAAGAGCCCTGTCTGCTGGAGAGCCATTACACAGTTCATTTGGTCAGTATACACCGGTACAATACACAGGTAGAAATAGAGTTCTTTTTGTAACATGACTTTTTGCATGTGCATGTCCATGAAAGTAGGTAAATTATGGTGCAACTCGCCACTCAAAACAGAGACAGGAGAAAAAAGCCAGCCCTGGGGTGGCGTAGAAATTAGACTGTTTTTACGACAAAATCTGGCGCAAAAATAAAGTACACTAATATAAATAGGATGGAAATTGGCTACAAAAGTGACGAATAACCAAAAAACAGCAATTCTGGATGTTTTTTAAATGGAAAAAATGTGTATTTTTTTACTATTTAACTTGCTTTCGAAATACTTTGCACTTTTCCTATGGTGCAATGTATTTTAATGTCAGTGCTATACTGACATTCACCACTAGGAGCTGCGACAGAGAGGCATGGTCTGCTGGGACACGCTAGAGGCAGGCCTGGGGCCTTCACTAGGCCCTGACCAGCCTGCACTTACATCTGCACCCCGCTCCCTCTGTAACAGCTTACATGCTGTAGGTGCTATTGCCCGCGGCATGTAAAGGGGTTAAACGGCCCGGATAGGCGCTCCTGCCGGTCCGTGCCGTTAGCCCAGCCTAAGGCATCTTAGTGAACACTGTGAAAAGGTGTATTGGTGGTAACCAAGGAGTTGATCGATACTGCAAAAATAACCCAACAATTAATATACAGAGTCGAGTGACGTTATTATGACCACTTCCTACATTTGACGTCAGTAGCTCGTAGCTCATGAAGCATGTGCCTGTGGATGCAGGCATATTTTTTAAATGAAGTGATTTAGATTTTTTTTTACACCATTCTCTATTAAATGGAATAAAATTGTGTGAAGATATAGTGGGGGAGATTTATCAAAACTGGTGCAAAGAAAAACTGACAATCAGATTCCACCTTTCATTTTTCAGAGCTGTTATGGGCAGCTAAGCCATTTCTTCTTTACACCAGTTTTGATGTAACTTAAAGGGGTTGTCTGCCTTTTTCTCACTTATGATCTATCCTTTGGATAGGTCATCAGCATCTGATCCCGGGTGTTGGGCCCCTGCTGATCAGCTGTTTGAGAAGGCAGCACTTCTCACAGTAGCACCGCTGCCTTCTCACAGCTTCCTGCAGGCCAGGGACGTCATGACTATAGGTCACGTGGCCTGGGCGCATCTCAGCCCCATTAGGTGTTTAGTCTGACATTAATCTATACATGAATGCTTGTTTTTAGTGGTACACAGAGACCCCCATTGACCCGCTGGGAGTTAGTTATAAATGGCTGGATCTGAAATCTAGCTAGAAATAGTAAGGTGGGCTAGTTAATGAAGGCATAACATCCCTTTTGGGGGTCTCACAGTAGGGCCAGTGGCGCAATGGATAACGCGTCTGACTACGGATCAGAAGATTCTAGGTTCGACTCCTGGCTGGCTCGAAATTTTTTTGAATACTTCTTAAGATCATAATATAAAAGGTTAAATCCTTAAGATCACATTTTGAAAGTTAAATTCATAGAAAAGTACAAAAATGAACATGTATTTTAAAAGGTGCTACTAAAAGGCACCATAGTGCCATCCCCTAGCACTAGATGGTGGATATGGACTACAACCAAGTTTTCAAAGCACATGGTTATGAAGTGTGTGCATTGTGGTCCTGCAGCCATTGTGGCAGACAGTTACTTGGATGTTTTACATTTTCCCCCTAATGTATGTATTCATGTACGTTGTTCTGTAGCAGTAGTATCTAAATAAGTAACATTGCTTTGGCTCCCCCCCCCCTCCCCCCTCAACATACACAGAGCCCTAGCTTGACAGCACTCTCTTCAATACATTCCTGGGGGAAGGGGAAGTCTGAGCCATCACACAAAGTACAGAAGCTCAGTGTGTTCTTCCAAATAATTATACTCTTGTTTTTTTCAACATGGCCAACATTAGACCACAGCAGAAACACGCGGGACTAGACAAATACCAGTAAAGATCAAACTAAATGTATGACCAATATACACTGCTGTTGCATGCTTACATGAGGCATTAGTACACATTTTGATCAAAAAGCATAAGCCCACTCACCACGACAAGGTTACCTCCTCAAGTGGGAACCTTTTGCGGTGCGGATCGCGGACCCCGTTCAAGTGAATGGGTCTGCGATCCGCTGCAGATGCCCCATGGTTGGTGCCCGTGCATTGCGGACCGCAATTTGCAGTCCACAGCACGGGAACGGAGCCCCTACGTTCGTGGGCATGAGCCCCTAGAGGTAGCATGAGGCAGTGTCTACAACCCACAGAAGTTGCTCAGATAGTGCAGCTCATCCAGGATGGCACATCAATGCGAGCTGTGGCAAGAAGGCAAGAAGGTTTGCTGTGTCTGTCAGCGTAGTGTCCAGAGCATGGAGGCGCTACCAGGAGACAGGCCAGTACATCAGGAGACGTGGAGGAGGCCGTAGGAGGGCAACAACCCAGCAGCAGGACCGCTACCTCTGCCTTTGTGCAAGGAGGAACAGGAGGAGCAGTTCCAGAGCCCTGCAAAACTACCTCCAGCAGGCCACATTTCAGTTTTCCACTGACGTGTGCTGTCCGCATTTTACACAGCCAGCACACGTACCCATTGATTTAAAGGTGTCTGTTCAAATTTCTGTATTTTTTTTTTTACTGACTGTGGGTAAGAGACTTGCACTACTTTGGTCTGTGATTCGGACCAATCACGCGATTAAAGTCTATGGATGTCTGTTTTTCACTAAAGACAGATGGATTCTTTGGAATTAAATTTTCAGCTGAGCAACGTCATTGAATTATAGAGGACACACGGATGATAAAAATGGACCCACGGATCAACCACCAGTGTCGGACTGGGGTACTTAGGGCCCACCAGTGTAACTGATTCTGGGTGTCCACCTTAGGGCTCCTGCACACAAACATATTTTCTTTTCCATGTCCCCCTCACTTAAATAGGGCCGCAAAAAAAATAAAATTACTCTGTGTGCATTCCGTGTCTGCATGGCCGTTCTGCAAAATGATAGAACATGTCCTAATATTGTCGGCATTACAGACAAGGATAGGACTGTTCAATTAGAGGCCGGCTATTCTGTTCCGCATAATGTGGAATGCACACACCCGGTATCCATGTTTTGCGGATCCGCAATTTGCGTACTGCAAAACATCTAACGGTCGTGTTCATGAGCACTTACAGTGAGGACAGAAATATTAAAGATAAAGTATGATGGCAGACGTTCACAGCAAAATGCAGAAACATACATGTGGCAGAATTTACACATATATGGATATCCTGCACTTAAAGGGCTTCTGTCAGCCCACTAAACCGTTTTTTTTTATTAATAATCCCTACACTGCGATCTCTGCATACATAAGTAAAATAATAATTTTCGTTCAGTAGAATTTGATAAAACGCTATTTTTATAATATGTAAATTACCTTGCTACCAGCAAGTAGTGCGGCTACTTGCTGGTAGCAGCCGCATCCTCCGATCCTAATGACGCCCCCTCCGCATTGTGATTGACAGGGCCAGGGAACGGAATCGTCCTCTGCTGGCCCTGCCTGTTTTCATTCAATATCTGGCGCCTGCGCCGCGGCCGTACCTATCTTTAATCTGCGCAGGCGCTCTGAGAGGCGGCCACTCACTCGGCCGCTCGCTCCTCAATGCGCCTGCGCCGGGTGTAGATGTGACGTCATCGGCGCAGGCGCATTGAGGATGGAGCGGCCGAGTGAGTGGCCGCCTCTCAGTGCGCCTACGCAGATTGAAGATAGGTACGGCCGCGGCGCAGGCGCCAGATATTGAATGAAAACAGGCAGGGCCAGCGGAGAAAGATCCCGTTCCCTGGCCCTGTCAATCACAATGCGGAGGGGGCGTCATTAGGATCGGAGGATGCGGCTGCTACCAGCAAGTAGCCGCCCTACTTGCTGGTAGCAAGGTAATTTACATATTATAAAAATAGCGTTTTATCAAATTCTACTGAACGAAAATTATTATTTTACTTATGTATGCAGAGATCGCAGTGTAGGGGTTATTAATAAACAAAAAAAAAAACTAAACGGTTTAGTGGGCTGACAGAAGCCCTTTAAGTCAGTCAGAAACAAGACACATGCAGCGCATACCAATCACTCATTGGACACAAGACACTTATACACGGCTCACATGCCACTGATGCATATGCCACATACCGCACATACACCACTGATACATAGAACATATACAGCACACACCGATCACACATAGGAAACACGCAATGCACACACCAAGACATTTATGTCTAACCCTATTAAGTGTAGCTCACTTAAAAGGGTTAAAGGGGTTGTCTCACTTCAGCAATTGGCATTTATCATGTAGAGGAAGTTAATACTACAATATATTATGATTGTCCATATTACCTCCTTTCCATCACATTATACACAGCACGCATCCGTGGTTATTACCACCGTGTAATCCAGCAGCAGTGGCCATGCTTGCACACTATAGGTAATGTTGGCCTATGCGCACTTCCAGCCTTTCCCTATAGTGTGTAAGCACGGCCACCACTGCTGGATTACATGGTGGTAATAACGACAGATACGTGCTGTGTATAATGTGATGGAAAGGAGGCAATATGGACAATCACAATACATTAGTAAGTGCCTTGTATTAACTGCATGATAAATACCATTTACTGGAGGTGAGACAAACCCTGAAAGGGTTTCTGTCACCCCACAAAACTCTTTTTTTTTTTTTTGGATAGTTAGATTCCTTATAGGGCGATATAGGAGAATATAATAGTCTTACTTACTTTCATGCGGCCGATTCTTTATAAAACGAAGTTTTATAATATGTAAATGAGGGCTCTACCAGCAAGTAGGGCGGCTACTTGCTGGTAGCTGCAGCAGCAATCCGCCCCCTCGCCGTGTTGATTGACAGGGCCAGCCGGGATCTCCTCCTCCGGCCGGCCCTGTCAGTAATTCAAAAATCGCGCGCCTCTGGTCATTCGGCGCAGGCGCTCTGAGATGAGGAGGCTCGTCTCCTCAGTGCGCCTGCGCCGATGACATCACCGAAAGAGAAGACATCATCGGCGCAGGCGCACTGAGGGAGTGCTGAGGAGACGAGCCTCCTCATCTCAGAGCGCCTGCGCCGAATGACCAGAGGCGCGCGATTTTTGAATTACTGACAGGGCCGGCCGGAGGAGGAGATCCCGGCTGGCCCTGTCAATCAACACGGCGAGGGGGCGGATTGCTGCTGCGGCTACCAGCAAGTAGACGCCCTACTTGCTGGTAGAGCCCTCATTTACATATTATAAAACTTTGTTTTATAAAGAATCGGCCGCATGAAAGTAAGTAAGACTATTATATTCTCCTATATCGCCCTATAAGGAATCTAACTATCCAAAAAAAAAATAATGAGTTTTGTGGGGTGACAGAAACCCTTTAAACCCCTTTAAGCATAAATGCTTAATCGTAACCTCCTCAGATTGCACATAATCTACAGTATATTTAAAATGGTTGACCTACCATAATGACCTATTGCCTATCTACAGGATAGATGATAAATATCAGATTGCTGGGGGTCTGTCTGCTGGAACACCCACTGATCATGAAAAAACGGGTCCTGAGACATTCAATTACATTACCGCCAGTCTATGTACACAAGAGTCTTAAGACCATGTTCCCTTGATCATGGGGGTCCCAGCAGTCAGACCCCCATCAATCAGACACTTATCACCTGTCGTGTCATAGCTGTTGTACCTTTTCACATTCCCTATCTTTAAAGGTTTTCTTTGGGTGTAAAAAAATTAATTAAAAAAAATCTGGCTCAAAATATGTGTCAAACTAAAATAGAAATGCTCGCCTGTTAAAGGATGTGTGTCCACTTTTCTAGTGATCCGTGGGGGTCTGAACACTGGAGCCCCCACCAGTGGCGTTACTAACGGGGAAGCAGCTGCTTCGGGCCCCGGGCTGCCAAGGGGGCCCGGCGTCGGCAGCGTGTGTGACAGTTTATTTTCAAGTTCTATCGATGTATTAACTGTTCAGGACCCCTTCACAGCAGCTGACCAGGCCCCCTCGCTAATATAATCTAATCTTTCTTGTCTCCTAAAGTCTTCTGATGTGTCTGGGATTCGAACCCACAACCTCCAAAGGTCTAAGTGTATCAGAGGCAAAGCATTAACCCTCACAACCATAAAGGCTGCATTACAACTGACTGAAAAAAAATGAGACTTCTACTGTTATAGCTGGCTAAGTGTACAGCTATACACATGACAGCTGCCCCAACACACCCAGCACTGCTATATCTCTATATGACAGCTATCCCAGCACACTCCGCTCTGCTATATCTCTATATATGAGCAGCTGTTATGTGTATAGATGTACACTTAGCCAGCTATAACAGTAGAAGTCTCAAATTTTTTCAGTCAGCAGCAAGGTGTCTCCTATGGTCTAGTGGTTAGATGCTTTGCCTCTGATACAGAAGGTCGTGGGTTCGAATCCCAGCAGAAACCTTTTCTGAAATATAAGCACTGACTCCATATATGGACATACAGGGCGGGACACAGAAAGAGGCTGCAGAAGTGTTTATATATTTTTTTTTAATACCGGACTGTTACTGCCATGGGGGGAGCGGGGGGCACTTGATACTGGCACATGGGGGGAGGCACCTGATACTGGCACCTGGGGGGGAGGGGGGGTTGGCACCTGATACTGGCACATTGGGGGGGGGGAGAGAGGGGTTGGCACCTGATACTGGCACATGGGGGGGGGAGAGAGAGGCACCTGATACTGGCACCTGGGGGGGAGAGGGGTTGGCACCTGATACTGGCACCTGGGGGGGGGGGGGGAGGGGGGTTGGCACCTGATACTGGCACATGGGGGGGATGCACCTGATGCTGGCACATGGGGGGAGGCACCTGATACTGGCACCTGGGGGGTCAGGGGGGGGTTGGCACCTGATACTGGCACATGGGGGGGGGGAGAGAGGCATCTGATACTGGCACATGGGGGGGAGAGGGGTTGGCACCTGATACTGGCACCTGGGGGGGAGGGGGGGTTGGCACCTGATACTGGCACATGGGGGGGGGGAGAGGCACTTGATACTGGCACTTTTTTTGTGGGGGGGGGGTGGCACTATGATACTGGGACATGTGGGGGGGGGGGGAGGAGAGAGGCACTTGATACTGGGACATGTGGGGGGGGGGGGGGAGAGAGGCACTTGATACTGGCACATGATGGGGGGGCATTATGGGGGACACTAGGCCGGCAGCCTATTAGAGGCCGGACACTGAGGGGCATCTACTGGGGCACTATATATGGGCCATTTTATACTGGTACATTATGGGGGGCACTAGCAGGAAGGGGGGAGAGGAGCACTATGGAGGCATTTACTGGGGGCACTATATAGGGGTATTTTATACTGGGACATTATGGGGGCACTATGGGGACATTAGCTCAACTGGGGGCATTACAAGGGGGGTATTTTTGCACTGTCACATTATAAGGAGAATTATTACTACTGGGGGGGGGGGGATTATGGTGGGCTTTATTACTCCCCCATGGTATGACCCCCTAGTAGCAGCACCAGCCTCTCCCTACTCAGCTATCCCTCTGCCCCTTCTCCAAATCCTTATTATGAAATCTTTCTCATTAGGATAAAGCACAACATCAGCTCCGCCGAGCCCCCGGCCAAAGTGTTGAAGTGGTGTCCGAGATCCCCAAGGGTCAAGTAACTGTAAGTTTTCATGTGAAATATGTTTGTTATACACATATAGCATCCACTGTGCCCCACAATATACAGTATACCGCTACACTGTGCCCCACAATATACAGTATACCGCTACACTGTGCCCCACAATATACAGTATACCGCTACACTGTGCCAACGGAGTGGGGTTTACACAGGAGGAGGAAGGTGCGAAGCGCGCTGGGGGGGGCCCTTACAAATATTTGCTGTGGGGCCCAGTCACTTCTAGTTACGCCCCTGGCCCCCACTGATCCCCGTTCTTGATTGAGTGGCAGGTCGAGCATATGCCCTGCCTCTCCATCCATTATCTATGGGGTCGCTGGAGATGGCAGAGTATAGCGCTGGCTATTTCCAGTGGTCCCAAAGAGAATAAATGGAGCAGCAGGGCATATGTGTGGCCCGCCACACCATCAAAAAGGGGGAACAGGACCCGTTCCTGGAATCAGTGGGAGGTCGCAGAATCGGACCGCACTAATCATATAGTTATGCCCTATGGTGTGGAGAGGATAACTTGAAAACCTGGACAACCCCTTTAAATCCTCCACCAGTATCTCTTTACATGGCAGCAGTGATGCCTGTAAATACGGAATATCATCACTGCCGCCATGTAAGCCATACGTGTCAATACTGGAGAATATGACGCACTGTGCAGAATATTTCAGTCATAAGTCCAACCCCCTTTGCAAGTCATAACTTTTAACAAAGCCCAAGCAAATGTGCTAGAGGAGCAACGCGAGCAAAGGGCACAAACGAAGGGTCATAACTGAAACAGAGGCATTAGGGTCACGTGAGGCAGGGTAATAGTAGGGATCCTGGAGCAGGGGTAACTGGAGAAGAGGCAATATTAGCGGTGCATTTAGAGTGGGGGCATCTGGAGCTGGGGCACTAATGGGGGTGCACCTAAAGCAGAGGCATTAGGGTCGCCTGAGGCTGGGTAATAGTGGTGATCCTGGAGCAGAGGTATTTATCACGACCGGCGTGCCGATCACATACGTGACGCAAAGGGAGGGAAAAGGAAGGCCCTGTCCAAGGGAGAGGGAAAGATGGTGACCCCTGACTCACCTAGAGGCTGGCACCTGACTGCCCTGACGTCCCTAGACGGGTTTCTCACCGGTACGCCGATCACGTTCCTAAAACCCTGGCTTTCCCTAAGATGAGCCCTACGTAGTGAATAGGGCGGTGGGAACACTAGTCCGCACCACTAACACTAAAGGGAAACACTAGGGAGAAGACAGACAATACAGACAAAACATATAATCTCAGGTGGGCGACAACAACCAACCAACAGGGATCCGGAGGGTAACGCTCTGGTACGACAACCAGGGATAACAGCAACTCAGCTCCAGTGGGTCAGTATAGAAGTCCAGGCAGGAAGCTCTATATCTGGCAACCAGAGAAGTGGGAGAGGGGAATATAAGGAGGTTGGGAGTGCTGGACAAGAAACAGCTGAGGAGAAGAAGCTACGGATCCCTGAGTGAGACAAAAAGGATTGCAAGGCAAACCCAGAAAGCTACCATTAAGAAACAGCACTATCTTTAAACAAGGAGCGCGCAGCCACCCGCTGCTACTTCCTGACCCCGGGTATAACAGAGTCAGACGTGGCTCTTGACACCCTCATGACAGTATTAGGGGGCAACTGGAAAAGATGTAATATTAGGGGTGCATTTACAGTGGGGGCATCTGGAGCTGGGGCACTTATGAGGGTACACCTAAAGCAGAGGCATTGGGGGGACCTAGGGCAGAGTCCCCACTCCCCCCAATGCCACTCTGAACTCTGCAGAGAGCAGCACACATTCATAGATCTGTGTCTGCTATAAACAAATCCCCTCTTTCCCCCTTACAGTCTCCTACAGCTCACAACTGTCACACACCTGAGAAATCAACCCAGCACCGCAGAGGAGTCCTTCTCTCCAGCAGCCAGTTTTCTGACTTCTGACAGCAGGGAGGGCAGGAGGATGGCCAGACATGTTCTCTCCTCCTTCACTGCCAGCAGCCCGGGAAGTTTAGAAGATACTGCGGGACCTCCTGTACAATTTACACCAGTAGGAGGCTGCATCGCTGTGCGATACTGCCACCTAGTGGCTACAATAATTATCTCTCCTGAGAAACAAAATAAATAATTACTCCTCCGTCTTATCTCTGGGCACAGGAGACCAGGGGCCCATTGAGGAATCTACCACGGATCCTTCACGGACATCTTCACAGGTGAAACACTTATGCTTCTTTTCACAGACGAGTCACTGACACAGAAATGTGAACGAGGCCTAATATCCATGTGTCTGCTCAAACTGTCAAAAACAGACTCCATGAGGGTGGTATGAAGGCCCGATGTCCACCGTGCAGGGCGATTAGCATTTGCCAGATAACACCAAGATTGGGAGATTCAACATTGGTGCTCTTCACGGATGACAGCAGGTTCACATTGAGCACATGTGACAGACGTGACAGAGTCTGAAGACACCGTGGAGAACGCTGTGCTGCCTGCATCATCCTCCAGCATGACCGGTTTGGCAGTGGGTCAGTAATGGTGTGGGGAGGAGTTTCTTTGGAGGGCCGTACAGCCCTCCATCTGCTAGCCAGAGGTACTCTGACTGCCACTGGGTCCCCGGATGAGATCCTCAGACCCAATGTTGAGACCATATGCAGGTGCAGTGGGCCCTGGGTTCCTTTTAATGCATTACAATCCTAGGCCTCATGTGCCTGAAGTGTGTCAGCAGTTCCTGCATGATGAAGGCATTGATGCTAGTTCCCCAGACCTGAATCGAATCGAGCACATCTGGGACATCATGTCACATTCCATCCACTAATGTCACATTGCACCACAGACTGTCCAGGCGTTGACTGGTGCTTTAATCCAGGTCTGGGAGGAGATCCCTCAAAAGAACATCCGCCGCCTCATCAGTAGCATGCCCAGGCATTATAGGGAGGTTATACAGGCACGTGGAAGCCACACACACTACCGAGCCTTATTTCCTTGTCTTGAGGCATTTCCACTGAAGTTGGATCAGCCTGAAATTTGATTTTCCACTTTGATTTATCATTCCAAATCCAGACGCATTCCACTATGTAATGAATAAAGATTTTTGTCGTGTATAAGTGGAAAAAAGAAAAATATATTTGCCATTCAGCGGTGCAGTTATATGTTCTAAAGCCTTTTGTGGAGTGTATAAGTGGAAAAAAGAAAAATATATTTGCCATTCAGCGGTGCAGTTATATGTTCTAAAGCCTTTTGTGGAGTGTATAAGTGGAAAAAAGAAAAATATATTTGCCGTTCAGCGGTGCAGTTATATATTCTAAAGCATTTTGTGGAGTGTATAAAGGGCTTCTGTCACCCCCCAAAACTCATTTTTCATTTTTGGGCATATTAAAATCCTTATTGTACGACTATTCAATATATAGGGCTCTTACCTTGTTCTTTGGCTTTGTTTCATTAAAAATCTAGCTTTTAAAATATGCAAATGACTTCACTACCAGCAAGTAGGGCGGTTACTTGCTGGTAGCTGCCGCATCCTCCTTTTAAAAAAACGCCCCCTCCTCCAGTTGATTGACAGGGCCAGCGAGCGCTCTCCTCCTCCGGCTGGCCCTGTCAGCATTTCAAATCCCGCGCCTGTGCCTTACGTGTCTTCATTCAGGCGCTCTGAGAGAAGGACGCTCGCTTCCTCAGCACTCCCTCAGTGCGCCTGCGCCGATGACGTCTTCTCTTTCGGGTTTAGAGGTGACGTCATCGGCGCAGGCGCACTGAGGGAGTGCTGAGGAATCGAGCGTCCTTCTCTCAGAGCGCCTGCGCCGAATGAAGACATGTAAGGCGCAGGCGCGGGATTTGAAATGCTGACAGGGCCAGCCGGAGGAGGAGAGCGCTCGCTGGCCCTGTCAATCAACTGGAGGAGGGGGTGTTTTTTTAAAAGGAGGATGCGGCGGCTTCCAGCAAGTAGACGCCTTACTTGATGGTAGTGAAGTCATTTGCATATTTTAAAAGCTCGATTTTTAATGAAACGAAGCCACAGAACAAGGTAAGAGCCCTATATATTGAATAGTCGTACAATAAGGATTTTAATATGCCCAAAAATGAAAAATGAGTTTTTGGGGGTAACAGAAGCCCTATAAGTGTAAAAAATAAGCGCCTGTTAGCCATTCAGCGGTGCAGTTACATGTTCTATTTTTTTCAGAATCGGAATTGCGGACCTGGAAGTGGGGGTCCGCAATTCCAGATCCGGGCCACACATCGTGCGGCCAAATAGAAATTAATGGGTCCACAATTCCGTTCCGCAAAATGCGGAGCGGAATTGCGGATGTGTGAATGGAGCCTTAAAGTGATCTACTCTGAAATCCTGACCAACTTTCCCCTCCACTTCTGAAAGTGGTGTTGGAAGGCGCAGCTCTCAAAAACGCACAAAAGTTTGCATAAATGCCTGTTTATGACAGCATTTGCGACATTTCCACCCCAGAAAAATGGCGTACCAGCCCTGATAAATGCCCCCCACAAAGTTTTTTTTCACGTATCTATACGAGCACAGAAATGTGCCCATAATATGGTTGTGTTAAACTGGCCTAAGGGACATTCTGAATGGTGAGGTGTGCCTTCGTTTTGGAAATCAGGTTAGGTTACAGCTTCCTCTATCTGCGCATGCACAGACTCACTGCATCAGCGCAGACCTCATGCACACGCTTGCATAATGCTTCCAATCCATGCCTCTGTTCCACACCACACCATATCTTCCGGATTGCGGACCCATACAAGTGAAAGGGTCCGCATCCGTGATACGGTGCGTACACGGCCAGTGCCCGTATAGTGCAGACCCACTGTTTGCAGGCCGTAATATGGCATGTACCTGCTTACGGGCGTGTGCATGAGGCCTAAAGATAAGGGAAGATTTTTATCCCAAAGGATTACAGCCCATACACTGCACTGCAACTATGCTGGTCCTGGAAAATACGTTCCTGTCTATTCCAGGGACAAGAAACTTCAGCAGTAAGAAGATGGAGGGGCATAAGCTCCCCTTCAGTGATTTACCATGTCTGAGTGGAGCATCAGGGCATTTCTAGCTCCAATGCTCCCCTTGCCCTAAAAGTGCAGGTGACGTACTCGGCTTTTTCTCAGTATGCTAGGCAGAGGCTTCCGCCTGTAAAACAGCATAGGGGAGCCCTAAAAACAGCCCATTTGTGCCGGTGACGTCACCGGGCTCACTGCTTGGCAGAAACCGCCTCCTAGCATACCCATGAGAAGCCCGATACGTCACTGGTAGTGAAGAAAAAGCCCTTGTCCTACACTATGCAGCGCAGCGCAGGGCAAGGGGGAGTAGCGGAGCAAGAAATGCTCTGATGCTCCACTCATACAGGCTAAATGAGGAAAGGGGAGCTTATGTTCGGGTTCAACTCTGAACCCGGACAACCCTATTAAGTGGAGATCTTCTGGAGAGGCAAGTTACATGACCAGTTCAGAAAGCAGAAGATCCATCATGGTTGGTGTACATTAGAAAGGTGTTTTTCAGATAGGGTCACTCAGATGAGCGGAGGTTATGAAGTGCTGGAAACACCCTTTTTTATTGTTTCATTTGTCATTTCTATTACAGAGGTCAAAGTCCTATATTTTGCTTGACAGTCAAGTGAAAGGGTATGACCAGAATTAGGAAAGCATATGCTTGCCTCCTGGAAACAGCGCCACTTTGTTAATGGGCTGTATCTGGTATTGCAGCTCATCCCCATTGTCAGCGATCTGATGCCCAGAATGAGCAGGCAATTATCAGGAATGAAGGGTTGTTCTCAATAATGGCCTGTGCATAGGCCTATATAAAAGAGCCTTAAAGGGGTTAGCTGAGATAATTAGAAGTCTGGCTGTGTGAATCCTGTATTGTGTCGCGCACCCGTTCTCTTGAATTGGTCTGCGATCTGCAAAATACGGCAAAGGGCTCATTCACACAACCGTAGGGGCTCAGTGCCCATATTGCGGACAGCAAACGGCAGGTCCACAATATATACGGCACTGGCCGTGTGCACTCCCTGCTGCATCGTTTGCGAATTGTGGACCCATTCAAGACAATAGGTCCGAACCGCAATACGGGATTCAAATGGCCTGTGCATTGCAGACCGCTATTTGTGGTCCGCAATACAGGCATGGCGACCATACGGTCGCGTGAATGAGCCCAAAACATATGACATGCCCTATCTTTTGCGGTGTGGAAGCATGGTCCCGAAAGCCCACGGAAGTGCTTCGGAGTGTTTTCGTTGCCTTCCGATCTGTGCCTCCGCTGACAAACAACTTTTTTTTTATATTTCTATCTACACAGCTGTATGAGGGCTTGATTTTTGCGTAACGACCTGTTGTCTTTATTGGTACCATTTTTGTGGTAAGCATGACTTTTTGATCGCTGTTATTCAATTTTTTGGGAGGACAAGATGACAAAATAAATGGTGGATCGCCTGTTTTAAATGTTTTTCCCGTTACTGCGTTCACTGCACAGGAAGTTTTTTTTTAATATTTTAATGGTTCAGGCATTTTCAGACGCAGCGATACCTAATATTGTTTTTTTTTATTGTTTATATATTTTTATATGTAAAATTGGCAAAGGGGGATGATTTCAACTTTTAATATTTTTTTTATACTTTTTATTTATTAACCATTAGCCCCCTTAGCGCTAGGACCTGGGATCTTTTGATCCCTTGTCCTATGCACCCTAATAGAGATATATTATGGTGAATAGGATTCTTACACTGTCCCTGCTGAGCTGTGTCTCGTGCACAGCGCAGCATGGAGTTCATCACGGCAGGCCTGGATGGCTTCAGAAGCATCCAGGTTGCCATGGTAATAGATCGTAGCCCTGCGATTTCACTGCGGGGGTTTTGATTGGAAAGCAGAGGGAGCCACATTCCCTTTGCCTTGCTTCAGAGATGCCGTGAGCGCCGTTCCCCATCATTGTGGCCGGGTGCCTGCTATATGATACGGCCAGCACCTGCTGCGTATGGAGCGGGTTCACTGCAGCAGCCCGTTCCATACAAATGCGGGCGCATAATGCCCTACATGTATGGCATTATGCGGTAAGGAGTTATCTGGGAATTAATATAGATGACTTATCCTCAGGATAGGTCATCAATATCAAATCAGCAGGGGTCTGACTCAGCAGGAAGCCAATCAGCTGTTAGAGGGAGATTGGGCACTTTTCCTAGGCCATGTGACATCACTTTACATCAATCACATGGCCTAGTTGCAGCTCAGCCCCATTGAAGTTAATGGGGCTGAACTGTGACACCAAGCACTGCCGCTATACAACATACAGTGCTGTGCTTGGAAAGTTGCCAAGACCCTGCTGCACTCACCAGAGCTCCGGTGAGCACAGCGGCTCCCTGAAACAGCTGATTGGTGGGAGTGCTGGGACTTGGACCCCAGGCGATGTGATGATGACCTGTGCTCATGCTGGAGATAGTTCATCATTATTATTTCCTGGATAACCCCTTCAATTTCCCTTGTAGGGTCGCTGCAGGAAAGTTCAACACTAGCTGCCAGGATTTTCCTCAGATTAATGGCTCATGCACAGGAACATGTGTGTCCTGTGCCCATGCTGTGGACGGCAAACAATGGACAGGCACCGTCCGTGTGCACACTGTTTGTGGACGATTCCCTTGAATGGGTCCACAATCCGCCAGACACGGTCCGCACCACAAAAAAATAGAACATGTTCTATTTTTTTGCAGTGCAAAGACACAAACCGAAATCCCATGGAAGTGATTACTAGTGCTTCCATGGGCATCTGATCAGTGGCTCTGCTCTGCACTATATTTTGCGGATCCATTCACGCCAATGCTAAATATGGCCACGGGGCACACACGTTCTTGTTAGAGTTGAGCGAACACCTGGATGTTCGGGTTCGGGATCCGAACCCGAACCGAACTTCGTCCCGAACCCGAACCCCATTGAAGTCAATGGGGACCCGAACTTTTGGGCACTAAAAAGGCTGTAAAACAGCCCAGGAAAGAGCTAGAGGGCTGCAAAAGGCAGCAACATGTAGGTAAATCCCCTGCAAACAAATGTGGATAGGGAAATGAATTAAAATAAAAATTAAAAAAATTAAAATGAACCAATATCAATTGGACAGAGGTCCCATAGCAGAGAATCTGGCTTCACGTCAGCAGAGAATCAGTCTCTTCATGCCATAGCAAAGAATCTGGCTTCATGTCAGCACAGAATCAGTCTCTTCATGCCATAGCAGAGAATCAGTCTTCATGTCATAGCAGAGAATCAGGCTTCACGTCACCCACCACTGGAACAGGCCACTGTCACACATTTAGGCCCCGGCACCCAGACAGAGGAGAGCGGTCCCGTAACAGAGAGTAACAGAGAATCTGGCCTTATGTCAGCACAGAATCTGTCTTCATGTCATAGCAGAGAATCAGGCTTCACGTCACCCACCACTGGAACAGGCCACTGTCACACATTTAGGCCCCGGCACCCAGACAGAGGAGAGCGGTCCCGTAACAGAGAATCTGGCCTTATGTCAGCGCAGAATCTGTCTTCATGTCATAGCAGAGAATCAGGCTTCACGTCACCCACCACTGGAACAGGCCACTGTCACATATTTAGGCCCAGGCAGAGGAGAGAGGTCGCGTAACAGAGAATCTGGCCTTATGTCAGCACAGAATCTGTCTTCATGTCATAGCAGAAAATCAGGCTTCACGTCACACACCACTGGAACAGGCCACTGTCACACATTTAGGCCCCGGCACCCAGACAGAGGAGAGCGGTCCCGTAACAGAGAATCTGGCCTTATGTCAGCACAGAATCTGTCTTCATGTCATAGCAGAGAATCAGGCTTCACGTCACCCACCACTGGAACAGGCCACTGTCACACATTTAGGCCCCGGCACCCAGACAGAGGAGAGCGGTCCCGTAACAGAGAATCTGGCCTTATGTCAGCGCAGAATCTGTCTTCATGTCATAGCAGAGAATCAGGCTTCACGTCACCCACCACTGGAACAGGCCACTGTCACACATTTAGGCCCAGGCACCCAGGCAGAGGAGAGAGGTCGCGTAACAGAGAATCTGGCCTTATGTCAGCACAGAATCTGTCTTCATGTCATAGCAGAGAATCAGGCTTCACGTCACCCACCACTGGAACAGGCCACTGTCACACATTTAGGCCCCGGCACCCAGACAGAGGAGAGCGGTCCCGTAACAGAGAATCTGGCCTTATGTCAGCGCAGAATCTGTCTTCATGTCACAGCAGAGAATAAGGCTTCACATCACCCACCACTGGAACAGGCCACTGTCACATATTTAGGCCCAGGCAGAGGAGAGAGGTCGCGTAACAGAGAATCTGGCCTTATGTCAGCACAGAATCTGTCTTCATGTCATAGCAGAGAATCAGGCTTCACGTCACCCACCACTGGAACAGGCCACTGTCACACATTTAGGCCCCGGCACCCAGACAGAGGAGAGCGGTCCCGTAACAGAGAATCTGGCCTTATGTCAGCGCAGAATCTGTCTTCATGTCATAGCAGAGAATCAGGCTTCACGTCACCCACCACTGGAACAGGCCACTGTCACACATTTAGGCCCCAGGACCCAGACAGAGGAGAGCGGTCCCGTAACAGAGAATCTGGCCTTATGTCAGCACAGAATCTGTCTTCATGTCATAGCAGAGAATCAGGCTTCACGTCACCCACCACTGGAACAGGCCACTGTCACACATTTAGGCCCCGGCACCCAGACAGAGGAGAGCGGTCCCGTAACAGAGAATCTGGCCCTATGTCAGCGCAGAATCTGTCTTCATGTCATAGCAGAGAATCAGGCTTCACGTCACCCACCACTGGAACAGACCACTGTCACACATTTAGGCCCCGGCACCCAGACAGAGGAGAGCGGTCCCGTAACAGAGAATCTGGCCTTATGTCAGCGCAGAATCTGTCTTCATGTCATAGCAGAGAATCAGGCTTCACGTCACCCACCACTGGAACAGGCCACTGTCACATATTTAGGCCCAGGCACCCAGGCAGAGGAGAGAGGTCGCGTAACAGAGAATCTGGCTTCATGTCAGCACAGAATAAGTCTTCATGTCATAGCAGAGAATCAGGCTTCACGTCACCCACCACTGGAACAGGCCACTGTCACACATTTAGGCCCCGGCACCCAGACAGAGGAGAGGTTCATTCAACTTTGGGTTGCCCCGCAATATAATGGTAAAATGAAATTAAAAATAGTATTGAATGAGGAAGTGCCCTGGAGTAGAATAATATATTGTTAAGGGGAGGTAGTTAATATCTAATCTGCACAAGGGATGGACAGGTCCTGTGGGATCCATGCCTGGTTCATTTTTATGAACGTCAGCTTGTCCACATTGGCTGTAGACAGGCGGCTGCGTTTGTCTGTAATGACGCCCCCTGCCGTGCTGAATACACGTTCAGACAAAACGCTGGCCATCGGGCAGGCCAGCACCTCCAAGGCATAAAAGGCTAGCTCTGGCCACGTGGACAATTTGGAGACCCAGAAGTTGAATGGGGCCGAACCATCAGTCAGTACGTGGAGGGGTGTGCACAGGTACTGTTCCACCATGTTAGTGAAATGTTGCCTCCTGCTAACACGTTCCGTATCAGGTGGTGGTGCAGTTAGCTGTGGCGTGGTGACAAAACTTTTCCACATCTCTGCCATGCTAACCCTGCCCTCAGAGGAGCTGGCCGTGACACAGCTGCGTTGGCGACCTCTTGCTCCTCCTCTGCCTTCGCCTTGGGCTTCCACTGGTTCCCCTGTGACATTTGGGAATGCTCTCAGTAGCGCGTCTACCAACATGCGCTTGTACTCGCGCATCTTCCTATCACGCTCCAGTGTAGGAAGTAAGGTGGGCACATTGTCTTTGTACCGGGGATCCAGCAGGGTGGCAACCCAGTAGTCCGCACACGTTAAAATGTGGGCAACTCTGCTGTCATTGCGCAGGCACTGCAGCATGTAGTTGCTCATGTGTGCCAGGCTGCCCAGAGGTAAGGACAAGCTGTCCTCTGTGGGAGGCGTATCGTCATCGTCCTGTGTTTCCCCCCCAGCCACGCACCAGTGATGGGCCCGAGCTGCTTTGGGTGCCACCCCGCTGTGAACATGCTTCACCCTTATCCTCCTCCACCTCGTCCTCCAGTAGTGGGCCCTGTCTGGCCACATTTGTACCTGGCCTCTGGTGTTGCAAAAAACCTCCCTCTGAGTCACTTCGAAGAGACTGGCCTGAAAGTGCTAAAATTGACCCCTCTTCCTCCTGGGCCACCTCCTCTTCCATCATCGCCCTAAGTGTTTTCTCAAGGAGACATAGAAGTGGTATTGTAACGCTGATAACGGCGTCATCGCCACTGGCCATGTTGGTGGAGTACTCGAAGCAGCGCAACAGGGCACACAGGTCTCGCATGGAGGCCCAGTCATTGGTGGTGAAGTGTGTCTGATCCACAGTGCGACTGACCCGTGCGTGCTGCAGCTGAAACTCCACTATGGCCTGCTGCTCGCACAGTCTGTCCAGCATATGCAAGGTGGAGTTCCACCTGGTGGATACGTCGCATATGAGGCGGTGAGCGGGAAGGCCGAAGTTACGCTGTAGCGCAGACAGGCGAGCAGCGGCAGGGTGTGAACGCCGGAAGCGCGAACAGACGGCCCGCACTTTATGCAGCAGCTCTGACATGTCGGGGTAGTTGCGAATGAACTTCTGCACCACCAAATTCAGCACATGCGCCAGGCAAGGGATGTGCGTCAAACCGGCTAGTCCCAGAGCTGCAACGAGATTTCGCCCATTATCGCACACCACCAGGCCGGGCTTGAGGCTCACCGGCAGCAACCACTCGTCGGTCTGCTGTTCTATACCCCGCCACAACTCCTGTGCGGTGTGGGGCCTGTCCCCCAAACATATGAGTTTCAGAATGGCCTGCTGACGTTTACCCCGGGCTGTGCTGAAGTTGGTGGTGAAGGTGTGTGGCTGACTGGATGAGCAGGTGGAAGAAGAGGAGGAGGAAGCTGAGTAGGAGGAGGAGGAGACAGGAGGCAAAGAATGTTGCCCTGCGATCCTTGGCGGCGGAAGGACGTGCGCCAAACAGCTCTCCGCCTGGGGCCCAGCCGCCACTACATTTACCCAGTGTGCAGTTAGGGAGATATAGCGTCCCTGGCCGTGCTTACTGGTCCACGTATCTGTGGTTAGGTGGACCTTGCCACAGATGGCGTTGCGCAGTGCACACTTGATTTTATCGGACACTTGTTTGTGCAGGGAAGGCACGGCTCTCGGAGAAGTAGTGGCGGCTGGGAACAACATACTGTGGGACAGCAAGCGACATGAGCTGTTTGAAGCTGTGTGTGTCCACCAGCCTAAATGACAGCATTTCATAGGCCAGTAGTTTAGAAATGCTGGCATTCAGGGCCAGGGATCGAGGGTGGCTAGGTGGGAATTTACACTTTCTCTCAAATGTTTGTGAGATGGAGAGCTGAACGCTGCCGTGTGACATGGTTGAGATGCTTGGTGACGCAGGTGGTGGTGTTGGTGGTACATCCCATGTTTGCTGGGCGGCAGGTGCCAACGTTCCTCCAGAGGCGGAGGAAGAGGCCGAGGCGGCGGCAGCAGCAGCAGAAGAGGCCGAGGAGGCGGCGGCAGCAGCAGCAGAAGAGGCAGAGGCGGCGGCGGCAGCGGCAGCAGCAGCAGAAGAGGCAGAGGCAGCGGCGGCAGCAGAAGAGGCCGAGGCGGCGGCAGCGGCAGCAGCAGCAGAAGAGGCCGAGGCGGCGGCAGCGGCAGCAGCAGAAGAGGCCGAGGCGGCGGCAGCAGCAGCAGAAGAGGCCGAGGCGGCGGCAGCAGCAGAAGAGGCAGCAGGGGGAGCCTGAGTGACTTCCTTGTTTTTAAGGTGTTTACTCCACTGCAGTTCATGCTTTGCATGCAGGTGCCTGGTCATGCAGGTTGTGCTAAGGTTCAGAACGTTAATGCCTCGCTTCAGGCTCTGATGGCACAGCATGCAAACCACTCGGGTCTTGTCGTCAGCACATTGTTTGAAGAAGTGCCATGCCAGGGAACTCCTTGAAGCTGCCTTTGGGGTGCTCGGTCCCAGATGGCGGCGGTCAGGAGCAGGCGGAGTCTCTTGGCGGCGGGTGTTCTGATTTTGCCCACTGCTCCCTCTTTTGCTACGCTGTTGGCTCGGTCTCACCACTGCCTCTTCCTCCGAACTGTGAAAGTCAGTGGCATGACCTTCATTCCATGTGGGGTCTAGGACCTCATCGTCCCCTGCATCGTCTTCCACCCAGTCTTGATCCCTGACCTCCTGTTCAGTCTGCACACTGCAGAAAGACGCAGCAGTTGGCACCTGTGTTTCGTCATCATCAGAGACGTGCTGAGGTGGTATTCGCATGTCCTCATCATCAGGAAACATAAGTGGTTGTGCGTTAGTGCATTCTATCTCTTCCACCCCTGGTGAAGAGCTAGGTGGATGCCCTTGGGAAACCCTGGCAGCAGAGTCTTCAAACAGCATAAGAGACTGCTGCATAACTTGAGGCTCAGACAGTTTCCCTGATATGCATGGGGGTGATGTGACAGACTGATGGGCTTGGTTTTCATGCGCCATCTGTGCGCTTTCTGCAGAAGACTGGGTGGGAGATAATGTGAACGTGCTGGATGCACTGTCGGCCACCCAATTGACTAATGCCTGTACCTGCTCAGGCCTTACCATCCTTAGAACGGCATTGGGCCCCACCAAATATCCCTGTAAATTCTGACGGCTACTGGGACCTGAGGTAGTTGGTACACTAGGACGTGTGGCTGTGGCAGAACGGCAAGTCCTCTCCCAGCACCAGAGGGTCCACTAACACCACCACGACCATGTCCACGTCCGCGTCCCTTATTAGATGTTTTCCTCATTGTTCCCGTTCACCACAAATTTGGGAATAGTTTTTCAACCCAGAAAAAAAAATGTGCTTTTACGGTCACTACAAATAACTTGACCAGCTAAAACAGTACAGATTTGCTTGAATAGAAATGTGAGACCTGTTTTTTTTTGCACTGTGTGACAGGTTAAGGTTTAATCTCAGAATCAGACTTCTATCTGCACGGTAGCGTGTGTCTTAGGTTTTTCTGAATGACACTATCACTACCTTCAATGTAAGATATCCTTTTTGGGATAGATTTCAAGTAGGCCTCATATACCAGAAACTAGTTATTTTGAGAATTGCAAATTTGGGAATAGTTTTTCAACCCAGAACAAAAAGTGTGCTTTTACGGTCACTACAAATAACTTGACCAGCTAAAACAGTACAGATTTGGTTGAATAGAAATGTCAGGTCTATTTTTTTAGGCGCTGGGTGACAGGCTCAACTTGCCCCTGATGTAGTATATGGCCAAAAAATAACCACACTGTTGATGGTTAAATGTACTTGGGTGACACAGGCTCAGCCTGCACCAGATGTAGTATATGGCCAAAAAATAATCAGACTGTTGATGGTTAAATGCACTTCGGTGACACAGGCTCAGCCTGCAGCTGATGTAGTATATGGCCAAAAAATAACCAGACTGTTGATGGTTAAATGCACTTCAGTGACACAGGCTCAGCCTGCAGCTGATGTAGGATATAGCACAAAATAACCACATTATTGATGGTTAAATACACTTGGTGATAGCTTGTGCTGGCGCACCACAAGTCACAAAATGGCCGCCGATCACCCCAGAAAAAAAGTGATCTAAAAACGCTCTGGGCAGCCTCAAAAAAGTGAGCAAGTCAATATTAGCACTTCAATGATCCACAGCTGCAGATCGATCACAGAATGAAGTCTTTTGGAGGAGTTAATCACTGCCTAATCTCGCCCTAACGTCGCAGCTGCAACCTCTCCCTATGCTTCAATCAGCAGGTTGACGTGCAGCGCAACGTGACCCAAGCTTATATAGAGGCTGGGTCACATGCTGCACTGGCCAATCACAGCCATGCCAATAGTAGGCAAGGCTGTGATGGCCTCTTGGGGCAAGTAGTATGACGCTTGTTGATTGGCTGCTTTGCAGCCTTTCAAAAAGCACCAAGAAAGCGCCGAACACCGAACCCGGACTTTTACGAAAATGTTCGGGTCCGTGTCACGGACACCCCAAAATTCGGTACGAACCCGAACTATACAGTTCGGGTTCGCTCATCCCTAGTTCTTGTGCATGAGACCTAATTCTGATTGGTCAAGGGTCCTTTCCAACAAGTATGATATGTATGAAAGCGAACAACCACTTTAAATAACTTTTGAATTAAAAAGCGTGGATATAGATATGTGTGGAATACTAAATATCGGATGAAGATTACCCATCCTAAGGGTCCATTCACACGTCCGTAAGTGTTTTGCGGATCCGCAAAACACGGGACACTGGCAATGTGCAATACGCAATCTGCTGACCGCACATCGCCGGCACTATAATAGAAAATGCCTAATCTTGTCCGCAATTGCAGAAACGGAAGTGCGGATCCTCAAATGTGGACAGCACATTCCGGCCCCATTGAAAATACGCACGGTTGCTAGGAGACGATTGGGATGGGGACCCGATCATTATTATTTTCCCTTATAACATCGTTATAAGGGAAAATAATAGCATTCTTAATACAGAATGCTTAGTATATAAAAATCAAACTCACCTTAATCCACTTGTTCGCGCAGCCCCGGCTTCTCTTCTGTCTTCTTCGTTGAGGAAAAGGACCTGTGGTGACGTCACTGCGCTCATCACATGGTCCGTCAATGATCCCAGAGTCTGTGTATTGGGTATACTGAATTCTCCAGGAATAGACGATAAAACGTCTCTATGTATTCACAGAATGCTGTTTCAGGAGAGGGTTTTAATTGCTAAACATTGGTTACGGGGAAATCCACCCAACACCCAGGAATATATAAATAGGTTGAATACAGTTTTACGCCTCGAAAGAGGGGTTTATGTCAAGAGAAGATGTCCAAACAAATTCCTGTCAATATGAAAGGGCTGGTTGGAAGCTGGGAATTAGCACTGACAAGAGATTGCATAAGAGGGCAACTATCCCTACTGGGCCGCTTACCTTAACACAAGCAGTCCACTGGGGAAGGTCGCATACTCACTTTAGTATCAGTTCTTACTGAAATGGCCTTTTTGAGATATGATTAATAAATAAAAATGATGTAATCACATGGTCCGTAACATGATCCATCACCAAGTGGATTAAGGCGAGTTTAATCATTTTTTTTTGTTTTTTTTAACCCCTCAATCACTATTTTACTAAGCATTCTGTATTAAGAATGCTATTATTTTCTCTTATAACAATGTTATAAGGGAAAATAATAAAATCTACAGAACACCTAACCCAAACCCGAACTTCTGTGAAGAAGTCCGGGTACCAAACATGCCGATTTTTCTCACGCGCGTGCAAAACGCATTAAAACGTTTTGCACTCGCGCTGAAAAATCTTGCATTTTCCCGCAACGCACCCGCATCCTATCCGGCCCTCACACGCGATGCCCGTATGAAAGAGGCCTTAAAGGGGTTGTCCTGCCTATCCTCAGAATAGACCAACACTAGATGATTGGCAGGGTCTTGGACACCCTGCCAATCAGCTGTAGCTCCATTGCTGGAAGTCACTGACAGAACTACACAGCTTTGCCAACCTTGTGGTGGAGGCAGCTGGTTACTAAAGCACCACTCCCACTAAAGTCAATGGGAGCAGAGCTGCACTGACTATCTGTGTCCAATAGAAGGTTCACAGAGCTGTGTAGTTCCAGCACAAACTTCCGGCGAAGGAGCTACAGATCAACAACAGAGCAATGGGGTGCAGGGTGTCAGACCCCCACTGATCAGCTAGTGTTGGCCTTTCCGGAAGATAAGCAATCACTTAATAAAGGCTGGACAACCCCTTTAACAGATAACATCCCCAATAATTATCATTGGGTGTACAAACACAGCTATATGTGGCACAATTAAAATGAATGGACAATAATGCATTACCGGTACATGGTCATGTGAAGTCCTCCATAGGAGAAGCCACTATTTCCAGTCGTTCTCCAGACGAATGAATGTCTCTCTTGGATTAGAAAACTCAATTGTTTGGAGTCTTCTGTTTTGTTGGCGTGACAGACAGCTTTTAGTGGCAGTTTTTGATAGTTTTTTGACCCAAACCCAGTAGTGAATCCAGCAGGAAGAAAAAGTATAAGTCCGCCCTTTAGATTTCTCATTCCCTCCCAAACCACTTTTGGCTTTGGCTAAAAAAAACTCCATGATAAGCTTCAACAAAAAAGCTGTCTGTGACACCACCTTTAGGCTCCTGCCATCTGTGGGTGTACATAAGTTGGTAGTAAGTAGGTCCTCACTCGCTGATGCAAAACAGGCCTACTTCTCATCTCTCATATCTTCCCTGTTCCACAGCCCTAAACAACTTTTCAACACTTAATTCCCTTCTCCGTCCCCCAGCGCCCCCACCCTCTCATCTCAGCTGAGGACTTTGCCACATACTTCAAACAAAAGATCGTCAACATAAGAGAAAGCTTCTGTGCAGTCCCTACAGACCCTCTACACAACTGCTCAGTCCTCTTCTCCCAAAACCCGCTTCTCCACCATTACAGAAGAAAAACTCTCCACTCTACCCTCTAGATCACATCTTACCACCTGTGCACTTGACCCAATCCCATCCCACCTCATCCCTAACCTCACCAGTGTTTATCCCAGCCCTAACTCATCTCTTCAACCTATCACTAACCTCTGGTGTCTTCCCCTCTGCTTTTAAACATGCTACCATTACACCCATCCTCAAAAAGCCTTCACTTGACCTGCTTTGTCCAATTATCGCCCCATATCACTTCTTCCATTTGCCTCAAAGCTACTTGAACAACATGTCCATTCTGAACGGCCCTCTCACCTCTACTCCTGCTCCCTCTTTGACCGGCTACAATCTGGCTTTCGACCCCACCACTCAACAGACTGCCCTTACCAAAGTCACCAATGACCTACTAACAGCCAAAACCAAAAAACATTACTCTGTCCTCCTTCTCCTTGACCTGTCCTCTGCCTTTGACACTGTCGACCACTCCCTTCTGTTACAAACTCATCTCTTGGCATCACTGACCTGGCCCTCTCCTGGATCACATCATACCTCACAGAACGGACATTTTGAGTCTCCCACTCACACCACCTCCTCGTCTCATTCCCTCTGTTGGTGTCCCGCAAGGCTCTGTCCTAGGACCCCTGCTCTTCTCTATCTACACTTTTGGCCTGGGACAGCTCATAGAGTCCCATGGCTTTCAGTATCACTTTTATGCTGACACACAAATCTACCTCTCTGGCCCTGACATCACCATCCTACTATCCAGAATCCCACAATGCCCATCTTCCTCCTTCTCCTCTCATTTTCTAAAAATTAACATGGATAAAACAGAATTCATCATCTTTCCCCCATCTTGCAACTAATTGTACATGCCCTCATCATCTCCCACCTAGACTACTGCAACATTCTCCTCTGTGGCCTTCCATCTAGCACCCCTTTAATCTATCCTCTACTCTGCTGCGTGACTGATCCACCTCTCACCCTGTTACTCCT
Organism: Bufo bufo; assembly: GCF_905171765.1. NCBI lineage: Eukaryota > Metazoa > Chordata > Amphibia > Anura > Bufonidae > Bufo > Bufo bufo. The sequence goes on along the minus strand of NC_053389.1, from coordinate 684,048,211 downwards.
CTGCCTCTCCCCTCTGCCAATCCCTTCACTGGCTCCCCATTGCCCAACAAATCCAGTTCAAAATACTAACAAATACATACAAGGCCATCCACAACCTGTCCCCTCCCTACATCTCTGAGCTACTTTCCCGATACATTCCTACATGCAATCTCCGATCCTCACTAGACCTCCTTCTCTCCTATCCTCTTATCACCTCTTCCCACAATCGCCTCCAAAATTTTTCCCGTGCATCCAACACGCTCCGGAACTCGCTACCCCAACATATCAGACTCTTACCTACAGTGGAATCCTTCAAAAGAAAGCTAAAAATCCACCTCTTTAGACAAGCCTACAACCAGTGACCCTGCTGCCCCTATACCGCCATGACCAGCTTCACTCTCACCTACTGTGTCCTTCTCCCATACCATGTAGATTGTAAGCCCTCACGGGCAGGGCCCTCTCTCCTTCTGTACCAGTTTGTAATTCGTCTTGTTCATGCCTAGTGCAATTGTCTGTATTATGTATGTATACCCCTTTTCATATGTACAGCGCTACAGAATGAATGGCGCTTTAATAATAAATAATAATAGTGTAGGAAAACAAAAATGCAAACTGTATTACAATTGTGCAGGTCCCTTCTCTGCTACATTTATCTGCACAATTCACTGAACTAAAAGTTAAAGTTCAGCTTTACCAGAACATCTCTTATTTGCAACTAGATTAGCAAAATAACAAAAATATTTTTTAAACTGTAGTTTAATGTATTACAAAGATACAAAAAATAGAAAATGTATGTACAAAAGTAAAAATACATATGTACACAAACTACAACTGCTGCACAGCCAGAAAAGATTTATACAATGTATTATGTATATTTTAAGTGTTATTCACAAAGTGGATTTTCAAGTGTAAGTGTCCACTATACAAACTGGAGGTAGCCTATGAGTTAAAAGGGGTTTTCTGGGATTTTGATACTGGATGACCTGTCTTCAGGATAGGTTATCAATATCTGATGGGTGGGGGGCTGACAACACCTATCAGAGCCATACATTGTATAGTGGCTGTGCTTGGTATCACAGGTCAGTCTCATTCACTTCAATGGGGCTGAGCGCAATACCAAGCACAGCCACTATACAATGTACGGCGCTGTTCTTGGTAAGCACAGAGAAGGCTATGGCGATCACAGGGACACCAATGCCATCTCAAATAGCTGATTGGCGGGGGTCCTGGGTGGATCCCCACCAAACAGACAAAATTCCCGAAAATCCCTTTAACTGAACCATAAAGAAGCCAATGCATGAACCAAGATTTTGTAAGAAGTTGTGGTAAAATCATAACAAAATAATAATAATAATAATGTCTCAGCCGGGAAAATACAGACAGCACATTTACATGATACTGTACCTGTGGTAGACAGGTTGAGGGGCTAAGATATTAAAGACCTGCATGTCTACAGGTACCTAATACATTCTCACCTACTGCAGGCAGAAGCAATCTAAAGTAAGGCTGCTTTCACATGGCAGTAATATGGGTGCATGTATGCAATGCTGCTCCGTTCAACTCTTTGGAACTGCAGGAGATGGCCGTGTACAATTGCTTGGCTATCTCCTGCGGTGTTGTCTCACTTCAGCAAATGGCATTTATCATGTACAGAAAGTTAATACAAGGCACGTACCATATTTTTCCCTTTATAAGACACACTTTTCCCCCCAAAAAACTGGGAGGGAAATGGCAGTGCGTCTTATAAAGAGAAGGTTGCCATTTTTACATGGCTGACATAAATACATCGCCGGCCGCTATGCTGCACAGCACGGCTGGCGATGTATCAGAGCTCTATCGCGCGGGGTGGAAGGAGAGGCTGGAGGCCGGTAGCTGCGGTTTTGCTTGCGGCGGGGCCAGGTGCAGTCACTGTACTGCATTACACTGGGCCCCACTCACAGCAGTTTTTATATGTAAAGATTAGTCATGTAACCCTCAACAAGTGGCCCTGATTTTTAGTAGTAAGCACTATCAAGCTAGCAGGCAGACCGGCAGCGTCAAGTCACTGTCAGTCACGCTCCTCCCACTTCATTAATGAAGCTGGCGGAGCAGGAGCGTGACTGACTGAGTGACGTGACGCTGCCGGCCTGCCTGCTAGCTTGATAGTGCGTACTACTACGGACGATTACAGTACTTTAACAAAGCAGGGCCAAGGGTTACATGACTAATCTTTACAGATGAAGACTGCTGTGAGCGGGCCCAGTGTAATGGGGGTCACAGGGACATGACAAGACACAGAGGGGACCAGCATAAGATGCTATATACCCTCTGTGTCATCCACATATCCCCCCCTATAACAGTGTGTCATCAGCATATCCCCCCCTATAACACTGTCATCCACATATCCCCCCCTATAACACTGTCATCCACATATCCCCCCCTATAACACTGTCATCCACATATCCCCCCCTATAACACTGTCATCCACATATCCCCCCCTATAACACTGTCATCCACATATCCCCCCCTATAACACTGTCATCCACATATCCCCCCCTATAACACTGTCATCCACATATCCCCCCCTTTAACACTGTCATCCACATATCCCCCCCTATAACACTGTCATCCACATATCCCCCCCTATAACACTGTCATCCACATATCCCCCCCTATAACACTGTCATCCACATATCCCCCCCTATAACACTGTCATCCACATATCCCCCCCTATAACACTGTCATCCACATATCCCCCCCTATAACACTGTCATCCACAGATGCCCCCATAACAGTGCGTCATCCACAGATGCCCCCATAACAGTGCGTCATCCACAGATGCCCCCATAACAGTGCGTCATCCACAGATGCCCCCATAACAGTGCGTCATCCACAGATGCCCCCATAACAGTGCGTCATCCACAGATGCCCCCCTAACAGTGCGTCATCCACAGATGCCCCCATAACAGTGCGTCATCCACAGATGCCCCCATAACAGTGCGTCATCCACAGATGCCCCCATAACAGTGCGTCATCCACAGATGCCCCCATAACAGTGCGTCATCCACAGATGCCCCCATAACAGTGCGTCATCCACAGATGCCCCCATAACAGTGCGTCATCCACAGATGCCCCCATAACAGTGCGTCATCCACAGATGCCCCCATAACAGTGCGTCATCCACAGATGCCCCCATAACAGTGCGTCATCCACAGATGCCCCCATAACAGTGCGTCATCCACAGATCCCCCCCATAACAGTGCATCATCCACAGATCCCCCATAACAGTGCGTCATCCACAGATCCCCTCCATAACTGTCATGCACAGATCCCCCATAATAGTGTCATCCACAGACCACCATTAGTTCAAAACCCACCAAAAGAACACCATTTGGTTTAAAATGTTTTTTTTTTTATTATTATTTTCCTCCTCAAAAACCTAGGTGCATCTTATAAAGCGAAAAATACGGTACTAATGTAATGTGATTGTCCATATATCCTCCTTTGGCTTGATTCATTTTTCCATCACATTATACATTGCTCGTTTCCCGGGGGTTACAGCCATGCTGCAGCGCAGATACAAGGTGGCCAGGTTGGCAGTTGCTGTGCATGCGTGCCTATATGTACTCCCATGGTCCCAGCAACCAAAGAGGCCAGTGCTTTTTCCTACAGTGTACAAGCATGGCCACATCTGCTGGAATGTAGGGTGGCCATAACCCCTAGATATGAGCAGTGTATAATATGATGGAAAAATTAATCAAGCCAAAGCAGGCAATACTGACAATCACAATACATTAATAAGTGCCTTGTATTAACTTTCTCTACATAATAAATACCATTTGCTGAAGTGAGACAACCCCTTTAAATGGAGTGGCACTGTGCAAGTGTGACCACTGCTCCATTCAAACTGGAAAACACAAGCACCCCCTCCCCCCCACATTCTTGTGATCAGTGTGGGGTCCCAGTGGTCGGACCCTCACTGATCAGACACTTATCCTCTATCCTGTGGATAAGGGGATAAGTGTTTGCAAAAAGAGAACCAGCTGAATCCCTGTCAGAAGGAGGATTACCATAATGGCCTGGGAGCTTTCATAAGGCCCCAGTCTGCCATGACAACCGGTTGGCATGCTGCGATTTCGCTGCTTGGGGGGGAAGCCATTCAGTGGCGTATAGAGGGAGCTCCCTCTGCTAAAATGCCGGTCTCAAGGTGGCGTCCCATGGGTTAAATAACTGGGATCAGAGTTATCTCTGATCCTCATCGCTGCAGGCGTGTGTCAGCTGTACAACACAGCCAGCACTGAGTGTAAGGAACGAGTTCAGCTGCCGACCCAACTCCACGCTCCACGTCGTAAATGTACGTCAAATGTCAGGAAAGTGCTAAGTAAAGAGAATACAAATGCAAAAAAATCCAAAGCATCAGTACCCTGCAACCACCGGGAATCCATACATGCGATGAGAAGTCCATAATAATCAATCACATTATATGAACTGCATCTGCAACTTTGAACACTGGATAACTATATTTTACTTAACCCTAAACACTCCCAACAAATACTCAGTGGTTTTATGCAGTCTGTAGCCCTCTACTGCAGTGAGTACCTTCACACTTGTACAGGGCTAAAGTGGGTTTTTCCGCACATCAATCATCTCAACATTAGACATGAAAGGCATGACACCTATGTTACATCTACGAACATCTCTCCGAGCTTTGGGATGGTACATAGGAGTTCTCTGACAAACAGCTTCGCTTGGCTGTACCACTCTGGGATTCAGTGTTTCAATGACAGTTTCTCGGTGCCTAAGATCCTCTAGAGCAGTCTGTTCTTCAGAAGGCAGTGAGGAACGTCTCCATGTGGGTGGTAAAGGGACACGTATCAAATCTTCCCTTGGCCTCAGGTTTCGGTCAGGAGCCTGAATATTTAGGTCTACAGCAACATTGTTTTGCTCTTCTGTTGAACCAACTAAGGAGACTCGTCTATCTGTGCTGCTGGGAAGAGTTCTTCCATCACCTACAGTCACTGAAGAAAACAGCAGAAGATGAGTTTGCATACTATTAACATCAAGTGTCATGTCAAGCTTTAAGTAATCTCTTACCTTTCCCATGGGTTCCTTGAGGATTAACAGCCATTTTATTTAGTCTTTGACTCAGCTCCTGATGTGCCCACATATACCAGCCAAGTTCCTTCTCAAGCATCTGTATTCTACCTTCATACTGTCTCTTGCTACCAGCCAGCCCCTCACCCATTTGGTCTGAAAAGACAAAAATAAAATCATATATATCATCTTACCTTAGGTAAGAAAAGTATTGAAAAACTCAATATCACACTTTATCACTGAACCATTTGACATTCCTGAGATACTTCCTATAAAGGGTACATGTGAAGAAGATGGCACATTTTGGCGCTAAAATCTTTCTCTGACGAACCCTATTGACTAGAATGGAACCCGGTGGAGATCCAGCCTGTTTCCAGCATTAGTGCCAGGATTCATCTAGACCAGGGATGCCCAACCTGCCGGCCCTCCAGCTGTTGCAAAACTATAACTCCCAGCATGCCCAGACAGCCTATAGCTATCAGCCTACATCAGGGCATGGTGGGAGTTGTAGTTTTGCAACAGCTGGAGGGCCACAGGTTGAGCATCCCTGATCCAGACAATAACCTATTCTTGCAGCAAAAAGGCCAAGTACCATTAGAGTCCATGGGCTCCGAAGGAGAAAGGTATTATCTGGCTATGCCAGATACGATGAACTCCGTCAGGTTGTTCCTCTGCCAGAACAGCCGAAAGATTTTAGCACTAGTGTGAAAGAAGCCTTCCATGCGCAGTCTGAGCAGGCAATGATTGTGAAGGAACAGTCCTTTCCTGATAACTGCCAAGAACTGCATTCACATGCACAGTCACTTCCACTGTATGGGGATCAGCGATCAGTACTGCAATCGCTTGTCCTGAGACAGATCAATTGATTCTGGGAAGAAGATCAGTGTTTACACAGCACAATCTAATGCCCACAAATAATAATTTTGGTGTCAGCATAAAGATTATTTTGCCCGATGAACACGCATTTACTTACGGGGGGCAACTAATGGGAATGAGTGTTTGTACAAATATTCAATTCCGATAATCAGCCCGATAAGAGTCCTGTGTAAAGAGACCTCAAGATCTGCATGGTATTTATGCTGGAAAATTGGGTTTACCTGTTTATTTTCCTTACATAGTGCTGACATATTCCGCAGCACTTTACAGACATCATCATCACTTGTTGTCCCCAATGGGGCTCACAATCTAAATTCCCTATCGCTATGTCTTTGGAGTGTTGGAGGAAACCGGAGTACCCGAAGACAACCAACACAAACACAGGGCCATTTTTAGTTTTTTTTCCAGGGCAACTTTAAGTTCCCGGTCCTCCCCTGGCAAGGCACCAGTGCTAACCACTGAGCCACCATGCCAGTCATAATCTATGACAATGTGATTGCAGAATTAGAGCACATAATAAAAATAGTTGAGGAGTATGGGGACAAATGTTTGCACATTTGTAATGACAGTGGCCTTAGGTTTACAGAAAATAACTCCATGTAACGTTTTGCTATGGTTCTGTACTAAGCAGTGTCTACAACTTGGCACCTTGACACTGTTTCAGCAGGAGTTGTATGTTGCGTTCATGATCCTTTTGCTGCAAGGTAAGCTGACGATCCATTTCTAGGCGTTGCCGTTCCAACGCAACCTCAAGCCAGCATACCAGCTGGTGCTGCTCCTCCAACTTCATTTCCAGCTCTGAGAAGGAAATCTGTAATTTGTGCTCCTCCTCACGCAGTGTAACTACCTGCAGAAAACAATAAAAGGTACATTTATCTAATGTTGTATGCCACTATTGTGGCACATGCCATATTTGTGGCATAATCTGTGACTTCTCTGTTATCTTCTCTTGCTGCTTTAAAAAAAAAAAAAAGGCGAGAATAGTGGGCAGGACTTAGCGACCGAGCTACTGATTTACAAATGGCAGAAATCAGCGTAAATTATAGTTCAAATCTATGTCATCTCATGGAGTAGATTGGAATTTCTGATGCACAGACTGCCAGGGGATGCTCCAAATTTATTAAGAGGCCCGTTCGTCTTAATCGATATGGCGCATTCTGTGCCAACATTATAGTAAGACTGGATTTTGTACATTCAATCTCAGTATATTTGCCTCAAGGTGTCTTAAGAATGGGCCCATCAATTTTGAATACCGGTAGTTTGCTAAACTACAGTCATTTGGTTGGCCTAAGCCTGTGATGGCTAACCTCCGGCACTCCAGCCGTGGTAAAACCACAACTCCCAAGATGTACACTTACTTGGCTGTACTCAGAACTCCATAGAAATGAATGGAGCATGCTGGGAGTCGTAGTTTCACCACAGCTGGAGAGCCAGAGGTTGCCATCACTGGCATAAGCTGTGACTCTTAAATGTAACTTATAACAAGTGATTTAAACTGGCTTAAGAGGTCCATAATATAACAAGCATTTTTAAGAAGTCAGACAAATTTTTGATGAATAAACCATAAAGATTGTAAGATCATTTGGAATATCCATGATAAGTTTTTTTTTATCTATGGTCAGCTATAGATTTAAAGGGAATCTGTCACCAGAATCATCACCATTAAACTAAAACTATTGTCTTGCAGCACTTACTACCTCCTTTCCAGATGCGCTTTTCTTTCCTTGCTTCTTGGCTTTTATCTTGCAAAAATTCTCTTTATTCCTTATGCAAATGAGCTAGTTAGGTGCCCAGAGGAGCGTTATTTTTGTTCAAAGGCGCTCAGGAACACGCCCATTGAGTGCCCAGGCCCGCCCTCCAGCAGAGCCCAAGCACGCCTCTCCTCGGCTCATACTCGACACCCCCGGCAGCGCCGTTGTCCCCCCCTCTGTATCACTAACAGCAGAGAACCTCGTCCACCCATGCCTTCAGCGTCACTGACAAATCTCGCCGTGATCTTCCAGCAGAGGATGAAACAGTCACTGGGCTCGGCACATGCCCAGTGAAACATTTGAGGCTGATTTCCTCAGTTGAACCGGAAAAATGGAGGCGCAGGCAGTGTTCGGAACTGAGGGCATCAGCCTCAAATGTTTCACTGGGCATGCACCCAACCCAGTGACGGTTTCATCCTCTGCTGGAAGAGCGCGGCGAGATTTGTCAGTGACAATGAAGGCAAGGGTGGGCGGGGTTCTCTGCTGTTAGTGATATAGAGGGGGGGACAACGGCGCTGCTGGGGGTGTAGAGTATGAGCCGAGGAGAGGCGTGCTTGGGCTCTGCTGGAGGGCGGGCCTGGGCACTCAATGGGGGTGTTCCTGAGCGCCTTTGAACAAAAATAACGCTCCTCTGGGCACCTAACTGGCTCATTTGCATAAGGAATAAAGTGGATTTTTGCAAGATAGAAACCAAGCAGCAAGGAAAGAAAAGCACATCTGGAAAGGAGGTAGTAAGTGCTGCAAGACAATAGTTTTAGTTTAATGGTGATGATTCTGGTGACAGATTCCCTTTAAGAGAAGACACAAACGTAAGATGTCTTGGTTCTGGGACCCCCCAACAGGATTCTCAAGACAATCTACTCATATCCATTTTATCCAGGCCCTCACCAATAACATAATAATAGTCTATCCTAAAGATAGGCCCTCACTGTATAGCTTCAGTCTGAATGGCAAAATCTGACACCTGGATTCTAGAATCTGAATATGTATATTCCATTTGCAATAACACATTCAAACATTTCTTCCAGACACATGGATGCATACCTTGTCAAAATATTTGCAGAGCAGAGCCCGAGTTTCCGAAGACGACAGATAACTAAGCTTTGCCATGAGGTTCATCTCACACTGGGAAAGCAGGCTGGCGGAGGCACGGACAACCCGCTGTCTGCGAGTAATGGATTCATTCTTGTATTCAATTGCAGCATCGAGCGCTTCTATGGCCTCATCCAACTGGAACAGGATCCTCTCTTCCTAAACAGGGAGAAGAGAAAGGAGTGACTACACAGAACATGACACTGAATAAAAACTGTCATTATTATCATCGTCGACTCAGGTGTTCAAGATCACACAAGAAATATCATTGTTCCATTTACATTTTTTTACTAAACCACGTAAACTATAAAAACATGAAGGAGAATGGAGTTTACAGTAGAATAAAAAGTGAATCAAATAGCCATAGGTGCTTATGGGCACAAGACAAAAGATAGGTGGTTGTCCGCTTAGGACAATACCTTTGTCCGTTGATAAGCTGATCACCAGTTTGGACCCCTAGCGAGCAGCTACAAATCTGTGGGCTAACCCAGCAGCAAATATTCAGTACCCCCCCTGCAGCACGACAATAGGTAAAATTAAGCATGACAATGGAACGGGATGTCCAGAGGGATATACACTCTGTGTAACCATTCTGCTCTCTGGCTAAGACCTCATGCACACAACTGTATGTATTTTGCAGTCTTCAAAATGCAGATCCGCAAAGATACGTATTACGTCCGTGTTGCATCTGCTTTCTTTTGCGGACCCATTGACTTCAGTGGGTCTGTGGTTCACATTTTGCGGTCAAGAATAGGACATGTTCTAACTTTTTGTGGAATGAACATACGGATAAAACACGGATCATCCATGTTCTTTCCGCATCCATATGTGCAGTCCGCAAAAGATAGAACATGTCTTATACTGGACTGCAAAATGCAGACCACAGACCCACTGAAGTCAATGGGCCATAACAAAATAAAACGGATTCTTGGAAAAAAATAAATAAATAAAATACGGAAAAATCCAGCACATGAACTACGGAAAAAATCCATTCTCTTTATTATAACCCTTTAAAACTCCATGAGCTGATCAGAAAAGTTTTACGGTCTAAGCGCTTCGACAATCTGTTTTATTCATGACCACACTGTGTAGCCAAATCTTCTGGTTTAAAAAACCCTTCACCCACCTCAGACACTCCTCCATTACCATGTGTGAATAATCACCAAATTGGAATTGGGGGGGGGGGGGGGAGGGGTTTGGTGACATCATAAAATACAAAACTCCTTGCAAAGACAAGCTTCTACAAAAGGAAAAATGAATCAACACTCACATACAGTCGTACAGAATACAGATCAATATTCAAAGATGAGATTGTGTCTATTATTCATGCCCTTTGGAATCCTGGTATGCAATAAGAAGATCCAAAAAGATTCCCCATTATAAAGCAGTCTCTAGACCTCCTCCTTGCAATGTTTTTTTAAACCCTTTCAATACCAGTGACTCCAACCTCTATGTACGTCTCTAAAATGTCGAGACTACCTTCAAGTTTGAGATGTCTGAAAGGTGTTTCCTAAGGCTACTTTCACACCTGCGTTAGCTGCGGATCCGTTTGGTATCTGCACAGACGGATCCGCACCTATAATGCAAACGCTTAGATCCGTTCAGAACGGATCCGTTTGCATTACCATGAAAAAAAAAAACTGATCCGTCCCCATAGACTTACATTGTAAGTCAGGACGGATCTGTTTGGCTCCGCATCGTCAGACGGACATCAAAACACTGCAAGCAGCGTTTTGGTGTCCGCCTCCAGAGCGGAATGGAGGCTGAACGGAGCCAAACAGACGCATTCTGAGCGGATCTTTATCCATTCAGAATGCATTGGGGCTGAACTGATCCGTTTTGGGCCGCTTGCGAGAGCCCTGAAACGGATCTCACAGGCGGACCCAGAAACACCAGTGTGAAAGTAGCCTTACTCTGGTTTTCAAACTGTTTGAAGTGCAACCCACATATTGAACGTTACAGCTGCTGCAGGTGGCTAAATACGGTAAATCACATTAGGCACACTGTGGTGATGGATCATGTGATTGGACCATGTGATGAGCTCAGTGACGTCCCACAGGTCCTTTAGCCGGCAGCTCATGATTAAAGAAGTAAGAAGAGACCGGCAGCTACGTGATCAAGAGAAGAAGGTGAGTTAATTATTTTTTAACCCTCAATTGACCACATACTATGCATTCTGTATTAAAGAATGCTATTATTTTCCCTTATAACCATGTTATAAGGGAAAATAATAACATCTACACAACACAGAACCCAAACCTGAACTTCAGTGAAGAAGTTCGGGTCTGGGTACCACAGTCTGTTTTTTATCACGCGCGTGCAAAACGCATTGCACCCGTGCGATAAAAACTGAACAACGGAACGCAATCGCAGTCAAAACTGACTGCAATTGGGTACCTACTCGCGTGGGTTTGCCGCAACGCATCCGGACATGCTCGTGTGAACTCAGCCTAACACAAGCAATGTGATTTATTTAGCCACCTGCAGCAGCTGTAACGTTCAATGTGTGTGCTGCACTTCAAACAGTTTGAAAACCAGAGTAAGGAAACACCTTTCAGACATCTCAAACTTGAAGGTAGTCTCGAAATTTTAGAGACGTACATAGAGGTAACACAGCAGATCTTGAAGTCACTGGTATTGAAAGGGTTTAAAAAACATTGCAAGGAGGAGATCTAAAGAGACTGCTTTATAATGGGGAGTCTTTTTGGATCTTCTTATTGCATACCAGGATTCCAAAGGGCATGAATAATAGACACAATCTCATCTTTGAATATTGATCTGTATTCTGTACGACTGTATGTGAGTGTTGATTCATTTTTCCTTTTGTAGAAGCTTGTCTTTGCAAGGAGTTTTGTATTTTATGATGTCACCAATCCCCTCCTGCCCCCCCCCCCCCCCCCCCAATTCCAATTTGGTGATTATTCACACATGGTAATGGAGGAGTGTCTGAGGTGGGTGAAGAGTTTTGTTAAACCAGAAAATTTGGCTACACAGTGTGGTCATGAATAAGGCTACTTTCACACTAGCGTTTTTGCTAGATCCGGCAGGGTCCAGCAAAAACGCTTCCGTTACTGATAATGCAACCGTCTGCATCCGTTATGAACGGATCCGGTTGTATTATCTTTAAAATTGCCAAGACGGATCCGACATTACCCCCATTGAAAGTCAGATTATCAGAAAGTCTATTGTGGCAGAGAAAACTGATCCGTCCCCATTGAGTTGCATTGGGGGTAATGCTGGATCCGTCTTGCTCTGCATCCCAGGACGGAAAGCAAAATACAACATGTTGCGGTTTGCTCTCCGGTCTGGGAACGCAACTAAACAGAATGAAATGCATTTTGGAGCGTTTTGTTCAGTTTTGTCCCCATAGACACTGAATGGGGACAAAACTGAAGCGTTTTTTTTCCCGGTACTGAGCCCCTATGACGGAACTTAATACCGGAAAACTTAAACGCTAGTGCGAAAGTACCCCAAGGCCTCTTTCACACGGGCGTGTCTGGATTAGGTCCGGATGCGTCCCGATGTATTGCGGCAAACCCGCGCGAGTAGGAACGCAATTGCAGTGAGTTTTGACTGCGATTGCGTTCCGATGTTCAGTTTTTATCGCGCGGGTGCAATGTGTTTTGCACGCGCGTGATAAAAAACCGACTGTGGTACCCAGATCCGAACTTCTTCACAGAAGTTCAGGTTTGGGTTAGTTGTAGTGTAGATTGTATTATTTCCTGTTATAACATGGTTATAAGGGAAAATAATAGCTCATGGTTGCTAGGTGACGATCGGGATGGGGACCCGATCATCATTATTATTTCCCCTTATAACATGGTTATAAGGGAAAATAATAGCTTTCTGAATACAGAATGCATAGTAAAATAGGGCTGGAGGGGTTAAAAAATAAAATGTAACTCACCTTAATCCACTTGTTCGCGCAGCCCAGCTTCTCTTCTGTCTTCATCTGTGAGAAATAGGACCTTTGATGACGTCACTGCGTTCATCACATGGTCCATCACCATGGTGATGGATCATGTCATGAGCGTAGTGACGTCATCAAAGGTCCTATTTCTCACAGATGAAGACAGAAGAGATGCCGGCTGCGCGAACAAGTGGATTAAGGCGAGTTACATTTTATTTTTTAACCCCTCCAGCCCTATTTTACTATGCATTCTGTATTCAGAAAGCTATTATTTTCCCTTATAACCATGTTATAAGGGGAAATAATAATGATGATCGGGTCCCCATCCCGATCGTCACCTAGCAACCATGAGTAAAAATCGCACCGCATCCGCACTTGCTTGCGGATGCTTGCGATTTTCACGCAACCCTATTCATTTGTATGGGGCCTGCGTTACGTGAAAAACGCACAAAGAGGAGCATGCTGCGATTTTCACGCAACGCACAAGTGATGCGTGAAAATCACAGCTCGTGTGCACAGCCCCATAGAAATTAATGGGTCAGGATTCAGTGCGGGTGCAATGCGTTCAACCCGCGCAGAATACTCACCCGTGTGAAAGGGGCCTAAGACAGATTGTTGAAACGTGTAGACCGTAAAGCTTTCTGATCAGCTCATGGAATTTTAAAGGATTATAATAAAGAGAATGGATTTTATCCATAGTGAATGTGTTTTTTTTGTGAAAGTGTTTCCCTGATCCAGGTTCCTTGCACGCCTATGGAGTGGAACAGGTGAGCTGGATATATTTTGCTATAAAATAAAGCAAATGCAACATGAATGTCATCCGTATTTTGCAGATCCACATTTTGTGGACCGCAAAATACATACGATCATGTGCATAAAGGAGTTTTCCAGGAGTACAGTACTGATGGTCAATCCTTAGTATAGGTTATCAATATCAGATCAGTGGGGTCAGACACTTGCCGCTAGTCCCATTCAATACAATATGCAGCACATCTGTTACTAGTGTAGGGTCTGCAGGTGTGAGGACTACAGCACTCACCCAAACACTGTGGACCCTTCCAACAGCCGATCGTCGGTTTCCAAGAATCCGACCCCTACCAATATGATATGGATAGCCTATCCTACAGGTAGGCAATCAATATTGTAATCCCATAAAACAGATTAGACTATAGTGTGAAGACTTGTTATTAATGGCATCAAACCCCACAGAACATATACTAAAGAAAACCACCTCAGCCGAAAGTAGGTTGCCTTGGCGTAGCTTATCATCTATGTCCACCCTCTGCTTTAACAGCAGCTCCTTCTCGTGTCTCAGATTGTTGATTTCATCTCGTATACGTTGCTGGTCACAAGCGCTGCCCTGGCGAAGCTGACCATTTTTTTCTGACAACTCCTTCTCTAAATCTTCAATGCGGCTAGACACCCTGACAATATCGTTGCTCAAAGCCTAAACGTTGCAGAAAAGACCAATCAAAAATAAGAACAATTTGTTTTACAGAAAAACACAGTGCCAACACAATTGTATAATGTTTGAACAGAGATACATTGTCTGTCATTGAATTAGAAGCAGAACACATGACATCGTGATCATTGTCAATAGACAGCTCTTTCAAATGAGGCAAAAAATATATATATTCACAAGTCATATAATATACTAGAAAAAAACAAAACACACACACACACACACACACTGCATTATAAAGGCTCTTTCACACTTGCGTTGTCCGGATCAAATGCGTTCAGTGTTACTATCGCAGCCAGGACGCTATTAAAGTCCTGGTTGCCATAGTAGTAGTGGGGAGCAGTATACTTACCGTCCGTGCGGCTCCCGGGGCGCTCCAGAATGACATCAGAGCGCCCCATGCGCATGGATGACGTGCCCATGCGATCCCGTCATCCATGCGCGTGGGGCGCCCTGACGTCACTCTGGAGCGCCCGGGGAGCCGCACGGACGGTAAGTATACTGCTCCTCCGCTCCCCACTACACTTTACCATGGCTGCCAGGACTTTAGCGTCCCGGCAGCCATGGTAACCATTCAGAAAAAGCTAAACGTTGGATCCGGCAATGCGCCGAAACAACGTTTAGCTTAAGGCCGGATCCGGATTAATGCCTTTCAATGGGCATTAATTCCGGATCCGGCCTTGCGGCAAGTGTTCAGGATTTTGGCCGGAGCAAAAAGCGCAGCATGCTGCGGTATTTTCTCCGGCCAAAAAACGTTCCGGTCCGGAACTGAAGACATCCTGATGCATCCTGAACGGATTTCTCTCCATTCAGAATGCATTAGGATAAAACTGATCAGGATTCTTCCGGCATAGAGCCCCGACGACGCAACTCTATGCTGGAAGAAAAGAACGCAAGTGTGAAAGAGCCCTAAGAATGACACTATTAGTTTGACATGAATAAATCATTTTCTGCCATTTTCATGCAAGGGTGGGAAATGTACAATAGCAAATTATTATAATACATGCATTTTTCACCAAGGACTTGTGTGTACATAATTGGGGTGAAGCTCTCCCCTGGTAAGTAGCATCTTCTTGTACAAACTGTCTGCTCACAAGTAATGACCGTAAGGAGAAATGTAGCTACAAATAAATCAGAGAGGAGATGAATGATTATCTATAAGTAGTGTGTACTGTATAAGTGGATATTGCCAACCATTGATGTGGATGGACTAATGGCTTTGTGAACGAACGTGGCAAGTGCCAGCATTGAAGGTGTAGCCATCATCATTTTGGGATAGGAGTATCTGTATATGGGACTTGTGCATTACACAGAATTGTGCGGCTTTACACCGAGGTGTACCAAAACACCAAAGGTGTTTTGATATATGGGAATATTTCCTCAGAGTATTAGAGGGCATGTATGTCATTTGAGCCCTTTGTATGTTTTATAGATTTTAGGGGTTGTGTTTTAGTAATAATAAAGTGTGCATCATTTTCATCAAGTGTACCCCTTTTGAGTGTGCCCCTTCTTTTCTGTTTGGCATTTACGTGGTGATTTTGGTCCTGAGGGTGGGACCTGATGGTGTCCACCTTATCCATACGGTGAGAGGGTGAGCCGCTGAATCTTTTAGATTTATAAGTGGATATTGTGGCTGGTACTTCATGTGGGATCCAATGCACAGAAGAAAAAATGGCCGAACCCTGTCTTATGGACAGCAAATGCTGGAGGAAAGAAGGATCCTGATGGACTTTATCACGCCAGCATCTTTGTTCCTACAGGAGATAAGCCCCTGCCTGAGATATCTGGCAGTGGCTTAAGACTGTATTACACAGCCCAATGTGGCAGACGACTGTCGGGAGGGAAGCAGTCCCTCCCAGCAATCGCCTGCTTGCTAGCGGAGGAGACCGCTGCTATTACATGCATCGCTATGTCATCCCTATGCTGTATAGTGGTTTGCCAGCGGCAGATTGTTATTTGTTGTGCATTTTCATACGTATACAATAACCAAAATGAATGCTCATCTCATTGCCTTTAAGAATAAAATCAGCCTGAACCAAAGTTCTATTATGTGGCTGATGAAGCCAAGATGAGTTCATGGCAAGTTCAGTTTATATAAAAATAATTGTGAACATAAACAGACATTGTATTTAAAAGTTATTGCTAAGGTTATGGGTTTATCTATGGGGAGTATACCAACTTCCTAAGACATGTCTGTCTGGAGGGAACAAGGTTGTTTCATGGATAAGCCATGACGTGATAAGGATTCATATTCTTGAGGCACACCTGCTGTATGAGGTTCAATTTATATATTCATAATTATATTATATATATATATATCTCTGTATGGTATATTTAGTTTATAACATATTTCAATCATTAATTCATATAATGTGTTATCTATGTGTAACAATGTATCGATTTATATATATGTTATACCATGTATTTATCATTTAGAAGGTATTGTAGAAGGTACAGAAACATTGAAGTAAGTTTATGTTAATTGGATTTCTGAGAAGAGTAAATGTTATTTCAAAACAATAGTTATTCATGGATGTAGATAAGTGAAATGTACAAATTCCGATGCCAAGCATTAAAGCCGTTATATAAAATTTTCATCAAGTCAACCAATATATATTAAAAAAATAGAAGACAGCCAACTCCAACAAGTCCAGGATATAGGTAATTAAAAGTGTCAGGAAAAGACCTTACTCAATGATGTATATTAAGGTCAAGGAAGTCATGTGAACGTATTATTAGATATTTAGTTTTAATGCTTAAAAGTTGTGATGTTCATCTGCAGTACCGCAGTGCCATCTGGAGGCAGATGGACAATATTATATTTCATTATTTGTTCTTTACCATATTAGGAGTTAATATGACATCATGGTGTTATTAGCATGCGAATACACCCACCTTACCTGATTGGGAATCCCTAATCTAAAGGGGATGATTCTTAGATAAAGGGGGGAATAATTACTCGTGTGCGGAGCAGCAAGGGAGATCCAGATAGATCCATATTAAGCCATAGATCCATCCATCCATTCAATCAAAAAGAAAACTTTACCAGAAGAAACTTAGATGATTTTTTGGATTACTAGGAAAGTTCTTCAGAACTGGTCCCATCTGAACTCTGTCTACCTTTGACCCGGTAACGTATATTTGTGTTTACTACTCGTGATATTAATAAGATATTTCTCTCGGTATATAGCCAAGAGTTCCCATACTGTGGGAATATATAGTGTTAGGCGTCTCCATAATGCTGATTATTCTCTTAGCAAAGATGCATATTGTTAATGGAAGATCTGACATTATTTGAAAAGAGGACTAAACCCTTGGAAAGTTATTTTCCTTAGTCTGATTGCCGAGCTGCATATTTTATCATATTAATATCATATATTTTTGATTGGTCATAGGAAAACAGAGTCAAGGGATAACAGTTATTTTCCTGTATAATCCGTGTTTTATTGCTATAGCCTGTTTGATAACAGAAGATCCTAAGTTTCTCTTGGTATACGAGTCTGTTTGTTAAAATAATAAACGATTATATATTTTGCATATACAATTGTCCCTTTGTTTCACTGCTTGCACAAATCAAATTAAGATACTTGATAAAAAGAACTTAGAGGAGTGTTTATGTCTGCCCGAAGGATAATCTAATTTTATGGTTTTTTTTTATCCTCTCTTTTATATGAAGATTCTTTTTATATAGAAGATATATGACATATTAGTTAGCACATGGAATTACAAAACATTTTTCATTGACCGATTGAATCTGGTAGTACACAAATGGATCTCAAGAGAAGTCCTAAGGTGTCCAAACACATTAACTGGTGACTGAAGTTACAACTTCAGACCTCCCCATAAACATGGTTTGAACAAGTGTGTATATGTCTGCAATAGAAAGAGAGGAGAAAAGTGTTGCCAGAGACTTCTGGCTGCGGCTTATCTCCCAAGAAAAACACAGATCAGGTGCTGAAATTCAATGCACTCGATCCTTCTCTACTTGGACAGATTAGGTCATGAGCTTCTATAAGACTGTCAGCTGGTCCGACAGAAAATGATGGGTTTGGCTGAGTCTAATGTGTATGGGGGCCTTTAGCGATGTAATAAGTTGTGATAATGAAAAAAGAAATAAAAATCTCATCTTCCTTATACATTAGAAACATTTTTTTTTTATAATCAACCATAATTAAGTGCTCTGTAGCATCTACTTCTTTCTTAAGAACTTCACTTTTATATTTATAAAGGTTCTTAAGAGCCCATTCTTACTGATCCAATTTCTTAGTGTTGACAGTTACTCATTAGCATAGTTGATAAGCGAGAGTTCACTTCTTTGTTAATGTCAAGAATTAAGCCGACATATCAGTTCTGTTCAATGAACAAAGATGATGAATGTCCCGATCCTAATAATCCCAAATCTCACCTGGCTGGATCGAAGCCTTTTGATCTCCAAATCATTCTTCTCCTGTAGGAGTGCTTCTCTTTTAAACAATATACCTTCCTTTTTCTTGAGCTCCTCTTCTAACTCATCCAAGGCACGGCGCTGCTCAAGTACCTTATCAATTTCACCATCCAGCCATTTTTTCTGCTCTTCAATTTTCTATCAACACATAAGACATAGATGACATATGTCCAGGAAGATGTGGATGCTAAAAAGCAAGATTTCTCAGAGCAGTTTTAAGAATGGTTAATGTATTGAAGTAAAAAAAATAAAAAAAATTATTTTGCCTCCGATTCACAAAAAAGAAAAAAAGAAGAAGAAGAATGCACAACAGATAAGTACAGTGAGTAGTGAACAATTACCTAGCCCCCTGGGATGAGGCCAGCTCTGTTCTAGCAGAGAGCATGAAATCCGCTCAGCCTACCTGCTGCTGCTCCAGACTGATAACTGATCCATTGCTCCCACTTCTTCTCTTCCTTTGAAAAGCTGCAATTTCCTCCGTTTTGATCCTCAGTATCTTTTGTTGTTGTTCATGCTTCAACTCCAGCTCCTAAAGACAAGGCAGGCGATCTTTTGTTAATTGGACTCCTTCCTACCTAACCACCCGCTGGGCTATTCTAGGCCCACTTTGCATTTCTTACCACAACAAGGAAACTGGACCCTTTTAAAAAAAAAAAGACAAAAGGATAACTTTGCGTTCTGTAGTGATTAACTGTACATCATGTTTGCCCTGCAGATGTCTTCAGTATGTCTTGCAGATTAAGGATGCTTTTTAAACCCTTTATTAATATAGGTTCTTGTCTAAATGACTGTACTAAAAGTGTGTGTATATATGTCGCTGTACAAACGAACGCAGTCACCTTCACCCTGTGTCTTCTTTTCTGCATCTCACTCTGCAGACGCCGCTTCTGATCGGTCTCTTCTTTCAGCTTCTTTTGTAGCTGTCCTTGCTGCTGTTTCATTTGCAAGATGTTTTTCTCAAGTTCTTGAACACGTCTCACGCTCTGGACAGGGAGTGAAGCCAATTTTTCTGTTGCTCGTTTCTTCTCTTTAAGAACCTGTGCGGATGAGAAGAATAGAAAGTGCATTTAGCGTGCATGTTAATTCCAACTATCAGTGCATAAGTACCCATCTCAGGGTCCTGGCCCTCCCCCATTCTCAGAGCAGAGGTAACCACAAAAGGGCAGGCCGTCACTCTCAATTAGGGTAACTTCAGAGGCGGCAATGTAATCAAATTGCGGATCTAATGGCTATTGTGCTGCAATATCCGGAAGTGTTAACATGCAGATTTTGCATAAGCTTCACCATGGATTTCATCCTAGGCACTGCAAAAGATGAAGTCTGCTGTGAAAATATGTGGCCTTTCTACACAAGAATGAGTAGGAATGCCAATCCGGAAATCCACTAGCTTCAATTTCCATGATCATTTTTTACACTACATTTAACCACCTCCGGACCGCCTAACGCAGGATCGCGTTCCGGAGGTGGCAGCTCTGCGCACAGTCACGCATATATGCGTCATCTCGCGAGACGCGAGATTTCCTGTGAACGCGCGCACACAGGCGCGCGCGCTCACAGGAACGGAAGGTAAGAGAGTTGATCTCCAGCCTGCCAGCGGCGATCGTTCGCTGGCAGGCTGGAGATGTGTTTTTTTTAACCCCTAACAGGTATATTAGACGCCGTTTTGATAACAGCGTCTAATATACCTGCTACCTGGTCCTCTGGTGGTCCCCTTTGTTTGGATCGACCACCAGAGGACACAGGTAGCTCAGTAAAGTAGCACCAAGCACCACTACACTACACCCCCCCCCCCGTCACTTATTAACCCCTTATTAGCCCCTGATCACCCCATATAGACTCCCTGATCACCCCCCTGTCATTGATTACCCCCCTGTCATTGATCAACCCCCTGTAAAGCTCCATTCAGACGTCCGCATGATTTTTACGGATCCACTGATAGATGGATCGGATCCGCAAAACGCATCCGGACGTCTGAATGAAGCCTTACAGGGGCATGATCAATGACTGTGGTTATCACCCCATATAGACTCCCTGATCACCCCCCTGTCATTGATTACCCCCCTGTCATTGATCAACCCCCTGTAAAGCTCCATTCAGATGTCCGCATGATTTTTACGGATCCACTGATAGATGGATCGGATCTGCAAAACACATACAGGCGTCTCCCTGGAGCCTTCCAGGGGGGGTGATCAATGACTGTGGTGATCACCCCATATAGACTCCCTGATCACCCCCCTGTCATTGATCACCCCCCCTGTCATTGATCACCCCCCCTGTCATTGATCACCCCCCTGTAAGGCTCCATTCAGACATTTTTTTGGCCCAAGTTAGCGGAATTATTTTTTTTTTTTCTTACAAAGTCTCATATTCCACTAACTTGTGTCAAAAAATAAAATCTCACATGAACTCACCATACCCCTTACGGAATCCAAATGCGTAAAATTTTTTAGACATTTATATTCCAGACTTCTTCTCACGCTTTAGGGCCCCTAGAATGCCAGGGCAGTGACCCCACATGTGACCCCATTTCGGAAAGAAGACACCCCCACGTATTCCGTGAGGGGCATATTGAGTCTATGAAAGATTGAAATTTTTGTCCCAAGTTAGCGGAACGGGAGACTTTGTGAGAAAAAAATTAAAAATATAAATTTCCGCTAACTTGTGCCAAAAATTTTTTTTTTATATGAACTCGCCATGCCCCTCATTGAATACCTTGGGGTGTCTTCTTTCCAAAATGGGGTCACATGTGGGGTATTTATACTGCCCTGGCATTCTAGGGGCCCCAAAGCGTGAGAAGAAGTCTGGTATCCAAATGTCTAAAAATGCCCTCCTAAAAGGACTTTGGGGACCTTTGCGCATCTAGGCTGCAAAAAAGTGTCACACATCTGGTATCGCCGTACTCAGGAGAAGTTGGGGAATGTGTTTTGGGGTGTCATTTTACATATACCCATGCTGGGTGAGAGAAATATCTTGGTCAAATGCCAACTTTGTATAAAAAAAATGGGAAAAGTTGTCTTTTGCCAAGATATTTCTCTCACCCAGCAAGGGTATATGTAAAATGACACCCCAAAACACATTCCCCAACTTCTCCTGAATACGGCGATACCACATGTGTGACACTTTTTTGCAGCCTAGGTGGGCAAAGGGGCCCATATTCCAAAGAGCACCTTTAGGATTTCACAGGTCATTTACCTACTTACCACACATTAGGGCCCCTGGAAAATGCCAGGGCAGTATAACTACCCCACAAGTGACCCCATTTTGGAAAGAAGACAGACACCCCAAGGTATTCCGTGAGGGGCATGGCGAGTTCCTAGAATTTTTTATTTTTTGTCACAAGTTAGTGGAAAATGCTGATTTTTTATTTTTTTTTTTTTTTTTCATACAAAGTCTCATATTCCACTAACTTGTGACAAAAAATAAAAACTTCCATGAACTCACTATGCCCATCACGAAATACCTTGGGGTCTCTTCTTTCCAAAATGGGGTCACTTGTGGGGTAGTTATACTGCCCTGGCATTCTAGGGGCCCAAATGTGTGGTAAGGAGTTTAAAATCTAATTCTGTAAAAAATGACCTGTGAAATCCGAAAGGTGCTCTTTGGAATATGGGCCCCTTTGCCCACCTAGGCTGCAAAAAAGTGTCACACATCTGGTATCTCCGTACTCAGGAGAAGTTGGGGAATGTGTTTTGGGGTGTCATTTTACATATACCCATGCTGGGTGAGAGAAATATCTTGGCAAAAGACAACATCTCTTTTTTTTTTATACAAAGTTGGCATTTGACCAAGATATTTATCTCACCCAGCATGGGTATATGTAAAATGACACCCCAAAACACATTCCTCAACTTCTCCTGAATACAGAGATACCAGATGTGTGACACTTTTTTGCAGCCTAGGTGGGCAAAGGGGCCCATATTCCAAAGAGCACCTTTCGGATTTCACAGGTCATTTACCTACTTACCACACATTTGGGCCCCTAGAATGCCAGGGCAGTATAACTACCCCACAAGTGACCCCATTTTGGAAAGAAGAGACCCCAAGGTATTTCGTGATGGGCATAGTGAGTTCATAGAAGTTTTTATTTTTTGTCACAAGTTAGTGGAATATGAGACTTTGCAAGAAAAAAAAAAAAAAAAAAAAAAAAAAAAAAAAACATCATTTTCCGCTAACTTGTGACAAAAAATAAAAAGTTCTATGAACTCACTATGCCCATCAGCGAATACCTTAGGGTGTGTACTTTCCGAAATGGGGTCATTTGTGGGATGTTTGTACTGTCTGGCCATTGTAGAACCTCAGGAAACATGACAGGTGCTCCGAAAGTCAGAGCTGCTTCAAAAAGCGGAAATTCACATTTTTGTACCATAGTTTGTAAACGCTATAACTTTTACCCAAAGCATTTTTTTTTTTACCCAAACATTTTTTTTTTTATCAAAGACATGTAGAACAATAAATTTAGCGCAAAATTTATATATGGATCTCGTTTTTTTTGCAAAATTTTACAACTGAAAGTGAAAAATGTCATTTTTTTGCAAAAAAATCGTTAAATTTCAATTAATAACAAAAAAAGTAAAAATGTCAGCAGCAATGAAATACCACCAAATGAAAGCTCTATTAGTGAGAAGAAAAGGAGGTAAAATTCATTTGGGTGGTAAGTTGCATGACCGAGCAATAAACGGTGAAAGTAGTGTAGGTCAGAAGTGTAAAAAGTGGCCTGGTCTTTCAGGGTGTTTAAGCACTGGGGGCTGAGGTGGTTAAATAGGGTTTTGACAACCCAATCTGTACATTATGTCAATGACACGCACTTGCACTTTGCTCTCAGCAGCTGCTATCTTCTTGCGGCACTCTTGCACCTTGCATTTTTCAACTGGATCTCGAGTCTCTTTCCCTTCGAGCTCCTGCAGCTGGCGCTGGTTCTCGCTAACTTCCATCCGCGCCTGTTCTGCCTCAGCCTCCAGCTCAGATATCTTCATACAGTACTGCTTATTCATAGCTTGAGCTTCTCTACCTGTAACCAAACGTAATGTCAATCAAAACATTTTAAAACATCTAGTTTGGTTTTATTAAAAGAATATATGATTAATCCTGCAAAAAAGAAGCCCACATACGGCTACATCAATGGAGAAAAGAAAAAGAAAAAGATGGCTCTTTAAATGCAGCAAAATAAGAACTATTTTTTTTCCATAAAATGTCTTGCTATGGTGGAAAAGTGGTAAAACATAACAAAACTATGCATATTTAATATTGCCGTTATTGTATCAACCCATAGAATTAAGGTAATTTGTTATTTCTGTTTCGCAGTGGAAGGCATAATTTAAAACAGAAGAATAGCGGAATTGCAGTTTTTTTTCCCGACAGTCCTTACCCCCATAAAAAAATAAAGATATTTGCAATATGTGCCTCAAAATGGAGCCTCTGAAAAATACGCTCTCACAAAAACATGCTATCAACTATTTTGAAGAACAAAAAAATACGCTTGGTAATGAAGTAAACTCTCCGGTACCGAAGTGGTTAAAAGGGGTTGTCTTATTTCAACTTTTATAGCATATCACAGAAGTGTCAGACAGTTCTGGGTCCCGCCTCTGGGACCTGCTCCTCCAGAATGGGGCCCCCCAAAGTGCAGGGAGAGCAGTTACACATGCGCAGCACCCTCTCCCCAAGTGATTTCTGAGCGAGCGAGCGAGCGAGCGAGCGATCAATCTCCTATTCTCAAAACTCGAACAGTGGTGAAAAAAGGGTGGCCGTGCATAGGCAGCTGCTCCCCTTTCACTTCAGGGGCCCTGTTATGGAGATAGGACCCGCTCTTATCCGACGCTTATGGCATATCCTTGCAATATGCCATAAAAGTTGAGATGGGACAATCCCTTTATGATTTAAAGAGGTAATAGCACATGTTCTGCATAAATTGATTAGTAACTCAAATTAATTCCATTGGTGTGCTCCTCTGTACCCCAGCCTGAGTCTATTCATATAGCACCTCCTCTATCTATAAACTCACCACCTCCGACAATCAATTCCATCATTCTGATACATACATACACACATTAAATAATTTACAACTAAGGCAGTAAGTAATGTTGCAACATGTAAATACTGAAAGTGCGAACTCACTCTTTTTTGGTTCTTACTATTAAAGGGCTCATTCAGACAACCGTATCCGTTTTTGCAGTCCGCAAAACACAGATACCAGCCGTGTGTGTGCCGTATTTTGCGGAATGGAACGGCCAGCCCTATGATAGAAATGCCCATTCTTGTCCACAACTGCGGACAAGAATAGGACATGTTAAATCTTTTTTGCAGGGCCATGGAACAGTGCAGGCCATACATAATGATAACCCATTCTAAGGATAGTTCATCAATATCAGGCTGGCGGGGGTCCAATACCCGGCACCCCGCCGATCAGCTGTTTGAAGAGGAGGCGGCGCTCTCTGTGAGGGCCACATCCTGGTCATTACATTGCAAGCTGTCTCCTGTGGAGCGAATTCAAGTGAATGGAGCGAGTTTTTGTCATTACACTACACTTCTGAGATGATGTGCAGTGTAATGAACAGGCAGCAGTGCTCACATGGAGCGTCACCAACTCTTCAAAACAACTGATCAGTGGGGGTGCCGGACTCCCGCCGAGCAGATATTGATGACCAATCCTGAGGATAGGTCATCAATACAAATCACTGCACAAGCCGTTTAAAGGGTTAACACAGGATATTTATATTCCTGGTCTATCTTTAGGATAGATCATCCACATCTATCTGCCGGGGGTCCGACTCCCAGAACCCCCACTTAGCTGTTATGCAATAGCTCCGGCTCTGGAAATTGGCATCAGAGCTGTTTACTGCAGTCCTCCTCCCATTCACTTGAATGCTGCAGTAACCAGCTTCATCCATAACACAATGGACGTAGCTGTGTAGTTCTGATGCCGGAGCTACTACAGAACAGCTGATCACCAGGGATGCTGGGAGTTGGACCCTGCCGATCAGACATTGATGGCTTATCTTAAGCAGGGGCCATCAATATAAAAATCCTGGAGAAGCTGTTTAAAGGATTATTGAAGAACCTGAGCCCCCCCTGACTGGAGGACAGGAACAATACATCCCCCCATGTAAAACCTGGCACTGAATGCAGTATTAATCTGTGCTTTGAGAGCAAAAGCATCTTTTTTTAACAGATATCAATTTCATTCCTTTCCAAATGTGTAGAAATTGAGCACTTATCAGGACAAACAATAGCAACAGAGGATTAGTTGAGCCGCTTGCGCTACACAGAAACCCAGCAGACCTAGCCATAAGGTGTAATTCCATAGAGTGACTACTTTTTGGACGGATATCTGCAAGTTAAATATGAAATGCATAGTCAATCTTGCATTTAAGAATATACAGAATTGACAGCTCAATATTAGAGGGACGTGCTGTTCTTGCCTGAGTGCATTTAAAAAGTGTTTAACAACTGAGATCAAAGCAGTCCAAATCTCACCAGTTTTTACCAGCTCTTTAATAAGCTCTTCTTTCATGCGGATGTTGATAGCCAGCTCCCGGATCTTCTGCTCAGCTTGACGCAGTCTCCACTTGGAGTCCTTTCCTGGACTAGAACTCTCTCTTGGTACATAGTGTTCTATCTTAGCTTGAGCTGTGAATCACAAAGAGGTTGACACAACTATTCGCTTCAATTTGCAAGTAACATCTTGTCTATCAGTACAGTATTG
Source organism: Bufo bufo (assembly GCF_905171765.1). Lineage (NCBI taxonomy): Eukaryota > Metazoa > Chordata > Amphibia > Anura > Bufonidae > Bufo > Bufo bufo. The sequence continues at coordinate 684,021,925 of NC_053389.1, read as the reverse complement.
TAAAAGAAAAAAGTTACACCGACAACTTCCATTTCCTTCTTTATGTTTCCCCTGAAAAGCATACAGGCAAGCAACATTTCAACCCTTAATGGCTATGTACACCTTTGGGGACTAGGGCTGAAACGATTACTTGATTGAATGGAGTAATTCGACACAAAAAAATCCTCCATGATTTGCATCGAGGATTCGTTTGTCATGTGACCACGGAGCTGGAGTGAAGCGCTTGCTACTACTTACCGCTCCGTGGTTACCCGCTGGCCCGCACCTTCTTCCTGACACATCGTCAGGTTATAGTGCACGTAAGCGTGCACTATGACCAGATGCTGTGTGACGTCAGTGCAGCACGCAGAGAAGAAGATGGAGGAACTGTGGAGCGGCGTCCCTGCAGGAAAGGCAAGTAGTCACTGGTGTCATGGCTAGGAGGGGGAGATGGTGGCACTGGGAGTGCAAGCTGGTGGCACTGGGGTGTGGGAGAGCTGAAGGCACTGGGGGAACAGAGCTAATGGCACAGAGGGATAGTGGTGCTGATGGGACTGGGGGAACAGAGCTGATGGCACTGGGAAATGATGCACTTGAGCTGATCGCACAGGGGGGAACAAAGGGTGTTGGGTACTGATGGCAGGGTATCTGATGAGTTTTTATAAAGGTGAACAGTCAATTAATTTTTTCTTATTAGATTACTCGATTAATTGTAAAAAATTATCGATAGAATACTCTATTTCTAAAATAATCGTTTACTTCAGCCCTATTGGGGACTTATTTATTTATTATTGCATTGTACTTGAGCTAAATTTTGAGCTAAAAAGTCATTTTTTCAATTTTGTTAAAAATATGGAATCCTTTTTTATGTACATAGCTGAGATGCTCTACCAGCTGCCTGTGGATTTTCTGTCTTTTCCGTCATTTGGGGAGCTGAAGGGCTCCTCATCTCTGCTCTCTGACAATATAAGCACACATTAAAACTTAGTTCTCATCTTACTGATAAGAATGTGGCTTAACTCCTTATTTCACCTTAAGGACCAGGCCATTTTTTGCAAATCTGACCAGTGTCACTTTAAAACGCTTTGACTTATCCAGGCCATTCTGAGATTGTTTTTTCATTACATATTGTACTTCATGACACTGGTAAAATGGAGTAAAAAAAAATAATTTTTATTTATAAAAAAATACCAAATTTACAAAAAATTGAAAAAAAATTGCAAATTTCCAAGTTTCAATTTCTCTACTTCTATAATACATAATAATACCTCCAAAAATAGTTATTACTTTACATTTCCCATATTTCTACTTCATGTTTGGATCATTTTGGGAATGACTTTAGTTTTTGGGGACGTTACAAGGCTTAGAAGTTTAGAAGCAAATCTTTACATTTTTCAGAAATATTCAAAAACCCAATTTTTAGGGACCAGTTCAGGTCTGAAGTCACTTTGTGAGGCTTATATAATAGAAACCACCCAAAACTGACGCCATTCTAGAAACGACACCCCTCAAGGTATTCAAAACTGATTTTACAAACTTTGTTAACCCTTTAGGTGTTGCACAAGAGTTACTGGCAAATGGAGATACATTTTGAGAATTTAGATTTTTTTGGCAAATGTTCCATTTTAATCCATTTTTTCCAGTAACAAAGCAAGGGTTAACAGCCAAACAAAATGCTATATTTATTGCCCCGATTCTGTAGTTTGCAGAAACACCCCATATGTGGCCGTAAACTACTGTACGGGCACACAGTAGGGCGTAGAGGGAAAGGTGCGCCGTGTGGTTTTTGGAAGGCAGATTTTGCTGGACTGGTTTATTTACACCATGTCCCATTTGAAGCCCCCCGATGCACCACAAGAGTAGAAACTCCATAAAAGTGACCCCATTTTGGAAACTACGGGATAAGGTGTCAGTTTTGTTGTGACTATTTTTAGGGTACATATGAGTTTTGGTTTATCTATATAACATTTTTGTGAGGCAAGATTACCAGAAATAGAAATTCTTAAATTTCATCTCCATTTGCCAATAACTCTTGTGGAACACCTAAAGGGTTAACGACGTTTGTAAAATCAGTTTTGGATACCTTGAGGGGTGTAGTTTCTTAGATGGGGTCGCTTTTATGGAGTTTTTACTCTAGGGGTGCATCAGCAGGGCTTCAAATGGGACATGGTGGCAAAAAAAAAAAAGGCCATCAAAATCTGCCTTCCAGAAACCATACGTCATTCCTTTCCTTCTGCACCCTGCCGTTTGGTCGTAAACTGCTGTATGACCACATATGGGGTGTTTCTGTAAACTGCAGAATCAGGGTAATAAATATTAAGTTTTGTTTGGCTGTTAACCCTTACTTTGTTATTGGAAAAAAACGGATTTAAATTGAAAATTTGCCCAAAAATTGTTTTTTTGGCACCGTTTTTATTTTTTACCGTGTTCATCTGAGGGGTTAGGGGGGGGGTATTTTGATAGAGCAGATTCTTACGGACGCGGCGATACCTAATATGTCTTTTAAAAAAAAAAAAATTATGTTTTACACCATTATCTTTTTATAAACAAAAAAAACATTTTAGTATCTCCATAGACTAAGTGTCATTTTTTTTGTTTGTTTTTAGCCGATTATCTTAGGTAGGGGCTCGTTTTTTGCGGGATGAGAGGACGGTTTTATTGGCACTATTTTGGGGGGCATATGACTTTTTGATCGCTTGCTATTACAATTTTTGTGATGTAAGGTGACAAAAAAAAAAAAACACCTTTTTTTTGCACCGTTTTTATTTTATTTTTTTGACCGTGTTCATCTGAGGGGTTGGGGGGGTATTTTTATAGAGCAGATTATTACGGACGCGGCGATACCTAATATGTCTACTTTTTTTATTTTAGTTTTACAAAATAATATTTTAAATTTTTTTTTATTTTTTTGTTTTAGTGTCTTAAGTCTGAGAACCTGTTTTTTATCCGATTGTCAGTGGCTAAATTGGGATATAAATTTAGTACTCCATGGAAGTGTGGTACTCCCTGAAGCAACCAATAATGCAGAGGCCCGGATGATCGGGGCACGTGTCACATTGAGTAGTGGTGTCCTTCCGTATCCCCCTCCTATGACACACTCTGCACTTTTTTTGGGTCCGTCCCTTCTTTCCAGTATGGGGGACCACACCTGGAAAGGGTTGGCCACAGACGATCCGGGCGCCTACAGTTCCCGAGGTACTCCGACCTGCTCTTTCCCGGTCAGAAAAGATCAGGGCCTTGAGGACTGCCTCATAGAACTGAAGGAATGTCCCTGTGTTGCCAGCGGTCCGGGACAGCACAAAAGAGTTGTACATGGCAACCTGCACCAAGTAGACCGCAACTTTTTTGTACCATGCCCGGGTTTTGCGCATAGCGTTATATGGCTTGAGGACTTGATCACAGAGATAAACTCCTCCCATATACCGATTGTAGTCGACGATACAATCGGGCTTGAGGACCATTGCCGCGGTACCTCGCACAGGGACAGGGGTGATGCAGTTACCATGAATTGTGGACAGTACAAAGGACATCCCTCTTGTCCTTATAACTGACCAGCAACAGGTTTCCAGTGGTAAGGGCACAGGTCTCACCCCTGGGGATAGGTACCTGGAAGGGGTAGGTAGGAAGGCTGCGTTGATTTTTCTGCACGGTCCCACAAGCGGACGTGGATCTGGCGGCCAGGGACTGGAACAAGGGGATACTAGTATAAAAGTTATCCACGTACAGGTGGTAACCCTTATCTAGCAGTGGGTACATAAGGTCCCACACAAGTTTCCCGCTAACACCCAGAGTGGGGGGACATTCTGGGGGTTGAATACGGGAATCTCGCCCCTCGTACACACGAAACTTGTGAGGGTACCCTGAGGTACTCTCACAAAGTTGGTACAGCTTCACGCCATACCTCGCCCGCTTAAAGGGAACATACTGGCGGAAAAGGAGTGTCCCCTTGAACGCAATGATAGACTCATCAACCACGACCTCCCTTCCAGGTACATAGGCCTGTACAAATTTGGTCCCAAAGTGATCGATGACCGGCTTGATTTTGTACAGGCGGTCATAGGCAGGATCACCTTGGGGAGGGGGAGGGGGGGGGGGGGGGGGGGACATGCTGCATTATCTGAATAATGCAGGCATTTCTGGATGGCCTCAAACCGGGAGTGTGTCATGGCCGTACTGTAAAGTGGGGTCTGGTAGAGGACGTCCCCACTCCAGTAATGCCTGATACTAGGTTTCTTGACTAGGCCCATGTGCAGCACGAGGCCCCAAAACGTCCTCATCTCAGCTGCACTGACCGGCGTCCAGCCACCGGCCCTAGCCAAAAAGGAGCCCGGGTGTTGAGCAACGAACTGTTGGGCATACAGGTTTGTTTGCTCCACCATTAGATTTACAAAGTGGTCACTGAAAAAAAGACTAAAAAAGTCATATTCAGTAAAGCCCACTGTGGAAATCTGGATTCCTGGTTGGCCTTCAAAATCAGGAATCACGGGCTCATAACGCTCTGGGGTACACCAGACAAGTTCACCGGCAGGGGGCTCCGGTGGATTTAACTGGTGGGCCAGAAAACTAGTACGAGCCCCAGAGCTGCTCGTACTAGGGTGGGCCACAGGGTCCCTAGCATGGCGGTCCCCTTGCTCCGCCGCCTTGGGGGCTCATCATCGCTAGATGATGACGCGGATGACAACAGGAAAGTGGGGTCATCCTCGTCCTCACTGGGACTCTCGGACTCGGAGACAAGCTGGGCGTATGCCTCCTCGGCCGAGAACATCCGGTGGGCCATAGGGGAGTGTGTGTCTGCGTGTGTGTGTGTGTGCGTGCGTGCAAGTAAATCTTTATTTTTGGTGTGTGTGGGGGCACGGGTGTTCGCGAACTCACCCTAAACCTAACAGATAAAAAAATAAAAGAAAAAGAAAAAACTAAAAAAGGGGAAAAAATGTGAATTAAAAAAAAAAAAAATCGCTAATCAACTGTAAAAGTTTATCAGCGGTGGGGTGTGCGATGCGCTAACAGTGGCCAGACGCTAAGAGTGCGGGCCACAGTCAGCATACGCACACCAAAAAAAAAAAAACTGCCTGCACCCCAAAAAAGTTGTGCTGCTGTGCTGTAGACCCCAGACACCCAATTTAGGGTGATGCAACCAAAACAGTTTTTTTTTCTTCAACTAACTTTTCCTAAATATCCCTGCCTAATCTAACTTCTCCCTAGCCTTTCCCTAAATACCTGGGGGTGCTGGGGCACAGATGGGGTGCTGGATCCTGGGCTGTGAACAGATGAAGGGGTGCTGGCTCTGAGACACGATGCAGCGCTCCTCTCTCCTCGGGCTCCGGACTGAAAAGGAGGAGGAGAGGAGCGCTGCGATAATTTGAATAAACCGCCCGACCAGCCGACCAATGAGAGCGATCCTGAGAGGTGATGTCACCATCACCTCTCAGGATCTAAGGATGGTGATTGGTGGTGTATTACCACACCACCGATGACCATTCTGTTCCTGGTTATCGAGTTCCCAGAGACCCGAATAATCTGGAAACGCATCAAACCGCAGGTCTGAATTGACCTGCGGTTTGCTGCGATCGCCTACACGGGGGGGTGCCAGCCAAGGTGCCTGCTCAATGATTTGAGCAGGCGGCAGGATAGGGAATAACTATAAGATCGGCGGGGGTCCTACCGCTGGGACTCCCACTGATAACAAGAACGGGGGCCCCGTACCCACTGCAGCTCCCTGAAATGAACAGAGCGGCTGCTCCATTTATTTTTATAGGAGTTCCAGAGATAGCCGAGGGCTGGACTCGGATATTTCCAGAACTCCTATAGAAATAAATGGAGAGGCCATGTACAAACGGCTGCTTTGTTCATTTCAGGGGCTGCAGAGGGTAGGGGGGCATTTTCATGATCGGTGTGGGTCCCAGTGGTAGGACCCTCACCGATCTAATAGTTATCTCCTAACTTCAAACAACCAGATTACCCCTTTAAAGGGGTTAACCAATCCTTTACAAGTGTTGGTCTATCACTAGGATATGCCATCAGAGTCAGATAGGTGTGCATCCCACCTCTGGGGCCCCCAGAAGTGAAGGAGAGGCCCTCTCCACTGACTTCCATGGGATTTGCAAAATTGGCCAAGCAAGCTCGCTTTGCTGTTTTAGAGAGTCCCACAGAAGTGAATGGAGAGCGCACTGTACTCTCCTTCACTTCAGTGAGCTTGTTCTCGAGATGAGCGCAGGTAGGTGGGACAGGTAGGTAGTGCCATCAAAGTTGGAGTTGAGACAACCCCTTTAAGGTGATTGAGTCTTTCTCAAGCTGAGCCTATCACTGGATCAGATCCTATGCAGTGCCATATTTATGTTACAGTTTGTCAGAAAAGAGCTAGTTACCGTATGTTCAGTACATCAAGTGCTGACAATTTGTATTGTGCCAATGCTATTAAAGAGTCCCCTGAACGAAGAACTGCTCCGTATGGACCTGTGCGTGTCTGGTGACAAATGTAGGTCTATAGTCAATTTATTTGACTAGGGTTATTAATGCAAATGCTATAATTTAACTTACATCCAGACGAGTTTCTGTCTAGCAAGGTATCCTCTTCATCCTCACTGTCTTGAGCAGGTGTTTGATACCTCCGAGCTACATTTTTTACATCCCCTTTGGACAGCCTTTTAGACCTACAGTGAAAGCAAAAGATAAAAATAAATAAAAAAATTAAACAAACAACAGTAGAGAATAGAGCTTCGGATCATAGATCCAAAGTTGATTCGTTCAAAAACTTCAGTGTTAATGCTATTTCCGTACAGTATTAAAATATATTGGCTCCGTGGAGCTAACTTAGTCTTGGCCAAAGTCGCGCTATACTTCGGTGAATTACTACGGTATTCCAATTTGCGTATTTAAAAACATTTTAAAATAGTAATCCGAAGTGGGCTTTGGTACTGGCTGGTACCTCGGTACCAAAGCCCACTTCGTGACTTTGTGCAAGACAAAGTTTGGCTACACGCAGCCAATGCATTTTAATGCTGTACAGAAACAGCATTAACATCAAAGTTTTTGAACGAATTGACTTCGGATCTATGATCTATGATCTGAAGCTCGATTCGCTCAAGCCTAAACAACAGTGAACTTAGCAGGAAGTTTGTTCCAAACATCTTGGCTCCAAATTTATTCTGCAGCAGTACAATGGCCCCAAACTACAGCTAATATCATTAAAAACTAGTCGGAACCGAAGCAGAGTTCGGTTTAAAGTTTAAAGTGGTTTCCACTTATAAATTCAATTACCGAAGTTATTCAACAAAGTCACGCGCAACTTTGTGAATAACTTACTTCGGCTCATTGGAGCCCATACATTCTAATACTGTACAGAGATGAATCTCTGTACAGTATTATTCCGAAGTTTTGAACGAAGCAACTTTGGATGACGCATCCGAAGCTCGCTTCGCTCAGCACCATTGATGACCTATCCTGAGAAAAGTATAAGATAAAAAGTTGAAGAGTAGCACCCACGGACCTCACCGAAATGCACAAGCCCAACCACAGCCGCAGATCCTCAGCGGTCCAAACACGGTCGCGGCAGCATCTCCGGTTCCATCTTTATTACTTGTACTAAAAAGAGTACACATTGTGGAAGTAATAAAGATGGATCCGGAAATGCTGCCGTGACCGTGTTTTTGATTGCTGATCTGTGGACAGGTCATCAATATCAAATGGCAGCCCAGCCGATCAGCTGTTTAAAGAGAACAAAGTGCTTTCTCTTCAGACAGCTGATTGGCGGTCCACACACCCGAAGCAGATCGGCCTACTCCACTGCTTTCAGTACAATAATGGCTTTACCACATATCAATCAACTATCTTTTGTGTCATCCCCACTACCTCATAGATTGTAAGCTCTTGCAAGCAGGGCCCTGACTCTTAGGCTACATTCACACAACCGTGTGTGCGGTCTACATTTTTTGCGGACCCGTTGAAATGAATGGGTCTGCATCCTATTCGCAAAAGAAAAAAACTGAGCGGACACGGAAACAAAAATACGTTATTGTGAATGTAACCTTAGCCACTTATGTTGTGATGTCTTTTGGTTTGTACATTAACCCTATTAATTGTAAAGCCCTGCGGAATATGGTGCCTCTATATAAATAAATATTGTTATTATTTTGCGAGCATGGGGATGCTCGTTATCAATAATTGGGCCACATGCTGCCGATCACATGATAAACGAGTGTAATAGGCCAATGCAAACAAGCATCTGCCTGAACACTGGGCAGGTTAATAGAGCTTTAAGATGCGACCAGACAACATTAGCGGCGGCTCAAATCCCCTAACAAAAGGATTGGATCCTGATCCCGCCTCCCAAACATCTGTCATAGGGAAAATTCAGGACACCCTCATACACATAAGTTTACTTTCACACTGGCGTTTTTGCTTTCCGTTTGCGAGATCCGTTCAGGGCCAAAACGGATCAGCTTTGCCCTAATGCATGATGAATGGAAAAGGATCCGCTCAGAATGCATCAGTTTGCCTCCGATCAGTCTCCATTCCACTTTGGAGACAGACACCAAAACGCTGCCTGCAGCATTTTGGTGTCAGTCTGATTAAACTGAGCCAAACTGACACAATCGAAAACGGATCCGTCCTCCATTGACTTTCAATGGTGTTCAAGAAGGATCCGTCATGGCTATGTTAAAAATAATACAAACGGATCCGTTCTGAACGGATGCAGACAGTTGTATTATCTGAACTGATTTGTCCAAGACTGATCCGCACAAAACGCAAGTGTGAAAGTAGCCTAAGGCTACTTTCACACTCGCGTTTGGAGCGGATCAGTTATGGATCCGTTTGTATTATCTTTAACATAGCCAAGACGGATCAGTCTTGAACACCATTGAAAGTCAATGGACGACGGATCAGTTTTCTATTGTGTCAGATTGTGTCATAGAAAACGGATCCGTCCCCATTGACTTACATTGTGTGTCAGAATGGATCCGCTTGGCTCAGTTTCGTCAGATGGACACCAAAACGCTGCTTGCCTCCAAAGCGGAATGGAGACGGAACGGAGGCAAACCGATGCATTCTGAGCGGATCCTTTTCCATTCAGAATGCATTAGGGCAAAACTGATCAGTTTTGGACAGCTTGTGAGAGCCCAAAACGCCAGTGTGAAAGTAGCCTTAGACGGTGGTCACCTTAACCCCTTAAGGACTTAGGACGTACCGGTACGCCATGTTTGCCGAGTCCTTAAGGACCCATGACGTACCGGTACGTCCTAACTTTAAAACTACATTGCGGCGCGGCAGGGGTTAATCGGAACAGGATGTCCACTGAAATCATTCAGCAGGCATCCTGTCAACGTCGGGGGGTCATGTGACCCCCCCTGCATCGGCGATCGCAGCAAACCGCAGGTCAATTCAGACCTGCGGTTTGCGGCTTTACCTGAGGTTTGCGGCGGCGATAGGCGGTGCCATCGGGTCCCCATGCGGCTGTGGGGGGACCCGATGGCATGGAAGGCAGCGCGATGCCTTCCTTAGGCATCAGCGCTGCCTTCCGGTGATGAGCCTGTGAGATCCAGCCCCCTGGATCTCACAGGCCGGAAGCTGTATGAGTAATACACACCGGCTGCGGGTTCCGCCCTGATGATTGATGTAGGCCACGGCTGTGGCATTGTCCGACTGGATCCTTACCGGGAGACCCGTTAGGCGGGGGGTCCAATGAGACAGAGAGGAAAATTGCTCTGAGCTCCAATATGTTGATCGGAAGGCGGGCTTCCATTTCTGACCACACCCCCTGAACCGTCCGAGCTCGGAGAACGCCGCCCTAACCCAGGAGACTGGTATCGGTGGCGACGACTGTCCAGGAGATTGGGAGGAAGGATTTCCCCGAAGTCAGATTCTGAGGAGACAGCCACCACGGGAGGTTCATGCGAACCCGAGAAGGAAGGCGGATCCGAGAGTCCAGACCCTTCGATGTCCTGTCCCAGAAAGACAGGATCGCCTGCTGCAGAGGCCGAGTGTGAAACATGGCAAAGGGGACTGCTCCAGAACCTGCATGCACTCCCGGATGGAGAGACACGGGGAATGCAGAAGGCGAGACACCGACTCCCGTATCCGTGAAAACTTGCAATCCGGGAGGAATACCCGGGCTGCAGTAGTGTCCATAATCATCCCCAGGAAGGTCACCCTCTCGGAAGGTTGGAGAGAGGACTTCGGGAAGTTGATCAGCCAGCCGAACTGTTGCAGAGTCTGAACAGTGATCCTGACGCTGTCTTCGGCCTGGGGACGAGAGGGAGCCTTTATGAGAATGTCGTCCAGGTAGGGCAGCAGAGATATGCCCCTGATACGAAGAAGCGCCATGATCGGCGCCAAGATCTTTGTGAATACCCGCTGGGCTGTCGCCAGCCCAAAGGGAAGGGCGACGAACTGATAATGACAGTCGCTAATGGCGAAGCGCAGGAACCTGTGGTGAGATTCTGCGATAGGGACATGCAGATAGGCGTCCCAGATGTCCACCGACGCGAGGAACTCCCCTGGAAGAAGAGAAGCAATAACTGAGCAGAGGGATTCCATCCGCAACCTCCGCACCCACAGGGACTTGTTTAACAGCTTTAGGTCCAGGACCGGACGCACTGATCCCTCCTTCTTTGAGGAAAGAAACGTTCCAGAGGTCTGGAAACGAATTCTATCTTGCAACCGGAAGTTACAATTTCCAGGGCCCAGGCGTCTTGAACGTGAGCCCTCCAGACATGCTGAAAGGAGAGCAGAGCGGTGGGGGCGCCACTTCAGGCGGAGGACTGCTTGGGAACCGCGGGGCGGGCAGAATTCCCCTGGAATTGTGCCCGCGGGCGCCAGGAAGGTTGAGGCTTAAAGGAAGGCTTTTTGAGTCCTGAGCGCTGCCAGAGGAGGGGGCTGTCGCAGACCTGGAGGAGGAGAAGCGTCGAAAGGACGGGTTTCTAGAGCCAGAGGGGCGAGCTCTGAAGGCGCGCTTGGATCTAGATTGGGGCAGGCGTGTACTCTTGCCCCCACATAGCGTCAGAGATAATCTCATCCAGCTTAGCACCGAAGAGCCTGGAGCCTGCAAAGGGGAGGTTAGTGAGGGAGCGCTTGGAGGAAGCGTCGGCGTCCCAGACCTTCAACCAGACATCCCTGCGCTGCGTGACCGAGAGGGCCGAAATCCGCGCAAAGAGAGTGCTGACGTCCAATGAGGCTTCACAGAGGAATGTTGTCGCCTGGGACATCTGGAGGATGAAGTTTAGGGTGTCTCCGCGAGGTCCTGATGATGGCGCTGCAACCACACCGAAAGCGCCCTGGCTACCCAGGCCGAGGCGAACGCGGGCCGCAGACCTGTGCCCGCCAGAGAGAATATGGCTTTGGAAAGAGAGTCCAAACGTCTGTCAACGGAGTCCTGTAGGGAGGACCCGTCCAGGACTGGTATTGCCGTATTCTTAGCCAATCTGGCCACCGGCGGGTCGACCTTAGGAGGAGAAGACCACTGCTGCACATTATCTGCCGGGAAAGGATAAAGAGTATCCATACGCCTCGTAGCAGAATAAAACGGTGATTAGGGCGTTCCCAAGCCTTAGAAAGGACCTTGGCGAACTCGCCATGAATGGGGAATGTGACTGCCTCCGGTTTTCTGGAATGGAAGAGGGGGAATTCCTGGCTACTAGTAGAAGAAGGTTCCCCCTGGATGTCAAAGGTGTCACGTACCGCCGTGACCAAGTCTGCCACCATGGTGGAGAGCTTAGGTGAGGGTTCCGGGTCCGTGTCCTCGTCCGAGCCGGACCTTTCCCCTTCAGACCTGTAATCCCTGCGAGAGGGAGAGGCTGAACACGCCTCCAGGCGAGAGGGGGGAAGCAGAGTCACCCGAGGAGGGATGCTGCTGCGTGCGCTGCCTCTTAACGGTCAAGCGTCCTCTGTGGGGGGCACCGGGAGGTGGAACGGTGCTAACCACAGGCACCACAGGCGGTGGATCAGTGGCCGCCATGCGTTCTATAAAGCCAATGGCCGCGCGCGAGACTTGGGCCAAGTCCGCGGCCGCCCTAGCTATGGCAGAGGCCCAGGAGGGCTCCGAAGGGGCGGAGGAGGGACTGGGCTGGTTTAGTGGAGGGGGAGGAGGAGGTGGATGATCCTGTCCCAAGGCAAGGCAAGAGTCACAGGAGCCTGTAACCGATAGTGGCAAGCAGCAGACCTTACAGGATCCCAGTGGGACCTGAGGTGTCGCTTTAGATTTTTGGGGGCCCCAGGTCTTGGCGGCATGATGGCGGCAATCCCGGAGTCAGGGTCTCCTACAGCTTTGCGAAACACTATCTGTCCTACCGTGACCTGTGAGGAGCTGGAGTAGCATTCAAGAGTAGAGAAGCGCTGAGGCAAAGAGGAAGTGCCGGAGCTGACGTGATAGGCTTTGCCCCCCAGTCACGTCACGGATCGCGCGGAAAAAATTGTGCGGAAAAAAATCGTGTGTGCGCGGGAACTATGAAAAAAGGCAGACCCCGGCTCCGAAAATGGCGCCCACCGCCAGAATGCAGTGAACAAGAAGGAATCCCTCCTCCCTCTCAACCAGCCGGCCCTCCCAGATCCACAGGTAAGCCCTAAAGAACCGTGTGACAGTTTGCGCACGGGGGGAGGGGGAGCTTGCAGGAGAGCCGATGTACTTATCTGAGTCCTGCAGTCTTCACCCTCTGTACCGGACCAGCAGGGGGTCACCTCTTCAGTCATCTGGCACAAGAAGTGGCAGTGCACTGGATAGAGGGCAGGACTAGGTGACCCCGGATCTGGTAGGCCACCGGAGCTGCAGGTCGAGCCCGGTTCCACTTATCTTCTGGGGGAAAAGGGAGGTAGCCGGGGACGGCCATTCGACCCCGGCGCTCGCTCCGCTGAGAGACCAGGGACGCACCATGCGACCCTGCGTCCTCTGTTTAGAAAAAAAACAAACAGGAGAAGAAAAAACTACAGGGGCAACCCTGCATGAGCAGGAGTATCACCTCCTTATCCGACACCAAGCTAAAACTGAGGTCCTCCTGTTGGAGCATGGGGGTATAGCCAGTGGAGGAGGAGCTGTTTTTTATTATTTGCATAGTGTCTCCTCCTAGTAATGGCCTAAGCTATACCCATGGTCTGTGTCCCCCAATGGAATGGGCGAGAAATGTAAAGTTTCAAGTAAAAATAAACAAAAACTTCATTTTCCCCAAATAAAGTTAAAAAAAAAAAAAAAAGGTAAAAAATAGGGAATTTTTTGTTATATACATATTAGGTATCGCCGTGTCCGTATCGACCGGCTCTATAAACATATCACATGACCTAACCCCTCAGATGAACACCGTAAAAAATATAAAATAAAAACTGTGCTAAATAAAAAATTAAAAAATTGTCACCTTACATCACAAAAAGTACAACAGCAAGCGATCAAAAAGGCGTTTGCCCACCAAAATAGTACCAATCTAACAGTCACCTCATCCTGCAAAAAATGAGCCCCTACCTGAGACAATCGCACAAAAAATAAAAAAAACATGGCTCAGAATATGGAGACACTAAAACATAATTTTTTTTGTTTTAAAAAAGCTGTTATTGTGTAAAACTTACATAAATTTAAAAAAAAGTATACATATTAGGTATCGCCGCGTCCCTATCGACCGGCTCTATAAAAATATCACATGACCTAACCCCTCAGATGAACACCGTAAAAAATAAAAACTGTGCTAAAATAAACCATTTTTTGTCACCTTACATCACAAAAAGTGTAATAGCAAGCAATCAAAAAGTCAAACGCACCCCAAAATAGTGCCTATAAAACAGTCATCTCATCCCGCAAAAATCATACCCTACCCAAGGTAATCGCCCAAAAACTGAAAAAATTATGGCTCTCAGACTATGGAAACACTAAAACATGATTTTTTTGCTTCAAAAATGAAATCATTGTGTAAAACTTACATAAATAAATAAAAAAGTATACATATTAAGTATCGCAGCGTCCGTGACAACCTGGTCTATAAAAATATCACATGATCTAACCTGTCAGACGAATGTTGTAAATAACAAAAAATAAAAACGGTGCCAAAACAGCTATTTCTTGTTACCTTGCCTCACAAAAAGTGTAATATAGAGCAACCAAAAATCATATGTACCCTAAACTAGTACCAACAATACTGCCACCCTATCCCGTAGTTTCTAAAATGGGGTAACTTTTTTTTGGAGTTTCTACTCTAGGGGTGCATAAGGGGGGCTTCAAATGGGACATGGTGCCAAAAAAAACAGTCCAGCAAAACCTGCCTTCCAAAAAACGTATGGCATTCATTTCCTTCTGCGCCCTGCCGTGTGCCCGTACAGCGGTTTACGACCACATATGGGGTGTTTCTGTAAACTAAAGTAACCCTTGCTTTGTAACTGGAAAAAATTAAAATGGAAAATCTGCCAAAAATAGTGAAATTTTGAAATTGTATCTCTATTTTCCATTATTCTTGTGGAACACCTAAAGGGTTAACGACGTTTGTAAAATCAGTTTTGAATACCTTGAGGGGTGTAGTTTCTAGAATGGGGTCAGTTTTGGGTGGTTTCTATTATGTAAGCCTCGCAAAGTGACTTCAGATCTGAACTGGTCCCTAAAAATTGGGTTTTTGAAACTTTCAGAAAAATTTCAAGATTTGCTTCTAAACTTCTAAGCCTTGTAACATCCCCAAAAAATAAAATATAAATTCCCAAAATGATCCAAAACATGAAGTAGACATATGGGGAATGTAAAGTAATAACTATTTTTGGAGGTATTACTATGTATTATAGAAGTAGAGAAATTTAAACTTGGAAATTTGCAATTTACAAATTTTGGGTAAATTTGGTATTTTTTTATAAACAAAAATAGATTTTTTGGACTTCATTTTACTAGTGTCATGAAGTACAATATGTGACGAAAAAACTGTCTCAGAATGGCCTGGATAAGTCAAAGCGTTTTAATGTTATCAGCACTTAAAGTGACACTGGTCAGATTTGCAAAAAATGACCTGGTCCTTAAGGTGAAATAGGGCTGAGTCCTTAAGGGGTTAAGGCCTCCACCAAGTACAGGCCCTGAAGTAAGTAATAGCAATCACTGTACATCACCACATAATATATAAGCAAAAGCTGAATTCCCTGGAATGGATCTGAGCTGCATTACAGCCTTCTGGAGGATCCAATGAAATGACCCCTTTAAAGGGAGTCCATCAGTAGTTTTGTCTATGCTAAACTGCTGACATATGCAGGGGCAGGTGACATGAGTTAATGCATATAAAGCTTATTTTTGCAGCACTACAGTGATTAAAATCAGGGATGGAGGCATGTATTGCCTCCTGTCTGTAGCACCTATGTATTTCAGCAGTTTTGCATCAACAAAACTGCTGACAGACCCCTTTTATACATATATCCCTAAATAAACTTAAGAAACGTGAAATGGAAAAGCTTACCTGTTTGAAGGGAGAGACTTGTTAGCTTCCCTCTCAAACTCCTCATTCTCCTTTGACTCTTCCTCTGACTCTCCTGATGGATCAGAGTCCTCACTGAAGTGTCTGCACAGCACTGTGTCTGCCTCCTCCATGCTGGACACCAGTTTCTGGGTTCCAGATTGAAAATTCCTTGTAAGCTCCTTAGACAAAGAAGCAACACTTTCTGAAATCTGGAATAAACATAACGAATACCAGGCACTAGAATTCACATAGATAGTGAATAAGACCTGTGAGAGGCACTGCTTGAAAAAAAATGGCAGACTAGATGGGCCAAATGGTTCTTATCTGCCGACACATTCTATGTTTCTAAGTCACCATGCAAAAGATTCATGATGGCTAATCATTGTAAAATATTAGAAAAACATGGCTGCTTTCCTGTAGAACGTGTACAACTCTCAGCCAACGGATTTGCCTTGTATTGTTGATCAACATCATTCGACATATTTTCTAAGTTCAAACAACCCCTTTCATTTATCCCGTTCTGGTAAAGGTGATTATTAGAGTTGAGCGAACTTGTGTTTTAAGCTCGGCGTCTAAAGTTCGGGTTATTGAAGAATCGCGTTATGGATTCTAAATTCCGTTATGGTCCGTGGTAGCGGAATCCATAACGCGATTCTTCGATAACCCGAACGTTAGATGCCGAACTTTAAACACAAGTTCGCTCAACACTAGTGATTATCCAATCTGTCCACAGGTTGTGTGTGGTATTGCAGCTAAGCCCCATTCGCTTCAATAGAGCTAGGCCGCAATACCCGACAGTAGCCAGATTTTCGTACTGGTCCTGGAATACTGGTAATCTCTCTTTATTTTCTAAAGAGCTGTTTGCCATGAGCGGAGTCTACACTGACCAAATGAATACCCAACATTTATTATCATGTTGTGTTTGGGTCGTAGAGCTGGTGCTGATATGTTTCATATTACTTTACACTGGACAGAGCTTAGTTTCTATCATACAGAATTTCAAATTCCCTTCACACTTCATAATGATATACTCTAGTTGACTGCAGCTGCCACTGTGTGAGACTACAACTCCCAGCATGCACACTTGCTTGGCTGTTCTTTTAACTCCCATAGAAGTGAAAAGAGCATTCTGGGAGTTGTATTTTCAGAACAGCTGGAGTGCCAGAGGTTGATACCTACATTAAAGGGGTGTATACAATGTCCCCTCATGTGCCGGGACCCCACATGGAATATACTTACCCCCCTGCTCCCGACTCCGCTCCTGGTCCCCGCACTGCCGCTGCTGCTTCTCCCTGAACACAGATGAAAAAAATCCGGGGTCGGGTGGATGGGTTGAGCAGCCAATGGCAGGCGGGGACAAGCCTTCGTAGCGTCACCCGCGATGCTAGGGAGGCTCGTCCCCGTCCCCGCCTGCCATTGGCTGCTCCAACTTTCCTCGGATGTTTTCATCCATGTGCAGGGAGAAGCAGCAGTGGCAGTGCAGGGACCGGGATAAGTATATTCCATGTGGGCACATTTCATACTCTTGGAGAACCCCTTTAAGTAAGGCTGGGTTCACACCTGAGCGTATTGAATAAGCGCTTTTTACAGGCGTTTTTATCGGGCGTTTTGAGGCGTATTTTGGAAACGCGCGTAGTACGCGCGTTTGTGTGATTAATCCAATGAAAAACTGCCTGAGATGTTACGCGCGACAATACGCCCCAAAGAAGCTCCTGTACTTCTTGGGGCGTAGGGCATTTTACAGCGCGTTCACACCTGAGCGTTTTACAGTGCGTTCCTACGTGCTGTAAAACGCTCAACAGGCAAAAACCAATGTTTCCCTATGGGCATGGTTCTCATCTGAGTGTTTTACAGCGCGTACGAACGCGCTGTAAAACGCCCTACGCCCCAAGAAGTACAGGAGCTTCTTTGGGGCGTATTGTTGCGCGTAACACCTCTGCGGCCAATAGCAAGAATGCGCGTACGACGCGCGTTTCCAAAATACAAAAACGCCCCAAAATGTCCAATAAAAACGCCTGTAAACAGCGCTTATCGAATACGCTCAGGTGTGATCCCAGCCTTAAACTCAGCGCAAAGTCCTATGGATAATTCTGCAGAGCTTCCCCTACTGGTAGGTAGACAGCAATTACTTGATCATTAACCGGGTATTCACATCTTAGACACTAAGCAGTTAATGTCTGAAAGATGTGGCTCCTACCGCTATACCAATATAGTGACAACACTCGACACATCAGTCCATGTACTGATGTGCATTCGGGGACTGAATAGAAAAAAGCTTTATTTATCAAAAATGTTTCTGGAGCCAGAGAATTAAAAAAATAAAAATAAATAGCTCAGAGAACACAGCACTTTGCCCAAAATTGTGCTTCATGGCCCTTTTTATCAAAAGTCTAATAATCCTACCTTAGGCCTTATTCACACATCAGTAAATCACGGACATGTGTTGCCTGTGTTCTCCACGGACAGCACATGTATCCATTGATTTTAATGTGTTTATTCACGGTCAGTGCACTATTTTGGTTAATGGTGCGGACCAAACAAACCCATTGAAGTCTATGGGTCTGAGAAAACCACTGACACACCACTGATGGCATCAGTGTTCTGTCAGAGGTTTCTTATGGATCATTGGTAGGAGATGATCTGGAAATCGATTTTCAGTGGAATACGGATACACACTGAAGGGAAAAATGGACACCCGGACCAAACGCAGATCCTTCACGGATGAACCACTGGCCATCTTGTCATGGATGCTGGAGCTCCCTGGTGAGAATATGCCCTGAGGAAAAAGACGCCGAGCAGAGTGCATGGAGAATGCATGAAAATGGCGGCTTACAAGACATATGGACAATTGGCAAGGACTAAGGTTTTCTTAACAGAAACATTGTTATGCATATTTTAAAGTCTTTGATAAAATAAAAAAATAAGAAACAGAAATTAAAGGAATGGTCCCAATGATGTACTGAAATGGCCATCTTGTCACAGATGTCATCACACATGTGAATAAGGTCTTGACTACAGTAAATAGCCGAGCCGGCACTCAGCCGTTTTCTAACTCCCATAGAGGTTAATGAAGGGTGGCTGCACTTGCACGGCGTGCTCTCCTTGATTTTGGGGGCCCATTATGGAGATGGCGGCTATGTCTGGTGACGTATCCTAATGATATGCCACCAATGTTTGAAATGGAAATACCCCTTTAAAAACATACAAAAAATATGAACGCGGCACATGTAAGACTAACTGATGACTCTTCCAGGAGGTAACTGCCATATAATGTGTGTTAAGAAATGAAAATGTTCTTTCATACCTTCTTCTGCGTGGCTGGTAAACAGTTGCCGTATAGAAATCTATGCTGACCCGTTGTGAGTGAAGGCTTTGCAACCAAAGGAGCCGTACTCGGCCTTGCCCCCATCTGCAGTAAATGTACATCTTTCAGCAGAGCCGTGACGGATAGACCAGGCCTCAACTGCTCCAGATGGGACTGCAACTGGGCAATTTCATCTTGTCTTTCTTGCAGTTTATCACTCTAAAAAACAAAACTACTGTCAGCACTGTGAAAAAACACCACACACTTATCCACTCCTATAACTCACAGGAGAGGAAACGGACTGATGACCTAGTTCAGGGATTTACATATCCAGAAGGTATCAGTGGGAGGATTTCCCAATGCATACCACGGTCAGATACCACGGTCAGCCTACAGTTCCATGGGCTGCCATTAAAACAAATATCATTTTTATCATTTGATAAAACAAAGCTGAAAATAGAAGTTATATGTGTTTCTACTGTCTGCTCATAATTTCGATATAGATGTCCTATTTAAGGTAATGCCGCTGGGCAAACCCTTGGCGCATAGGATAAATTCATATTTTCTACTATGCTTAACCCAGTACCTGGAGTGACTGGTGCAGTATAATATCATATCGAATCCTCCAAAAGAGACCAGGTGGAAGAGAGCAAGGCAAATCTGCAGAGTTTTACAGTACCAGCAAAGTGGATCAGATTTTAAGGAAATCCCCAAACTGCTAAAAAAGGTCCACAGCCTAAACCGACCTGCGATGTGGATTTTAAATTTACAGCCTGTCCGGATCCCCCCCCCTCCCAAATCTGCACACCGCAACGGTTTTGCCACGGATTTGTTGCAGGTTTTTGTACCAGAAATTTGTGGATGTACCCTAAAGGGGTTGTCCAAGGGGATGGGGATATGATAAAATACCATTATTTACCTGTTTATTCTCCTGCTCCTACTCTTGTCTTCCAGCCCGGTCTCCCTTTACTTGACTGCAGAAGTGACATGGCCATATACCCACATGACTGATCCTAGCAGTATGCAGATGCCCGAAGAGGTCCTGTGGGCACATCACTGCTGCAAACATATAAACAGAGACTGGCTGGCAGAATGGAGCGGTGACTCTGGAAAGGCAGGGGAATGAACAGGTAAGTAATGGATTAATCTCACACTTCCTTCACAAATGGTTTCCCCAAACTCTGGCAACCCCTTTAAATGGGTTACTCTTGACAGACATGAATAGCATATACTGGTAGGAAACCGGGGTACACAGTGCTCAAAATACACTCTCTAGTGACAGTGTGAATGGGAGGATTGGTGCCAGTAGGACCCCAAAAATCGATACATGCCACAAATGCCCCTTTAATGCAGCACAAGCAATGAGTTACTACTAGATACCTGAATTTTGTACTGCTCCATGGCATCTTCCAAAGCAGCCAAGAAGTCTCTATTCTCATCCTCCAACCTCTGGATTTTATTCTTCAACGTTTCAATGCATTTGTCCTTCTCGGTGTCACTTTCAAAACGTAAGGTTTCCTGCAACAGCCAAAGACAACAGGGCGAGATGGGAATTAACTCCATAGGAGAAAGTCTGAAACCAACTGCAAGTTCTAGTGAACCCCATTTACTTCAGTTATTCAGTCAGTGGTCTTCATCAGTTATTCTGAGCCAAAACACAGAACGGGTGCAGATCTTACAATTGTATCTCATCTCTCTGTAGCTTCCACTCCTGTTTTCGGCTCACAATCACTGAAGTGTGAACTACGCCTTAGGCCTCATGCACGCGACCGTGGTGTGTTTTGCGGTCCGCAAATCGCGGATCCACAAAGCACGGATGGTGTCCGTGTGCCTTCCGCAATTTGCGGAACAGCACAGACCACCTTTAATATAAATGCCTATTCTTGTCCGCCAAGCACGGACAAGAATAGGACATGTTATATATTTTTTGCGGGGCCACGGAACTGAGCAACGGATGCGGACAGCACACGGAGTGCTGTCCACATCTTTTGCGGCCCCAGTGAAGTGAATTGGTCTGCATCCAAACCGCCAAAACGGCGGCTCAGATGCGGACCAAAACAACGGGCGTGTGCATGAGGCCTTACAGTAAGACTTTACAACAAGGCAATGAGATGCTCGGGAGGCTAGTTCTCGTCACGGCCTGCTATTGGCTGTCGTGCGGGCATCAGAAGTGACGCGGGGGCCGGGTAGAGGGGCAAGTATGACTAATATGAGGGGCCCGGGCATTATAGGGGTTGGATAACCCCTTTAATGATCATTTCAAGGTCCATTCCTACCGTCCATCAGCTGATCTGTTAGATCACATTAATTTTGTCAGAAAACCGCAGCACTCACCTGTCTTTAGTTCTTCACAATTTAATCACCAACACAATACGACGTTTTGACCAGTATGGTCTTTCTCAAGCATAAAGAAAGACCATACCGGTCGAAACGTCGCATTGTGTTGGTGATTAAATTGTGAAGAACTGAAGACAAGTGAGTGCTGCGGTTTCCTGACAAAATTCATGTGATGTAGGGGCAGCTTCAGACTGGCGCCCAACACTGCTGGCACCACCACTAAAAAGGACTTTTTTCTTTGTGTTGTGCTGCTACAAACATATCTATCTGATTTGTTAGATGCCATTGTGACTACAATCTACTTAAGAAATGGTTAAAAGTATTAAAACGCGTCTACAAAGTCCACGACAACCTAGTTACTCTACATATTTCTCCATTATTCTCACAATCCTGCCCCTAGAGCAATCTCTCTTCTGCTTACAACCTTCTCCTCTCCTGTAGGCCGGACTCTGGACACACTATACATCCACATTCCTCCGATGTGTCACGGCCCGACCACAGGTTCAACTGACCTGAACTCACAGCCTCAAAGGGATCTATGATCCAGTGTTTTCAGATCACATTAAACCCATGGTCTGGTCACGAAATCTCAGAAATAAGGTCAGCCAGCCTGCCTCTCCCACTAAGGAATTACCATTTTTAGGACTAGGCTACATATATAACTGCAAGGTAGACAAATGTTCCAAAATTAGAGGAATCAGGATGTTAACTAAACTGCTTATTTGTAATGTGTCATCTTCATCTCACTTCCGCCACCACTTGGAAGTGGGTCCCAGCCAGCCAGAATCCTACTCCGTACTAATAAGGGAGTAGGGCAAGCACCCCGAAACAAGCCGTCTACAGGTGGATATCTGGCCTGGCTATTTGTCATGTCCAAAGACTTGTTAAAAAAAAAGTCCGATTTTAACTAGCGAGATGGTTCTCTCTCAAGAGACACCTCTTTGCATATCGTTTTCCCATGGACCATTGACAATAAGTCTCCATAACATGGGGCACTCCCAGTAAGTCTCCATACAGGACTGGTCTCTTTAAGGAGACCCAGTACCCAGCCTAAGCTGGAAGCCGCTTA
This sequence comes from Bufo bufo, assembly GCF_905171765.1. NCBI lineage: Eukaryota > Metazoa > Chordata > Amphibia > Anura > Bufonidae > Bufo > Bufo bufo. Next base: position 683,999,841 of record NC_053389.1, on the reverse strand, counting down.
AATGGAATACAGATGTCTAACATTATAGATGCTAATGACTTGCATGCAGCTTTCATATACATTCTTCTCGCTCCCATACTAATACAGCAGTTATCATGACACCAAGTCACTTCACTGGGTCTTCATACTAACAATTACAAGGGGGATAAGGCTATGTTGGAATGTGGCCGATTCAACATTTAGCTCTATTTTAAGGCCTGTAGAAGGTTCAGGTTGGGACCCTGTCTGCAGAATGATCAGCTCAGCCTGCTTTCTGGATTTTAGAAATGTGCTCGTTGTGAATTCTCATTACTGCAGACACAGAAATGTTCCTAAGGCTTATTTTAACATCTTAAACAAGAGATCGTCTCAGTTCCCCTCCAGAGTGATGCAGAAAACAAAGGAGGGTTCGTTCACATACATCCGGCACATCAGATGTCAAATAACGGAAAAAACCTGCATGCTAGATTTTTATGTCTGGACGCCAAACCTGTACACTGAAGTGCACAAATATCACTTGTGTTCGGCTCCTAGCCTAATACAACTGACTGGGCACAACTGCCATATGTGAAGAAGGCCACAAACATTTTTCCAACACTTGCAAAGTGAAATAAAAGGGCAAGGTTTTATAGCGGTATGCAGTGCAGTCAGAAATGCTCAGCCAGCCAGATATTGGTGGTTATAAGATTAAAGGGGTTGTCTGACTCCATCAAACGGCATTTATCATGTAGAGAAAGTTAATAGAAGGCACTTACTAATGTATTGCGATTGTCCATATTGCCTTCCTTGCTGGCTGGATACATTTTGCTATCACATTATACACTGCTCTTTCCAGGGGTTATGACCACCGCTGCAGCGAAGATTCAGGGTGGCTAGAAAAGGACCTGCTGCGCATGCGCGCCTATGTGCGTTCTCACAGTTCCGGGCACCAAAGAGGCTGCCGCTTTTTTGTATAGTGCTCAAGCACGGCCACCACTGATCAATTGCACGGTGGTCGTAAACCGTGGAAACGAGAAGTAAATGTGATGGAAAATTGAATCTAGCCAGCAAAAGAAGCAATATGGACAATCACAATACGTTAGTAACTGCCTTGTATTTTAACTTTGACTACATGATCAATGCCATTTGCTGAAGTGAGACAACCCCTTTAGCACAGGTTAAACCCACCAATTTCAGCAGGACCGACCATCTAATGTCTATATGGGTGACCCAACTAAATCAATGGCAAATGGCGGGGAAAGGAATCATCATGTCCAATCATCTGTTCTCACGGGTGATAAATCGCTGCCACAGGTGTTTGACAGTGACTCCCCTCTCGCCCTTGAGAACACAAGCATATTCGGCTGTGTAGGAGAACAGGGAGACCTGTCGCTGTGCTGGGTTGGTCAACATGTTGCACACTGCTTAGAAAATGAATGCTAGTGACGACACTATAATTGGACTCATACCTTGCCTTTGGTTGATCTTCTGGTTTCTTTTGTGGGTTCCTCCACAGAAGAGCTCTCGATTCCACTGTCTAGACCTGAAGCTGATGTCACTTCACTCCTTTCCTCTTCTACAGAACACATCCAGTCCCTCACCCTCTGGGCCTGAGAGGGAGACAGCCCTCGCTCTGACAGAAGCTCCATAAGAAGGAGGTAACCTGTGTCTGTACAAGTCCTGTAATGTGCACACTCTGCCATTAGCCGGGACACGTGATCTTCTGTAGACCTTCGGGCTGCACACTTGGAAGGGTCAAATCTATTCAGTATTCGCGTTTCTGATCTGTGTCTCTGCTCGAGCACACGTTGCAGTGACTTTATCTGATGCTGCAGGTCTTCCACTCGCTCGGCATCTTTCTTGCAGTTGACCGTTGCTTTGTTCTTAATATTCTGCGCGCGGTTGGCATAGTTTAGAGTGTTCAAAGTCTCGTCAAAGTCTGATGCTGAAGGACTTATGCAACAGATCATAACAGTCTTGGCATTTCCTCCAAGGGAATCCTTCAAGATCCTATGGAGAAATGAGATGCGATCCATTCATTTCAAATTCCAAATGTACTGTATAACACAAAAATTCTGAAATTAAACGATTACAGAGATGAAAGCAGGAATGTGTAGTAAATGTGGGGACTGAACACTAATACATATTCATATACATAGCTGTCAAAAATTGACCCAGGACTACGTTTATGTGTTCACACTGCTGCATTTCTGTATATTTTTTTTAGATCTTTGTTACCAGAAACTGAACGGATCCTAATATCTACAAGTAGGGAAACCTTGGCCAAAGAAAAAGAGGAGTACGACAACAGACAACCCTTAGGCCTCTTTCACACGGGTGTCCCGGATTTGCTCTGGATGCGTCCCGGGTGCATTGCAGGAAACCCGCGCGAGGGCGCACACTATTTCAGTCAGTTTTGACTGCGATTGCGTTGTTCGGTTTCTTATCACGCGCGTGCAAAATGCATTGCATTCGCGTGGAAAGAGCTGAATGTGGTACCCAGACCCGAACTTCTTCACTGAAGTTCAGATTTGGGGTTGTGTAGATGTTAATATTTTCCCTTATAACCGCATTCTTAATACAGAATGCTTAGTAAAATGTTGCTTGAGGGGTTAAAAAATAAAAAACATTAACTCACCTCATCCACTTGATCGCGCAGCCGCCATCGTCTTCTTTCTTCTTCTTCTTTCAGGACGTGCCAAAGGACCTTGGATGACGTAATCTCGCTCATCACGTGGTGAGCGTGGTGACGTCAGCGCAGGTCCTGCTGAATGAAGATCATTCAGCAGGACCTGCACTGACGTCACCGCGATCATCATGTGGTGAGCGCGATTACGTCAAAAGTCCTTTAGCAGGTCCTCAAAGAAGAAGAAAGAAGACGATGGCGGCTGCGCGATCAAGTGGATGAGGTGAGTTAATGTTTTTTATTTTTTAACCCCTCAAGCAACATTTTACTAAGCATTCTGTATTAAGAATGCTATTATTTTCCTTTATAACCATGTTATAAGGCAAAATAATACAGTAAATTGACTTTGATCAATTTACTAACATCATCTCCTAGCAACCATGCGTGAAAATTGCATTACATCCACACTTGCTTGTGGATGCTATGCGATTTTAACACAGCCCCATTCATTTCTATGGGACCTGCGTTGCATGAAAAAACGCAGACTATAGAACATGCTGCGATTTTCACGCAACGCACAAGTGATCTGCACAGCCCCATTGAAGTGAATGGGTCTGGATTCAGTGCGGGTGCAATGCGTTCACCTCACGCATTGCACCCGCGCAGAATTCTCGCCCGTGTGAAAGGGGCCTTACCGATATAATAAATAAGGGCAAAATACGTTTTTAAGGGACCTGATGGGCCCCGACAAACCCATCTTAAAGGGGCTGTCCAACTTCAGATACCTTTATTAAATATTCCACCTCCCAAAACCCACCCACTATGACCTATGAAGAGAAGCATACTTACCTGCTCCCAAATGCTTGGTTGTAGGTATACTGCTGTCTTCACTGCACCTCGGCCCCTGCATGTAGACTGTCGGCATGGACAGGGGTCATGTACACTATTGCAGTCAATGACTGTCTGCAGTGGTGACATGTCCCCTAAGCAGCAGGTGACTGCAGTGACTAGCCACTTCGGCCAGGGATATGGACAGGAACTCACTTTTGCTGTGGATGGGGCAAGAACTAGTTATCTCACTGGTGCATGTGCAAATTCTGGCCCCATCCATAACACCTTCTCTGTGCTGCAGAAGTGACATCCCATCTATAGCCCAGGCTGGAAAACTGGTAAAGAATGTGGTGTAAAAGGATACAAGATTTTCAGAAGAGGAGAGTCACATGACTAGGGCTGCAGTAAACTATTTTATTATTTTAGTAATCGAGTATTCTACCGATTATTTCTACAATTGAGTACTCTAATAAAAATAAAAAAATTAAAAGACAGTTTTCCTTTATAAAAACTCAGACCCCCTGCCATCAGTCCCCAACACCCTTCGTTCCCGGAGTGATCAGCCCAGTGCCATCAGCTCTGTTCCCCTAGTGCTATCACCTTGCCCCCCTAAGTGCCATCAGCTTGCCCCCCTAAGTGCCATCAGCTTGCCCCCCTAAGTGCCAGTCCGAGTGATGAACCAGAGTGCCCCGGACAGCAGGAGTTAAGTCATCCAGCCATAGAGCATGACTTGGTGACATATATTACAGAGAAGAAGCGGTGACCCTGATTGTCACGGATGAGGTAAAGGAGTAAACACCACACTGACAATCGGGGGGGGGGCCACTAGACCTCAACGCTAGGGAACAGAAAAGGTCACCACCTAAAGAACCCTACTCCTGGGCCCTGACTCCTAACCGTATGGGCTCCCCTTGAAGGTAGAAATTCCCATACACAGGAACCTGGAACTCCTGGAGACCCTGAGGAGCCCTAAAGATATTGGCAGGGCTGAGACAACCCGTTCCTTCCAAGATGAAGGAACAAGCGTCTCCTTGAAGCCTAGTAACCACAACCAAGGGGAAAAGACAAAATACAAACAAGCAAGACACTTAGCTTTAGGCATTTTTGGGTAAGAGGTGCAGAATCATTTGAAGAGACAAATGCTTTTCTCTAGTGCACTAGTAGTTAACCCATGAAAGCGAACAAACTGTCCATCAATCAGGTTAACCCCAGCCCCACTATCGATAAATACCTTGATTTCCACCGTTTTGGACTCTAGCGCCACCTTGGCAGGCAGAAATCGGGTACTACCAGTAAATAACAAAAGTAAGTTTTCTGGCTCCCCACCCACACCACCAATAGTAAACTTTTTTTTTTTTTTTTGTTTACACCTTGACGCTGAATGTAAGGGCAAATATTTACAAAATGTCCCTTCTTTCCACAACAAAAACAGACTCCATTCATAGGACCAAAGCTCTTGCCAGCAGTCTCAGGAGTAGCTTCCCCCAACTGCAAAGGCACATCACAAGGCACAACCACAGGTGTCTCTTTACCATAAGTGTCAAAGGAAGCTGCCACCTTGTTTGACAGTACGTCTTGAGGGTGAGGACCCCTATATCTCCCCCTCAGGCGTCTATCAAGATGTACAGCAAAGAGACATAGCCGCTTCCAATGTCTCAGGTTTTTCATGAAAGGCCAACGCGTCCTGCAGCCTCTCAGATAGACCCTGACAGAACTGGCTACGGAGAGCAGGATCATTCCACTCCGTATCCGTAGTCCATCTCCTAAATTCAGAGCAATAGATCTCCGCGGAGCGCACACCCTGCTGTAAACCACGCAACTTGGTCTCAGCCTGAAAGATCCGATCCGGATCATCGTAAATAAGACCCAAGGCTCTAAAAAATTCATCTACCGACTGGAGGGACGGTGATCCAGTCGGCAGAGAAAAAGCCCACGACTTCGCGTCATCTTTAAGCAAAGAAATTATCATACCCACATGTTGACTCTCGGTCCCAGAAGAGTATGGCTGCAGCTTAAAGTATAATTTACATGACTCCCTGAACCGGATGAAATTGTCCCTACCTCCAGAAAATCTGTCCAGGAGAGCCACCTTCGGATCAGGGCAGGCCTGGTACCCACCACCGGAACCAGCCCTGGTACCCACCACCGGAACCAGCCCTGGTACCCACCACCGGAACCAGCCGCCTGTGGTTTCTGAATCTGTAAGACTGTCGCGCGGAGGTCTGCTACCTCAAAAGACAGCCCCTGCATCTGTTTGACGAGTGCAGACATAGAATCCATAGCTGCACTGACCTGAACAAAAAATGGCGGTAGATTATGTTATGGATGAAGTAAAGGAGTAAACACCACACCAACAACCAGGCGGGAAGGGAAAAGCCACTAGGCCTCAACGCTACGGAAGGGAAAGCGTCACCACCTAAAGAACCCTACTCCTGGCCCTGTATGGGCACCCCTTGAAGGTAGAAATGCCCATACACAGGAACCTGGAAGCCCTGGAGACCCTGAGGAGCCCTAAAGATATTGGCAGGGCTGAGATGAAGGAACAAGTGTCTCCCTAAGGCCTAGTAACCAGTGATGGCCAGTTCGCCGCGTTCGCCCGCGTACACATGCGGGCTGCCATCTTAACTCACAAGTCCAGCGATGCACAGGTAAGACCCCTTACCTGTGCCGCGAGTCGGTCTGAAACAAATGCGGTCACCGGGAGCAGGCAGTTCCGAGAACAACTGCCGGGGGCCTTCATCGGGCTGTTCTCGGAACTGCCTGCTCCTGGTGACCGCATTTGTTTCAGACTGGCTCGCGGCACAGGTAAGGGCTTACAGGTAAGGGCTTACCTGTGCATCGCCGGACTTGTGAGTTAAGATGGCAGCCCGCATGTGTTCGCGGGCGAACACGGCGAACTGGCCATCACTGCTAGTAACCATAACCAAGGGGAAAAGACAAAATACAACAAAGTGAGACACTTAGCTTCTGTTGTAGAAGGATGAGCAGGAACTCAGGGAGAACCACACTCCAGCTCTTTCTAAAACCAAATGCAGCAATCTACCGCATAGTAAGAAGGGTGGTGTCAGACTATAAAGGGTAGAAGTGATGACCACTGAGCAACAGCTGAGACAAAGGAAGTGGTCATTAACCCTATCAACACTGAATCAAGGAGGCTGTTAGATTCCTCCACGCTCAGCCAGTCTCCTTGATATCCTGACATCAGTCACCTGTGGGACCGTCACACTGACATGTGTCAGTCTTTACTGTAGTTCCGGCATTCTGTTCATGAAGGCACTCTCTTTCAGGTTCAGTCACAATACGCCTGTGATGAGGACTTCACCCCTGAGCACTGATTTATGAGGGGCTCCCTATAGTAGTTTCCATTCCTATTATTGCTGAGCCTTCAGCTCACACCCCGGTGTTTATTACATACGCCCCCTCCATGCTGACTGTGCCCTTTCCCAGACTCTTGAGCTTCTTGCTAATCGTCCCAATGACTGCGGAGTATTAGTGCCGCTAGTTCGCAATCCCGCTGCCCAGTCAGGATGCTTTTCTGTCCGGGCTCTGGAAGCCCTGAGCTCAGCAGTAATGAAGCTCGCAAATGCGCATAGCCTGCAGTCCCCGGCCGCCCGGATCCCCCTTGCACACACCATGTCACCCAGATCTCTGTAGTGTGCTCATGGCAGCGTCCTCACTCCTACTTTGCTGTTTCTTGCAGTGAGGTTGTGGACATGGAGTAGCCAGTACTTATCTTTCCTGTAGGGACTCCGTTCCACAGCTCCTCCGTCTTCTTCTCCGCGCACTGCATTGCCGTCACACAGAGTTGGGTCATAGTGCATGTAAGCGCTTCACTCCCTCTCCGTGGTCAAATGACACAAACGAATCCTCACATCAAGGATTTTTTTGTGTCGAATTACTCGATTCAATCGAGTAATCGTTTCAGCCATACACATGACTAGGTTCCAAAGTGGCCAATTCATGCAACTTCAAGATGGTAAGTACATTCATTGACAATAATAATGCACAAATGAGTTGTTGGAATGAAACTGTATGTGTGTGAATGTAATAATATATGTAAGTGATTACAATATTAGAGCAAAGGGCTAAGTTTATTGGGGAAAATTACAATTGATGTTCTAGTACACTGTTGTGTCGCCTCTAGCCTGGATACAAGATGAGATACGGTTGGACATGGAGGTTTCGTATGGTATCCCGTAGCAAATTTGCCCATAGATGTTTGCTGCTGGGTATTTAGATCCTTAACACTCATAGGTTGCTGAGACTGACATCCCAGCTGGGCCCATAAATGCTCAATTGAGGATAAATCTGATGACCAGGCAGGCCAAGGAAGCTTTGCTATCTGGTGGAGACATTCCTGGGAAACCCTTGCCATCTGTGGGTGAGCATTATCCTGCTAAAAATGCCAGCTGGAAACCTTGCCATGAGAGGCAACACATACAGTACAGACCAAAAGTTTGGACACACCTTCTCATTCAAAGAGTTTTCTTTATTTTCATGACTATGAAGGCATCAAAACTATGAATTAACACATGTGGAATTATATACATAACAAACAAGTGTGAAACAACAGAAAATATGTCATATTCTAGGTTCTTCAAAGTAGCCACATTTTGCTTTGATTACTGCTTTGCACACTCTTGGCATTCTCTTGATGAGCTTCAAGAGGTAGTCCCCTGAAATGGTCTTCCAACAGTCTTGAAGGAGTTCCCAGAGATGCTTAGCACTTGTTGGCCTTTTTGCCTTCACTCTGCGGTCCAGCTTACCCCAAACCATCTCGATTGGGTTCAGGTCCGGTGACTGTGGAGGCCAGGTCATCTGGCCCAGCACCCCATCACTCTCCTTCATGGTCAAATAGCCCTTACTTTCAAAGTTTTCCCAATTTTTCGGCTGACTGACTGACTGACCTTCATTTCTTAAAGTAATGATGGCCACTCGTTTTTCTTTACTTAGCTGCTTTTTTCTTGCCATAATACAAATTCTAACAGTCTATTCAGTAGGACTATCAGCTGCGTATCCACCTGACTTCTCCTCAACGCAACTGATGGTCCCAACCCCATTTATAAAAGGCAAGAAATCCCACTTATTAAACCTGACAGGGCACACCTGTGAAGTGAAAACCATTTCAGGGGACTACCTCTTGAAGCTCATCAAGAGAATGCCAAGAGTGTGCAAAGCAGTAATCAAAGCAAAAGGTGGCTACTTTGAAGAACCTAGAATATGACATATTTTCAGTTGTTTCACACTTGTTTGTTATGTATATAATTCCACATGTGTCAATTCATAGTTTTGATGCCTTCATAGTCATGAAAATAAAGAAAACTCTTTGAATGAGAAGGTGTGTCCAAACTTTTGGTCTGTACTGTATGTGCAGGACATCCGGTGGCCACATCGCTGATCTGTTAGTGTCCCTCATATTACTACTAGGGGTGACAGTCGCATGCCATGGCTCCCCAGATTATCACACCAGCAGTTGGTGTAGTGTGTCACCTCACAGGAAAGGCAGGATTGAAGCGCTCACCATGACGATTCCATTATGGAACCCAACTATTGTGAAATCCCAAACAGAACCTGTATACATCGCTAAAGAAGGTATGATTCCAAGCCGCAGTTGACACTGCCATACACGGTGACAACAATGGCAGGGCATGTAATGTCCCGTTTCTCTCAGTCTAATGATACATCCCCTCTTAAAGTCTGTTGACTGGACAAAATGTCTTTCAGTGCACCATAAGGGCATGTCTAGCAGATAACGTTCTCTCACCAAGAGGTACGCTAACCAAAAGTAGCCTCAGAGACAGTGGGGGAAACATTTTAAGGGGCACAGAATAGGACCTGGGGTCTGGGGATTTTCAGTTTCAGGGCCGGAAGACCCTTTAAAAAAGGAGAGCAATAGGTAGCCATGTGTTGAACGATACACCCACTCCGATTGGCAAGTGGCTGAAGACAGAAGCGAGCACTGGTTAATCACCTTCCTCATCACGCCCTCCAGTGCATGCCCACAAGGATGAGGACAACAGGGTATTATCGTACAGTAAAGGTTAGGGTAAAAAGTCATGATGCACAGAGAAGGAATAGCTGGAGTTCTGGAATAACAACATAAAGTAGTCTCTCCAGGAAGATTATAAGGTAAAATGCTCATAGGAAGGAACCAATTATAGTATAAGCTGATTAAGCTCCAGTCATGAAGCTTTATAAGGTAAAAGATTTCTAAAGGGGCGGAGCCTAGCGGCGCATGGAGTAGGACGCACGCCGCACTAGCTCCGGCAAGAATTCTGTCTAAAACATCTACAACGGTGGCGATATACCTTTAAAACATCCGTAGGAGCGGGGGACATAGCCAGGAAGCGGTCCGGTGAAAATAAATATCATCATGCCTGCAAAGAGAGGCAAAACGCAGAGCCGGCAGGACAGAGAGGCACGATCCCAAGATGGCGCTGAGGAGGAAGAGTGGCCTGACCTGAGGGCGGCAGTGAGTCAGGGAGCGGCAGCGCGGCTAGAGCGCTTCGCTCACAAGTCACACCAGTCCCCCAGCCATGTATGGGGAGAAGGAGAGGGCACCCTGGCACAAGTGGAGGAAGGCTTAGGGGAGCAAGATAGCCCCTGTAATGATGACCAGCAATCCCCAGTTCAGCATGAGGGGGGGGGGGGGGTGAGTGCTAACCTGTGCAGCACTGAAAAGTGTCTGCCAGTGGTCAATGCCCCTGAGCCCACCTTGAAAGATGTGATGGCAGCTATTGCTAGCTGTAACGCCACCCTCCAGAATATGAATATTAATATTGGAAGTCTAAAAGCGGACATGTCCATTATCCGTCATGACCTGCATAAGGTGGCTGAACGCACCTCAGAAGTAGAGAGGAGGGTCTCGGATCTGGAAGATGGGGCTGTTACCCTACAGAGAGAGAGCCGGGCTGCGTCAAAGGATATAGTGGCGCTCTATGCTAAAACCGACGACCTCGAAAACCGCTCTCGCCGCAATAATATAAGGCTGGTGGGCATTCCTGAGAAATCTGAGGGCCCAGAGGCTACTGATTTTATTGAGAAATGGCTCGCGGAAAAATTCCGTGATAGAGGACTCTCTGCACTTTACGCTGTTGAACGAGCACATAGGGTCCCCACCAGGCCTTTGCCGCCAGGACGTCCGCCACGGCCAATACTGGCTAAAATCCTGCACTATCGAGACAGGGACACTATACTGAGGGCTGCAGGGTCTCATCCAGATTTAAAAATCAATGGGGTTCAGGTGTCTCTGTTCCCTGACTATTCGTCGGATGTACAGAAAAAAAGAGCTCGCTTTGTGGAGATTAAACGGAGGCTGAGAGATTTGCAAGTACAGTACTCCATGATGTTCCCGGCCAGGCTCAGGGTGGTGGCGTTTGGATCCGCGGTGTTCTTTGAGGACTCGGATGCTGCGGTCAAGTGGCTGGATCAAAATGAGCGTCGCCTTAGGATTCCATCAACAGACACCTGAGACTGATGGACATTCCTGCTCCTGATTGAAGTTTTGATGTCCCCTGGACTGTCCACCCACCGTTGTGGACATTTTCTTTTGTCTTTAGCCGGTTGCTGGAGACATTTTGTGGGTAGAGCATACGCCCGAGGTTGCTCCCCACCTTCCTAATGTGCCTGCGTACGGTATCGTGCTGGAGGCTGTGCTGCTTCAGGCGCGGTTGGGCCGGGTTCACAATGTTGGCCCCAAGTTCATTACTGAATCTAATTATGCTGCATATGTTTATTGTCTGGGGAGGGAGGGGGGAAGGGATTAGCGGGGGTTATTACCGTCAAAGGTGCTATTGAGGGCAATTTTAAAATGCTGAAACGTACAGTCCTTGTATATTTTGTCGGGGGAAATAGAGAAGAGATGGGAGTCTGTAATCTGGTGATTAACATTGTTTTTCCTTGCAGCTGTTGGGAGGTGGAGAGGTGTGGATCTCAATTGTACTTTTATGTATGTATGCATTCTTATGGGACCTGTTACGAGAATACTTAGCTGGAATGTGAGGGGAATGGCGGATGCTACAAAGAGACACGGTCTGTTCCGTTACCTATCTAGATATCAGCCGGCAATAATATGCTTGCAAGAAACGCATATGACCAAACAATCTATACATGTCATGCAAAAGCCGTGGCTGGGTTATTCGGTGCATTCAGTCTTCTCCTCGCATTCCAGGGGGGTTAGTATCCTAGTTCATAAGAATATCATATTTGAATGCCTGAGGGTATGTGTGGATGAGGAGGGAAGGTTTATAGGAGTGCATTGTGTGGTCCAAGGGATGAGAATGGTGTTAGCGACAATCTATATACCCCCACCATTTTCCTCGGTGCCTTTAAGGAAGCTTATGAAGTTTATGGCAGAATTTTCTGAACTTCCAATGTTAATAGTGGGAGATTTTAATAATGTACTTGACAGTTCGCTTGATAGATGCCAGATCACACCTAGCGGTAGTAATACAGGTGAAACCTCGTTTGCAAGAATACTGAGGGAAATAGGTCTGATGGATGTATGGAGAGAGACCCACCCCCTGGACAGGAAATACTCGTGTTGCTCCTCGACCTATGGCTCCCTGTCGCGTATAGATCTGGGTCTGGTAAATGCTCATATGTTCCCGTTTGTACAGAACTCAGAATATCTCCCTAGGACCCTATCTGACCACTCCTTATTTAGCATCGCCCTTGATATCTCTGTGACAGCCAGGCCGGGGGTTAGATACTGGCGACTAAATGCCTTTTGGTTAAAACTGATGGGTGACCCGTCCGATATGCTTCAATCCCTTAGGGAATATTTTTGTATAAATGAAGGGACTGCGTCTCCGTTAGTCGTCTGGGAAGCGATGAAGGCCTTCCTCAGAGGATCCTTTATTAAAACAGTCAGTCGGATTAAATCTAAAGAGCTTGATCGGCAGAAACATGATAATATGAAGATAGCGGAGGAAGCTTTTGTGTTAAATCCTTCTATCATAACAAGCAATACCTTAAAGACTAGGCAGGAGGATATGAGGTGTCACCTCTTGGAGGTAGCAGAGAGGAAACGACTGTTTTACAAGCAGCAATTTTTTACTGAAGGTGAGAGTGTAGGCCATATGCTCTCTGTTATCGCAAAAGCGCAGCAAGGGTCACAATGTATATCTGGCCTGTTAGATGCTGGCGGCGTCCTCAGGCGTGATACGGATAACATTTTGAATATACTGAATAATTTTTATTCCTCTCTGTATGCTTCCAAGGTGACATGTTCGGATGAGGAGATTGACGCCTTTTTAGCCACATTAAATCTCCCTAAGCTTTCCAGGGAAGTCAGTATGCGGTTAGAGGAGCCGATTGAATTGGAAGAATTGAGGGCGGCATTGGCTGCTATGGCTAACGACAAGGCTCCAGGTTTGGATGGGCTTCCGGCGGAAGTATATAAGTCCTTTGCGGAAGTGCTGCTCCCGGAACTTCTGAAGGTATTCAATTATTCCAAGGAGAGGGGGGAGCTACCTCCGTCCATGCAGGAGGCGGTAATAGTAGTCATTCCTAAGCCGGACAAGGATCACTCTCTCCCTGACTCATATAGACCGATATCGTTACTCTCCACTGATGTTAAGTTGCTTGCAAAGGTCTTGGCCATGCGTCTGTCTAAAGTAATTCTGTCTATCATACACTCTGACCAGACTGGCTTCATGCCTCAGAAATCAACGTCAATTAATATTAGAAGAGTGTTTGCCAGTATTCAACTTCCAGCTGATAATGTTGGAGATAGGGCTATCCTTTCTTTAGATGCGGCCAAGGCCTTTGACAGCATTGAGTGGCGATTCCTGTGGAGAGTTATGGCGTATATGGGATTTGGAGATGAGTATATATCCAGGGTCCGGGTGCTATACTCTAAACCCGAAGCATGTATCAGGGCGAATGGAGGGGTGTCCCCCAAGTTAAGTCTGGGCCGGGGTACTAGACAGGGGTGCCCGTTGTCGCCTCTGCTATTTGCAGTTGCGATTGAGCCATTAGCCGCAGCGATTCGTAAATCAACGGACATTCGGGGGTTCCAATATGGGACAGTTAATAATAAAGTGGCGATGTATGCAGATGACACTTTGCTTTTTCTGGGGGATACTGGTCCATCGTTGGAAGCGGCTATGAAAATCATTGATTGCTTCAGGGATCTGTCGGGTCTGACTATTAACTGGAGTAAGTCGGCGATTATGCTGCTTGACGGGCAAGTGCAATCACAGACAGTGCGAGACAGAAGTATCCCATGTGTAGCGACCTTTAAGTATTTGGGTATCCATATATCCCCGAGAATCCAAGACTTTGGGCGCCTTAACTTTGACCCGCTGGTTATTAAATTTCGTAATAAAACTAAGGCATGGTGTAAACTATACCTGTCAGTGGCGGGAAGAGCTAACCTCATTAAAATGGTGTTGATGCCCCAGCTACTGTATGTTCTACATAACTCCCCGGTCTGGCTGTCAAAGTCCAAATTTGTTCCAATCAATGCTACTTTCAGGGAGCTCATATGGCGGAAGGGGCAACCGAGAATTAAGCTTGAAACGTTGCAATATCCTAAAACAGAAGGGGGCCTTGCAGTGCCAAACCCCTGGGTGTACTTCCTGGCTGCACAATGCCAACATTTTAAGGGGTGGATGGAACTGGAGTCGAGTGAGATGTCGTGTCAGTTGTTTAAGCATTGCTTGTCCTCTAATGACCTACTGCTGATCCTTGACACTAAGGGGGCTGGGAAGAGTGGTCCGATGGGTGATTTGGGACACTTGATGCAGTCCGTGTGGAATAAGGTCAAGCTCCTGAGGGGGGTTTTCGGCAATACGGAATACACTCCACTGTGGGACAATCCCGTGCTGCCGGAATTCCTCTCCCTGTCTGAGTTTGGGGCATGGAAAAGGAAGGGTATTCTAAGGTTGGGCCATCTTTTGGAGGAAAAGAAGTGCATGTCATTTACCAGATTTCAAGAGAAGTATGAACTGCCTAGAACTCACTTTTATAAGTACCTTCAGGTGAGACACGCATACAACTCCACATTTAAAGGTACGACTATGGTGGCTGGGAGAGATGCTGCATTGCACCAGATTCTGTCCAGGGGGGCGAGGAGAGGTATGATTTCCTGTATATACAAGCTGTTGCTTGATAAGTTTCTAATGTCACATCCGCTTGCGGCTAAAAGTAAATGGGAGAAAGATGTTGGCGAATTAACTGATGACCAATGGTCTGACATACTGGAGGCGATACCTCTCTCTTCCTTGAGTGAAGGACGTAAACTCTCGCAGCTGTTTATTGTCCATAGAGTCTACAAAACACCGGTTTTTTGGTTCCGTATAGGGTTTAGACCCACGGATGAATGTCCAAGATGCTCTGTGGTGTCTGCAGATTTGTTGCATATGATGTGGACGTGCGAGAGGTTAGGGAGATACTGGGAGTTGGTACGTCAGACAACACAGGAAGTTTACAAAGTACGAATACCCTCTGACCCGAAAGTGTGTGTGTTAGGATGTGTCTCTGAATTGGCCACCGGTCAGGTGCAAAAAATAGCTATAGGTAGAATGTTATATGTCGCTAGGAAGTTAATCGCCCTACATTGGATACAGACAGCGCCGCCAACCCTAGGCGAATTCCTAAGTGCCGTTGACACGATGCTGAGTTATGAACGGATGGTGTACCAGAAGCGTGGATGCCCAGCGAAATTTGAAAAATTGTGGGATCCATGGCTGTCGTTTCGACGTCTAAATAGAAATGTTTAACAATGTGCCTTTGTATTTTGCAGGTTAGGGTGGGGTGGGGGGGGGGTGGGATTGAAACTTGTTTACTACACACAGTTTGGTGTCCTTTTTGTTATTAGCCCTATGGACAGTATGTCTCTATGTCATCCTTGTACGTAATGTGATAAAACGTGTATTTACACTGTAAAATGTTCAATAAAAATGATTTAAAAAAAAAAAAAAAAAAGATTTCTAAAAAAGATAAGGTTTTCCAGCTATACAGGAACATTATAAAAAAAAAAAAAAAAAACATGCACACATTGTAACCATTAAGCCATTTGCTATTACCTGGTGATCTTGGAATCTCTGTATGGGATATGGCTCCCCTTCCTCTTGGGGTCCCCAAGAGCACTGATTACATTACCCAGGGCTAGCAATCCGGAGTTGATCTGAATACTTTCCTTTAGCCTCTCTCCAGTATTGCCCGTTTTCAGAATACGTTCAGAACCAGCCAAGTCTACAAAGTGGAACTTGGAAGACAGGACCTGGCCAATTGCTAGACCAGGACCATCCTCACCAAGGGTCATTCTGGTGACTCGGCCAACTACTCTCCTCTGTTCCATTGTGACAGTGAAGATTGTATGCGAGCGGCTCGACTGAGTATTGACTTGAGTAGCTCCTGTATGTTTAGCAGTGTTGCCCATTTCTAGTAGACTAAGCACTTCATCAAGTCCTTCCACTTCTGTCTCCTTCACTCCAGACAACACTAGAGAAAAGAAACACAAAATATGGGATGAAACTATACTTAGAAAATGTCGCTAGTATTTAGATAACCACTTGTTGTATGACTGATAATAACATGGTAATGGGGAGAGGGCCGGGTGTAAATCCACATCCAGTAAGGATCCCAGTGCTGGTAGATCACAGGAGTTTGTAGAAAACCACTGACACATGCTGTTTTAATTAGTCATTTTTACAACAGCATCCAGAGGCTCAGTGGCCACATGCCATTTTTGCACACATGCCAACTGAGGCCAGTGATTGGCTGCAGTGGTCAAGGAGAACAGAACGTCACTGCTTCCAGTGGGAACCAGAAACATAAGGGATGGGAGCTGCTCCACTGAATTTAGGGGACTTTAAAAAGGTGAAAGTCCCAATGAAAGTTATACAACCACTTTTGACTAGCAGTATATGGAAGGCACACACAAACTCCTTGCCTTTGGTCACACTGGAAACCCAGGCCCCTTGATTCAGCAGGTCTAGCCACTGAGAAGTTGTGTTGGCCAACATTTTCTTTATATATTTCCACACTGATGATTCACTTCCAGAAACCAAATAAATAACCTCAGCATGTTTTTCAAGTGTGGGACAGAAAGTGCATGAAGACCACTTTAAAAGGGTTTCCCACAATTGAATGTTACCCTCTATCCACAGGACAGGTGATATAATTGCTAGATACCCTCCACACCGCTAGAAGGAAGGTCCTGAGCCCCCTGTTCAGGCATGACTATAGCGAGGATTATGCACAATGCTCCTCCAATCAACGTATATGGGAGTGACGGGACAGTTGAGTATAGCTCTCCTGTGGATAGGTAAACGTCAATTGTGATAAAACCCCATTGAATATAACGAAAGCCTACAAATATCTACAGATGTTACCCAGGTAGGAATTCAACATCAGGAATCCAGTGCTGTATTGCTGCAGAGTTGACCGCTTCCAATAGTGTTTCCCATCCTTTTTGTCATACAATATCAAAGAGGTTGTCCACTCCTTTACTACTGATGGCCTATCCTCAAGATAAGTCTTCAATATCTGATTGGCCAGGGTCTGACATCCTGTATCCCTGCTGAACAGCTGTTTCAGAGTAGCTCGGGTGTCAGAAGTAAGCGCCCAAACTACTCAGCTCTGTCCATTGCATAGTAGACGGAGCTTTTTACTGCAAAGCTGCTCCCACTGAAAGTGAAAGGGCGCATCCAACTCACAATGGACGGAGCTGTGCTGTTCTAGCACCGGAGATGCTCTGAAACAGATCATCGGTTGGACCGATATTGATGGCCTATCCTGAGAATGGACCATCAATGGTAAAGAAATAGAAAAGTCATTTAACACTGCCCATGCATATCTGATAGAAACGTGAAAAGATGACAATGACCAGGTATATCATAAGAAATTTTCCAACATGTCTGATATCAGGCACTGAGTGGCAAAAGTGCCAAACAGCTTCCCAAATGACAAAAGATAATAAGATCATTAAAATAATAAGTAATCAATAAGATCATTAAAAGGATAGGTCATCAATATTAGATCAGTGGGGATCTGTCTCTGTGCACTTCAACCAATCAGCTGAAGAGCCCGAGGTGCTCATGTGCATGCTGCATCATCATCAAATTTTACCTGCATGTCGATGTGGTGGCAGTGCACTGTGATTACGGCTTCCTCTCCAATTCACTAGAATGTTGGAGAACAGCTGTAATCCCACTGCACCGCCACTGCAAAGTAGACAGCATACAGGTGAACAAGAAGTGGAAGGAACACTTACAAACAGCTGACTGGCGGGTGGGCTGAGAGTCGGACCCCCACCGATCTGATTTTGATGACCTATTGTGAGGAAACGTCAGTCAACAACTGCAGCCAGGACAATGCCTTTAAATGTCTAGTCACTACTTGCTACAACCTATCTGTGCAGTTTAGGGCTATGGGCACCCTTGTACTGAAAGTTTTATTGTTCATTTGCTTTCTATTCTTTATAAAGGTTTCTACTATTGTGCTTCTGCAGATTGTGTGTAAAGCCTGTATTACACAGGTGGATTGAGCAAGCAATCGCCTGCTAGCTAGCGGAGGAGACTTCTGTTATTACATGCAGCGATATTTCCCGCAACATGGGGAGGAGCGATCGTTATGCCATCACTCGTCCCCATGCTGTCTAGTGGTTTGCCGGCAGCAGATCGCGATTAGACAGCTTGACTTACCGCCAGCAAACAATGATTTTTAAGCGTGCTTAAAAAAAAAAATAATAATCACAATTGCCCGATGAACAAGGCTCGTTCATTGTGCAATCAGCGTCAGTATTATACTGCAAGATAATCGCTACAAACGTCCATACGAACACTCGTTAGCGATGATCTGCCGAAAAATTGGTAGGTGTGATACAGCCTTAAGTCCTTCATCTAGCTGGTGACTTAAGCCATTTGCCTGTGGTGACGTCACTTCGGTCATCACATGATCCATCACCATGGTAAAAGATCATGTGATGGATCATGTGATGACCGGAGTGACGTCACCACAGGTCCTTGACCTGTAATGAATGATCACCACAGGTCCTGTTCAGTAAAGGAGACAGAAGGAGATGCCGGGCATCGCGATCAAGTGGACTAAGGTGAGTTAAATTATTTTTCTTTTTTTTTTAACCCCTCCAGCGCTATTTTACTATGCATTCTGTATTCAGAATGCTATTATTTTCCCTTATAACCAAGTTATAAAGGGAAAATGATAATGATCGGGTCTACATCCTGATCGTCTCCTAGCAACCGTGCGTGAAAATCGCACTTGCTTGCGGATGCTTGCGATTTTCACGCAACCCCATTCACTTCTATGGGGCCTGCGTTGCGTGAAAAACGCAGAATATAGAGCATGCTGCAATTTTCACTCAACGCACAAGTGATGCGTGAAAATCACCGCTCATGTGAACAGCCCCATAGAAATGAATGGGTCGGTATTCAGTGCCGGTGCAATGCGTTCAACTCACGCAACGCATCCGCACGGAATACTCGCCCGTGTGAAAGAGGCCTAAAGGCTTTTGTGATAAATTAGAGACGCCCACTGATGACAAACCACGCCCAGCCCATCTGCCTGGTCTTCCTTTCTCTCTCACCAGAGGAACGTTCCACTCTTAACTGACTTCCCCCTCCTGCCCTGTGAAGAGTGGCACCGCCCTGCTCCTTACCCCTGGTCCCGCCTCCCTCCAGGGGAGATCCGTCATAAGCAGCAGAATGAGAAATCAGTGCTGGAATGAAGCTATGAGAGCTAGTGTGGACAGCAGAATCCTGGACACATAGATCCAGCATGTAATGCTGGGAGGGACAAGAGCACATGAGAAAAGTCTGAAATTAGGAACAGGACACAAAATGAATATCAGGGAGACTGGAGATGAATTAGGGAGTGAAGTGTGGCACCGGAAATATAGCGCAACTTTTATTTACTCATGGTAACCACGTCCTTTACCAGGTTTCCAGTCTGGTCAAACATTTTATGTGGCTTCATGTGTGCATCACTTCTGCAGCCCAGGACGGGGGAGGTGCAGTGGATAGGGCCAGAACCATTCATTTCCCTGACACATGTGCCAGAGAGAGGAATAGTCCTGGCCCCATCCAGCGTTAGACTAAAGTCCGACCAGAGGAAATTATTCTGATGGCCCACCCTCTGTTTATATAGGACCTTAAGGGCCCTGTTTTATTAGGGGTCCAATACTGTCAGAGCTTGGGTTCATCCTCTGGTACTCTGGTGGGCCAGTCCAGCCCTGGCCCCATCCACAGCACCTCCCCGGTCCTGGGCTGCGGAAGTGACATCTCCTTCCATCGATCGGACACCTGGTAAAGGATGTGAGGCTGGCGGAAGCTGGATATTCAGAAGAAAGGCATCATGTGCATCAGAGTGTCACAACTTACCAACATTGCCTTTATCATCCTCTCTTATCAGAATGTCTTTACTAGATGTCTGCACTTCCAGGAGATCTCGGAACTCCTCTTTATACACCTCCAGGTAAGACACTCGAATTGTGTAGTCAATCAGATCATTTTCATCAACCAGTTTAAAGATTTCCGCCATGGCACGTGGAATAATGCCTTGCTCATCATCTGAGATAGAAGCTGAAATGGGCAGTAGGTAAGTGACAGCCCACATAACTAGTAGCGACAATAAAAAGCACCTAGGTGATACAAGGCTAAAGTAGTCTTTCTGGGTACGTCCACATGGGATGCATTTTGGTGGAGAAAATCCACAGAGCATTTTGCCGGGGACTACGATAAATCTGCAATAAAATTTAAAAAGGAATAAAAATGAATGGATAAAATACATATAATATTCTTTACACAAATATGAATATGAAAGACTGTTGTGCATATATTCAGAGTACTGACCTGTGTCTACTCTTTACCTGGCTATCAATATGTCGCTAAACAGTAGCTCCAGAATGAGTACCAACAGTGTCAAAAAATCTCTCTCTATTTTCACACAGACCACTCAGCCTTAATTGTGCTATGGGCAGACTGGATTGACGAGAGACGTTGGCACAGACAGTATCCTTCTGATAGACTCAAAACAGCAAATATTGCTTCAGTACCATAACATCCAATATTTATAATATAAAGCACACATATGGTTGGCGTCATACCCTTGGACAAATACCCCGTTTCTTATAAAGTGCACTATAAAGAAAAGAAACCTTCCGGATCCAGTGTTAAACTGCTACGAATACGTCATTGACCAGCGCCAACGGAGAGAAGCTAGTGACTCTGACATTCAATCCGAAGCATCTGCGGAAGAACACGTGGGACGCAAGCGACTCCACAGCCGGGACGCCGGCTACCGCATCGGAGCAATAGCTCGAAGTCAAGTCCTATTTCATCCGACGGCACGAACAAAGGTAAGCCCACAAACCAGTGGGTATTACAAACAGAATTACCTATTCAAAGTAGCAATTGAATGAACTGCTTCCTCCATTGAAGTATCAGCCTGTACTACGGTCACAACCACAGCAGCTGGATACAATTCAACATTCATTTGTGGCGGCCAAATTGTTTCTTTCAATATTGCTTGTTGGGGATATAAAACACTGTATCAGTCACCTTGGCTACACGCCAAGTTGCTGGAAAAACTATTGTGAAAAAGTTTACATACCCAATCATTTACCTCAAGACTTGAAAGTTTTCTGTATCAAAAACGGATTTTGGACAGACTTATAAAAGAATAAGAAGACGTTTTGTCCCACCATATGTGTGCTTTATATTATAAATATTGGATGTTATGGTACTGAAGCAATATTTGCTGTTTTGAGTCTATCAGAAGGATACTGTCTGTGCCAACGTCTCTCGTCAATCCAGTCTGCCCATAGCACAATTAAGGCTGAGTGGTCTGTGTGAAAATAGAGAGAGATTTTTTGACACTGTTGGTACTCATTCTGGAGCTACTGTTTAGCGACATATTGATAGCCAGGTAAAGAGTAGACACAGGTCAGTACTCTGAATATATGCACAACAGTCTTTCATATTCATATTTATGTAAAGAATATTATATGTATTTTATCCATTCATTTTTATTCCTTTTTAAATTGTATAATGAATAAAACATCCTGTATTTCCATATAAGAGTGACCAATCCATTTATTTTAACATTTATCCAAAATTCTTTGAGGGGTGACTCAAAATTTGGATTGGAGCACCTATTCTGAGGGGGACAGAGGTGAGCGGATCTCATATTGTTTTTACAAATCTGCAATAAAGCCACATAAAATGGCTATGCTGTGGATTTCATCCTGTACTGTATGTGAATGAGGTTTAAGTCTCATTCACTTTGCTGCTGTAAAACGGTGCAGAATTTCCACCAGCAATTATGTATATGCCCAGTAGGAACAAAACCTTTAGGCCTCTTTCACACGAACGATACGGATTGGCTCCAGATGAGTTCAGTGAAACTCTCACCATTTTGCAAGCAAGTTCAGTCCGTTTTTTCAGCACGGGTGCAACGCGCGTGATAAAAAACTGAATGTTTACAAACAACATCTCTTAGCAACCAGCAGTAAAAAACGCAGCATCGCATCCGCACCTGCTTGCGGATGCAATGCGCTTTTCACTGAAGCCCCATTCACTTCTATGAGGCCCGGGCTGCGTGAAAAACACAGAATATAGAACATGCTGAGTTTTTCACGCAACACAATACTGATGCGCATTGCACCCGCGCAGAAGAAAACTGAACACAGTTGCAGACAAAACTGACTGAACTTGCTTGCAAAATTGTGCGAGTTTCACTGAACGCACCCAGAGCCAATCCGTATCGTTCGTGTGAAAGAGGCCTTACACCAGTGCTTTTCATACTCACATATACTCGCTTCTCCAATGGCATAGGTCTTCCCTGACCCAGTCTGCCCATAGGCAACCACAGTAACATGGAAGCCCTGAAAAAACGATTCAAGCAATGACTGTACACAGCGATTGTAAGCACTCTCCTGGCTGCAGGCTTCATCCAGCACATCCTGAAACTGAAAATGTCTATTGGTGCCAAGCGTCAGTGTCTTCTGATCAGGGTCAATACGGACGCAGGACTGCTGACCGTGCAGAACCTCCTTTGGCAGCAGTGGCCGGACCCTGACTGCCACACACACGGCAGTCTCTTCTGCACGAACATGCTGAGGTTTGGGACCCATGAGCACCCGATCTGTGGAAAAGGAAAACCAAATGTGATACAGACTAGTGAGAGTAATCTACATCCTAAAGATACTATGAAGAAGTCACAGAGAACCTTTATGATATTAAAGTTCTCACCCAATCTATTAGCTAGAGCCATATCGAGGGCAGCTTCTGATCCCGGCGGACCACCAGCACCCAATGAAATCAATAAATGCCCAATCACTTCAGTGGTTTCACATTAGCCTAGATAGAGGTGTGTGCTAAGTTAGACAAAGTTAGACAATCCCGTTTTGCCCCTTTCTGATTGTTTCACACTTTTTTGGGGGGAGAGGGGGCATTTCTGGGGTCTTTCACTATGTTTTTTTTACAGTTAGCTTTCTTTTTTTTTTTGGCAGCCAGATGTTATTTAATGCCCGTTATAGGCAAATTTTTTTTAAATTTTTTTTTTTTTTGCATCAACGTATTCAAAGAGCTGTAACTTTTTTTTTTATTATTTTGTCGTCAATGTAACTGTATGAGGGCTTGATTTTGTAGGTCAAGTTGTAGTTTGTAATGGCACCATTTTGGGGTGCAGTGGACTTGCACTGGTCATGTGCTAGTCATTGGTCACGTGACTGCTGCAGCCAATCAGTGGCCTTAAAGGGGTTGTCTCATCAAGGACAATGGGGGCATATCGCTAGGATATGTCCCTATTGTCTTATAGAAGCGGGTGCCAACTCCCGCACATGCGCGGCCCCCGCTCCCATTCATTTCTATGGGGCCGACGGAAACAGCCGAGCCAGCGCTCAGCTATTTTCGCCGGCCCCATAGAAAATGAATGGAGGGCAGCTGCGCATGCGCAGTGCACCCTCCTTCACTTGCGAGGCTCCGTTCTCGATATAAGTGCGGGTCCCACCTAGCGATATGCCCTCATTGTACATGATGATACAACCCCTTTAACAGTCATGTGTACATGAACGGCATGTGAACATTGATGCCAGTTATTGCCTGCCGCAGTCATGTGATCACTACAGCCCCCGTGGGGAGTGGAGCGGCATCGCAGACCAGCAGGACACTATCTGGAGCAGCAGTGTGCATGTGTGTCTGCCACTCCGGTCAAGCGGAGAGCTTGGGTCGCAGCAGTCACACCTCCACCAATCAGACACACATCACCTATTCTGTGGATAGGGTATGAGTTTTCATTATGGAACAACCCCCATAAAGAAAAAAAAAAAAAAGATATATATATATATATATATATAAAGAATATGTGTGAAGGAAGCTTTAGTGTGGTTTCAGCTTTTCCTGCAGTTTCCAGCAGGACAGAGAAGCAGGAGTCCTTCAGACTCGTTTTATTCATCTCTGTAAGGCTACTGGAGAACAATGCTTGGCTAGCTCTGGTAGTCCCATATAGTTTGAATGGTGGCTGTGTACATGACTAGCGTTGAGCAAACTTCTGTTTTCAAGTTCTGTGTACAAGGTTCGGGTTATCTAAGAATTCCGTTGTGTATTTCGCTACCACGGACCATAAAGTTATGGTCCGTACCGTGGTAGTGGAATCCATAACGGAATTCTTAGATAACCCGAACCTTGTATGCTGAACTTTAAAACAGGGGTTCGCTCATGCCTTTACATGACCCATTCAAACAGTGGACATGGGACCCCTGCTCTAGTGAGAGGTAGGTGGTCTGAGCATACCAATTGGACCCCCATAAGTCCATCAAGTTCAACCAAGGGATAGGTGGGGACGTGAATCTCAGAAGGAAGTGAGGTTCAGATTTCGACACTCTTTTTAAAACTGTCCACTGTTCCTGCAGTGACCACGTCCTGAGGAAGTCTATTCCACAGATTCACAGTTCTTACAGTAAAGAAGCTTTGACGCTTCTAGAGACTGAACTTTTTCTTCTCCAGTCGGAGGCAGTGCCCCCTTGTCTTCTGAGGGCATTTTACATGGAACAGGTTTTCACCATATTTTTTGTATGGCCCATTTATATATTTCTATAGGTTAAAGAGGACCTTCCATGGGTCAAGACATTATGAAATAACTAGCAGTTTATGTAGGGCAAGGTGCACGGATGTAATATTGCTTACTAGTGTGTCTGTCCGCAGCTCTGTTCGCCCACTGTGCCCCCCTGCAGTTTTTTTTCCTCCCTGGCTGTGACGCTCTCCTTTGTGATAGGACCGCGCTACAGCCAGGGAGGAGATGCCCATTGAGAAACAGGGCAGTCTCCTCCTCCCTGTACCGATGCTATTCATTAGCATACCAGCCGGGTAAACTGCAGGGGGGCACAGCGGGCGAACGGAGCGGCGCCCAGACAAACTAGTAAGCAATAATACATCCCTGCACTATGCCCTACATATCCTGCTAGTTATTTTATAATGTCTGGACCCATGAAAGGTCCTCTTTAATCATGTCCCCCCTTAGACGTCTCTTCTCAAGACTAAACAAATTTAATTATTTTAATCTTTCTTCATAACTAAGACCCTCCATGCCCCTGATCTGTTTAGTCGCTCTCCTCTGTACTTTTTCCAGCTGCAGTGCGTCCTTTCTATGGACTGGTGCCCAGAACTCAACAATATTCCAGATGAGGCAGCACCAACGCTTTGTACAGTGGTAATATTACATCCCTGCCCCGCGAGTCCATGCCTTGTTTAATGCATGACAATATCCTGGTGGCCTTAGAAGCAGCTGATTGGCATTGCATGCTGTTATTTAATCTACGATCTACAAGGACACCCAAATCCTTCTCTATAAGTGACTCTCCCAGTGTTACATCACCTAGGACATATGAAGCACAGAGATTATTACCACCAAGATGCATAACTTTACATTTATTCACATTAAAACCTCATTTGCCAAGTTAATGCCCAATCACTCAGTGTTCGTCAGCTTGTAGTATGTGGACATCTTTTATAGACTGCATAAACTACAAGCTGACTTGAACACTCTGACTGATTGGGCACCAACTTGGCAAATGAGGTTTAATGTGGATAAATGTAAAGTTATGCATCTTGGTGGTAGTAATCTCTATGGACACTGTGTTCTGTCCGCATCCATATGTCCATTCTGTGGCAGCCACAAAAAGATAGAACATGGCCTATTATTGTCCATTTTACGGACAAGGGGATAGGACAGTTCTATAAGGCTCCATTCAGACGTTCGTTTGAATGGTCCGGATCCGTTCCACAATTATGAGGAACTGGTGTGGACCCATTCATTTGCAATGGGGCTGGAAAAGATGCAGAAAGCACACAGTGTGCTGTCCGCATCCGCACTTCCGTTCCGCAGCCACAAACTTTCTGTCCTCGGCTCCGCAAAAATAATAGAACCCATCCTATTCGTGTCCGCAACAGCGGACAAGAATAGGCATTTTCTATTATAGTGTCAGCCATGTGCACATGATTGGTGTCAGTGTTTTGCGGATCTGCAAAACACTTACAGACGTGTGAGTGGACACTTGAGGCCAGGATGTTCCATTCTGAAAACTGCGGAACGCACACAGCCGGTATCCGTGTTTTGCCAATCTGCAGACCACAAAACAGGCTACGGTTGTGTGTATGAGCCCTAAGGGTGCAATTCCTAAACTTTAGAAGTTATAGACCTGCACATATATAATCAATTATTCCCAATCTCTCAACAATCAGCAAAAGTTCAGAGAGCCGCCACTAGACACAGACACCTAGGGTACCTAAGCGTCATAGAAAACAAGAAAAAAAAAAAAAAAAACAATCCACAAAAATTGCCGCCTGCCATAAGTATCTAAGAGCCGAGGCTCCCGGAATTTGCGCAGCCCTGAGAACACCCCTGGCGCAGATGTAGGAGCCATTCAGAAGCCCTGGCGCACACTTACTGTACCCCCAGTGCTCTAATGACATGCCAGCACTTACCTTTCCTCAACTAGGAGGGTGCACTGCATCCACACACATCCTGAAGGCAATCCCTGCTGTGTAACTACAACTCCCAGAAGACAATGAAAGCTCAAGGCATTCTGGGAGTTGTAGTCTCACAAAAGCTGGCCAGTGACAGGCTGCTTACACCGTGGCATTGTCTATGGGATGCACGGCGAACTGGTACACAAGTTGTGATTGGCTATGAAGTTCAGCCTCAGTATGCTGCACGGGACTACTGTACTGAGAGGACCCCAAATACCTCCTGCGCCCCCTCATTATTACCACAAAGATATCCGGATCCGCCCTGCCAACCTGCACTAGAGAGAACCCCGAAATCCCAGTCCAGGGGGATCCTGAACAGCATCGAACATCAGGACCAGCGCTCCATCGCATCCCTGCACAGCAGCTGCGCAACAGCGGCCTCTAGAGGCGTGCACAGGAGTCATAGGTCCGGCCGGAAACAAGTACCGGACTCTCACGGGCCCCCTGCTTCGGTAGTTCCGCGATGTTCTCGTTTCCATTCTCATAGATCTGAGTGTAGAATCCATCCAAGGACTCGCCCTTATATCTGATGTTCTAAAGCGAGTTTCAGTATTGTCATTTATTTAAATATGTGTCACCAGGGGCGCACATAGACATGCCTGCCATGTGCCCCTCTTTTGGCCGGACAGTCCCTCTTTTTGACCCAAGCCCATCTGTCCCTCTTTAAAGTGTTTTTTTTCATCATATACAATGGGGATGTATCGCTAGGATATGCCCCCATTGTCTGATCGGTGCGGGTCCCTCCTACAACGAGAACGGAGTGGGGAAATAAATGGAGGGAGAACTGCACATGCGCAGCCGCCCTCCATTCATTTCTATGGAGACGCCAAAAATAGCCAAGCGCTGGCTCGGCTATTTCCGTCTGCCCCATAGGAATGAATGGGAGCAGGGGCCACGCGTGCGCGGTGCACTCCCATTCACTTGTATGGGTGCAGCGCTTGGTGGTGGACGGACCCCGGGGGTCCTTCAGCCACAGCTCTCCCCACTCCATTCTCCTTGTAGGTGCTGGTCCCAGAGGTGGACAATGGGGGCATATCCCAGTGATATGCCCCCATTGTATTGTATTGTCCCACTACGTAAGGGTGGGCACTACTAAGGGTCATGTTGCCCCACCTCCTGTGGGAAATTGCTATTGTATTTTATATTGCATTGTAATGTATAATTTCATGATTATCTCCTGTACCAGGCCTGCTAGCGGTGTAGTTTCTCCTCCTAAGCTGTAGAGGGAGCTAGGGAACCCCCTAATATATATAGTTAGGCCCAGAAAGGAAAGGGTAGTTCAGTCCAGTCCAGGAGGCTAAGTAGCTCAGTCTAGCCTGCCTGAGGTTCCTGAGTAAGCAAAGCTCAGAAGTTAACCCAGGAGAAGAGGTTTCCTCCTGAAGATAACTAGCACCTTATCAAGTACAGTGCAGAGCCACTTTTATCCAGCTAAGTAGAAAGCTGAAGGGCAGAAGGATATTTACAGCAAGAGGATTTATACCAGAGGAAGTTTTCTCTACCCAAGGATAAAGCCAGCAATAGGGCATACGGGCTTTGGAGAAAGCCAGACAGGATCTGAGGAAAGTACAGCCTGATCTGTAAGTGTTATTCCCTCTGAGTATCTTGCAAAGACTTTGCCTGCCACTTATGTAAAGCCTGCCTGTGACCAACATTGTGCATGAGGAACTAACTGAAACCTGTAAATAGTTGAACTGTTCAGTAAAAAGAAGTTCTGGTTCACTGCAACTTCGTGTACCTCAATTATTCCTACAACAAATCGGTGTGCCACCGTTACCGGCACAGGCGTCACAAACTATAAGGGATCTTGCCACCGGCACATTAAACTTCCAACACCCAGGGCACCACACCTACCACCTGGCCTGGTCCCTATACACAGAGAGTGCCCCAGAGGATTCATGTGCCAGCCTCTCCATCACTGCTGTACGCCTGCCCAGGTTAAATAAAAACTGTGAGTACCAAGAGCAACCCTCGGTTTGTTAACTACCCCTGTGACCTCACATTCGCTCACCCTGCGGGACTGGCGCACTGCAGTATGAGATGGGAATACCCCTTTAAATGTCCCTCTTTTTGACCTGGTAAATTAATGCATAAATGTGCATTAATTTACTAAATTCCTCCTTACTAAACTATGTGCATGGTTTCTACCTGTACATTAGACCATAACTTCATTATTTGGTGCAATTTGGACCTTAAAATATCTATAATCCGATGAGCTAATATTTAAAGGGAGTCTGTCACCAGCATTTCACTTTTTTAACCCTCCCCACAGCTCCCTAGCATGCTTACAGTTAATCAAAACGTTATCTCTGGCATCTTTCCTGCTCTTATAAATCCATCAAAAACGATTTTTATAAGATATGCAAATGAGGGCTCGCAAGTGCCCAGGGGCAGCGTTACTCTATTAGGTGCCCTGCTTGCTCAGCCTTTTCATTGCCTCCCCCCGCCCCTTCCTACCCTCCGCCCGCCCATCCTTTCCCTCTGACCGCCTATCTACCAACTTGTTATTCCGCCGAGATCCCGCGTCTGCGCACTCATTCCTTTGGCCGGCGCATGCGCACTGCGATGCCCATACCTTGTATGGCATCACAGTAACTATTGCGCATGGCCGGCTGTCGACGCGAAAACACAACAATATCTGCATATCTATAAAGATCGTTTTTGATGGATTTATAAGAGCAGGAAAGATGCAAGAGGTAACGTTTTGATTAACTGTAAGCATGCTAGAGAGCAGTGGTAAAGGTTAAAAAAGTGAAATGCTGGTGACAGACTCCCTTTAAATGGATATTGAAGCACAAGGAAAAAAAAAGTTCCAGAGGCTCCACATAAAGGACCTTACCCTCACCTGATCCCCAGCTTCTGCAGTTGTGACGGAGTCAGTAATTATGTTTTGGACAAAGTTAGAGCCGTGGTCTAATATGAAAAAATAAATAAAAAAACGCCATGATGCGTGCCGCACATATTGTCCCTCTGCAATTTTCAAAAGTTGGGTGCTATGCATAGATCTCATAGCAAAACTTAGTATGACCCCTCTGCCCCACCCAGTTTTTGAGTAAGGCCTCTTTCACACAAACGTAAGGGCTCCGTGCCTGTGCTGCGGACCGCAAATTGCGGTCCGCAATGCATGGGCACCGACCGTGGGACAGCCGCATGCGGATTGCAGACCCATTCACTTGATCGGGGGCTGCGATCCGTCAGTTCCACAAAAAGATAGAACAAGTTCTATCTTTTTGCGGAATGGAAGCATGGAACGGAACACCACAGAAGCACTCCATAGTGCTTCCGTGGGGTTCCATTCCGTGCTTCCGTTCCACACCGCATCTCCGGATTTGCGGAATTATTCAAGTGAATGGGTCCGCATCCGTGATGCGGAATGCACACGGCTGGTGACCCGTGTATTGCAGAACCGCCGTATGCGGCCTGCAGCACGGGCACGGTCGTGTGCAAGAGGCCTAAGTGTCTGTCAGGCTCTCCCAAGCAATGCAGAATGCAAAATGGAACACCAGATTTCTGATTAACCCCTTAACGTCCAGCACCATACATGTACGGCGCAACTGGACGTGACTTAACGATCCGCAGCAGGGGTCCAGCAGTCACTGATAGCCGGACGCCTGCTGTATGCGCCGGCATTGGTGAAATCACTGATGCCAGCGCATTAACCCCTGCACGGCTGCGGTCAGCACTGACCGCGGCACGTGCGATGTCCGTGCAAGGAGGAAGCAGCCATCGGGTCCCTGCATTGCTGTGACGGGTACTTGAAGGCAGCCCGATGCCTTCCTTAGGCTTCGTGGCTGCCTTCCGGGAAAGCCTGTGAGATCCAGCCCGCTGGATCTCACAGGCAGGAAGGCTGTAAGGCCTCTTTCACACGGGCGTTGCGGGTGACGTGCGGGAAAAGATGCGGGTGCGTTGCAGGAAAATGTGCGATATTTCCATGCGAGTGCAAAGCGTTTTAATACGTTTTGCACGCGCGTGGGAAAAATCGGCATGTTTGGTACCCATACCTGAACCCGGACTTCTTCACAGAAGGTTTGGTTTAGGTGTGGTGTAGATTTTATTATTTTCCCTTATAACATGGATGGACCATGTGATGAGCGCAGTGACGTCACCAAAGGTCCTTTTCCTCCTAGGTCAAAGAAGAAGAAAGAAGACGAGCTTGGCTGCGCGAACAAGTGGATGAGGTGAGTTTAATTATTATTTTAATTTTTTTAACCCCTCCATCCCTATTTTACTAAGCATTCTGTATTAAGAATGCTATTATTTTCCCTTATAACCATGTTATAAGGGAAAATAATAAAGATCGGGTACCCATCCCGATCGTCACCTAGCAACCATGCGTGAAAATCGCACCGCATCTGCACTTGCTTGCGGATGCTTGCGATTTTCACGCAGCCCCATTCACTTCTATGGGGCCTGTGTTGCATGAAAAACGCACACAATATAGAGCTTGCTGCGATTTTTTTTTTACGCAACGCACAAGTGATGCGTGGAAATCACCGCTCATGTGCACAGCCCCATAGAAATGAATGGGTCCGGATTAAGTGCGGGTGCAATGCGTTCACCTCACGCATTGCACCCGCGTGGAAATCTCGCCCGTATGAAAGAGGCCTAAGTGTATTACAGTGTGTAATACACTCACAGCCAATGCATGACAATACAGAAGTATTGTAATGCATTGTAAAGGGGATCAGACCCCCAAAAGTTCAAGCCCCAGAGTGGGACAAAAAAAGAAAGTGAAAAAAAAAAAAAAAAATGTAAAGTTTTTTTTTTCAGTTTCAGATAAAAAAATAAAAAAAGCGTCTTTTTCCCAAAATAAAGTAAAAGTAGATATATTAGGTATCGCCATGCCGTATCGAACCGGCTCTATAAAAATACCACATGACCTACCCCCCCAGGTGAACACCGTAAAAAAAGCCATTTTGTCACTTTACATCACAAAAAGTGTAATAGCAAGCGATAAGTCATACGCACCCAAAATAGTGCCAATCAAACCGTCATCTCATCCCACAAAAATGATACCCTACCTAAGACAATCGCTCAAAAAATAAGGCTCTCAGGCTATGGAGAAACTAAAACTTGATTTTTTTGTTTGTTTCAAAAAAGATATTGCGTAAAAGTTAAATAAATAAAAAAAAGTATACATATTAGGTATTGCCACGTCCGTAACGACCTGCTCTATAAAAATATCACATGACCTAACCCTACATGGAATAAAAACGATGTCAAAAAAGCAATTTTTTGTCACCTTACATCACAAAAAGAGTAATAGCAAGTGATCAAAAAGTCATATGCACCCCAAAATAGTGCATATTTGATATAGTGCATAAATGAGACTCTACCTAAGACAATAGCCCAAAAACTGGAAAAAAAATTGCCCAAAAACTGAAAAAACTATGGCTCTCAGACTATGGAGACAATTAAACATGATTTCTTGTTTCAAAAATTATATCATTGTGTAAAACTTACATAAATTTAAAAAGGATACATATTAGGTATTTACACGTCCCTAACGACCTGCTCTATAAAAATAATACATGACCTAACCCCTCAGGTGAACACCGTAAAAAAATAAAAATAAAAACGGTGTCAAAAAAGCAATCTTTTGTCACCTTACATCAAAAAAGTGTAATACCAAGCGATCAAAAAGTCATACGCACCCAAAATAGTACCAATCAAGCCGTCATCTCATCCCGCAAAATATGAGACCCCTACCTAAGACAATCGGGCAAAAAAAAAAACTAGGGCTCTAAGAATATGGAGACACTGAAACATGATTTTTTTTAAATTCAAAAATGCTGTTATTGTGTAAAACATAAATAAATAAAAAAAAGTATACATATTAGGTATCACCGTTTCCGTAACAACCTGCTCTAAAAAAATACCACATGATCTAATCTGTCAGATGAACATTGTAAATAACAAATAATAAAAACGGTGCCAAAACAGCAATTATTTGTTTTCTTGCTTCACAAAAAGTGTAATATAGAGCAACAAAAAAATCATATTTACCCTAAAATAGTACCAACAAAACTGACACCTTATCCCGTAGTTTCCAAAATTAGGTTATTTGTTTGGAGTTTCTACTCTAGGGGGGCTTCAAATGTGACATGGCAGCTTAAAATTATCCTAGTGAAATCTGCCTTCCAAAAACTATGTGGCGTTCCTTTCATTCTGCACCCTTCCGTGTGCCCGTTCAACAGTTTACAACTACATATGGGGTGTTTATGTAAACTACAGAAACAGGGCAATAAATATTGAGATTTGTTTGGTTGTTAACCCTTGCTTTGTTAGTGGAAAAAAATTGATTAAAATAGAAAATCTGCCAAAAAAGTGAAATTCTGAAATGTCATCTCCATTTTACATTATTTCTTGTGGAACACCTAAAGGGTTAACAAAGTTTGTAAAATCAGTTTTGAATACCTTGAGGGGTGTAGTTTGTAAAATGGGTGGTTTCCTATATGTAATCCTCACAAAGTGACTTCAGACCTAAACTGCTCCTCAAAAAGTGGGTTTTGGAAATTTTCGGAAGAATTTCAAGATTTGCTTCTAAACTTCTAAGCCTTCTAACGTCCCCAAAAAATAAAATGGCATTCACAAAATGATCCCAACATGAAGTAGACATATGGGGAATGTAAAGTAGTAACTATTTTTGGAGGTACTACTATCTATTATAAAAGTAGAGAAATTGAAATTTGTAAATTTGCTAATTTTTCAAAATTTTTTGTAAATTTGGTATTTTTTTATAAATAAAGATTACATTTTTTTAATCAATTTTACCACTGTCATGAAGTACAATATGAGATGAGAAAACAGTCTCAGAATGGCCTGGATAAGTAAAAGCGTTTTAAAGTTCTTACCACATAAAGTGACACATGTCAGATTTGCTAAAAATGGCCTGGGCAGAAAGGTGAAAAATGGCTTGGTCCTGAAAGGGTTAATTTAGGTTAATTTTTATTATTATTAAACTGAAGAACCTGTAATTAATATTAAATACATAAAAAAGACACACCTGGCCTCATCCACTTTATCTGACTTCTGTGTAAGAAGACGTGGAACAGATGCTAAACATCATATTTCTCAATGTCAGACAGCTGGTATAAATACACTTAAAGATCTCCGGCTTCCCTTCTACTACAAAGCTGGCAGCCTAAAGCCACCACTAGGGGGAGCTCAGTGCACAGGAGTTCATACAATTACTGTAATCACCTGATTGCACTGAGCTTCCTCTAGTGGTGGCTGATGGAAAATGCAGTGTTTTCATATCAGAGAATGAAGGGGTTCAGCCCTGACCCATTAGCAGTTGCGTGGTCTGCCACATTTGAAGGTACGCCACAGTGTGTCACTATGATTGTAGGGCTCACCTGGCAGAAACATTAGGCCAGATGTATTACCCCTATGTAACATTTAGATGGTGTACACTCACTGGACAGTGTGAAGATGCACCAAATGTATTAACAGGGCTCAGACAGGATGCTAAATTTTATGTGTCTTCAGCCATCATGATAGGACGTTCTGAAGTCAGTGGGCAGCCGGCACCCCCGGGAGGTATGGTGCATATTGTCCCAGAGGCTCCACATGCTGTAAAAAATAAAGGAACTTACACTTACCTAACCGATCCCCAGCAGCTGTAGTTGTGACGGGGGTCAGTAATTATGCTTTGGGCGGAGTTAGAGGCGTTGCCTAGTATGAAATAAACTGCTGAGATGTGTGCCGCACATATTGTCCCACTTTGCGAGTTTCAAAAGTTGGGAGGTGTGATGCACTCGCGTCACAAAGTACAATTTTAGGAAAAACTAATACATTTTATTGCAATTTTGAATTATTTAAAAGTACATTTTGAAATAAAAATTTGTATTACTGCAGCATACAGAATGAAATAAATGTAAATTCCTATGGTAGAGACAGGCATGCAACTAGATCTCTGACAGGTCCTGAGTAGATCACTGAAGCCATGGGCGTCCGCAGGGAGGGGCAAGGGGGGGCAAGTGCCCCCCCCCCCTGGGCCAGCAGCACTTGCGGATCCAGGGGGGGCAACGGGGCAACGGGGCAATTCCCCCCCCCCGCTGCTCAGAAGTGGGGAGGTGATGGCGGGGCACAGGGAGATAAACGCTTCCATTGTGGAAGTGTTCATCTCCATAGTCCTCTGTATCGCCGTCCTCAGGACAGCGATACAGATGACTGTGCTGAGGCAGGGGAGGGAGAGGTGTGTCCCTTTCCCTTCCTCTGATAGGCTGCCCGCCTGAGCCGTACAGAGCGGGACACAGGCCGGAAGAGGCCTGCATCGCATCGCTGCCAAGGAGGTAAGTATAAGTGTTTATTTTTTTTTGTGTACAATACTGGTGGCTACTGGCACATAATGGGGGCTCTGGCTACTGGCACATAATGGGGGCTGTCATTACTGGCACATAATGGGGGGCTGTCATTACTGGCACATAATGGGGGGCTGTCATTACTGGCACATGATGGGGGGCTGTCATTACTGGCACATGATGGGGGGCTGTCATTACTGGCACATGATGGGGGGCTGTCATTACTGGCACATGATGGGGGGGCTGTTATTACTGGCACATGATAGGGGGGCTGTTATTACTGGCACATTATTGGGGGCACTATAGGGGCATCTACTGAGGCCACAAAGAAGGGGTGTTTTATATGGGGGGCTCTGTAGAGTAGAATTTTATACTGGGACACATTATGGTGGGTACTATGAGGAAGGGGGGAGAGGAGTACTATGGGGTCATCTACGGGGGCACTAAGAAGGGGTATTTTATACTTGCAAATTATGGGGGACACTGAGGGCATCTACTGGGGCATTTTATACTGGTACATTATGGGGGGCACTAGGAGGGAGGGGGAGAGGAGCACTATGGAGGCATTTACTGGGGGGCACTATATAGGGGTATTTTATACTGGCACATTATGGGGGCACTAGGGGGACATTAGCTCAACTGGGGGCATTACAAGTGGGTATTTTTTGCACTGTCACATTATAAGGAGAATTATTTCTACTGGGGGGCATTATGGTGGGCTTTATTACTCCCACATAGTATGAACCCCTAGTAGCAGCACCATCCTCTCCCTGCTCTGCTATTCCTCTGCCCCTTCTACAAATCCTTATTATGAAATCTTTCTCATTAGGATAAAACACATCAGCTCCGCTGAGCCCCCCAGCCAAGTGTTGAAGTGGTGTCCGAGATCCCCAAGGGCCAAGCCAAGTAATTGTAAGTTTTCATGTGAAATATGTTTATATTAT
This sequence comes from Bufo bufo, assembly GCF_905171765.1. Taxonomy (NCBI): domain Eukaryota; kingdom Metazoa; phylum Chordata; class Amphibia; order Anura; family Bufonidae; genus Bufo; species Bufo bufo. Next base: position 683,964,182 of record NC_053389.1, on the reverse strand, counting down.
ACACATATAGCCTACACTGTGCCACACAATATAGAGTATACCGCTACACTGTGTAGTCTGTTCTATAAGCACCATTGTTTTGTGGCGGCGGACAGAAAATAATCTGGGAACACTTAAACAACACAATGTAACTCCAAGTCAATCACACTTCTGTGAAATCAAACTGTCCACTTAGGAAGCAACACTGAGTGACAATCAATTTCACATGCTGTTGTGCAAATGGGATAGACAACAGGTGGAAATTATAGGCAATTAGCAAGACACCCCCAATAAAGGAGTGGTTCTGCAGGTGGTCATCACAGACCACTTCTCAGTTCCTATGCTTCTTGGCTAATGTTTTGGTCACTTTTGAATGCTGGCGGTGCTTTCACTCTAGTGGTAGCATGAGACGGAGTCTACAACCCACACAAGTGGCTCAGGTAGTGCAGCTTATCCAGGATGGCACATCAATGCGAGCTGTGGCAAGAAGGTTTGCTGTGTCTGTCAGCGTAGTGTCCAGAGCATGGAGGCACTACCAGGAGACAGGCCAGTACATCAGGAGATGTGGAGGAGGCCGTAGGAGGGCAACAACCCAGCAGCAGGACCGCTACCTCCGCCTTTGTGCAAGGAGGAACAGGAGGAGCACTGCCAGAGCCCTGCAAAATGACCTCCAGCAGGCCACAAATGTGCATGTGTCTGCTCAAATGGTCAGAAACAGACTCCATGAGGGTGATATGAGGGCCCGACATCCACAGGTGGGGGTTGTGCTTACAGCCCAAAACCGTGCAGGATGTTTGGCATTTGCCAGAGAACACCAAGACTGGCAAATTCGCCACTGGCGCCCTGTGCTCTTCACAGATGAAAGCAGGTTCACACTGAGCACATGTGACAGACGTGACAGAGTCTGGAGACGCCGTGGAGAACGTTCTGCTGCCTGCAACATCCTCCAGCATGACCGGTTTGGCATTGGGTCAGTAATGGTGTGGGGTTGCATTTCTTTGGAGGGCCGCACAGCCCTCCATGTGCTCGCCAGAGGTAGCCTGACTGCCATTAGGTACCGAGATGAGATCCTCAGACCCCTTGTGAGACCATATGCTGGTGCGGTTGGCCCTGGGTTCCTCCTAATGCAAGACAATGCTAGACCTCATGTGGCTGGAGTGTGTCAGCAGTTCCTGCAAGACGAAGGCATTTATGCTATGGACTGGCCCGCCCGTTCCCCAGACCTGAATCCAATTGAGCACATCTGGGACATCATGTCTCGCTCTATCCACCAACGTCACGTTGCACCACAGACTGTCCAGGAGTTGGCAGATGCTTTAGTCCAGGTCTGGGAGGAGATCCCTCAAGAGACCGTCCGCCACCTCATCAGGAGCATGCACAGGCGTTGTAGGGAGGTCATACAGGCACGTGGAGGCCACACACACTACTGAGCCTCATTTTGACTTGTTTTAAGGACATTACATCAAAGTTGGATCAGCCTGTAGTGTCTTTTTCCACTTTAATTTTGAGTGTGACTCCAAATCCAGACCTCCATGGGTTGAAAAATTTGATTTCCATTTTTTTTATTTTAGTGTGATTTTGTTGTCAGCACATTCAACTATGTAAAGAACAAAGTATTTCAGAAGAATATTTAATTAACTCAGATCTAGGATGTGTTATTTTTGTGTTCCCTTTATTTTTTTGAGCAGTGTACTTTGTGATAATGAATTTGCCCCTCCCCTTCATTACATTCTCAGAAACAAGCAGAGCATGGATGTCAATAAAATTATGCCCCCCCCTGGAAAAATTTCTGCGGACGCCCATGACTGAAGCCTTAGTTTATCAACATGGATGCTTCAGTCCACAGGGTCGAGCGCTAAGATCATCAGAGCAGAGAATGTATTACGGATGCAAATCCTGGCCTGACCGCAAGTGAATAATAAACCCTACAAAACAATCAGAAGTGAGCATAAAGCTTTTAAGCCCTGTCTATTCATAAAATGGACACATGGGGGAGCTAGCACCTTCAATACATTCGAAACCAACTATAATAATCACACATTACAACTTTCATTTTTGTTATTGATTTATTTCCTGTTGCCTATGTCCTGTTTTTTTTATTTATAAATAAATAAAGGTAAAACATATCGACCCAAATTTCGCAGTGTGAAGTGTCACAATACAACTCTCTCAAAATCGCTTGGATAAATAAAAGCATTTGAAAGTTATTGCCACATCAAGTGACACTTGTCAGATTTGCAAAATTAGGCTGTATCCTGAAGGTGAAAACTGGCAGGGTCCTGAAGTGGTTAATGCCCCTTCATTTCTGCATGTAAACAAACATCCCACCGCTGCACCCCATCACTATGGCAAGCCAGCAATCAGCAATACGAGCTGTACCGTGTACAGGCACCTTTGCAAACAGAGGTCCAGATTGGGACCAAAACACAGAACCTGAGCAAATCTTTCCATTATGCCTTAGGACTGATGCACGCGACCATATGTTCGGTCCGCATCCGATTTCTACATCTGTAGAAATATCAGCATTTGATCTTCATTCAAACAGTATATAAAGGGAAACATGTAATTGACCACAAACATAAGTAATGCAGTAAAACCCACAGATATGTTATTTTCATCTGTGGGTCTTCTACCTCCAGCAGCCATGTATTGCCTCTCTCCTCAAGCACAGATTGCGAGTACTTTGTGCAGGGGACTGCACTGACGGGCGGCGGGCCAGCGCTAGCGTGCTGCAGGCACAAAAAATAGCAGCAATATTTTAAGATGCAGTAATAGACGCTTGGATTTTTTACAGGTGAAACGTCTTTTCAACATGTCACCTGTAAAACTGAGTTGCCAATAACCACATCTCAAAACAATGGCGATTTGTGATAAAACAGGTGCAGATTTGCGGCATGTTTTTTGCATGTGAGGCACACTACTGCAACAAGTGAATCCAGCCAGTGCGACGTGACGACGCCTCATTGACAAAATAAATGGTAACCCCTCTCGCTCTCTCTGTCCTGGCCAGTGACGTAACTAGAAATCACTGGGCCCCACATTTTTTAATGCACCCCCCCCCCCGCCCGCTTCTTCACATCTTCCTCCTCCCTTGCAACCCTCACTCCTGGATATTTAAGACTGCTCTCTCAGACTGTGTCGGACTGGGGTGCATAGGGGCCACCAGTTAAAATTTATTTTTGGGGCCCACCATACGGATACATTCAAATATTACCCGCTCACACAGCAGCAAGATGCTACCAGATGATTGAATACGGGGGTCCCTGCAGCAACTTTGAGAAAATAGGTCCTGGGCAAAAGAGGATACTGGCAGCTTTCCTCTATACATAGAAGTCATCTCAGCTCTGATCATGTCTATAATAATAAACTGGGGAGTTTCTTTAATAATCTATCAAGATTTTTATATCAACATCGGCTGGTTGAGGTGCTGTACATTGAATATATGTATGTAGTGCAGTAAGTCTACTGTTTTATGTGTCACTTGTGCAGGGTGTGGAAGACTAGGGGCCTTCCGTGGGATTTACCTGTACCCAGGCTCGGACTGGCCCACCGGGGAGACGGGGAAATCCTCGTTGGGCCCCTGCCTAGTTGAAGCCCCGCCCCTCTCCCGAGAAGCCTCGCCCCTGACGGACATCTCTCTCACTAGGAGCACTTTATTGGGGTTACAGGACCTGTGGTGATGTCACAGTCATGTGATCAGCCATGTGTGTGGGAGGAGTAAGGTGTGTGTATGTTATATGTATATAGTAGTGTCTGTGTATGGCAGCGTCAGGTGGGCCCTGTGTAGGGCAGCCTCAGGTGGGCCCTGTGTAGGGCAGCCTCAGGTGGGCCCTGTGTATGGCAGCCTCAGGTGGGCCCTGTGTATGGCAGCCTCAGGTGGGCGCTGTGTATGGCAGCCTCAGGTGGGCGCTGTGTATGGCAGCCTCAGGTGGGCGCTGTGTATGGCAGCCTCAGGTGGGCGCTGTGTATGGCAGCGTCAGGTGGGCGCTGTGTATGGCAACGTCAGGTGGGCCCTGTGTATGGCAACGTCAGGTGGGCCCTGTGTATGGCAACGTCAGGTGGGCCCTGTGTATGGCAACGTCAGGTGGGCCCTGTGTATAGCAGCAGTTAGGTTTAGTGTATGATGTTGGATAAATTAAAAATTGTCTACATTTATTTCTGCATGGGAGACATTGTGAAAGCGCAGCGCTCATCTCCATAGTCATCTCATCTGTATCGCCTTCCTCAGGACGGCGATACAAATGTCTGTGCTGCGGCAGGGCAGGGAGAGGCGTGTCCCCTCCCTGTTCCTCTGATAGGCTGCCGGCCTAGTGCTGGCAGCCTATCAGAGGCCGGTGCAGGCGGCGCAATGACGTCATCGCGCCACCTGAGCAGGGCCGGTGCAAGGATTTTTGCAAGGATTTTTGCACACACAAGCGAAGCTACATTTTGGCGCCCCCCCCAACTCGGTGGGGGTGATGTAAAAAGGAGGGGGGTTGAGGGGGTTGAAATGTGACATGGGGGGAATGAAATGTGACATGGAGGGGGTTGAAATGTGACATGGAGGGGGTTGAAATGTGACATGGAGGGGGTTGAAATGTGACATGGAGGGGGTTGAAATGTGACATGGAGGGGGTTGAAATGTGACATGGATGGGGTTGAAATGTGACATGGAGGGGGGAGAAATGTGACATGGAGGGGGTTGAGAAATGTGACATGGAGGGGGTTGAGAAATGTGACATGGAGGGGGTTGAGAAATGTGACATGGAGGGAGATGAGAAATGTGACATGGAGGGGGATGAGAAATGTGACATGGAGGGAGATGAGAAATGTGACATGGAGGGGGATGAGAAATGTGACATGGAGGGGGTTGAAATGTGACATGGAGGGGGTTGAAATGTGACATGGAGGGGGTTGAAATGTGACATGGATGGGGTTGAAATGTGACATGGAGGGGGGAGAAATGTGACATGGAGGGGGTTGAGAAATATGACATGGAGGGGGTTGAGAAATGTGACATGGAGGGGGTTGAGAAATGTGACATGGAGGGAGATGAGAAATGTGACATGGAGGGGGATGAGAAATGTGACATGGAGGGAGATGAGAAATGTGACATGGAGGGGGATGAGAAATGTGACATGGAGGGGGTTGAAATGTGACATGGAGGGGGTTGAAATGTGACATGGAGGGGGATGAGAAATGTGGCATGGAGGAGGGGAGAAATGTGACATAGGGGGGTGATGTGACATCGAGGGGGAGAAATGTGACATAGGGGGGTGATGTGACATGGAGGGGGAGAAATGTGACATTTCTCCCCCTCCATGTCACATTTCTCCCCCTCCATGTCACATCACCCCCTGTTTTTTACATCACCCTCTTTGTGTCACATTTCTCCCCCCCCATGTCACATTTCAACCCCCTCCATGGCACATTTCTCCCCCCCCCCATGTCACATCACCCCCCTTTCCCCTCCATGGCACATTTCCCCCCTCTATTAATGTTGTGTAAAAAAAATATAATTATGCTCCTCACCTGGGCCTGTTCCCGTCTGCAGCAGCTCCCCTTCTCCTCTGTGTGGTCCTGGTATCTTCTCTCTGTGCTCCCAACACAAGTTGTTTGAGGACCTTTCCCACTCAGCCAATCAGTGGCTGCAGCTGTGTCATGTGTCAGACCAGTGATTGGCTCAGCGGGAAATCACTGCCCTGGCTGACACGTGACACAGCTGCGGCCACTGATTGGCAGAGTGGGAAAGGTCCTTAAACAACTTGTCAGGACTCGGGAGCCCAGAGAGAATACGGTATATGAGGACCAGCACACAGAGGAGAACAGCCGCAGGAGGCCGGCGGCATGCAAGTGATTAATGAAAAAAAAAAAAATGTAAAAGTTAAATTTTTCCGCCCCTCCCTTCTCAGCGCCCTAAGGCGGCCACTTGGTCTGCCTTATTATAGCACCGGGCCTGCACCTGAGCCAGCGAGGGACACAGGCCGGAAGAGGCCTGCATCGCATCCTGGAGGAGGTAAGTATAAGTTTATATTTTTTTTATATGTAAAAATTACAATACTGGCACAGACATAAAGGGGGCTGCTGGCACAGACATAAAGGGGGCTGCTGGCACAGACATAAGGGGGGCTGCTGGCACAGACATAAGGGGGGCTGCTGGCACAGACATAAGGGGGGCTGCTGGCACATGATAGGCTACTGGCATATAAGGGGGGGCTACTTACACATAAGGGGGGTTACTGGCACATAAGGGGGGCTATTGGCACATGATAGGCTACTGGCACATAAGGGGGGCTACTGGCACAGACATAAGGGGGGCTGCTGGCACAGACATAAGGGGGGCTGCTGGCACAGACATAAGGGGGGCTGCTGGCACAGACATAAGGGGGGCTGCTGGCACATAAGGGGGGCTACTGGCACATGATAGGAGGCTACTGGCACATGATAGGAGGCTACTGGCACATGATAGGAGGCTACTGGCACATGATAGGAGGCTACTGGCACATGATAGGGGGGCTACTGGCACATGATAGCGGGGGCTCTTATTACTGGCACATGATTGGGGGGCATCTATGGGGGCTATTATTACTGGCACATGATTAGGGGGCATCTATGGGGGCACATCTTACTGGCACATGATTGGGGGCATCTATTGGGGCACTTATTACTGGCACATTATTGGGTGGCACCATAGGGGCATCTACTGAGGCTAAAAAGAAGGAGTATTTTATATGGGGGGCTCTGTATAGGGGCATTTTATACTGGGACACATGGTGGGTACTATGGGGAAGGGGTGAGAGGAGCACTATGGGGTCATCTATGGGGGCACTGAGAAGGGGTATTTTATATTGGCACATTATGGGAACATTAGCTCAACTGGGGGCATTACAAGGGGGTATGTTTTGCACATTATAAAGAGAATTATTTCTCCCCCGCATTATTTCTTCCCCCGCATTATGGTGGGATTTATTACTCCCCCATGGTATGACCCCCTAGTAGCAGCACCAGCCTCTCCCTGCTCTGCTATCCCTCTGCCCCTTCTCCAAATCCTTCTCATTAGGATAAAGCACAACATCAGCTCCACCGAGCCCCCGGCCAAAGTGTCCGAGATCCCCAAGGGCCAAGCCAAGTAATTGTAAGTTTTCATGTGGAATATGTTTGTCATACACATATAGCATACACTGTGCCACACAATATACAGTATACCTCTACACTGTGTAGGGGTTAGGCTACATGCACACGACCGTATGTGTTTTGCGGTCCGCAAATTGCGGATCCGCAAAAAAAAAAGGATGACTATTTTTTTTGTGGATCCATTTTTTTTGCGGATCCATTGTAATAATGCCTATCCTTGTCCGCAAACTAGAAAAAAATAGGACATGCTGTCCGCGTTTTTTGCGGACCCATTGAAATGAATGGGTCTGCATCCTATCCGCAAAAAAAACTGATCGGACACGGAAACAAAATACAGTCGTGTGCATGAGGCCTTATACTGTTTATTGTACAGCATGGCACAGAGGTTATATTGTCCGGCATGGTGTAACCTCCATACATTTTATGTACAGTATACAGTAATCCGCCTTGCCATCTATGCTTTGAATCTGGTTTTATATGTTACTTGGTTTTTCTACATTTACTTGCGTGTGCTAGTGGAGACCTGCTGTGATTGGGTTTGTTAGTTATTAAATGCTAACATGACAGTTTTTTGGTTTTGCACATTATTGATGATGGTATTTAATATGTGACCTGTGCCTGTGCTGCGGCCCGCAAATAGCGGGCCGCAATACACGATCGCCGGCCGTAGGTCAGCCGCATCGGATCGCGGACCCATTCACTTTAATGGGTCCGCGATCCGCCCGTTCCGCTAAAAGATAGGACATGTTCTATCTTTTTGCGGAACGGAAGTATGGGACGTAACCCCACGGAAGCACTCCGTAGTGCTTCCGAGGGGTCCCGTCCCGTGCGGTGGTTCCGCGATTCTGGATTTGCGGACCCATTGAAGTGAATGGGTCCGCATCCGTGATGCGGAATGCACACGGAACTGTATGCCGCAATACGGCCACGGGTCACACACGTTCGTGTGAACTAGGCCTAAGGGTACTGCCTTCCTTTATACTGCAGTTCTCCTGTACCACTCTGCCTGCGACTTTTAGCAGTTTAAGCAGTAATTTATGATTTTCTTTTGCTCTCAATAAGTCTTGTGTTAAGCATAAAAAAATAAATATAATATATATATGGTGAGACGGTTGCAGGTGCTCTTCTGATATGATTTCATCGAGCAGTTTTGATGGGGGAGTTTTTTTGACACTCGCCCTGAGAGAAATTTTACCTAGAAACTGCACTGAATATAATATAGGTAAATCTATAGTTTAATAAAAATATAATTTCACATTTTACTGCATTCCCCTCTGGAAATTACAACTCCTAGCACGCCCTGTGAGATGCAAACCTTCAGGACCTGCTGGGAGTTGTAGTTTTCCTGCAACATGCTGTAATTTTATATCACAATTATGATTGCATGCTACAAAAATGTGAATAAACATTGCTAAAAAATTCATACACACTCCAACATACGGTATCAGTATAGTACAGATTGTCCCCTCAAAAAATGAGTCCTCACACAGCTCCGTACGCGTAAATGTAAAAAAATACAGTATTTTTTGTTTCATTTTGTGCTTTAGTTGTTTTTTTCTTTTAGTATTAACCTGTAGGATACCTAGGTTTTAAGTAAAAATAAACAAAAACACAGCTTTCCCATAATAAAGTCACATAAAATTATAAATAACAGAAAGAAAAAGAAAGACATATATTAGGTATCGCTGCGCCTGTAACGACGCTCTATAAAAAATATCACATGATCTACCCCCTCAGTTGAATGTCATAAAAAAATACTAAATAAAAACAGTAAATCAACAAAGAGAACTGGTACCACAAAAATACCCAAATATCATAATTTATTGGTTGGACATAAAAAACATACATACACATGTACAAACACGTGGAAACAACATAAAGTGCCTGCAGCGGCAGCTCATAAAAAAATCCCATAAAATCACATGTAACATGAAGTGTGGGCTTCCTAGAACTCAACAGCATATACACCAGGAATATAAGTATCCATCATGAGATCCCAGATGTATGATGCGAGTCTAGCGGGTATAAGTGACTTGCGCTTTATCAAACAGACATGTTCTGTGAGTCAGGTGTGCGCAAACATTCGCAATCAAGATACAATACCAAGTACGTACTGAGCAAGTCTGAATCTCTCTTAGGGCTCATGCACACGACAGTATTTTGCGTTCAGTATACTGGCCGTTTTTGTAGTTCAGTATGCGGTACATATACTGAACCATTCATTTCAATGGTTCAGCAAAAAAAACTGAAGTGTCTCCGTGTGCATTCAGTTTCAGTATTTCCGTATTTCCGTACCGTGAAAAGATAGAACATGTCCTATTCTTGTCCGCAAATCACGGTGCTTGGCTCCATTCAAGTCAATGGGTCCGCAAAAAAAACGGAACACATACGGAAATGCATCCGTATGTCTTCCGTTTCCGTTCCGTTTTTTGCTGAACCATCTATTGAAAATGTTATGCCCAGCCCAATTTTCTCTATGTAATTACTGTATACTGTATATGCCATACGGAAAAACGGAACGGAAAAACGGAACAAAAACGGAAACAGAACGGAAACAAAAAACGGAACAACGGATCCGTGAAAAACGGACCGCAAAACACTGAAAAAGCCATACGGTCGTGTGCATGAGGCCTTACCCGATGCCCCAGAATGTATAAGTGGGATGAGCTGTCGCTGCCTGGCGTGCCCCTAAATAAAAACAGTGCCAAAACAAAGTCTAATGCCAAGCAATCTAAAAATCGTATGTACTCTGAAATGGTAGCAATCAAACTGTCACCTTATCCTGCAAAAAACAAGCTCCTACATAGGACAATCGCCCAAAAAATTAATAAAACTTATGGCTTTCAGAAAATGGTAACACAAAAAGATATTTTTCACTGTGTGAAACTTAAAGGGATTGTCTTATCTCAGACAGTGGGCGCAAATGGCTTGTCCATGTAGGTCCCACCTATATTAGTAACGGAGTCCCGCAAGGTGGTGGCTAGAGGACTCCTGTCCAGCCACCACCAAGAGCTCTCCCCATAGAAGTGAATGGGAGCACACTGCTCATGACCGCCACTGCTCCCATTCACTTTTATGGGCCCGACGGAAATAGCCGAGCCAGCGCACGGCTATTTGTGGCGGCCCCATAGAAAATAAAAGCCCACCACTTTTAGGGCTCCGTTCTCAATATAGGTGTTGGTCCCAGCGGTGTGACCCGCACCTATAAGACAATGGGGGCATATGCTAGCAATATGCCCCCATTGTCTGAGATGAGACAATCCCTTTAATAAAAAAATAATAGACATATTAGGTATCGCTGCTTCTGTAACGACCTGCTCTATAAAAATGACATGACCTATCCCCTCAGGTGAATGCCATTAAAAAAAAAAAAAAAAATGCAATTTTTTTGGTCCCATTGCCCCCAAAAAGTGTAATCTTGAACGATCAAAAAATCATATGCACCCAAAAAATGCTACAATAAATATGTCAACTCTTCCTGGGAAAAAGGAGCCCCTACACAAGATCATTGGCAGAAAAATAAAAAAAATATATGGCTTTCAGAAATGGAAACATGATTAAAAAAAAAATGCTTTAGTATGTAAAAAAAAAAAAAAGATAGACATATTGTCACAGTGTAGTTCATTGTGACACGGGTTACTGTGTTGCTCGCTTTAGTATCTCTTGGGCGTACTGGCTGCCGTGGATGCCGTGTAGGCTGATTACCTGATGAACTAACGAAACGCTCATTCATTGGGTACCGTAATTCGATAGTTTGTGCGCACATAAAAATGATCATTTACTGGAAGTAGATTGTGCTGTGTAATCACGATCTGCTGCCGGCAAACATCTAGTCAGTATGGGGAAGAACATTGACAGTAGTGATCACTGCTCCCATACAATGGCGATCACTGCATGTAAATACAGCCTTCTCCTCTGTTATAGAGCAGGCAATGGTCGGGAAGGAACGCTTCCTTCCCAACAATCTCCTGCTCGGTCGCCCTGTGTAAAGGGACCTTAACAGATTAGGTTATCAACTACCATGACCTGCTTAATGAGAAACAATCTGATATAGAGCAGTGCACAATACCGTTCTGTTCTGCACACTGTATTGTGTGCTAAACTGCAAAGATTCATGTGCATGAGCCCGAAAAAGGAACAAGTAATATTTCTTTTTGGTAGCTGTAGGGTGGGCCCCTAGAATAATTTCCGCTGGTGGGCCCTAGGCACCCCAGTCTGAAACTGCCTGTACCCTTGTGGGCCAGTCCGAGCCTGCTCTCAGACCAGGCCCGGCAGCTACTGTCTGTTTCCTACAGTGTCACTGTATATAATGTCATTGTATAATACTGTTGAGGGGGCCCTCACAATAAAATCCTTTAGTCCTCCTCCTGGCTGGGCCCCTTCTGAGTTTTGGCACCAAAATAGTTGCTTCCGCTGTAGCTACACCCCTGGTCCTGGCACAGCAGCAGACATGGCTTCATTCCTAGAAGATCTGGTTTGATAAATACAAGTAGGATGATGGTGAGAAGCAGTAGTATGAGCACCTGAGCCTAAAATCTGCACTCAACTCCCAGAACCAATCACAGGAAGACAGAGCAGACACAATCCTCAGGGACATTGCCAGACTATCCAAAAATCGCTGGCCAGAAGTGCAACCACTTTCCCCAATAGAGAGAACAGCAAGCTCCTATCTTGGGTTTCCAGTCTAGAGCATGAGAACCAGAATCTGCAGAACCTTCAGACGGTCTTCTCCAAATTGGAAAGTCTGACCAGTAGGCAGTAGGAGACTGCTACCTCACAAGCACCAGCCCCATAGCCTCCAGTTGTAGGCAAGCTTCCGACCCTGACACCAGCACCTGCCTGCCATAGCCAAAGGCAGAAAGGGATGATGCTGACCTGTTCGGTAGGGATGAAAAGGAAAATGCAGAGTTCGCAAGATTCAGAGAGGAGAGATTGCCTCAGTACATCAAGGAGAAATCTAAAAAACGCGGACTGATTGCCAAATCCTCCACCTTGTTGGATGTGAAACCGTGGGATGATGAGACATAGCAAAACTGGAAGAATGCACGTGCAGCATTCGGATGCACAGGCTGCTGTGGGGATCCTCCAAAGGCCGCTTTCACACAAGCGAGTTTTCCGCGCAGGTGCAATGCGTGACGTGAACACATAGCACCCGCACTGAATCCTGACCCATTCATTTCCATGTATCTGTGTACATGAGCGTTGTTTTTCATGCATCAGTTCTGCATTGCGTGAAAAACGCAGCATGTTCTATATTCTGCGTTTTTCACGCAGCCCTGGCCCCATAGAAGTGAATGGGGCTTCAGTGAAAAACGCATTGTATCCGGAAGCAAGTGCGGGTGCGATGCCTTTTTCCCTGATGGTTGCTAAGAGATGTTGTTTGTCAGTTTTTTTTCTTATCACGCGCGTGAAAAACGCATCAAAACGCATTGCACCCGCGCGGAAAAAACTGAACAACTGAACGCACTCGCAGACAAAACTGACTGAACTTGCTTTCAAAATGGTGCGAGTTTCACTGAACGTACCCTGAACGCATCCGGACCTAATCCGTCACGCTCGTGTGAAAGAGGCCAAACTGGTGCATGTGGGTTCCTGAAAAGAAGCTGCACATCCAGTGTGTGGTGGAGGATGACAAAGTCTGCAAAGACACGCAGGAGGAGATCACTTTGGCCCCTTTCACACGAGCGAGTACCATGGTAAAAGATCATGTGACGTACCATGTGATGACCGGAGTGACGTCATCACAGGTCCTTGAACTATAATTAATGCTCACCACAGGTCTTTCAACAAAGGAGACACAAGGGGATGCCGGGCTACGCGAGCAAGTGGATTAAGGTGAGTTAAATTATTTATTTATTTTTTTTAACCCCTCCAGTGCTATTTTACTTTGCATTCTGTATTCAGAATGCTATTATTTTCCCTTATAACCATGTTATAAGGGAAAATAATACAATCCACAGAACACCGATCCCAAGCCCGAACTTCTGTGAAGAAGTTCGGGTTTGGGTACCAAACACGCACGATTTTTCTCACGCGAGTGCAAAACGCATTACAATGTTTTGCACTCGCGCGGAAAAATCACGGGTGTTCCCGCAACGCACCCGCACATTTTTCCGCAACGCCCGTGTGAAAGAGGCCTTTGGCTTTTAACAAGATTTAGCCTGAAGCATACAGACTGGAGTGTGAGCAACCTGTAACCTCACAGAAAGAAGAAAGAAGAAATGGGAAATGGTAACATACATTTCCAGAAGGAATAATGGTGGGACAACACAATGAAAAGGTGATCTGGCAGTGTTATTTCATATGGAATACAAGTATTTACTAAAAGTAAAGAAGAATGGACAGATAAGTTAAAGGGGTTATCCAATGCTTAAAAAGACCTCAGAGAGTGGCCGCAGTGGGGTTCATACATACCTGGTCCCGCCACTGGGTTCTGGCTCCATTTCTCCCCAGCCGTTTCGGCCGCTTTGTGATGCTCTGGCATTAACATCCTGTTGACGGGCACCACATGACTGCTGCAGCTAATCACCAGCCGCAACGGTGACCTATCACCCATGCTGCATGTGACTGGGCCATGTGTCTTTTTAAGGGCTCTTTCACACCTGCGTTCTTGTCTTCCGGCATAGAGTTCCGTCGTCGGGGCTCTATGCCGGAAGAATCCTGATCAGGATTATCCCCATGCATTCTGAATGGAGTGAAATCCGTTCAGGATGCATCAGGATGTCTTCAGTTCCGGAACGGAACGTTTTTTGGCTGGAGAAAATACCGCAGCATGCTGCGCTTTTTGCTCCGGCCAAAAATACGGAACACTTGCCGGATCCGGAATTAATGCCCATTGAAAGGCATTGATCCGGATCCGGCCTTAAGCTAAACGTCGTTTCGGTGCATTGCCGGAGCCGACATTTAGCTTTTTCTGAATGGTTACCATGGCTGCCGGGACGCTAAAGTCCTGGCAGCCATGGTAAAGTGTAGTGGGGAGCGGGGAGCAGTGTACTTACCGTCCGTGCGGCTCCCGGGGCGCTCCAGAGTGACGTCAGGGCGCCCCAAGCGCATGGATCATGTGATCGCATTGGACACGTCATCCATGCGCATGGGGCGCTCTGACGTCATTCTGGAGCGCCCCGGGAGCCGCACGGACTGTATACTGCTCCCCCGCTCCCTACTACTACTATGGCAACCAGGACTTTAATAGCGTCCTGGGTGCCATAGTAACACTGAACGCATTTTGAAGACGCATCCGTCTTCAAATGCTTTCAGTAAACTTGCGTTTTTCCGGATCCGGAGTGTAATTCCGGCAAGTGGAGTACATGCCGGATCCGGACAACGCAAGTGTGAAAGAGCCCTAAAGGGAACCTGTCACAATGAAAATGCTAATTAATCTGCCTGCAGCATGTTATAGAGCAGGAGGAGCAGAGCAGATTGATATATAGTTTTGTGGGAAAAGATTCAGTAAAACTTGTAATTTTTCCATTTATATCCCTGCTCATTCTGTGCCTTGACATCAAGGAGTCGGTCCTATCAGTGATTGACAGCCTTCCCTCTATGACTGTGTATAGAGATAGCCCCCTTGATTTCAAAACCCAGAATGAGCAGGAATATAAATGAATGAAATACAGGTTATACTGAATCTTTTCCAATAAAACTATATACGGTACATGCTATCTCAGCTTCAGTTCAGTTCATCATGACAGGTTCCCTTTAAATCTTGGATAACCAGGGTCGGGACCAGGTAGTTCGGATTCCTAGGTAGAGCAGGCAAATTGCACCCCTTTCCTCCAATCAATTTAAAGTGACCCTACTTACTAATAAAATGATTAAAAACCATTTAAAATAAGCAGTCAGGAGCAGATCCAGTGACTTACAGGTGACGTCTCCACGGATTTCAGTTCTTCACTTCCCTTTTCATCTCCATTTGGTACAGACAATCATGGCCAGATGTTGCTGGTCATTTTTGTGCAGCCCCCTCTGCAACATAAGAGTAAGAAGACCCCAGTATTGCTATATGGCGCATGGGGGACTGTTACAGATTTTGCAAATCGGCCCCCAAATTTATACAATTCACTGTCATCCTGCTGCTACTCCAGATACTGTGCCCCGCTGCGCTTCCTCATGCCCAAAAACACTATACTGTCAGAAATAACAGTACCATACAGATAACCCCCCTATAGTAATAGTGCTCCCCCCAATAGTGATAATACTACCCAGGAGTAGTTAGTAGCAATGCCATCCATAATATGCTCAATAATAATAATGCCCCTACAGTATGCCTAGTAGTATTAATATAACCATAATGCCCCCTATATTTATATTTCCCCTCCTGCAGTGCCCCCTGTAGCTCTATTGCCCCCTTGTAGTTATAACTCCCCTGTAGTGCCTATATATATATACACTGTATATATATTTATACCCCCTGTAATGCCAGTATATAATGCCCCCCTCCGTGTCAGTATATAATGCCCCCCCTTAGTGCCAGTATATAACGGTGCCCCCCCAATGCCAGTATATAATGATCCCCCCTTATAGTGCTAGTATATAATTCTGCCCCATTAGTGCCAGTATATAATGCTGCCCCCCCCCCCCCGTGACGGTATATAATACTAACCCCCAGGGCCAGTATATAATGCCACCCTTAGTGCCAGTACATAATGCTATTCCCCCTTAGTGCCAGTACATAATGCTCTCCCCCTTAGTGCCTGTATATAATCCTCCCCCTTAGTGCCAGTACATAATGCCCCCCCCCCCTTAGTGGCAGTAGACCACTGCCTAGTTTTAAAAAAAAACATCTCGCGCTGTTCCCCAGCCACTGTCTGTGCTGTAGGCCACAGACCTCCTCCGATCTGTGGCCTATGTTACTGCTTCCCGGCACAGACGGTCCACATGACATCCCCACTCCTGCACCGTGTCTCGCGCGACCTCTTGTGCTGCTCTACTCCCTCATAGGCTTCACGTCCGCAAATGCATCCATGATTGCACCCCCATCGTGGGTAGCAAGGTGGTGCCTTAGGTGGGTGCCTACCCTCACTCGCCCCTTGTCCTGGTCCTGTGAATAACCCCTTTAGAAGCTTTTTATCTCTTACACTCATTTATTCATAAATATGGCTACTTTCACACTGGCGTTTTGGCTTTCCGTTTAAGAGATCCGTTCAGGGCTCTCACAAGCGGTCCAAAACTGATCAGTTTTGCCCTAATGCATTCTGAATGGAAAAGGATCCGCTCAGAATACCTCAGTTTGCCTCCGTTCAGTCTCCATTCCGCTTTGGAGGCGGACACCAAAACGCTGTGTGCAGCGTTTTGGTGTCCGTCTGACGAAATGGAGCCAAACGTATCCGTTCTGACACACAATGTACACTGACCTAAAGAATTATTAGGAACACCATACTAATACGGTGTTGGACCCCCTTTTGCCTTCAGAACTGCCTTAGGCTACTTTCACACTAGCGTTCGGGGCTCCGCTTGTGAGTTCCGTTTGAAGGCTCTCACAAGCGGCCCCGAACGGATCCGTCCAGCCCTAATGCATTCTGAGTGGATGCGGATCCGCTCAGAATGCATCAGTCTGGCACCGTTTGTCCTCCGCTCCGCAGGCAGACACCCGAACGCAGCTTGCAGCCGTGCGGAGGCAAACGGATCCGTCCAGACTTACAATGTAAGTCAATGGGGACGGATCCGTTTGAAGTTGACACAATATGGCTCAATTTTCAAACGGATCCGTCCCCCATTGACTTTCAATGTAAAGTCAAAACGGATCCGTTTGCATTATCATGAACAAAAAAAAAAATATATATATATTTTTTTGTTCATGGTAATGCAAACGGATCCGTTCTGAACGGATCTAAGCGTTTGCATATAGGTGCGGATCCGTCTGTGCAGATACCAGATGGATCAGCAGCTAAACGCTGGTGTGAAAGTAGCCTTAATCGCTTCCTGACCGCCTAACGCACGGATGCGTCCTGCCGGCGGTCGATTCATTCCTCCTGGACGCATCCGTGCGTCATCTCGCGAGACGCGAGATTTCCTGTGAACGCGCGCACACGGGCGCGCGCGTTCACAGGAACTGCAGGTAAGCAAGTGGATCTACAGCCTGCCAGTGGCGATCGTTCGCTGGCAGGCTGTAGATGCGATTTTTTTTAACCCCTAAAAGGTATATTAGACGCTGTTTTGATAACAGCGTCTAATATACCTGCTACCTGGTCCTCTGGTGTTCCTTTTTGCTTGGATCGATCAGGAGAAGTTGGGGAATGTGTTTTGGGGTGTCATTTTACATATACCCATGCTGGGTGAGATAAATATCTTGGTCAAATGCCAACTTTGTATAAAAAAATGGGAAAAGTTGTCTTTTGCAGAGATATTTCTCTCACCCAGCATGGCTATATGTAAAAAGACCCTTTTGTGTCTATGTTTTGTTTGTCAGGTAGGGGTCCATTTCCCAGTTGGGATTCATAATTATCCTATTAAAAGTTAGGTTTTAAAACGTTACTACCCCTTTTTTTCATTTTTTCTGTCTATTTACGAGTAGTCTATTTGGGGGGTGCCCTTGCACCACCCCCAAGGGACCACCCTTTACTATTTAAAAAGTGGTCTGGTCATTAAGGGTGTTTAAGCTAGGGGAGCTGAGGTGGTTAATTCTACGTGGCATTGATTTAACAAGGTGCTGATAGCATTCTTTAGAAATGTTGGCCCATATTGATAGGATAGCATCTTGCAGTTGATGGAGATTTGAGGGATGCACATCCAGGGCATGAAGCTCCCGTTCCACCACATCCCAAAGATGCTCTATTGGGTTGAGATCTGGTGACTGTGGGGGCCATTTTAGTACAGTGAACTCATTGTCATGTTCAAGAAACCAATTTGAAATGATTCGAGCTTTGTGACATGGTGCATTATCCTGCTGGAAGTAGCCATCAGAGGATGGATACATGTTCTCATTCTGTTTACGCCAAATTCGGACTCTACCATTTGAATGTCTCAACAGAAATCGAGACTCATCAGACCAGGCAACATTTTTCCAGTCTTCAACAGTCCAATTTTGGTGAGCTCGTGCAAATTGTAGCCTCTTTTTCCTATTTGTAGTGGAAATGAGTGGTACCCAGTGGGGTCTTCTGCTGTTGTAGCCCATCCGCCTCAAGGTTGTGCGTGTTGTGGCTTCACAAATGCTTTGCTGCATACCTCGGTTGTAACGAGTGGTTATTTCAGTCAACGTTGCTCTTCTATCAGCTTGAATCAGTCGGCCCATTCTCCTCTGACCTCTAGCATCCACAAGGCCAGGGGTGTCCAAACTTTTTTCGAGGAGGGCCAGATTTGATAAAGTAAACATGTGCGAGGGTCGACCATTTTGCCCAACATTCTTTGAACCATTAAAATGACATGCAAATTAACTATTTTATGCAAATTTTATTGCAAACGGCATACCTTTCATTTTGTGACTTGGATGACAAATCTAAACAGGTGTTAAATAACTCTGCCTTCAATATAAAAAGCAGGAGGCAGAAATATGTCGGAAACAGTACATTACAAGTTTGTCTGTTAACTTTTAAATTCCAAAAATGTGAACAGGAACATAGCACCAAGTATACACATATGTTCAAATATATTTATAACTGATTGACCAACTGACATTGAAGGGAACCTGTTATCAACTTTATTCCGCCCATACTATACTAAAGGCAGAATAAAGTAGAGACAGGTGAGTTGATTTCAGCGGTCTGTCATTTATAAGTTAAAAGTAAGTGTTGCCAAGAACCAACATCACAATCATTGCAGACTGGGCCTGGAAAAGAGTCACGGCCACCTGAGAAGAGTCCTGGTTATCCATGAATTCCTGCTCTCCCTGCTGATGGTTGACCGTCTTCTACCTAGTTTTCTCCTTTTCTCTCTAGCAGAGAACTGCCAATCATCAGCAAACGGGTGAGAGAGCAGGAGATTATGAATAACCAGGACTCTTCCCAGGTAGATTTGACTCTTTTCAAGGCCTGGGCTGCAATGATTATGATGCTGGTTCTCAGCAACCACTTACTTCTAGCTCATGAGTGACACACCGCTGACTCAGCATTTCTGTCACTATTTTATGCTGCCCTCAGTGAGATTAGCATAAAGTTGATGACAGGTTCGCTTTAACTGAGATTTTACAATGTATTCATCTCAACTGAAAAAAATCTTGCCTGCACTAATGTGAAGGGTGAAACTGAGATCTGGACTGCAGCAGATAGGCTAGATCTGGTTCAAAGGCTGTGGTTTTGATGCGCAAAATATCACGCAAGTGAGAGTCACTTAGTCTTGTCCGCATGCGATTCTTGTTAAGGTTCATAACAGAGAATGTCTTCTCACACAAATATGTTGAGCCAAACAAGCTCAGCATTTTCTTTGCCAATGTTCGAATCTCTTTAAAACGGCTCTTATCCAGTTGGCTATAAAATTTCACAAGAGAGAGCTGTTGGTGCCGACTGCGTAACTCACTGTCACAATGCAGGTCAATGAGCTCGAGCTGCAGCTGATCTGGAGCATTGTCGGGGTCAACAGAGAATGGAGAGGAGAAAAGGCCGATCTCCTTATCAATAGCTGCAAAATCTTGAAAGCGCCGTCTAAACTCCCCAGCAAGAGATACGATGTCTGCTGCATACCTGCTAGTTTGCGCACTGATATCATCCTGTGGAAAACTGTTCATTATTTCCTGCAACGCTGAGAAATGAATGGTATTGGGCGGTGTTTGTGACAAATGCTTTTGGAAAAGTTGCAGCTTTGTTCCAAAGGCTTTGAGGTGTGAATAAAGCTGGTTCACCGCTGCATCTTTGCCCTGAAGACTCGTGTTCAGTACATTCAGAAACCCTAAATCAGCCAGCCAAATAGGATCAGATAGTTCTCGCATCGTTTGTCCCTTTGTTTCCAAGAATTCTCCAATTTCTTTTCTGAGAGAGTAGAAACGCTGCAGTGCAGACCCTCGACTGAGCCATCTTACATCGTTATGATATAAAACATATCTCGGACGTCGCCGCGAGATTTGGCCTTTGCTGATGCAGCCTCTTCCTGTGAAGCTGTGGGCTCCCGGTGAGTAGCTGGCGGTGACTGGTGAGAGAGGCCGGGGGCCGGAATACCAACGATTAAGGCTACTTTCACACTTGCGTTCAGAGCGGGTCCATCTGGTATCTGCACAGACGGATCCGCACCTATAATGCAAACGCTTAGATCCGTTCAGAACGGATCCGTTTGCATTACCATGAACAAAAAAAAAAAAAAATGTTTTTTTTTTTTTGTTCATGATAATGCAAATGGATCCGTTTTGACTTTACATTGAAAGTCAATGGGGGACGGATCCGTTTGAAAATTGAGCCATATTGTGTCAACTTCAAATGGATCCGTCCCCATTGACTTACATTGTAAGTCTGGATGGATCCGTTTGCCTCCGCACGGCCAGGCGGACACCCGAACGCTGCAAGCTGCGTTCAGGTGTCCGCCTGCTGAGCGGAGCGGAGGACAAACGGTGCCAGACTGATGCATTCTGAGCGGATCCGCATCCACTCAGAATGCATTAGGACTGGACGGATCCGTTCGGGGCCGCTTGTGAGAGCCTTCAAACAGAGCTCACAAGCGGAGCCCCGAACGCTAGTGTGAAAGTAGCCTTAATCAAACCTCTGGGGGGCCGTTTTACTCCGGACCGCGGGCCGCAATTGGCCCGCGGGCCGGACTTTGGACATGCCTGCACAAGGCATTTTTGCCCACAGGACTGCCGCATACTGGATGTTTTTCCCTTTTCGCACCATTCTTTGTAAACCCTAGAAATGGTTGTGCGTGAAAATCCCAGTAACTGAGCAGATTGTGAAATACTCAGACCGGCCCGTCTGGCACCAACAACCATGTCACGCTCAAAATTGCTTAAATCACCTTTCTTTCCCATTCTGACATTCAGTTTGGAGTTCAGGAGATTGTCTTGACCAGGACCACCCCCCTAAATGCATTGAAGCAACTGCCATGTGATTGGTTGACTAGATAATTGCATTAATGAGAAATAGAACAGGTGTTCCTAATAATTCTTTAGGTGAGTGTAAGTCAATGGGGATGGATCCGTTTTTTCAATGACACAATCTGGCACAATAGAAAACGGATCCGTCCTCCATTGACTTTCAATGGTGTTCCAGACGGATCCGTCTTGGCTATGTTAAAGATAATACAAACGGATCCGTTCTGAACAGATGCAGACGGTTGTGTCATCTGAACGGGTCCGTCTGTGCAGATCCATGACGGATCCGCACCAAACGCGAGTGTGAAAGTAGTCTAATATACATCAAAAATAGTTAAAAAGAATCACATCGCTACAGCCCTTGAAATTCAGGTAACTAACTGCAATATTCTGGAGCTGAGGTTAAACATCTGCTTTTACTTTCATGTCTGCTATGTGTATCGTTAGTATCTACCCTAAGACTCTTCTGAACCTCCAATTATCTTGTATCCATAAGCATTTAAGAACCCATGCTTGACCATCCAATTACATTTTGCTTATTTAAGCGACTAAAGAATGATAAGTATGCTAGACTATAATGAGTTACAGTATATTCTAGGATACAATGAAAGCACTGATGAAACCAAGTAATAGATATGGGATATAAAATCCAGAGACTCAGGGCAATTATTCCTATTATGGCTCTACTCTTTCATAATTCTTTACCGAAAATATGTCCCTAAAATTCTGACAAAAGGCAAGCTGTATGACGATAAAGTCAGAAGAGAAATTAGCTTCAATCGATGTCTCTGCTGACATCGGCAAGGGCAATTTTTAGGGCACAATTAAGAAATGTGGCGCACAGGAAGAATGTGCTGCTGTCACCGGAAGCACAACTTGCCATTTCTTTGGACCATCCAGCCAGTGACGTTGGTAGCCACTGCATCCTTCTGCAAAACTGTAAATCTGGTGTCATTTTAGCCAATATCTAGCTTTTTTTTAAAATTTATATTGAAGCTCAGATACATTTTTTACCTAAATTGCAACAAATTTATGACTGACTGCATTTGCCTTCTTTAATAAATCTGTCACAACTACATAATCGCCATTGACTTTCACATGGGCTAAAATTCCAGAACTTTTTCTTCACCGGGGTCTGGGTGGAGTAAGGGTACATGCACACGACCCATGCATTTCTATGGAGCTGTTAAAATTGCGGTGTAGTCAACCATTTCTTTTCCGCGTCCGCTGTCCGTGTTTCCCGTCCGTAAAAAAAAGTATTGCATGTCCTATTCTTGTCCGCAATAAACGTTTTGCGGACCCATTGAAGATCAAAGGAAGCCATCCGTATCCGTTTTTTTTTTGCGGATGGTTGCTGGGAAACCTGTATATATAAAATTTCAACAATTACAGCCTTAAAGTTTTTTTTGCGGACCGCAAAAAAAAACCTGAAGACACATGGAAACACAACCTACAAAATTTGCGGACAAACGGAACGGATGTGGATGTCAAAAAAACAGGAACACGGATCCACTATTTGCTGACCGCAAAAAAACAACTGTCGTGTGCATGTAGCCTAAAGGTGCAACTTTTTTTTATCATTTGGGATTTTTAGCCAAGCTCATTTTGTATAGACACTTTCAAAAGTGCATAAAATTGGATGCAAACCAGTAATAAAGAGAACCAGGGGTGTAGCTAAAGGCTCATGGGCCCTGGTGCAAAAGTTCAGCTTGGGCCCCCCTTCCCTCAATGCTTTGTGGACAGGGGCAGGGAAGCACCCCTGCCCCCTCCATCCCAAATTCTTACTTAAGAATTACCTAACCCCTTCACTAAAGCCAGAGGTGACCTTGACCAGCATGCACTTTCTATAATACCGGTGTCTTCTTATGCGGCAAAAGGGTCTCTGGCCCCCTCAGGCTCCTGTTCCCAGTAGTACGCCCCTGAATA
The DNA here is from genome assembly GCF_905171765.1 of Bufo bufo. Classification (NCBI taxonomy): domain Eukaryota; kingdom Metazoa; phylum Chordata; class Amphibia; order Anura; family Bufonidae; genus Bufo; species Bufo bufo. Next base: position 683,941,216 of record NC_053389.1, on the reverse strand, counting down.
GAACACTATTTACACCTAAAAGGCAAAAATGTTGCAAATACCCACAATGACTAATTCTATCACATGGTAAATATATCTGGGTAAATTACTAAAAGATTATTATCACTAATGTTGAGCTAAGCGCGCTTCGGAGGCTTTATCCGAAGTCGCTCTGCTCGCAACTTCGGAATAATACTGTACGGAGATTCGTCTCCGTCTCTTATGAGCCGAAGTAAGTTATTCACAAAGTCACTCGAGACTTTGTTGAATAACTTCGGTAGCTGATTTTTAAAGTGGAAAACAACTTTAAAACTGAACTCGGCTTCAGTTCCAAGGTACTAGTCGAGTTCAGTTTCAATTTTTAAAGTGGTTTTCCACTTTAAAAATCAACTAACGAAGTTATTCAATGAAGTCACGCGCAACTTCGAGAATAACTTACTTCGGCTCATCGAAGCCCATACATTCTAATACTGTACGGAGATGAATCTCTGTACAGTATTATTCCGAAGTTTTGAACAAAGCGACTTCGGATGAAGCATCCGAAGCTCGCTTCGCTCAACACTAATTATCACTATTTCTTGGTTGTTATAGGTCATAGAAGTGATGATGTCATAATGAGCAATGTCAGTGTGTGAGAATGGGTGATGATGTCACAGGTGAGGGCATGACAGTGACGGGACTATCTTTTTTTCACTGATGGTTGTTTGCACATTCTAAGATTATTCTTCAGGGTTTTTTTCACGCACGTGAAAATGCGCGAAAACTGATAACATCTGATTCAAAAAGAGTAAGAACTGAACAAATTTGCAGAAAACTGATGCAAAACTAAGGCCCCTTGCAGACGAGCGTGTCCGGATTAGGTCCGGATGCGTCCCGGTGCATTGCGGCAAACCCACGCGAGTAGGAACGCAATTGCAGTCAGTTTTGACTGCGATTGTGTTCCGATGTTCAGTTTTTATCGCGCGGGTGCAATGTGTTTTGCACGCGCGTAATAAAAAACTGACTGTGGTACCCAGACCCGAACTTCTTCACAGAAGTTCAGGTTTGGGTTAGTTGTAGTGTAGATTGTATTTCCCCTTATAACATGGTTATAAGGAAAAATAATAGCATTCTGAATACAGAATGCATAGTACAATAGGGCTGGAGGGGTTAAAAATAAATAAATAAATAATTTAACTCACCTTAATCCACTTGTTCGCGCAGCCGGCATCTCTCCTGTCTTGTTGTGTGAGGAATAGGACCTTTTGATGACGTCACTACGCTCATCACATGGTCCGTCACATGATCCATCACTATGATGATGGATCATGTGAAGGACCATGTGATGAACGTAGTGATGTCATCAAAGGTCCTATTCTTCACAAAAGAAGACAGAAGAGATGCCGGCTGCGCGAACAAGTGGATTAAGGTGAGTTAAATTATCATTTATTTATTTTTTAACCCCTCCAGCCCTATTGTACTATGCATTCTGTATTCAGAATGCTATTATTTTCCCTTATAACCATATTATAAGGGAAAATAATAATGATCGGGTCCCCATCCCGATCGTCACCTAGCAACCGTGCGTGAAAATCGCACTGCATCCGCACTTGCGATTTTCACGCAACCCCATTCATTTCTATGGGGCCTGCGTTACGTGAAAAACGCACAAAGAGGAGCATGCTGCGATTTTCACGCAACGCACAAGTGATGCGTGAAAATCACCGCTTATGTGCACAGCCCCATAGAAATGAATGGGTCCGGATTCAGTGCGGGTGCAATGCGTTCACCTCACGCATTGCACCCGCGCGGAAATCTCGCCCGTGTGAAAGGGGCCTAAGAGAACATCATCAGTTTTTCTGTATCACTTGTCTGCGAGAAGCCTAAGCCATTAATGCATGAATCTTCCAGAACAGGAGGTGAAATTACAGGTGGGGACATTGGAAGTTGTGTCAGCCCTATTAATGAAGTACCACTACCCATATCTGCCACACAGTGACTCCACACAGGAACACCGGTGACGTCATTGATTCTTGTGATGGTTGTAACGTGGTGTGTGATTGCGGAAATGATGGGAAAAATAACACTTCAGGTTCAAATTCGGATGCTGACGCTGCTTTTTAAGACCTTTTTAAGGCATTGCCAGATTCTACAGATCACCGCTGGATTCTTATTGACTATATTGGGATCTGGCAGTGATCCGGGCGCTTTCTGGCATAAATGCCGGGTTTCACCTGGACAAAAACTGTTGCATGCAATGGTTTTTGGTCTTGCTAATAGCCGGCATTTGTGCCGGTACCATGCAGCCAGATCATCTTGCTGCGCATGCGAACACAGCCTAACTCAACACCATGGGTGTACCTACCAAGAAAGCAGGCATAGCATCTGCCATGGAGGAGGGGCCAACAACTAAGGGGCCCATCTCCACACACGTAAAGTGTAGTTAGTGAAATGAAGGAACTTGTGGAAGATTGACTATAACCCCAGCTTTTCTAAGGAGCCCCATAGTTATCCCTGGTGTGTGCATTATACCACCTCTACGGCACTATATTTTACAGTATTCCTGTAATGTGGCATTACATGTGCAACTGTGCATGATATCTGCGTGGCACATCATTATTTTTTTTTTCAGCGCTGTGATGTCATAGTGTACATTGGAAGTTTGGTGCCCTTTTTGTGCCCTATATACCTGTACTGTTACATCATTGTGTACATACTTTTTGTAACATGATATCGCTTTCTGTTACACTGTTTTGCTGTGGGGCCCTATGGTTACTTGTTATGCCGCTGCTCGTCACTGAAGATGACATCACAAACGTGGGAGTGGTGGGTGCCAACCATATAAGCTGGGACCTACTGTGACTGCACCTGTGAGAAAGGATGGTCTGTGCTAAAAATGTGGCGTGTCCTTTTGTGCTACACAACATATGCCGAAGCTGTGGATATCATCGTAAATGCCTTGGTAATTTCACCGCTGATGATGTCATTGGAAGATTATCAGGGATATGGACTGGATGTAGGGTGCAGGTGCATGTGGCAAGGTCACAGGGTTAAGGGTAGTGTTGAGCACGAATATTCGAAAAGCTAATTTTTATCGCGAATATCGGCACTTCGAGAATTCACGAATATTTAGAATACAGTGCTTTATATTCGTAATGATGAATATTCGTTTTTTTTTTTTTAACACATTACACATCAGGTGATCATCCCTCCCTTCTTCTAGCTTGTGGGCCAATGAGAAGGCTTTGTCACAGCTTAGCAACATCCCTAGCAACCAATAGAAAAGTTGCCTGCCCCTTACTATACAAGTTGCACGTATTGCAAAAAAAAAAAATGTGCGTTTCATTAATTGCCGAGAATTTGCAAGCGCAAATATATTGGAGCTCTCTATCTGCATATAAAGCTATTGTAATATTCTGCTGTGCCAACCGTTTTCTCCAGTCTCAGGAAACTTATACCAGCATGAAAAATGTAGCATAAGTGACCCATAATAATCCGAGTTTCGCAATCAAGAATATAAGATTGAATTCTCGAATTCACGAATATATGACGAATATTCTACAAAATATTTGCGAAATATTGTGAATTTGAATATTGCCCCTGCCGCTCGTCACAAGTTAAGGGGTGACGCATGGTTAAATATTACATTTCTTTGCTAGATAATGCAAAATGTAAAGGCTGTGGACACCTCTGGATATTTTTCTTATTTTATTGCACGTATTTGGGGCCTAAAATCCTTTTTTTCCAGTTTAAGAAATCTGACCGTTTTCATTCTGAGGCTGCAGAATACCATACAAGGCAAACTCTGTCAGTCAGACTATCTGAAGGTTTGATCTCATCTGAGCTCCTGAATGCTGATCTAATCTCATTTATGATCAAATCAAAGTTGATCAACTGCAGAATGACAACAGTACAAAAGTCCTTATAAAAAAAACAAAAAGTATTTTTAGCCTAAAATACATGCAGTATAGCGAATAAACTATAGTCATTTAGCATGGCTGCTACATTACACTACATTTTGCCTGCAGTGAATGATCCTATTTGCAACAGAAGAGGGATTGAATTTTGAGTCCTTAAATGGTCTTTCCCACTATAAGAACATATTCCCTATCCACAGAAAAACGGTTAAGTATCTGATCGATAAAGGTGAGACCACTGGGACCCCCACTGATCACAAGGATAAGGGGACGGAATCCTGGGTTCTGATGTACCTTTCAACTGTGTGGGACTGCTGAAGTGGACCTGAGAACAGTGCTTGGGTGTCTCCATCAGTCTCACACAGTCGAATGGAGCACCAACACCTATGCGTGATCACCCCTCCATTCATTCCAGGGACTCTGCACCGAATAAGGGTGGGTTCACATCAGCGTTATGGATTCCGTTGTGGATTTCCGTTATAACATGGTTATAACGGAGAATAATGGAATCCATAAGACGGAAATCAAAACAGAAGCCGTTAAGAGGCATTCCGTTTTGATCCGTCATAATACAAGTCTATGGGCAGCAGAACCGATCCCTCCTGGTTTCCATTATGCAGGAGTCCAGTCCTGCATAACGGAAACCAGGACGGATCCCATAGACTTGTATTATGACGGAATGCAAAACGGAAGCCTTTAAAAGGCTTTCCGTCATAATAGAAGTCTATAAAAATCATAACGGATTCTTCCTGTTTCCGTTATGCAGAACGGACAAAAGAGTCCTGTCGACAGGACTTTGTTTTCCGTCTTGCATAACAGGAACCAGACGGATCCGTTATGATTGCCAATGACTTCTATTATGACGGATCAAAACGGAATGCCTCTTAAAGGCTTCCGTTATTTTCCGTTATAGCCATAAAATAACGGAAAGCTAAAACGGAATCCATAACGCTGATATGAACCCACCCTAATTCTGATTGGTGAGAGTCTCTGTGATAGTAACCCCCACAATCAGATCCTGTGGATAGTGGATACATTCTTATGGTAGGAAAACCATTTAAAGTGTGTTCACATAGGCGTGGCGATTTGAGGTAGCCTCTCTCCTTGGAGGCTGTGCCCCATTTGGGGTCATTGTGTGCTGTACAGAGAGGTGGATACCCAAATCAGTTGTGTTTGGCTCGGGTATAAACTGGCTATGCACAAATGAGATATGTGAACCGAGCCTAAAGCCGATCATACACGAGAATCAGTGGCGTAGCTAGAAATGACTGGGCCCCACAGCATATTTTTGAATGGGGCCTCCCTCCCCCAGTAATTTTTTCGCAACCCCTTCCTTTCATGCCGCCCCCATTCCTGTGGCTAGTAAAGATCAGTCTCTCAGACCAGACCCGGCAGCTGTTCCATCCGTTTCCTACACTGTCTATACTGCCACTGTATATCATTTATTGTGTAATACTGTTGAGGGGGCCCTGACAAAATCTTTTAGTCCTCCTCCTCCTGGATGGGCCCCTTCGGGGTCAGGGCCTCAAAGCAGCCGCTTCCCCTATAGTTACGCCCCTGACGAGAACGACTGTTCTGTCTACAGCTCTCTCTCCTGATTCTCCAATACATATGGAGGCTCACTTCAGCCGTTGGGGGAGAGTCCGGAGCCCCTATACACATTAGGTGGTCAGCTAAGTCGCTGAGATTGGTGGGTTTGGCCGTCATAGATCTAATACTTATGGATGAAATGAGTCCGTGCCTGCCCCTATAGCTCTATATCAGGGGTGCACAACCTGCAGCCCGAGGGCCACATGTGGTCATTGATACAATTCTATGTGGCCCCCAACTGTCTGACATGTATGTCTATATCTTGTGCCTGCTCACATGTATTTCTCCCATTAGATGGGAGTCCTGGAAGTGTAACTAGACATTAATGCTGTATACTGTGTATTCAATATGCCATAAATACAGTATTTCAGTTGTCAATACCCCTCCAAATGTTATTTTCGGCCCTTGTCATTGGTTCAGTCTGGCAATGTGGCCCCCAACCAGAGAACGTTGTGCACCCCTGCTCTATAATCTGTGACCTAAACCTCCTGGGAGCCCATACATACATAATTGTCCCTCTGCTTTGAGGAAAGGGGATCTCCTGGAGTCCTGTTATTTATGGTAGTGTGGTAGAAGTCTAGGGTAACAGGGAGAAGGCTCTCTTGGCCCGAACATTTTGGACCTGAGTGGTAAAGTGCAGCAACTTGTGCATATGACAAACTCCTAGAGAGCTGGCAGCCAGTGATTGTGAGGACTGTCCACACTACTACACCACCGCACTGCTCCAGTTGTGTCCTCTAGTGAGAAACCTGCAGCCAGAATACTCAGCCCCGGGATGTACCAAAATACTGCAAGATTCATATTCTCCTATAAACCTCGATGTATTGGTTTCACATATTTATCATATTTAGAGAAAGTGACTGGCCTAAGCTTATTCCTATAAGGCGCCCAAAGTGCATCACATGTCGCTTTTCCCTCCAATGTTGCCCCCCCATGTCTGGTGCTGAATGGTATGTTCCATTGAAATGCCTGTGCAGCGCTCGGCGCCGGGGCTCACAGAGGCTGAGCGCTCGCTGAGGGAGGGCAGGTGCTGCTGCCGCCGCCGGGTGTCCGCTGTGGAACTCCTGCAAATGGTTCTAAAAATCCCGCTTCGGAGATCTGTCAGCCTGAGCCCGGAACATCAGCCACCTGTGTCCCCAGCAGACATGACTGGACCCGCTGCGCTGAAAATGGAAGCAAATATCTTAGTCCTTGGTGCAGACGGGGTTGGAAAATCAGGTGAGTGGCTTTAACAGTGCTTTACAAACTGTGGTGGCACCACAACTCCAAGCATGCTCTGTCAGTCGCAGACCTGTGTGATATGTTGGGGGTTGTGCTTCCCCGTCAGGTATAGAGGTGTGATTTCATGGGGATGTGCAGAAGTCTGCTGTATTACTACATACCTGCTCCCACAAATCTCCTCAGATTGTCATAGGCTTTATGATATAATCACAATCCTTAAGTTTAGTTTCCTGTCATTTGGACATCAGATTTTTAGGCTTCATGCACACAGCGCGTAATGCTGTAATAGCAAAGTAGATGGGATTTTAATAAAATGTCATCCGCGTACAGCAGAAATCGTCAGTGTGGATTTTAAAACGTATTTTGCGAATTTCACTCCTTTTCTGGTACAACCCCACGGCGCCATCGTGATGCGACTGCACAGGGCTCCAAATAACGAATTAGGACTGCATTGTTAATGACCACGCGTTACCCACAAAACCACCCGCACACGTTGAGGAATACGTGCGGTTTTTGCACGTGGATTCCCGTGCAGAAAAACCACCGCGTAGCACAGTACCCGCAAAGTGTATGCAATAACACAAATCTCATGTACACTTTGCAGATAATTTTTTTTTTTTTTTTTGTGGATTTCAAAATCTGCGGCATCTCAATTATGTTTGTGGTTTTGGCTGCAGATTTCACACTGCTCAATGGAAAGCGTGAGATCTGCGGCAAAACCGCATCTGATCCTCGCCAAAAACCACGATTAAACATTGTAGATTTTGATGTGGATATGCTGCAGAAACTCACATAAATCTGCACGGAAATTCATGCGGATCTTGTGTGTATTCACCCACTCCCGTGTGCAGGTGGCCTAAAGGGGTATTCCGGTTACATTGAGTTATCCCTTATCCACAGGATAGGGGATAACTATTAGATCAGTGGGGGTCATTTATTTCTATGGGAGTTCCGGATATACATAGTTAAGTGCAGCGCTCGGCTGTCCCCAGAATTTCCATATAAATGAGTGGAGTGGACCTGCATGCCCGACCAGCTGTTCTGTTCATTACAGGGGGTACAAGGCCCCTGTTGTTGTGATAGGTGGGGGTCCCAGCGGTAGGTCCTCCACTGAACTAATAGTAATCCCCTATCCTGTGGATAAGGAATAATTTCATGTAACCAGAATCCCCCTTTAACAATGAAGACTGACTAAGCAGTGTAGTCCGAATTAGTTCATTGTAGTTCACTGCAGCTTGTGTAGTACTCTGCCACATCGCGAGCATGGCATGGCTACCCTGTGTGGTCATACCCTAAGGCCTCGTAGAACATGTCCTATTCTTGCTCGTATTACGGACAAGGATAGGACTAGTCGTTTTTTTCCACAACGCACATGGCTGGTATCCGTGTTTTGCGGATCCACAACTGTTTTTGGTCAGTGATTTCCAGCCAAAACCAGGTGCGGCTCTAAACACAGAACAGGAGCAGATCTTTCCCTTATACCTTATGTCTGTGGAGGCTCCAGTTCTGGTTTTGGCTCCCAATCACTGACGTGTGAATGAGGCTTAAGGCTGCTTTTACACAGTCAGTGATTTCCATCAGTGATAGTGAGCCAAAACAGACGTGGGTCAAAAACACAGAACAGGTACAAATCTTTCCCTTATACCTTATCGCTGTGTAGCCTCCAATCCTGGTTTTGGCTCAGTCACTGATGGAAATCACTGACCAAAACACTGACTGTCTAAAGGTCCCTTTACAGGGGGCGGCAGATTATCGGGAGGGAAGTGTTCCTTCCCTACAATCTGCTTCTCGCTGGTGGAGGAGACCATTACATTTCCATGCAGCGATCTCCTCCTGAGTATGGAAAGGAGCGATCGCTAATGCCATTGCTCTTCCTCATAATGGTACGTTGTTTGCCGACTGCAGATCGTGTTTGCACAGCACAGTCTGCTGGCGGCAAACGATGACTTTTGTGTACGCACAAACGATCTAATTATCAGATGAATGAGCGTTTCGCTCCATCGGGTAATTGGCGGTACATTTACACCGTGAGATAATCGCTAGCGAGCATTACTATGATTCTTTAATGTGAAGGGTGAAATCCGATGCAAAATCTGCCACATTTGCAAATGCCATATTAGTGGTGATGACTAACTACACTCACCTAAAGAATTATTAGGAACACCTGTTCTATTTCTCATTAATACAATTATCTAGTCAACAATGGCAGTTGCTTCAATGCATTTAGGGGGGTGGTCCTGGACAATCTCCTGAACTCCAAACTGAATGTCAGAATGGGAAAGAAAGGTGATTTAAGCAATTTTGAGCGTGGCATGGTTGTTGCTGCCAGACGGGCCGATCTGAGTATTTCACAATCTGCTCAGTTACTGGGATTTTCACGCACAACCATTTCTAGGGTTTACAAAGAATGGTGTGAAAAGGGAAAAACATCCAGTATGCGGCAGTCCTGTGGGCAAAAATGCCTTGTGGATGCTAGAGGTCAGAGGAGAATGGGCCGACTGATTCAAGCTGATAGAAGAGCAACGTTGACTGAAATAACCACTCGTTACAACCGAGGTATGCAGCAAAGCATTTGTGAAGCCACAACACCCACAACCTTGAGGCGGATGGGCTACAACAGCAGAAGACCCCTACCAATCATCTCCACTACAAATAGGAAAAAGAGGCTACAATTTGCACGAGCTCACCAAAATTGGACTGTTGAAGACTGGGAAATGTTGCCTGGTCTGAGTCTCGATTTCTGTTGAGACATTCAAATGGTTGAGTCCGAATTTGGCGTAAACAGAATGAGAACATGTATCCATCCTCTGATGGCTAATTCCAGCAGGATAATGCACCATGTCACAAAGCTCGAATCATTTCAAATTGGTTTCTTGAACATGACAATGAGTTCACTGTACTAAAATGGCCCCCACAGTCACCAGATCTCAACCCAATAGAGCATCTTTGGGATGTGGTGGAACGGGAGCTTCATGCCCTGGATGTGCATCCCTCAAATCTCCATCAACTGCAAGATGCTATCCTATCAATATGGGCCAACATTTCTAAAGAATGCTATCAGCACCTTGTTGAATCAATGACACGTAGAATTAAGGCAGTTCTGAAGGCAAAAGGGGGTCCAACACCGTATTAGTATGGTGTTCCTAATAATTCTTTAGGTGAGTGTATATGACAGTACCCATGTGAACCAGGGCCAGCGGGCACCTGCCATCATATTGTAAGTATCTGTTGATGTCCCCTTGATTTCCAGTATAAAGAGTCTATATAGCATTCAAACCCCCCGACTCTTCCATAGATTTCAGTTTCTGACATTTGAAAATATTCTGGCAAACTTCTGACTGGTCCTTTTGCTTAGGTCACATGCACACGACTGTATTTGGGATTCACGATCCCATTCAATGCTATGGGGCTAAAAAAAAAATGGGCGACACTCATGTCATCAATCGTGTGCTGTCCGTGTCCGTGTGTCCATGTCTTATCTGTTTTGTGGACAAGAGTAGCCATTTCTATTGGGCGCGAGAAAACTGAAATACACACGGCCGGTACGTGTATTCTGTGGATCCTTAGTTTGCAGATCACAAAATGGATAAGGTCATATGCATGAGGCCTCATGATGAGGTAAAAAATCTCTGTGCAGTGTCGAAGGGTTTTACATTCCCTTTGTTCCTGCCTATAGACACCACGTTGTCCTAAACATCTATTTTTGATAATCACATGATATATTGCATATTTGCCTTTTTTTTTTTTTTTTTTTTGTTGTCACATTTGCGTTTTTGCCATTTCACAAAACGGTTTGTGATTCACCAGCTACAGACTACACTAAGGAAAAATAAATCCTAATTGCCGTGCAGTTGGTAGCATTCTTCTAATGCCCAACTTGTGGCCCTCCAGCTGTTGCAAAACTACAAACTTCCATCATGCCTGGACATCCTACAGCTATGAGGGCATGCTGGAAGTTGTAGTTTTGCAACAGCCGGAGGGCCACAGGTTGGGCATCCCTGTTCTAAACTGACAAATGTGAGTCAAGCTAAACATTTGCTCCTCTTTAACCCCTTCCCATCAGGGCAATTTGCCCCCTTCCCATCAGGGCCATTTGCCCCCTTCCTGACCAGGCCTAATTTTGGAAATCTGACATATCTCACTTTGTGATAATAACTTTGGAACGCCTTTACTTATCCAAGTCATTCAGAGATTGTTTTCTCGTGACACATTGTACTTCATGATAGTCAGTCATAAATTTGAGTTAATATATTTCTCCTTATTTATGAAAAAATCCCAAACTTACCAAAAATTTTTTAAAATTCTAAATTTCAATTTCTCTACTTTTAAAACAAAGTGATGCCTTATAAAATATTTATTACTTAACATTCCCCATATGTCTACTTTATGTTGGCATCATTTTGGAAATGTCACTTTATTTTAGAAGTTTAGAAGCAATTCTAAAAAATTTTAAGAAAATTGCCAAAACCCACTTTTTAAGGACCAGTTCAGGTCTGAAGTCACTTTGTGGGGCCTACATAGTGGATATTCCCATAAATGACCCCATTGTAGAAACTACACCCCTCAAGTTACTTAAAACCGATTTTGCAAACTTTGTTAACTCTTTAGGCGTTCCAGAAGAATTAAAGGAAAATGGAGATCAATTTTTTTAAAATTTTATTATAGTTTTATCACTTTTTTCATTAGAAACGAGGTAAGGTAACAAAATACCAAGGTAAATTTTATTCCAATTTTTTCTTTAACACCTCAATGGTTAACAGCCAAACAAAACTCAATATTTATTACCCAGATTCTGCGGTTTACAGAAACACCCCACATGTGGTCATAAACTGCTGTATAGGCACACGGCAGGGCGCAGAAGAAAAGGAACTCCACATGGTTTTTAGATGCCATGTCCCATTTGAAGCCCCCCTGATGCACCCTTACAGTAGAAACTCCCAAGCAGTGACCCCATTTTGGAAACTAGGGGATAAGGTGCCAGTTTTATTGGTACTATTTTTGGGTACATATGATTTTTTGATCATTTATTATAACCCTTTATGGGGCAAGGTGACCAAAAAATTGTTTGTTTTAGCAAAGTTTTTATTTATTTTTACAGCGTTCACCTGAGGGGTTCGGTCAAGTGACATTTTTATAGAGCAGATCGTTACGGATGTGGCGATACCTAATGTGTATACTTTTTTCTTTTTTAAGTTTTGCACAATAATAGCATTTTTGAAACAAAAAAAATTGTTTTAATGTGTCCATGTTCTGAGAGCTATATTTTTTTTTTTATTTTTTGAAAGATTTTCTTATGTAGGGGCTCATTTTTTGCGGGATGAGGTGACTGTTTTATTGGTACCATTTTGTGGGACACGCCTTTTTGATCACTTTTTGTGATGTAAAGTGACAAATGGATTTTTTTTTAAAGTTATATATTTTTTTTATGGTGTTTATCGGACTGGGTCGATCATGTGATATATTTATAGAGCCGTCACGGATGCGGCAATACCAAATATGTCCATTTTATTCAATTTTTAACACTTCCTTTTTTTTTTTTTTTTATCCCTTGGGGTTTTTTGTTTCTTTTTTACATGTGAAACCTATTTTTATTTTACCCTTTTTGTCCCCCATAAGGTCATACAAGACCTCTGGGGGACATTTTACTTCACTTTTTTCTCTGAAAGACCTCACACAGCCCCTGCACTTTCCGGTCTCGGCGATCACATGACCGTCGGGCCGGAACAGGAAGCGTATAGTGCTTCCTGCTCTGTATGCACAGCGCTCGGTGAGCGCTGTGTATACAGTGATCTAAAAGGCAGGGACACCTGGGCACTGTCCCTGCCTTCTCTAAGGGTTGCCCTTCTGTCACTGACAGCGGGCAACCTGATCAGTAGCTGCACGATTAGCATGCATCTGCAGTTTCTGAATGGACGTTCAGGAACATCCATTTAGAAATATAGAACCACCTCCCGGCTGGTCTATGGGCAGACGGAAGATGGTTAAAAGGGTATTCCCACATTAAGGCCTCATGCACTCGACCATTGTTTTGGTCCGTATCTGAGCCGCAGTTTTGGCGACTTGGGTGTGGACCCATTCACTTCAATGGGGCCGCAAAAGATGCGGACAGCACTCTGTGTGCTGTCCGCATCCGTTGCTCCGTTCGGTCGTGTACATGAGGCCTAAGTGGTGACATATCAACGGAATATGCCACTACTTTATAATCAGTTGGAACTGTTTGAACTCTGGGACCCCCACTGATCCAGAGAATGAAGGGGCCACAGCTCTGAATTATTGTTGCAGCCACTTCTTCCCAGGGGAACTGCAGAGCTTCATTCAAGGGAATGCGGCTGGTCCTAGTTTTCTGCACTTCCAGGTGGCCAGAACTGCCACTGTATAGGGCCTGAAAAAAAGTTGCTTCACCATGCTGCATTTTAAGAAAACACCAGAGAAATGAAAACTGCACTGATTAGTAAAAAAAACCTTTTGAGTCCTGCATTTCATATTTCTCAGACTTTCAGCTAACATCTGGGGCTAGTGTTTTTGCCTCAAAAAATAAATAAATGATAAAACATGCTGAAAAATGGCACAATACCTGTGAATCCAGCGTAATGATGGCATAAACATGACAAGTGTTAATACTTGTATGAGAAGTCATGATGTCTATGTTCGGCTCACACTTGATTCCTGCTAATTGTCACCTTTTTGGGATTTTTTTTTTTCTTTACAGCGCTGACTGTTCGATTTCTAACCAGACGTTTCATTGGAGAATATGGTGAACTTGGTAAGTGTGTATTTTATATTGTCAAATGTGACACATCTGTGTGCATTATTGCAAATTTATTCACCAGTTTTAGTGATCTGCCTCCATTAATTTTCATGCTTGGGATATACTTTTCCTAAATTGAAGGGGTTTTCCAGGACTTGTATTTTTGGTGGCCTGTCCTCAGGATAGATCAGCAATATCAAAATGGTGGGGTTCCGACAGCTGGCATCCCCTCTGATTGGCTGTTTTGGGCAGCTTTAGGCCCCTTTCACACGGGCGAGTATTTTGCGCGGGTTGAACACATTGCACTTGCACTGAATCCTGACCCATTCATTTCCATGGGGCTGTGCACATGAGCTGTGATTTTCACGGATCACTTGTGCGTTGCGTGAAAATCGCAGCAAGCTCTATATTCTGCGTCTTTCACGCATGGTTGCTTGGTGACGATCGGGCTGGGGACCCGATCTGTATTATTTTCCCTTATAACATGGTTATAAGGGAAAATAATAGCATTCTGAATACAGAATGCAAAGTAAAATAGTGATGGAGGTGTTAAAAATAAATTAACTCACCGAGTCCACTTGATCGCGTAGTTGCGGATCTGTCTTCTGTAATGTTGAGCTGCCTAAGGACCTGTGGTGATGTCACATCACATGATCCAATCACATGGTCCCTCACCATGATGATGAACCATGTGATTGTACCATGTGATGAGCACAGTGACGTCATCAAAGGTCCTATTCCTGTGCACAGCAAAGACAGAAGCGATGCCGGCTGCGCGATCAAGTGGATTAAGGTGAGTTAAATTTTAATTTTTTTTAACCCCTCCAGCCCTATTTTACTAAGCATTCTGTATTAAGAATGTATTATTTTTGCCTTATAACATGGTTATAAGGGAAAATAGCAATCTACAGAACACCAAACCCGAACTTCTGTGAAGAAGTTTGGGTGCCAAACATGCCGATTTTTCTCACGCGCGTGCAAAACTCATTACAATGTTTTGCACTCGCGCTGAAAAATTGCGCATTTTCCCGCAACGCACCCGCATCTTATCCGGGCAAAAACATGACGCCCGTGTGAAAGAGTCCTACAGTGGATGAGGTTTGAAGTAGAAGGGTCTGCCTATCGTGTAGTGGCAGTGCCCGGGTACTGCAGCTCAGCTCCTATACAAGTGAATTGAAGCTGAGCTGCAGTATGCCAACAATGGAGCCGTCTATCCACTGTATAGTATCCTGTGCTGTCAACTGCCCAAAGCAGCTGAGGATAGGTCATCAATATCTAAGTCCCAGGAGGCCCCATTAGTGTGAATAATTGGCAAATTAATCTGTAGTCTGAAATGTCTGATCAACAGACCTCTGCATCTGGTGGTTGGATTTGCTCCTTATACACTCTTATGCTATACACTAATGATAAAAAAAAAAAAAAAAAAACACAAATCGAAAACCCATAAATGTCTATGATGAAAAGGTCAAGTGATTTACTTTGGTGGTTTTAGACAGAATCTGAAAGCCTTGCATCGCCTGAGGTGTCTGCATTTTATTGCTGAGCATTCAGGTTAAAGGGAGGAGATTTTAAGACCTATAGTAAAACACATGAATCCTAATGTATAATATATTTGGGCTATATATTTTAAATCGCTGTACTGTGAATGTATTCCCCTATACCTCACACAGGTGGTAAAGGCTATTTGATGATGATGATAATGCCATAGACAGAAATGGGTTGGCAGCGGGAGAGGGTTAACATAGTAACATGGTTTATAGGGCCGAAAAAAGACATTTGTCCATACAGTTCCGCCTGTTGATCCTGAAAGTTGATCCAGAGGAAGGCAAAAAAAAAAACTGAGGTAGAAGCCAATTTTCCCCACTTAAGGGGGAAAAAAATTCCTTCCCGACTCAAAGCAGGCAATCAGAATAACTCCTTGGATCAACGACCCCTCTCTAGTAACTATAACCTGTAATATTATACTCCAGAAATACATCCAGGCCCCTCTTGAACTCTTTTAATGAATTCACCATCACCACCTCCTCAGGCAGAGAGTTCCATAGTCTCACTGCTCTTACCGTAAAGAATCCTCTGTGTACAACCCTTCTTTCCTCCAGACGCAGAGGATGTCCCCTTATTGCAGTCCTGGGGATAAATAGATGATGGGATAGATCTCTGTACTGACCCCTGATATATTTATACATGGTAGTGTTGCTCGAACACCAAAGTGCTCGAGTAGAACACAACTGGATACTCGGGTGCTCTACCGAGCACAATGGAAGTCAATGGGAGAACCCGAGCATTAAACCAGGCACCCCCTGCTCTGATTAGGGGAGGGTGTCTGGTTCACATGAAAAGGTCAGAAATTGATGAAACACCACTGAAATGATTCGGGAACAGCATAAGGGAGGATGTAAAAAAAAAATATCATGATTGATGGCCTGCTGGTGACCCTCAAACATCTGACCATGGAAATAATTAGGGGTGAGGGTCTGCTGCTGAGCTGACCCTCAAACATTAGGAGCGAAGGCAGATTGTACCATATAACATTAGGAGCGAAGGACGAGAAAAGGAAGATTGTACCATATAACCCTTTTTGCGGTGGAAGGGGTGCATGGGAATACAGTGTATTCAATACACCATAAAAGTCACGTTTAAAGTGCCTTTATGTTCAGCCACTTTCCTCTGGTGAAGTGGTGAAGTAGAGAAGTCAGGGACAATCCAGGCCTTGTTCATTTTGAGAAGAGTCAACCTGTCAGCATTTTCAGTTGACAGTCGGATGCGCTTATCAGTTATGCCCCTAGCAGCACTAAATACCCATTCTGAAAAAACGGTGGCAGGGCAGGCCAGCACCTCTAAGGCGTAGAACGCCAGTTCATGCCACGTGTCCAAGTAGTTGTAAGGCACACAGGGATCATTGAGGACGCTGACATGGTCTGCTACGTACTCCTTCACAATTTTCCAAAACTTTTCTCTTGTGACACTAGGCCGCGCATCAGGGTGAGGTTGCTGGTGGGGTGTCATGAAACTGTCCCAGGTCTTGGAGAGTGTTGCCTTGCCTCTGTTGGAACTGCTGTGTGTTCCCCTTGGCTCCCCTCCTCGGTTGCCCAAGGAACCATGTACTCTGCTGCCATTGTTCTCAGCTGGAAATTTTTGGATCAATTTTTCCACAATGACCTTCTGGTATTGCACCATTTTGCTAGTGCTCTCCACAACAGGAATGAGATGAGAAGTTTTCTTTGTAGCGGGGGTGGAGAAGGGTGAACAACCAGTAATCGGTGTTAGCCAAAATGCATATAACTCGAGGGTCATGGGAAAGGCAGCATAACAAAGTCATCAATGTGTGCCAGTCCCAACAGGCAAGATTTCGCTGTCCTCATCAGGAGGATGACTCTCAATATCCTCATCCTCTTAATCTTCTTCGGCCCATTCACGCTGAACAGATGGAATAAACCTGCTGTGGGTACTACCCTCTGTAGCAGAGGCAACAGTCTCCTGCTCCTAATCATTCAATTTGCGCTGAAAAGACAAATGGAGGGTGGTCTGGCTATCACTCTGTGTACCGTCTTCCTCCACTTCCTCCTCTTCCACATGCAAAGCATCCGCCTTCATTTTGAGCATCAAGCGTTTCAGTAGACACACAGAAGTGGGATTTTTACGCTGATGATAGCGTTATCGGTGCTCACCATCTGTATTGATTCCTCAAGTTGCGTAAAACATCAGAGGTCAGACATCCATGCCCACTCGTCGCTTGTGAAGAGCCGAAGCTGACTGGAAAGGCAACGACCATGTTGCAGCTGGTATTCCACTATTGCCCTGTGCTGCTCACAAAGCCTGGCCAACATGTGGAACGTGGAGTTCCAGAGCGTGCTCACATAGCACAACAGTCGGTGAGCTGGCAATTGCAAGCGCTGCTGCAGCGTTGCCGGACCGGCGGCAGCTGTAGATGACTTTTGGAAATGGGCACACACGCTGCGCACCTTCGCCATTAGCTCAGGCAAATTTGGGTACGTTTTGAGAAACTGCTGTACCACTAAGTTGAACACGTGGGCTAGGCTCCAAAGCGGCCAACAAATGTGCAGGGAGGAGACTCTAGCATGGCGCTCGAGCACACGTGGTATTCGGCTGAACACCGCGATGTGCCGAGCATCGCGATGCTGGAGCTGAACTGGTGTTTTGCTGAGCATACTCGATCATCACTAATACATGGTTATTAGATCTCCCCTCAGTCGTCTTTTTTTTTTTTTTTTTTTTTTTTTTTGTGAATAACCCTAATTTTGCTAATCGTTCAGGGTACTGTAGTCCCCCATCCCCCCCCCCATTCCAGTTATTACTTTAGTTGCCCTCCTCTGAACCCTCTCCAGCTCTGTCTGCCTTGCTCACAGGAGCATAGAACTGTACACAGTACTCCATGTGTGGTCTGACTAGTGATTTTTGTAAAGTGGTAGGACTATGTTCTCATCACGGGCGTCTATGCCCCTTTTGATGCAACCCATTATCTTATTGGCCTTGGCAGCAGCTGCCTGACACTGGTTTCTACAGCTTAGGCCGAATGCACACGGCCGTGTTCTGAGAGCGGTCCGTGGTATGCCGGGCTGGATTCCTGTTCAGAGCAGGAGCGCACGGCATTATTGGTTGCTATGACACCGTGCGCTTCATGTTGCCGCTGCACTACAGTAATACACTATATGAGTGCATTACTGTAGTGCAGTGGCGGCATGAAGCGCACAACGTCATGGCAACCAATGACGCCGTGCGCCCCTTTTGCATGTCAGTGTTACCCAGTGTTTTACCATTTTTAGTATGTACGGGTGACTTGCTTTATTATTAGTCAGTGTCAAACCTCATCTGCCACGTCTCTGCCCAAGCCTCCAATCTATCCAGATCCCTCTGTAGCAGTATACTGTCCTCTTCCATGTCAATTACTTTACACAGTTTAGTGTCATCTGCAAAAATTGATTTCACTGTGCAAGCCTTCTACAAGATCATTAATAAGTATATTGAAGAGAATAGGGCCCAATACTGACCCCTGTGGTACTCCGCTAGTGACAGTGACCCAATCTGAGTGTGTACCGTTAATAACCACCCTCTGTTTTCTATCATTGAGCCAGTTACTTACCCACTTACAGACGTTTTCTCCCAGTCCGAGCATTCTCATTTTATATACTAACCTTTTTATGTGGTACAGTGTCAAATGCTTTGGAGAAGTCCAGATATACGACATCCATTGAGTCGCCGCTGTCAAGTCTAGAACTTACCACCTCAGAGAAACTGATTAAATTAGTTTGACATGACCGATCCCTCATGAAGCCATGCTGATATGGTGTTTGCCTATTTTCCTTGAGGTACTCCAAGTTGGCATCTCTTTGAAGGTTTTCTAACAGTTTACCCATGACGGATGTTAAACTTACCGGCCTATAGTTTCTGGGCTCTTTTTGGACCCTCTTTGAATATTGGCACTACATTTGCTATGTGCCAATCCTGTGGACCACTCCGTCAGTATAGAGTGTTTTAACCGCCTCTAAAGACCAGACCACTTTGTACACTTCTGCACTACACTACTTTAAAGGGTTTCTATCACTTCATATGACATAATTAGCTGGCAGACACTAGCGATCTGCTAGTGTCTGCTCTGGCCAACCATCCTACTATAATCACTTGTGGGGCAGCGGTTTTGCTAAAAAACTAACTTTTATAAATATGCTAATGAGCCTCTAGGTGCTATGTGGGCGTCATTAGCACCTAGAGGCTCCGTCTACCTTCATACACAGCGGCCGCCCAGCACGTCCCTCCAGCCCGCCCATGTCCTCCTCCGTGTGACGCAGCTGCCGAATTCTCGCGCATGCGCCGTGCGCGGCTGTATTCGGCGCATTAGAGATGTCTGAGCTCGGAGCGGTCAGACATTCAATGCGCATGCGCGGAACAGCCGCGCATGCGCATTGAATGTCTGACCGCTCCGAGCTCAGACATCTCTAATGCGCCGAATACAGCCGCGCACGGCGCATGCGCGAGAATTCGGCAGCTGCGTCACACGGAGGAGGACATGGGCGGGCTGGAGGGACGTGCTGGGCGGCCGCTGTGTATGAAGGTAGACGGAGCCTCTAGGTGCTAATGACGCCCACATAGCACCTAGAGGCTCATTAGCATATTTATAAAAGTTAGTTTTTTAGCAAAACCGCTGCCCCACAAGTGATTATAGTAGTAGGATGGTTGGCCAGAGCAGACACTAGCAGATCGCTAGTGTCTGCCAGCTAATTATGTCATATGAAGTGATAGAAACCCTTTAACGGTTTATTGCTCGGTCATGCAACTTACCACTCAAATGAATTTTACCTTCTTTTCTTCTCACTAAGTTTTCATTTGGTGGTATTTCATTGCTGCTGACATTTTTACTTTTTTTGTTATTAATTGAAATTTAACGATTTTTTTTGCAAAAAATGACATTTTTCACTTTCAGTTGTAAAATTTTTCTAATAAAACTACATTTCTATTTAATTTTTTCTCTAAATTTATTGTTCTACATGTCTTTTGATAAAAAAAAAAAATGTTTGGGTAAAAGTTATAGCGTTTACAAACTATGGTACAAAAATGTGAATTTCCGCTTTTTGAAGCAGCTCTGACTTTCTGAGCACCTGTCATGTTTCCTGAGGTTCTACAATGCCCAGACAGTAGAAAAACCCCACAAATGACCCCATTTCGGAAAGTAGACGCCCTAAGGTATTCGCTGATCGGCATAGTGAGTTCCTAGAATTTTTTTGTCACAAGTTAGCGGAAAATGATTTTTTTTTGGGGATTTTTTCACTAACTTGTGACAAAAAATAAAAACTTCCATGAACTCACTATGCCAATCATGAAATACCTTGGGGTGTCTTCTTTCCAAAATGGGGTCACTTGTGGGGTAGTTATACTGCCCTGGCATTTTAGGGGCCCTAATGCGTGAGAAGTAGTTTGAAATCAAAATGTGTAAAAAATGCCCTGTGAAATCCTAAAGGTGCTCTTTGGAATGTGGGCCCCTTTGCCCACCTAGGCTGCAAAAAAGTGTCACACATGTGGTATCGCCGTACTCAGGAGAAGTTGGGCAATGTGTTTTGGGGTGTCTTTTTACATATACCCATGCTGGGTGAGAAATATCTTGGCAAAAGACAACTTTTCCCTTTTTTTTATACAAAGTTGGCATTTGACCAAGATATTTATCTCACCGAGCATGGGTATATGTAAAATGACGGCGATACCACATGTGACACTTTTTTGTAGCCTAGATGCGCAAAGGGGCCCAAATTCCTTTTAGGAGGGCATTTTTAGACATTTGGATCCCAGACTTCTTCTCACGCTTTAGGGCCCCTAAAATGCCAAAGCAGTATAAATACCCCACATGTGACCCCATTTTGGAAAGAAGACACCCCAAGGTATTTTGTGAGGGGCATGGCGAGTTCATAGAATTTTTTTTTTTTTTTTTTTTTTTTTTTTTTTTTTGGCACAAGTTAGCGGAAATTGATTTTTTTTTATATTTTTTATTTTTTTTGTCTCCCTTTCCGCTAACTTGTGACAAAAAATAAAATTTTACATGAACTCTCCATGCCCCTCACAAAATACCTTGAGGTGTCTTCTTTCCAAAATGGGGTCACATGTGGGGTATTTATACTGCCCTGGCATTTTAGGGGCCCTAAAGTGTGAGAAGTCTGGAATATAAATGTCTAAAAAATTTTACGCATTTGGATTCTGTGAGGGGTATGGTGAGTTCATGTGAGATTTTATTTTTTGTCACAAGTTAGTGGAATATGAGACTTTGTAAGAAAAAATAAAAAAATATCAATTTCCGCTAACTTGTGCCAAAAAAATGTCTGGAGTTTTACAGGGGGGTGATCAGGGAGTCTATATGGGGTGATCACCACCCTGTCATTGATCATGCCCCTGTAAGGCTCCATTCAGACGTCCGTATGTGTTTTGCGGATCCACGGATCCATGGATCGGATCCGCAAAACACATACGGACGTCTGAATGGAGCCTGACGGGGGTGATCAGGGAGTCTATATGGGCTATATGTCATTCAGACGTCCGTATGTGTTTTGCGGATCCATCGATCCCAAGCCCGAACTTCTGTGAAGTTCAGATTTGGGTACCAAACATGCGCGATTTTTCTCACACGAGTGCAAAACGCATTACAATCTTTTGCACTTGTGCGGAAAAATCGCGTGTGTTCCCGTAACGCAGTATGGTTTCAATGGTCTGGGGACTAATTCCTGTTTCTGTCCTTTTCTCAATTTTTTTTTTTTTTTAAATATAACTTATTTCTCTTTTAATAACTAATATAGCCACAAAAAACATATATATTTAAAACTCAATATGGAGGGCAATTAGGGGACTGTAGGCTTGACACCCACTGCTTGTCTCATGGGTGAGCTGAGATCTACGTTCTCTTGCAAGGGATTGCGAGGTGCTTGTCTGTAATGTCAGCCGACATCAGATACCTTGCAGCTATCGTTTTTGGGATTAAAGCCCTACCTAAAGTGCTTTATTTGACCAAGTGCGATATTTTATCTAACACTCATAGCGGCTCCTACCGCCCGCACTTCTACCTATTAGCTGCCCCTACAGTATAAGTATCTATACGGTGTCTGCAGATCGCCGTTCAGTGATCATTCCTTTGCCCTACCATAGTCATTTAAAAGCTAAAGGGGGAGCTGCATCATTAGCTTTTAAATGACTATGGTAGGGCAAAGGAATGATCACTGAACGGCGATCTGCAGACGCCGTATAGATACTTCTACCTATTAGCTGCCCCTACAGTATAAGTGCGGGCGGTAGGAGCCGCTATGAGTGTTAGATAAAATATCGCACTTGGTCAAATAAAGCACTTTAGGTAGGGCTTTAATCCCAAAAACGATAGCTGCAAGGTGTCTGATGTCGGCTGACATTACAGACAAGCACCTCGCAATCCCTTGCAAGAGATAACGTAGATCTCAGCTCACCCATGAGACAAGCAGTGGGTGTCAAGCCTACAGCCCCCTAATTGCCCTCCATATTGAGTTTTAAATATATATGTTTTTTGTGGCTATATTAGTTATTAAAAGAGAAATAAAAGTTATATTTTAATAAAAAATTAGAGAAAGGCCAGAAACAGGAATTATAGTCCCCAGATTACTGAAACCATACTTTTGACCTCCTGGGTCCAGTGGATCATCTGTAAATATTCCCGTAACGCACCCGCAGCTTTTTCCGCAAGGCACGTCTGAAAGAGGCCAAAGCCTTCTCACGTCCTAAAAAAATAAAATGACATTTCCAAAATTATGCCAACATAAAGTAGACATATGGGGAATGGTAAGTAATAAATATTTTGAGGTATCCCTTTCTGTTTTCAAAGCATAGAAATAGAAATTTTGAAAATTGCAAATTTTATCAATTTTTGGTAATTTTATTTTTCCCATAAATAAAGGTCAAATATATTGACTCAAATTTATGATTAATGAAGCACAATGTGTCACGAGAAAACAATCTCTGAATGGCTTGGATAAGTAAAAGCGTTCCAAAGTTCTACTACATAAAGTGACACGTCAGATTTGCTAAATTAGGCCTGGTCAGGAAGGGGACAAATGGCCCAGATGTGAAGTGGTTAATATCCATTTTTCAGGTGACAGAAACCCTTTAATACAAACACACACTTGAACTCAAACTCGAGTTGTTTGGCTGCAGCTCTCAAACCAGACTTTTTTTTTTTTTTCCCTTCTCTGGATTCAAAGGGAATGATATAAACAGATTATAAGAAATATATAGTACAGTAAATATTGCATGCAATGTATAGTGTTTTACAGTTTGAACAGTATGTAGTATATAATATACTGTTTAAGCAGTGCATACTATAGCGGTAGAAGCTGCTGTAGGCTACCTTTTTCCATTTTCTGCACGCCTAATGCCTGGGAAACATCACTAATGTAATTACTACAAAGGGCCTTGTACTTGTTATCCTCCGGTTTGATCCAAACGTCATAATAACACTATTTTTAGAGGCCGTCATTCATGTAAAATAAAGAAGCCGCCTAATTGGCTTAGAAACTGTGGGATAACATCATTTGTCTGCTGTTCTCCGCAGAATCCTACATATAGATGTAATGAAATAAAGGCAGACAAGAAGCAGATGTCTAGATATTTTCAAGTTCTATCAAACACGCTAACCGGCAGTCCTGCAGCCCACGGTATTAATCCTGGAGTCGGCATGCTATGACAGTGCTTGTGTTTTCATTGCAGAATCCATATATAGCCATAATGTTTTGGTGGATGGAAAGGAAGTCGTCTTTAATATTTGGGATTTTCCATATTCAAAGGTGAGTTTTTCACATTTCTCACTATGATTTTCTCTAAACACCGTACCCTTTGTTTACATAGTGTGGACACTAAGATCTTGGCGTGAAACCAGATTCATTAAAGGAAATCGGTCACCACCTTTATGCTATCCCCTCTGTGGGCAGCATATGGTGCTGACAGACATGTTGACTTGTAGGTGTGTGTCCTGTAGTTTGGACACTCATGAGTGTGGCAGCTAATAAAATGTTAAAGTAGTCCTCACAATGGTGAGTGCAGGCGCTGTGGCCGTTTGCAGGCTAACAGATTGACAGCTTTCGCTCTCATCCCCCACCCTCCTCTCTGTACTTTGTCTCCTCATTCCTACAAAGATTCAGCTGGAGATCTTAGCAGCTGTATTCAGGATCATAATCCCTGCTAAGTAGGAGAGGAGGCTGAGGCAGCTCTTTACCTCAGTGTTATGAAGTAACTTGTCCTACTGTGGGATTAGGACAGATTTTGTGTGTACTAATAGGACTAATAGGATTTCTCCTAAGGATTGCTCCCCAGACAAAATGAGCCATTATAGCTAATGAAGGGTATTTGGAAATACATATTAACATATTACTTTATTATAAATATATTTTTATTTTCCTAATTTCCGTAGAACCCCTTTAAGGAGACCATGGATAGAATTAACAAAAGCTAAACTTTGTCATTGACCAGACACATTAATCTTGTATGACCATAAAATGGTCATACAAAGCTTCACGTGGCTTGTTTAATAAGTTACTTTTAAATTCATTTAATACATGACTGAAAGGCGCAGAGAAAATACCAGTGACTTTCCATTGCCTTTCTCCTCAGATCCACAATAACATTGACACTGTAAAGACAGGTCAGCCATCTGAAGAGACTAGCATGTAGAGATGTAAGCCTGCTGTGTTTGATCTTGTATAGAATGTCAAGTGAGATAAGGAGATTACTACCACCTGCCGGACTACTGACAAGTGTCTTATCTTCATGCAATTTCACAAATGGTTTTCACATATTTTCCAGTTTGATCCATGATTGAGGAATGTACTAGGTTAAACTGCTCGGAAGGGAAAGTACAAATGCCATATGGATTAAGCTCTGCTTACACTCGAGGTCCTTTTTCACAGACTGATCATTGGGTCAATTATCAGGGATGAGCATTTGTAGAAACACTTGTTCCCAATAATTGCACCATATAAAGGTGCCAGAGATCACTCCATAAACAAGCAAACATTTATTTATCGGATGATTGTGCATTTCGACAGAGCCAAATTCCCTGTAGTAATTGCTGGTCCTTATAAAAAGGAGATGATTGCTAAATGTATATGGAGCTCTCACCTCCTGATGTCCCAATAATTGCCTTAGTTCATCCTGCGTAAAAGGAACATCAGGTTTGATTTCTATTTTTTAATGGATCAAAAAGAAGAACCTGATTAAAGAGGTTGTCTGAGTGTTTAATACTGATGACCTATACTCAGGAAATGGAGGCTGGCACAAAAGAGGTATTATTATATAGTGGGCTCGGCATGCATGTGGAACCTGAATTCCCTGAATATAATGGAGGCCAGTATGGCACCAGTTAATGTGGTATTTAGTGTAAGTTTCCCGTCTTACTGAGATCGCCTTGACGTTTGGCAGATGGGCCCAAATAATTTTGTACAAAATGATTTGCCAAGGATCTCAAATTTATTAGTGTAGCATTTGCACCAGAATACAAATATTTTTGGCATTATTGTACTTTATTTGGTTTGCAGAGTGCTGTTGCATTGTATATTTTTTTGCCTTTGTGCTTTCAGCCATGGCAACGCGCACCTGCGCACTGGATGTGCTGACTGACCCCCAATTTTTCTTTGCAGTCTATACTCAGGATAGGTCATTGGTATCTGATCAGGTGAGGTCTGAAACCCCCTCTGCTGTTTGAAGAATCCATGGTGTCCAGTGAACGCCACAGCCTCCTTGCAGCTTAACGAGCATAGCACCGTCCATTGAATAGCAGCTGTGCTTGGTATTGCTGCTCAGCTCCTTTCACTTGAATGAGACAGAGCTTCGCCTAGGATATGTGACCTGAAAACATGGCATCACTAGCTTAGGAAGAGTCAGTTACGCTCAGAGCGCTGCAGTCTCTTCAAAGAGTTGATAGTTGGGGTTGCTGGGAGTCAGACCCCCACCGATAGGACAGCCTCTTTAAAACATTACAGCCAATGGAGCCTAATGCTCTGTTTACATCTAGGTGGAATTTTCCATCATAAATGTAAAACATGATGCAACATCAGATCCGGCGGTGACCAACAAACCCCGTTGACTTATAGCGGGTTCTGCCGCAGTTTTCGCCATTTTTTTTATAAGAAGGATAGCACTACACACAAAGCTATTCTTCCTATTATGTGACAACTTGTGCTGGGGGATGATGGAGCCTCTGCAATATGAACATGGCCACAAGTTGTAATATGCCATTCAAGAACTGCCCTGTAAATTAAGACATGTTAGGTGAATACTGTATTTAGTTCATTCAGTCACCATGGGTTTTTGGAAAAATCCAGGTGACCTTTTAAGTGTAGTCTCTCACTATTAACACATTGAGGTCATTGAAGGGTCTCACTCCAGTGAGGGCAAAGGGCTGCTAGAAAGTGTCTTCTGTTTTGCAGAACAGAAATCATGCCTATTGATTTTTAACCAAGTGATAAGACGTTGGGTGGATCGGGTGATCTTTGGGGAAAGCAGCATTAAGATTGATAATTGAAGGACCTTCTACATGAACTGGGCTTGTTCAAAATGTAATTATGTGATTTTTTTTTTTTCCATACTTAACAATGCTTTCTTTAGCATTTAGGTTCCTCGTCTTTCCTACAGTAAGCAGTTCTGTGAAATCAATTATGTCTGTGGTGTTTACTAATGACATTTCCTTACTTTGCCATAGGAGCCTACAGAAGAAAGCTGTGCTGAGGAGGAGAAACGTATTCAATGGGCAGATGGTTTTGTCCTTGTCTACAGCATTTGTGACAGAACAAGTTTTAACATTATCTGCCAGACAATCCAACTCATCAAAGCTTCCAAAGACTGTTTAGGGCCGGAAAAACTGCCCATTGTCATTGTGGGTAACAAACGTGATCTTCATCATCTACGAACAGTGTCTAGTGAAGAAGGAAGGCTCTTGGCTCTTTCTATGGACTGTGACTTCTATGAGGTTTCAGCAGCAGAGGCCTATCATGGTGTCCTCATGGTATTTCATGGATTAGTAGACAAAATTAAGGAATCCAAACTGGTTACGAAGAAGGGGACGGGAATACGAGGCATTGTAAAGAGTATGTCGGCAGTGTTTGCCAGGAGAAGAACGGACTCTCTGTAATACCAGAGATATTTTGCTGACAGGGACACAGGACATCTGGTGTGCTTGCGCCTACTTCATTTCTGTCTTGACTGTGGATTTCTTACTCTGCAGTGTACAGGCTATCTAGGACTTCTTTCTCTGTACTGTTGATCATTGTTCTTTTCACGTGTGGGTTAATGGTTTACTTAACAGTTTCTGAAGTTGGCACTAACATACAACAGTGGTAAGAATAGAGAAGTCAGAATAGCTTGATGTGAAGTGGTGGAAATATCAGTCTGAGATTTACCACAAATTAGGAAGATCAAAAGCGTCCTCGGCTTTCATCTTCCTATTATCTCATCAGGCCTGTTGGCTCTTGCTGCTGTCTGCACCGCTGTTTTGCTTTGTCATGTATCTTGGCTCCATCATGTTGATCTACATACACAGTGAAAGGTACATGAATATGAGCAACCTGATCCTGCTTGTTAAAATGATTCCACACGTTTTACTATTTGTGCCTTATTTCTGATCTTTGTGTTGTCACAGCAATGTCCCTTGTGTGCACTGGGAGGAATGCACTTTTTATGAGGGTAAGGAATGTGTGGAGCAGACATACCATGCTGTGACTGTACAGAAGCACCTCATGGCTAATTGCAGAAATCACAATAAACAGATGTCTGTATTCTTTTCTGTGAATCCAGAAAGTGAACTTGTTCATTCCCCAACCTGTGAATACAAAGCTGAGGGGCTCCATGCTGAACCAGTTCAGCCACTTGGACAAGGCATTTTGACAGGAGGATCACTAGTCTAATGTGTATGGGCAACTAGTCTTTTTCCTCTGTGCCTCGTTCTCCCTCTGTGGAAAGTGGGCAATCAGTGAATGGGACCTACATGTCCACTGTTTGCTTATGGGAAATGTCTCCTCTAGGCTCCGTGTATTCTACTGTTCACCGACAATGTTGGCCACTCCTGTAAAATATACTCTGTACTGTCCGTGCCTACAGGAAGAGTGCAAAGTCGCAACCAAGCAGGGGTGAGGAGCTGTTTGTACATTGGGGTGCGGTGCGCATGCCGAGGACGGTGTGACCGTGCAGACACTCTCACCAGACAGAATGAGGAGGATGCTCACACATGCTCGTCCTCATGAGCAACCAGGTAGACACAAGTTCCTATCATGGTTCGAGCAGTGCGCTTTGATGGCAATCGCTTGTATTTGACAACTTTTTTTTTTTTTTCTGGAAATAAGATTTATAGGACCATTATGTTAGGATTATTTGCTTGATTGGAATTGTCCTTAGGTTGCGGCCACACTTGGGGAAAGCAGAGAGAGCTGCTGCCAGACACCTCTGTCAGCGGCCTATCTCCTGGAAGAACATAAGGATCAATAACTTCATCCAGTCCTTCTCCCTCCCTCCTCCAACATAATCTGTTGGGGAGAGTAGGGCACTCCCCATACACATTAGCATTTTGGGTAAACTTGCTAATACATTAATGTGTATGGAGGCCTTTAGGGTGTAGTAAGGATAGGAACAATTTAAATTTGATTAAAGGGCATTTGTCATCAGATTTGTACCTATGAAACTGGCAGACCTGTTGCGTGTGCTCTTGGCAGCTGAAGGGATCTGTGTTGATCCCATGTTCATATGTGCCAGCATTGCAGAGAAAATATATTTTAATATATGCAAACAAGCCTTTTAGGAGCAACAGGGGTGTTGCCATTACTCCTAGAAGCTCTTCTTTCTCTGCAACTGCTACGCCCTCTGCACTTTGACAGGGCCTGGCAATGAAAACATCATAATGCTTGGCCCTGTCAAAGTGTAGAGGGTGCGACAGGTGCAGAGAGAGCAGAGCCTCTAGGTGTAATGGCAATGCCCCCATTGCTGCTAGAGGCTCATTTGCATATATTAACCAACACAGATGCCTTCAGCTGCCAAGTGCACATGTAACAGATCAACCAGTTTCATAGGTACAAATCTGCTGACAGAGGGCTTTAAGGGATATCCTTTTGCTATTAGATGATTGTAATATTGAAGAAGTATTCTAAAAGGAACCTTGTTTGCATGAATAGCCCGATAGCTTTGGTGATTTGAGTAGGAGGTGAGCAAGACGTATTTTATTTATTCCCGTGAACATATTAATCAGGAGCAGTAGCCAAAGTGAGTCACTTATGTCTGCATTTGAACTGTTATACTAGTTATATATCATCCCCGTAGTAGGTGCTGTCATAACTATGCCTACAGTCTGTGCAGTGTTGTATAATATAAGTGCAGCCTTAACTATATGGTTTTCTGTCTAATGGTGTCTGTCCCCGTCCATTAATGTGCACTGATGCCCGTTCTGGTAATATTGTGTGGTGTGAAGAGAAGCAAAAAATGTACCTGGCGCAAATTGAACGAGCACAAAGATCGTAAATTGCTATAATCAAACCAATGTACTGCAGCTTTAAGTGTAATGTCCATAGAGATCCATTAATAACCTCTCTGGAACAAGTGACTGTCTTGTGTTGCGATATCTGACAATCCGTCCTGTAATATACCCACTAGTTTCTAGAAGTGTAATATATTGTATGTACATATGTAATCTGTATATTTGTATAGAGCTGTGTCCTTTTATTGTATGTGTGAGCAGGTCACGAATGTATATGTACATTGCAAAGTGATATATATATAAAATGCTGTGTATAGTAGTCTATATACAAATAAAATATTCTTAAGACGTGTGCATGTCGTATCTGTTTCTTGTAATATATTTATTGATTATATTCTACAATTCTTTACAATCAGCAGTGAATATTAAAAAATACATAAACCCGTGACAATGAAGCAACAGGACTCCGCATGTAGCAGCTTATAATGTAAGTAATTGCTACGTAACTAGTCAGATACTTCAACATCTTCTGTGCTTGGATCGAAAAAGATGAAATGTAGAAAGGTCGTATGCCTGGTCTAAGGTTGCAAAGAGGTTGTCTCGTGAACCCCTGTTCATGTGCCCTGGACGTATGGCCTTCATAGCAGGAAATGAGTAATAGTGAATGCTCATAAGTATATCTACAAAATATTAAATGGAAGGAATAAAACAGGCACTCACCACCTGGGACCAATAAATATAGAAGACAACTATTTCAAACAACACCGTAATAAAGACCCAAGTAGATTGATATTTACAGCTTTTGAGAAAGTGGAAGTACAATGGAGAGGTGGAAATCATATTTCCAAAATGTCTAGATCGGAATCTAGACTAATCTATGACTTCGAAACTTTAATACATGGAGGCCTCGATTCAGATTTTGAGATCTTTGGTTTTCTGTGAATATGGGTTGTGGGCCTTTCACTGATGGTACATCGTGTGTCTGGCCTATTTTCTTGGCACCACGATTTCCCCTCTGAGTAAGACCCACGACCCTTTTATTACATACGAATATTACATAAAAGTATATATAAAAATTCCACCATAACCGACTGAATTGGAAATCTCAAGAAAATTATGAATATAGTTATCAACTTAGTAATGCCTTCTATTGTGAAAGAAAAGAGAAAGTAAAGAAATAAGGAAAATGAGATTAAACAAAGATGAGGACATCAATTACTAATTTTCTATCCAGAACTCTTTTCTGAGTGTGTAGCAAGCAATACTAAAAAAAAGCATTACTTAAAAAAAAAAACGCATCACAAACGCATGCGATATTTTCTAATAATTTAGTGTCTTTTATGGTTTTTCTATTTTTAAATGCTTTTTACTTCTTAATATAAGGTAAAGGAAGATTATCAATGGGAATAGAAGATATTAACCACTACTCTGTAAACAATTATCTTATTCATCCATCCCACATTTTATGGCATATCCAGAACATGGGCATATAAAAGCAGGAAAGATTTGAGTCCTATTCAAGGCCACTGAGGAAGAGGTAGTACACCTCGAAACGCGTCTGGTATTGGATGGGACCCTCTTTTGGATAATACTACGTGCCCATTATATTTATCTTTAAAGTCGAAGACTGTGGAATCCGTATATAACTCGAATCATCACTCTGTTGCAACTAAAATCAACATCCCGCGATTAATGTGAGCTCATCTATTCTCAAAGTCGGTGACTCTGAAACAGTAAACAATTAGAATACTCCGTTGCAAATATATCAATCGGAATCTCACGAATAAGGAATAACACGTGACACGCCGTGTTATGTGAGCGACCCGAAATCACATGAGACGCAGTCAGTGTAGCGAGGCCAGCTACACGAAACCATCAGACTGAGGGACACAGAGCCGACGCAGATACATCAGGATGGGTGAGTGGCGGGTGGGATGCCCCCGGCTCCAGCCGTAACTATTAAAAGTCTCCTGTGAGTAGAGACGGTCGATACCTACTCTTTTACCCTCCAAGTGTGACTTCCATCAGTTGGATACAAGTTATAAAGTTTTACTAATTCCTATCACCAACCCTGAAAGAAAATATGGGATACCACATCTACAACTGACTTGTGTTCCAGACCCATACTAACTTTTCATTTGTTTTATCAACCTTGAGTGACTACAAGGAGCTACACAACTTGCACTGGAAGCCTATATTTGCGATATTGGTTCCAAATATACCTATTCATTATACAACTGCTACAATAATCAATGAAATTAAGAGACACTACTTTTTACTTTTCACCTTTTTCCTCTTACATTTTTACCATCTTAAAACCATATTTACTTTGATATATCAATATATTTATTCACATTAATTATAAGTATGCACTAATTGTGAGAGATACGCCCTTTAACACCACCTGATTTGTTCTAGGTATTCATCAATGATTGATTATAGGTATTTTATCAGTTTTTACTTTTCTTATCTAATAAAATAGTCGTCTTTTATATATGTATTGGTCCCAGATGGTGAGTGCCTGTTTTATTCCTTATCTACAATTTTTGTGACTGGGTGAGTCACATATTACAGAGCACCCTTACTAAGTTTGAAAAGGAGGGAGAGCCACTACAAATTGTATTTACAAAAATATTAAATGGGTGGTCTCATCTGGATAATTATGGTCATATGCCAATTGGTATCTATTTCTGATTAGCCTTTATTAACTCTGGTCATATTTCTCATCTGGCAGATGTCCATTTCAAACAACCACAACCGTTCTTGGATTTGTGGGGGTCAGATCACTGGGTCCATTAGATGTGTCAAATATACTTCTACAGGATCAACTTATTTTAAACTAACCATTCCACCTTGGTTGAGTGCTTGGTAATCTCCCATTTCAGAAAGGATACCTTATCTGCAGTCTTCTGTCTCTTACTCCTCAGGGCATTCCTACAGATTGATAACTTTGCTTACTGAACTCTGCCATTGCAAGTAGACAAGAGTTGGAAATGTCAACCAGAGCTGAAATGTAGGTCTATATGGGGTTATTTAAGGTCAACCATATGTGAGAGACCTATCGGCTGTATGCTCATGTGGCTGCCAGCTATCTCTACCCCCTACACAATAATGAAATTCAACAGCCTGATTCTTAGATGGATGTCCAGTCAAAATCGGTCGGTTAGGGACGGAAATAGCTGAGCTGGCGCTCCGCTATCTTCAGAACATAGTGGCGAATGGAAAGTGGCCATGCATGTGCGTCTGCTCTGCCTTCAGTTTAGGGGCTTCTTTCTGGAGATAGGAGCGGGTCCCAGAGATGGAACCCACATCTATATGACATTAACACATCCTATTGCAGTGGTGGCGAGCCTATGGCCAGAGGCAGCACTCTGAGCCCTCTCTGTGGGCACCCGCACCCTGGAGAAAGTCTATGATGTACCAATATGCCTTTAGACTTTTCCTGCCATTCATCAGCACAGGGCGCACTGAATGTAGGCAGGCTATTATAGCTAAATGATAAAGTACATGGAAGATATAATATACTGGGCTGTAGTATTCAGGTTAAATTGCCGGTTGGCACTTTGCTATAAATATGTGGGTTTTGGGTTGCAATTTGGGCACTCGGTCTCTCAAAAGGTTCACTATCACTGTCCTAGTGATATGCCATCGCTGTATCAGATGGGAATATCCCTTTAAGTTCAGATAGAACAGAGGTTTAAATGTATAAAATACAAATTGAATCTTTTTCCATAAAACTACAGATCAATCTGCAAATGAGCTCTTAAGCTCTGCCTCTAATGCCAGTTAAGCCAGTACTCTCTGCACTGATGAGGGGCAATCACCTTCAAACAGCTGTCTGCAGATGAGGTGCTGGCTTATTTAATATCAGTCGTGTTTCATAGCTTATTTAGAGGGTCGAACATTGACTTATAGGATAGCTGCCTTACATCTGGTGGCATTAGAGGCAGAGCTTGTTAGTTTATTTGCATCCCTTTCTTGCCAGAATTCCAGAGGAGCATGTATGGCCTATAAGTCTCCTCACACTGATTAAGGAGCTCTCTCCCCAAGAAGAGAGAGTTCCCTCCATCGACGCCCCACATCGATTTAATGCAGGGAAGTAGAATGGGACTGAAGAGATGCTATGATGCATTCCCTCTGGTTCCCCGGTGATGAGGGCAGATGGAATGGTGCTCCAGGGGTTGTTAATGCAGTCAGGCTCAAGACCTACTTGGTTTATGAGCATTAGTTTTAAAGTGAGTGGGGGGCTAAGTGCTGCAAAACACAGCTTTGAATCTCCTTACCTGGTTTGATATGAATGGACCATGTACTGCATCTAATCCAGGCTTGTTGTACTATGCTTGAGATTAGCATTTAATTCTACTATAGTTGTCATGCCTCTCTGGCTAATGGTTTTCCCTATGTCTAGGAGTCCAATTTGATCTAATATGGGACCACACCCCATGGTTGTATGTTGTTAGGGTTGTCTCCCATGTTCTACATGCAGGTAGACTTTGCAGAAAATATTTGGCTGCCAAATAGCATTTACCTTGAGCTGTCTGAGTTTTGGCTTGCAGCCTCTGAGCTTTGACCTCTGCACTTTGACCTCTGCACTTTGACTTGTTGCCTTTGAGCTTTGGCTTTTCCGCCCCTGAGTTTACTGGGTAGAAGAAGTATTTTCATCTGCCTAATTGGGGTCTTACAGCGACCATGAAAAATAGTGAGTTTTCACATTTTCCAAATATAAAAATAGTCCTCACGTTAATAATTTTATTTTTGCTTAGGAAAGTCTTTTCTGCTAAGTCAAAAGCACTCGCTTGGTGATGTCTATCTCCTGGTAGAAGGGATCTTTTGTTGTAAAAGGGAGACGCTGAATTAGAGTTTAGGTCCCTCCTTATAGTTAATTTGTTGGTAGTTCTCAGGTGTGCAATTACACTCCCTAGTATTTGGATTTCCTGGAAGTCTCCACAACAGCACCCATAATTCCCACCCTATGTTGCTTGGATTTAAATATTATAGTTTGCATGTCTTCTTTCTTGGAAATTTACTGAAGGTGGATGATGGGTGCGTGTTTTTTATGTCCAAGTAGGGTGGGGGTAATCTCAGCTGTGCTGTTGTGGAGACTAACAGGAAACCCAGTTACCGGTAAAGCCGAATGCACACGACCGTGGAACACTGACGTGAGCAGTCCGTGGTATCCCGGCCTGGCATTTTGCTGACAGCAGGAGCGCACGGCGTCATTGGTTGCTATGACGTTGTGCGCTTCATGCTGCCGCTGCACTACAGTAATACACTCGTATAGATCATATGAGTGTATTACTGTAGTGCAGCGGCGGCATGAAGCGCACGGCGTCATATCAACCAATGACTCCGTGCGCTCCTGCTCTCAGCAGGATGCCAGGCCGGGATACCACGGACTGCTCACGTCCGTGTGCATTCGGCCTAAGTGTAATTGCCTATTTTCTTTATACATGTGTGAAATGCATTTGTTTCAGACCTTTTTTTTTTTTCCCCCTATACAGAAGGGTATGGAAAAACACTTGAAAAAAATGCATTTGCTACAATGCTGGGATTAAAAAAATAATAAAACTCAATGAACACAAAAATGCAGCTCAATTGAAACGCCAGTGGCATTTACGCCCATCAGTCACATGGCCCAGACACAGCTCCGTTCTACTCAAGTAAATGGGGCTGAGCTGCACTACCAAGCACAGCTGTTATCCAGTGGATGGCATTGTGCTCAGTAAGCTGGGAGGAGGTATGAAATCCGTAAGGAAAAAACATGCATAATCCACATTGTATTCAGGCTCCATAAGAGCCCCTTTGACATGGCAATTTTTAATACGGAATTTTGGTGTAAACAGCTGCACCAGAAATCCGCTGGCCGCCATGTCTATTATGCTCCAATAGATCTCAATGGGAAGCATCACTGAGGACCGTGGAGCAGCGGCCTAAAGCCGCGGCAAGAAGTGACATGTTTGTTCTTGGCGAGTCATGGCTATAAACCACCACTCTGCGATTTGCAACACTTCCTCCCATTGAGATGTATGGAAGGCAGAAAGGACACTGCCATCAGTGGGTTTTTGGTGGAATTTCGTCATGGCTGTCCACATCAAAATTCTGTGGTAAAAACCCACCATGTGAATGGGTCCTAAGAAGTGTGTGCAGCACCTGATGTAGCATTCTACAATGGGACACGTAGTCCTGCACAGAACTTTGTCCACGAGGCATAACTTTGGCTGAACGTGTATATCACGTCATATCGTTTTTTTTACTGGAAATGTCGCCCTTGGCCGTGGGAGAAGTTTAAAAGTCTTTGAGGATCTGCTTGACAAATGAGAGAAATCTGGCAGGTGCCCGTCCCCCTCCAGCTAGATATATTGCTGAAATGAACAAATTGTCAGGAATTGGCTTAGCCCGACGCTGAAGGGAAACCATCATATTTCTACAGAGTATATTCACATGTGGTAGTTCTGTTGTGGAAATTTCCATGACTATCCCATTCATCCAAACAGAGTTTGGAGAAATGTCAAAGAGCAGATGTATGGATAGGATTTTTAGTTGAAGAAATTTCATAACAAATCTGCTAGATGTGTTTTTAGCCTTAATATGAAGTTTTTTAGGGGAACATTTAGGTAAGTATGGAATATTGGGGAACTGCTTTAAATTAGTAATTACAAGTCTGCCCCACCTTGTCCTGGCTCCAAAAAACACTGAATTAGGCCTCATGCACACGACCGTTGTGTGCATCCGTGGCTGTTGTTCTGTTTTCCGTGATTTTCTGCGGACCCATTGACTTTCAATGGGTCCGTTGAAAACTCTGAAAATGCACCGTTGTTCATCAGTGGCCGTGATCAGTGTTCCCTGTCCTATTTTTTGGACGGACAACGGTTCACGGACCCATTCAAGTCAATGGGTCAGTGAAAGAACACTGATGCACACAAGATTGGCATCCGCGTCCGTAGGTTACTTTCATACAGACTGATCCGAAGATCCGTCTGTATAAAAGCTTTTTCAGAGCTGAGTTTTCACTTCGTGAAAACTCATATCCGACAGTATATTCTAACTCAGGGGCGGGCTGGGCCGGGGGGCAGGGAGGCAATTGCACCCCAGGCCGCCCTAAATAAACGTCCGCTGGTCTTTAAAAAAAAAAATATTTTAATTTTTTTTTATTCTTCAGGGCCGCACCGCCGATCACCACAGGCGGCGCGGTCCTGGATGTAATTGTGGCCGTGCTGTGTGCTGTGGGGCAGGGGAGGGAGAGGTGTGTCCCTCCCCTGTTCTTCTGATAGGCTGCAGGAATTAGTGCCTGCGGCCTATCAGAGGCCGGCTCAAGCAGAGCGATGACGTCATTATCATCGCGACGCCTGAGCCAGGCAGCACACAGCAGGGACACAGGCCGGAAGAGGCTTGCATCGCTGCTGATGGAGGTAAGTATTAGTGTTTTTTTTTTTTTTTTCTTCTTTGCGGGGGGCTGGCACTATGGGGGGGGGGGGCTGGCACTATGGGGGGGGGATCTGGCACTATTGGAGGAGCTGGCACTATGGGGGCATTTCTTACTGGCACATTATGGGGGGGCACCATGGGGGAGAGGAGCACTATGGGGGCATTTCTTACTGGCACATTATGGGGGGCACCATGGGGGAGAGGAGCACTATGGGGGTATCTGGGGGCCCTAAAGGGGCTTTTTTTTTTTATTATTGGCACATTCTGGGGGGCACTATAGGGGAGAGCAGCACTATGGGGTATCTGGTGTTACTATAGGGGCATTATTTGGGGGCACTATGGGGAAGTGGGGGCTCTAAAGGGGCCTTTTGTATTGGAACATTATGGGGGGGCACTATAGCATTTGGTGGCACTTTTTACTGGCACATTATGGGAGGCACTATAGGGGAGAGCGGCACTATGGGACATTATTTGGGGGCACTATGGGGGAGTGGAGCACTATTGGGGCATATGGTGGCACTAAGAAGGGGCATTTTTTTACTGGCACATTGTGGGGGAGGGGAGCACTATAGGGGCATCTGCTGGGGGCACTAAGGGGCATTTTTTTTACTGGCATATTATGGGGGACACTATGGGAGAGGGGGAGAGGAGCAGTAGGAGGGCATTTACTGGGGCACTATATAGGGGTATTTTATACTGGCATACATTATGGGGACATTAGCTCAACTGCGGGCACTAAGCAGGGGTATTTCATTTACTGTCATATTATAGGGAAAATTAGTACTACTAGGGGGTATTATGGGGAGCTTTACTACTACTGGGGGGCTATGAGGAACATGATTACTAGGGCACTATAGGGGCATTATTACTACTAAGTGTGCTCTGGCAGAGATTATTTCTATTGGTGGGATTTTGGGGAGCACTGTTACTTTGGGGGCACCCTGGCATAGTATCAGCTTAGCACAATTATTTTTGGGGGACATTATCTTTATACTATTAGTGTCTGGGCGCAGTCATTTTTTAGAGCACTGTGTGCCAATAATTGTTTAAGGGGGCACTATCTGTGTGGTAGTAGTATTCCCAGGGGTACTGTTTCTGCAGTATAGTATTGGGGGTGGCAGGAAACTCTGTTTCTCAATCTCTGCAGAGATGGGAGATGGCCGAAAAATCATCATGGCGGTCTGGTGTGAATGGAGAAGATGAGGAAAGAGAACGTCTACATCAAAAGGTGACATCACTGGATGTAAGAGGTATTTGATGCTATGTAGGAGAGGAGATGCTCCGGCTCCTCCCCCTGCCATTTGCAGAAGGAGGATTCAGAGCTGGGTGAGGACGACGAAAGGGGGCAGCAGGCCACGGGCGGGTGGCAGATGGTGGGGGAAACCACAAGCCTTGAGCAGGATCAGGGGAGGGAGGAGAGCGGAGAAGCTTCCTGGCTGTAGCCGGCTGTTGTCTATTGTATAATGGGAAGCAGGCATGTCCTCCCCTCTCTGTATATAGAGACAGGCCTCAACAATAGAATGTCAGCTGTACAGTGTGTTGGGAGTGGCCTATTATATGTAGGAGGGGCATTTAATAATGGGCAGGGCTAAAAATGGGCCACTTGACTGGATTT
Organism: Bufo bufo; assembly: GCF_905171765.1. Taxonomy (NCBI): domain Eukaryota; kingdom Metazoa; phylum Chordata; class Amphibia; order Anura; family Bufonidae; genus Bufo; species Bufo bufo. The sequence continues at coordinate 683,902,775 of NC_053389.1, read as the reverse complement.
GCCCCCCAGGACTAAGGCTGCCAGCCCTCCACTGGAGGCGTTCCCATAGTGATGGGGACGCTTCTAGTTAGAATATACTGAGAACTGTGTACATGACTGCCCCCTGCTGCCTGGCAGCACCCGATCTCTTACAGGGGGCTGTGATCCGCACAATTAACCCCTCAGGTGCTGCACCTATAGGGGGCTATGATATGCACAATTAACCCTTTAAGAGATCAGGGGCTGCCAGGCAGCAGGGGGCAGACCCCCCTCCCTCCCCTGTTTTAATTTAATTGGTGGCCAGTGCGGCCCCCCCCTCCCTCTATTGTATTATTTTCATTGGTGGCACAGTGTGCGCCCCCCCCCCCCCTCCCTTCATTGTATTATTTTCATTGGTGGCACAGTGTGCAGCCCCCCCCCCCCTCCCTCTATTGTATTATTTTCATTGGTGGCACAGTGTGCAGCCCCCCCCTCCCTCTATTGTATTATTTTCATTGGTGGCACAGTGTGCAGCCCCCCCCTCCCTCTATTGTATTATTTTCATTGGTGGCACAGTGTGCGGCCCCCCTGCTCTCTTACAGGGGATTATGATACGCACAATTAACCCCCCTCAGGTGCGGCACCTAAGGGGTTAATTGTGCGGATCACAACCCCCTGTAAGGGATCGGGTGCTGCCAGGCAGCAGGGGGCAGTCATGTACACAGTTCTTAGTATATTCTAACTTGAAGCATCCCCATCACCATGGGAACGCCTCTGTGTTAGAATATACTGTCTGATCTGAGTTTCACGATCTACCTCAAATCCGGTGGTATATTCTAACATAGAGGCGTTCCCATGGTGATGGGGACGCTTCAAGTTAAAATATACGATCGGATTGGAGAAAACTCAGATCCGATGGTATAAAAGGGACTCCTGACTTTACATTGAAAGTCAATGGGGGACGGATCCGTTTGCAATTGCACCATATTGTGTCAGCGTCAAACGAATCCGTCCCCATTGACTTGCACTGTAAGTCAGGACGGATCCGTTTGGGTCCGCACGGCCAGGCAGACACCAAAACGACTTTTTTTTCATGTCCGTGGATCCTCCAAAAATCAAGGAAGACCCACGGACGAAAAAACGGTCACGGACCTACGGACCCCGTTTTTGCGGACCTTAAAAAAAAAAAACGGTCGTGTGCATGAGGCCTTATGTTCATTTTGTCATATAAATATGGAAGGCATTACTGAACTTACCTGCTGTTCTGTTCTTTGGCAATGATCTGTAGTCTGTTATTCAAATGACTTTTTCAGGCCATCATTGAACCACGTGTGACTAACAACCAAACTGATTATCTATCTATCTATCTATCTATCCATCCATTTCTTTGTACCTCCCTATTCATATCCACCCTCAACATTTATCTATTTATTTTATATTGATGTATGATTATAGATATACCATTTATTCCAAAACGCTGTACATATGCATAGGGAGTTTCCATACATAATATAAAACAAAACAAGTACAATGAGCATGAACTTAACAGACTGGTACAGAGGGGGTGACAGGACTAGGAATTTAGTCACCCTGAAAAAAAAAAAAAACATAAAAGTGGCCCCATGTTGTAGGGGACCGAATTGACAGAAGGCTCATGTGTAACAGGCCAGCGACAGAGAGGACGGCTTGAACGGCCCCTTGGGCATCTGCCCACCAGGAAAGTTCCCTGTGAGGTCTATGGCCAATCCGCCCCTGGTGGTGAGGACCCTGCCAGCGAGGGCTTACAATCTGCAATTCCCTTGTAGGACATGGTAGGTGAGGATAAAATCTGCTCATGTGGCTGTGGGGTGGAAGTATGCTCATTGTAGGTGGTAGGCTTTCCTAAAGGGGTGGGTTTTAAGTTTGGACGTTGGTGGAGAGTCTGATGTGTTGGGGTAGTGACTTCCAGAAAATGGAAGATGCACATAAAAAATCTGGAAGACTATTTTGGGAGGAGCAGACAAGAGGAAAGGAAGGGATGTATTAGGAGATTAGGTCAGCCATGTATGGAGGGGAAAGTTTGTGGACGGCCTTGTATGTTGTTGCTAGTATCTTGAACAGAATTTGCTGGGCAATGTGGAGTGACTGGAAGACGGAAGAGTTGGATTAACTGGGTAGCAGAGCTGAGGATGGATTAGGCCTCTTTCACACGGGCGTCCCGGATTTGCTCTGGATGCTTTGCGTGTGCATTGCGGGACACCCGTGCGAGTGCGCACACAATTTCAGTAAGTTTTGACTGCGATTGCGTTGAGTTTTTATTGTGCGGGTGCAAAACTGAATGTGGTACCCAGACCCGAACCCGGACTTCTTCACTGAAGTTCGGGTCTGGGTTAGGTGTTCTGTATATTTTATTACTTTCCCTTATAACATGGTTATATGGGAAAATAATAGCATTCTTAATACAGAATGCTTACTAAAATGTCGATTCATGGGGTTAAAAAAATAAATAAAAATGAAATCACCTCATCCACTTGTTGCACAGCCGGCATAGTCTTCTTTCTTCTTTCAGGACCTGCAAAAGGACCTTTGACGTAATCGTGCTCACCACGTGGTAAGCGCTGTGACGTCAGCGCAGGTCCTGCTGAATGAAGATAGATTACGTCATCAAAGGTCCTTTTGCAGGTCCTCAAAGAAGAAGAAAGAAGACTATGCCGGCTGCGCGATCAAGTGGATAATTGTTAATTGTTTTTATTTTTTAACCCCTCAACCAACATTTTACTAAGCATCCTGTATTAAGAATGCTATTATTTTCCTTTATAACCATGTTATAAGGGAAAATAATTAAGTAAATTGACTTTTATCAATTTACTAACATCATCTTCTAGCAACCACATGTGAAAATCGCATTGCATCCGCACTTGCTTGCGGATGCTATGCGATTTTCACTCAGCCCCATTTCTATGGAGCCTTCTTTGCGTGAAAAACGCAGAATATAGAACATGCTGCGATTTTCACGCAACGCACAAGTGATGCGTGAAAATCACCGCTCATCTGCACAGCCCCATTGAAGTGAATGGGTCAGGATTCAGTGCGGGTGCAATGCGTTCACATCACACATTGCACCCGCGTGGAATTCTTGACCGTGTGAAAGAGGCCTTAGAGGGGCACAAGAGTGTTAAATAGGAGGCAGGAGGTTGTAACTGTCTGGACAGTATGAAGGACAGAGCAAAATCAAATGTTCTCCCAAGGCAGCGGACTTGTGACAATGGGGAAAACGTGGAGCCATTAGCTGTGATTGATAGGCCTGGTGGGAGGACTGAGTGGGATGGTGAAAAGATGACGAAGTCATTTTTCTCCATGACAAGCTTTATATATAAAATTCCCAAAATAAAAGCATGTGAATGACCTATATGTCACAACATGTCTGTACTATGTTTTAGGTACAAAAAGGAAAAATGAAATGCTCGTCAGCTCACCACACCAACACCTTAGTCGTCACAAACAGGGAATTCAGGCGGTGCTCGGAAGAAAAGCTGTTTCGGCTACAGAGATAGCATTTGAAAGTGGAATCCAATATAAAAAATACTTCTTCATTGAAGAAAACCCTACGTGTTTTGGACAAACGCATGGTGTCCGTCATCATGGCATTTCACATAATATGCACACAGCATATTTAAAGGAAAAAGGTGGATTCAATAAATTGGAAAAGAGGACACACTTCCCCCAAATCCAATTTCATAAGCATATTCAAAAGAACCCAATTTAACCCTTTGTTATATGAAAAAGAAAGAAAAGAAACATATTTAACTATTCAGCAAATATGACATATATATGTTTGCAAACCCACAAACAATATGACAATGAATATAAATTTAACTCAGATAATACCTAGTAAAAATAAGCAATATATGATCTCCAATTCATTGTTTCATATAACATAGGGTTAAATTGGTTTCTTTTAAATATGATAATGAAATTGGATGGGGGTGGGTCTCCTCTTTTCCAATTTATTGAATCCACCTATGCTTTTTCCTTACACTTTATGGATTATAAGTGATCAATAAAAATATTTTTTTTTATATTGGACCCAAATTTTTGGCATCAAGGATTTGTTTGTGTCATGTGACCACGGAGCCGGAGTAAAGCGCTTGCTATTACTCACTGCTCCGTGGTCACCCGCCGGCCCGTACCGCGCTGCACTTTCCTCCTGACACATCGTGATGCCGTGTGACGTCAGGACGACAGTGCAGCACACGGAGAAGAGGAGGATGAGCTGTGGAGCGGCACCCCTACAGGAGAGGCAAGTATTTTATTTCACTGGCGCTGGGGACATGGCTAGGAGGAGGCAAGCTGATGGCACTTGGGGGAATCTGGTAGCATTGGGGGTCAGCTGATGGCATGGAGGGGGCAGCTCGTGGCACTAGGAGGGAGCCTGATGGCATGGGGGGGAGCTGATGAGTTTTTATAAAGAAAAACATTATTTTAATTAGTTTTTGTTATTAGAGTACTCGATTAATCGATAGAATACTTGATTACAAAAATAGTCGATAGCTGCACCCTAGTCTGAAAACATGTTTTTGTCTGGAAAAAAACTGCTGCGTCATTGCCATTGATTATCATTGAAGCTCTAATGCAAATCTATGAGAGATGGAAAGTGTAGGTGAGAAGGTTGTAGTTTAGCCAGAGACCCTAGTATTCTGCTATTAGGGAACAGTGCTTAGAAGAGGAGACTCTGCCAGACTACTTGAGTGACCAGAAGAAGACGCTGAGATGGGGATACTCTGCTATAGACCCCGGGCCTCCCGCCTTTGGACAGGGTGCTAGTCTTCTGAGAGAGAAAAGGACAGCTATCTTGGGTATTTCCTCAGCACCAAACCCTTCTTCTGCCTGGTAGGAGACTGGAGAAGCCAGTCCTTTGCTTTGCCTGTATTGTTTTGCACCTGAATTCTTCCAGTAAAGAAGCATACTGGTTTACTGCAGACCCTGACTCTCTGGACTTATTTCCCATTTGGGTGCACCATGCCTTACCATCCCTTTCAGAGAGCAGAAACACATGGTGATACTTTGGGGGTGTCCGAGGGACCCAGCGGTCACTGCAGGTGCTTCTGTCACCATATTTTAACTTTGTTGCAATACTTCAAGGCAAGAATACCTCCATAACATGGCATTAACTCTCAATTTACCAAATATTCTGGATTCTTGAACTTTAATAGTGTACATAAACAATATTTGACTTTATGAATCTCATTATTTCTGCTCAGTCTTCTGCTTACTGTATATTATCTTCCCAGATTATCTTACTTTTCTTTGCTGGAAAGAATTCCTTAAATTTCAAGACTAATAGATGATGGAATAAAGAAATGTTGCTATACATATGCATGAACGTAGGATAGTAAGCACCAGTACCAGGTCTGTATATCATACAACATAACAGACTGCTTTCTGCTTGAATTACTTACAGCTGTAAAAAGGCGAGTATCACGTGCAAAATAAATGAGCCCACGTACAAGTGCAGGCAAAGGGCCTTGTTTACTTTCAGCTTCATTACTGCAGAACCAAACTGTGAAAAGAATGCTTTTGTATGACTGCATTCTACAGCCATCTGACATGTTCTTAGAATTCATTATTGCCCCACAAGTTTTGTAAATACAATCCTAGTTGACTGGGATGTTTTGAAAGTAAGACTCACGTTAGTTGAAAGCGCAGAATTGTCGTGACCGTGGATAGTTAACAGCTTCTAAAAATGCAGCAAAAAACAAAAAGCGCAGCAGAAGATAGTTTATTCACATAAGAGTTGGAGGCTTGTCCTGTCTGAGCATGGTCTGCAGCATCTCATATAGTAACCAATTTCTCCCAAAAATTCCCCTGGGTCTTGCTAACCTACCAAATGCATGTCAGAAGTAGGCAATAATCAGTAGAGACTAGGGCTGCAGGATCTGACTACACTGTTTGCTGTCTGTTACCATGGAGACACATAGAGCTGCATAACAGCTACATTACCAACTATGTATCAACTGACCTCGCAGTACATGTCAACGTTTACTATTTTAGCAAGCTAATTGATGGTCCAACTGGACCTAAGTACGTCGTTGGATCATGTACTGTTTTTATTAACTAAAACTTTACTTTTATTTATTTACTTTTAAATGGTTTTTGTCACCTATCACTATCTATACATAGACTATTAAAACTAATCAGTGGTGCGGGCTGCTCTCTTATTATTCACACCTGTCACTTATAGTACCTGACTACTGTTTTTTGCCACAGTTATTTATGGCCTGTGTTTGCTTGTGACAGTAAATCTATTCTCGCCTGCATAGCTATACATTCACATTGTTCATTATTATCACTGCTGTTAGACGGCTGCTATTTATTGCCACTGTTCTTTCTAACTTATTTTTACTAATGGCTATAGTTCCTTATCACCTATATAGCTATGCATTCGCTACTGTTAAGGAGCTCCCTCACTACCACGGTCTAAAAACTAACACTCATACACTCTGCATCCCGACATGTTTCGCTGGGTAACCACGTCTTCAGGGGATAATACAGGTATATTGATATGCCGTTTGGCATTTCAACACCATTCACTCCAGTTTTGAAATGTGGGTGGGAAACTGCGCATGGTTGGCCAAGTTAATTAGTTTCACTCCAGATTTATTAACTGAGACTTATTAAAAAGTCACAAAAATCTGCACCAAATTAATCAAACACCATGCAACATTTCATAAATGTGTTGCAAATTACCCCAATGCAGACTCAAGAAACACTGACCGGATAAATTTTCCCTTTTTAATCTCAGTAAGTGTCCGCACAGTAGGCAGAAAACATGAACACAGTGAGCCCTGACTGGAACCCAACCCGCTTTCCTTGCCTAGATTCAGTGCAAGCCCTAAGCAACAAGTCCGCAACTGGTCGACGTTACCTGTTGTGCTAAGTGCAAGACAGACGGACACAGAGACGCAACCACACAGAGAAGGGTCGTATGGAAATAGGTAAAAAACGCGAGGACAATACAATACAAAATCAGAGGACAGACCGTAGTCAAAATAGCAAAGCCAAAGTCAGAACCAGACGGGTATCCTGGTACAAAATCACAAGGCAGAGGAAGGTCAGAGGCAAGCCGAGGTCAGTGTACTAAACAATACAAAACACTCACAGACAGAACCAGGAGCACAGCAAAGGAGTAAACCTATAATTGGCGGGGGTAAATTGCGAGCAAGGGATTTAAATACAACGCCGAGTCCCAGGATCAGAACTTGATAGGTCATGACTCGGCGCTCCATTAGTCAGACACAGCACACAGGAACAGAACCGCTGAATAATCAAGCACTGCTAGTTTTTCTCCAGCACACGCCCACTGTGGAGAGAAAAAGAGCATTGCATCCTGTTGCTAGGGATGCTGTCACTTTACCAGGGTGCGTGGCTTCGCAGTGCGTCTCTCCTGGAGCGGTCGCACCAAAGCTGGAGATCTCGCCACTGGAGCCCGGACAGGTAAGTTAGTGACACTATGTTTATGCCACCCCATCCCTTGAGTAAGATTGCACTGTTTTTTGTTCTTTTTTTGCTGCTTTTCAAAAAGATGTAAAATTAACATAACTAACCACAGCCACATTGTGGTAAAACACACAGCTTCACTGCGACACAACCTCAATAGTGCCCTATGGGAAACAAGGTCCTAAGTTGCAGGTTGCATTGATTTTACCATAGCTTGCAACCACTTTGTAGCCATAGTCTTAAAGAGGACCTGTCACCTCTCCTGACATCTGTTGTAGTAACTACTTGCATTCCCCATGTAATAACAGTTCTGGGACATCTATTCTTATGGCTCTATGTTGTGCCATTCCTTCATTAATTATTCTAGAAGTTTATGAATGACTTGTCAGCAGCTTGCAGTAAAGGTACAGATGGATGTTACCAGTTGGGGGGGGGTGTCCCTGCACACTCTGACACTGGTAGCACTGATTGGACAGAGTCAGACACACCTTCTACTGGTAACACCCAGCAGTATCTTTACTGCCGACTGCTGGCAATTTATTTGTACCGGTAAATTTCTAGCAGGAATAATAAAGCCGTAAGAAGAGATGCTTTTTCCCCCATTGTTATTACATGGGGGATGAAAGTAGTTAATAAAAAGGCCTGTCAGGAAGAGGGGACAGGTCCTCTTTATCTTGGCATCTGGATTCTGATGAGATGTTAGAGGTAACACCATCATCATTGGCAACGTATATTTAGCAGTCAGAGAGCAGATGAAAAAAATAAAATATTCCTGGAACTGATTTCATAGTGAACTGTAACATTAAAAAGTGACATTGAATATTACTTAATATTTGACCCATGTGTGCTTCTCTCATGTACCACTGGCCTCTGCAATAAAAACCACTTGTGACCAGACAAGGTGTGAATGAGCCCTGTGGATTGCTATGGCTCAGCGTCTGATTTCCAGTGTATTTATTTGCAGAGGGAGACCGCAGGTTAAGTACAGTAGACAGGACTGTTTTTAATCTGCAGCTCAGTGATGGATGAGCAGTCAGTAAAGGTTAAGAAACATCTCCTAGGAATCAGCCCAAGAGCAGGAACACGTCTTGGAAGGACATACTGTTTCCAGTGTTGCTTCAGGATCTGTTTTTACCAGATTTTATCAAGTATTTCTCCCTTCACACACTGTAATTCAAAAATGTTTTTTTTTTTTTCCCCCCACATTCAAAATATAAGGACTAAGCCTGAGAGTTTTCAGAAAGTACAGTCAGCACATTTATTATGGAGTTATGACATTACAGTTGCAGTACGCCAGTCCTTCAGGGTGAGCGAGTGTGAGGTCACAGGGGTCAATTAACAGACCGAGGGTTACTCTTAGTACTCACAGTTTGTAGTATACCCATGTCAGGCGTACAGTCAGTGATGAAGAGGCTGGCACGTAGATCCTCTGGGGCACTCTCTAGATATAGGGACCAGTCCGGGTGATAGGTGAGGTGCCCTGGGTGTTGAAGGTTTAGCGTGCCTGTGGCAAGATCCCTTACAGTTCGTGACGCCAGTGCCGGTAACGGTGGCACACCGATTGTTAGGAGGAATAATGGAGGTACACACGATTGCAGTGAACTAGAATTCTTCTTTACTGAACAGTTCAAACTATGTACAAACTCCAAACAGTTCCATATGAAGAATATTTAGTACCAGGCAGGCTTTACCCAGGTGCCAGGCCCGAATGCCTAATAGCTGGCTTTATCCTTGGGTAGGGAAACCTCCTCTGGTATCAATTCTCTTGCTGACAAACTTCTGCCCCTCAGCTTTACACTTGGCTGTATAGGATTAGCACTGCTCTGTACTCTGCAGGGTGCAGGATAACTTAGGAGGATCTTCCTCTCCTGGACTCAGGTGGAGGACCTGGACTATCTAGCTGCATGTTCTTGGCTGACCCTCAGCTACTCCATGACTAGAGTCAACACTGGCCTCAAACACCCCCCCCCCCCCAGCTGGACTGGGCCTGTCTATATATACTAGGGGGTTCCCTAGCTCCATCTACAGCTTAGGAGGAGAAACTACACCCCTAGCAGGCCTGGTACACAGGATATGACATGAAAATATTTGACCCTTCAGTAGTGCCCACCTTTACGTAGTGGGACACTACACAGTCACCAGCCGACACTGACTGAGCTCATGTGGGTCACAAAAATGTACTTAAAGGGGTTATGCTATAGTTGATGAATAGATGTGAAGATTTAAACTGAGCGGGTGCGACCACCTCAGTGAGGTGGATGGAAAAATAAGGAAAATAACAAACAGCTACTGTACACAGATACATCTTATTAAATAATGCAGTGGCTATACTAAATGTTGAATTACATGCAAATGTATTCAGATCCAGGTGCTGGTTTGAAAACTGTAGAATATTGGCAGGGCCAGACTGGGAACTTAAAATGGCCCTGGAAAAAATACTAAAAGTGGCCCCATTTTGTAGCGCGGTCGTAATTGATGGAAGGCAGGGCCAACACAAGTAGGCGGAGCTAGCATATTGTGGTATATTAAAGCACCCCAACAGAGCCACAGTCCATCACAAAATACATCCCCAAAAACTTCTGCTGGCTGGCTGTGAGGAGGACTCAGGTGGCCCCCTGAGCATCAGCCCACCGGGAAATTTCCCTGCAAGGTGTATGGCCAATCCGCCCCTAAATATTGGTCGTGGCAGGCTGTTTACCTTTGAAGACCATTTTATACTTTACATACAGAAATAATCAACACAAAAAGTTGAGTAACATTGTAAGTACATTGCATTATTTATACATAGTTCCAACCTGTATTCTGGCCCAGAGCAGCTTTCTCTGATCTGTTGATGCCCCTGGAAACAGTCAGCCAGCTTCTTATGACTAAAGGTGGCCATACACCTTCAATAACTGCTGGACAAATGCTCTTTCAGCGATTCTTTTCAATCCTCATACACTTGGTTTTGCTCAGGGGTGTACACATATCTCATAGGGCCCCCCTGCCCCACCTAGGTTCCCAGTACAAGGGTGACAATCACTCCCAGGTAACGTAAAGCACAATGCTCCAGATTTCTGATGAGTTTTCATTTTTTTTCTGCTTGTGCATCTGGCATAGCACTTTTGGTAGGGTGGCCAGACGTCCGGTTTTCTGGCTCCATGTTCTCCTTCCTGCGCAGGGCCTGAACGGACACTGGGAGGCTTCTCTCACCCCCAATCAGTCACTAGAGCCACAGACATGGCTCCCTGTGGCTGACTGAGGGAGAGAGAAGAACCCCGGCTGCCCCCAGCTCACCTTCCATTCAGAACCTTTTTCCTTCTCCTCCCCCATTTTTTCCCCAGTCGGCAATGGGGGCGTGGCTTCACTGTGGTGGGCGTGGTTTATTGGTTTGGGGGCGTCGTGGCCGGTGAGGTCCGGCTCTCTTGGATGAAGCCAGTGGCCACCCTAACTTTTGGGGTCCCTTATAAAACTGGTGTAAAGTTGAACTGGCTTAGTTGCCCGTAGCAACCAATCAGATTCCTCCTTTCATTTTCCAAAGGAGCTGTCAAAAATGCAAGGTGGAATCTGATTGATTGCTATGGGCAACTCAGCCTATTCTACTTTACACCAGTTTGATAAATGACCCCATTTGTTTTTTCTTGGAATTACATAAAATGGCAGCATCTGTGACAAATTCTGAATAGATAACATGCAATTAAGCCTGTATTAGCCTGTAGGCACGTCATTTCTGCACAGAGTAGCCATGATGCCATGTTTAGAAAGCTCTCAGAGCTACTGCCATTGGAGAGAAACTGACATGCTACAGTGATACAAATCATACGCATTTTCAGTATAAACATTTCTCTTTCATTTATAGGGCCCTAATCAGGACAGCAAGCCAGGAATCGCTATTCCCTGCCATTTGTCCACAACTGTCTCTGCATCCTTAGGGCACAGATACAGTTGAAAGTTGTGGCCGGGGCCGATTCTAGCTTTTCTGCTGCCTAAGGTGAAAACTGAAAAGACACCCCCACCCGAGTGCCAAATTCTCAATCCAATCCCTCAGCCCCACTGTTAAAAGCATATTTGAATGGGTCATTACATACAGCCCCACATACCTGTTACATCCAGTGAAGTCTCCTCTGATGTAGACGTTCCCTTTTCACATCTCCATTTGGACCAGACAACACATAACGAGTTATTTCAGCCATGTCTCATCTCTGCAGAGTTTGCCACACAGACATCTTAGTTTCCTCACTTTTCCATCATCCTTTCTCTCTTGCTACCCCAACAGTGTTATCCTGCTGCCAGCTACAATACTGTGCCTGCTGTGTTCTCCAATACCCCCAAATGCTATACTAAAATATAAATAACAGTGCCATACAGATCCCCAAAGTTCTCCCAAAAGTCCCACCAATTATAATAATTCTCTCCCAGAGTACCCGCATTAAAAATAATGCCCCCAATACTGATAATGCTTCCCAAGAGTGCCTGATTACTAGCAATGTCATCAACATTGTGCCAATAATAATGCAGTTATAATGCCCCCTTGTAGTGCCCCCAGTAGTGTCTTCAGTATTTAATGCACCTAGTTTTTATAATTGCCCCCTCTAGTGCACCCAGTATTTATAATGCCCCCAAAAGTGTCCCTAGTATGTTAAATGCCCCCTGTAGTTCCCCCAGTATTTAAAATTGCCCCCCTGAAGTGCCCCTAGTATGTTTCATGTCCCCCAGCAGTGCCCTCTGTATTTATAATGCCTTCCTCTGTACTATGCCCCCCAGTAGTGCCCTCTGTATTATTATAATGTCCCCCTTTGAACTACCTCCAGTAGTGCCCCCTATATTATTATAATGTCTCTCAGCAACACTCCATGTATTTATAATGCCCCCTCTGTACTATCCCCAGTAGTGCCCTCTGTATTATAATGTCCCGCAGCAATGCTCCCTGTATTTATAATTCCTCCTTCTATACTACCCCTAGTAGTGTCCCCTGTATTATAATGTCCCCCAGCAGTACCCTCTGTATTTAGAATGCTCCCCTCTGTACCCCCCAGTAGTGCCCCCTGTATTATAATGTCCCGCAGCAGCACCCCCTGTATTTATAATTGGAAAATAAAAAAACAAAACCAAAGTACTCACTTGTGCTCCATACCACCTATTTTGCAGGCCCAAATTGCCCATGTCCCGATGGCACAATGACATAGTCACCTTCTCCGAATAAATATATCCACTGTGTGTTTGACTATAAATCAAAAACTGCACCAAACTGCCTGGTGTGAACCTGTCCTGATTACAACAAGCCTTTAACTAATAGGATCGTTTTAAATTCATCTGTAATACAACAAGAAGATATCAGATACAGGATATTGGATATGTTCCAATATCCTGTATATTCAAGAAAGACCGAAATCCAGTTAGAGAGGCAAATACTCAATAATGCTGCTGCTATATTGGAGCCTATTTCAACAACCTTGTATTTTGTGAAACTGGACAATATATGCCAAGTATTGGGAGTTCTGAGTATTGTAATTAAGCAGCATGCACATACTATGGTACATGTATGGAACATGTCAGTGGTAGGAAATAATTCCAATGGCAAATATATTTACAGCATATGCATAAAGCCAAATTGATAAGAGTTGTAGAGTGGGACATAAATCACTCGCCTGGGAAGAGACGTCTCCCAGGAGCAAGAAACCAAGCTTTGATACATTTTTCTTGTATATTGTTGGCTTGATTCTAGCAAGTTCTCCAACTGCAGCAGACAGGGTCTAAATCTTAACTCGTATTTACTGTTTTCCTTCCTTCTTTACTGTTTATTCCCATTTAAACATGTGCTCCATGGATAATACTACCAAGTGTGTGTCCTGTGCAATGTGTGCGTGCCTTGAAGAGCCATTCGAGGGTGAATACATTTGCACTAGATGCAAGCATGTTGCATATTTGGAAGCCCAGATCTTGGATCTAAATAAGTAACTTGAAATACTTAGGGGCATTGCAAACCTGGAGAGAGGCTTAGGCCTCACTGTGCAGGCACTGACTGGGAGAAAGAGGGCAAGATCAGGACTATCAGGTCAGCGGTTGGGTCAATGTAGGAAGAAGGGCTAGAGGGAAAAGTGCCAGGGAGGCTAGTCCTGAGCTGGAACTCCCTAGTAAATATGCCTGTTTGGCTGATATTAGGGAGGAAAGCCCAGGGCCAGAAACACTGTAGCAGGTTGTTTCTCCTAGCAACCAGAAAAATGACTGCTGCAGAAATTATGGGAAAAGGAGAGCAGCAAAGGTCAGACAGATGCTGGTGGTAGGGGACTCTATTATTAGGAGGACAGACAGGGTCATCTGTCGCAGAGACCGTAAATGCCGAACAGTGTGTTGTATTCCGGGTGATTGGGTTCGGCATATTGCGGATCGAATTGACAGATTGCTGAGTGGGGCTGGGGAAGACCCGGCGGTCATGGTACACATTGGCACCAATGACAAAGTCAAGGGGAGATGGAAGGTCCTTAAAAATGATTTTAGGGAACTAGGAGAGAAGCTCAAGTCCAGGACCTCCAAGGTAGTGTTTTCAGAAATACTACCAGTGCCACGAGCGTCACCAGAGAGACGACGGGAAAAACACCACTATATAGACTCCTTCCAATAATCCGTGGATATAGGGAAGCAATAAGGCCACAGAAAACAGCAGAGTCTCCACAGAGCCCCTGACTAAGCTTTTTGGAGCGAAACCCGGGTCGGGTGTATGAAATTGGAAATTATATACTGCCTGTTTTCTATTCACCTTTGTGAGTACACTAAATTCCTTTTATTCCGTTTATGTGATGGTGCTTCACTATTGTGGTTATTCTTTTGGTCTCTGACAGAGGCAAATGAGTGGAGGCTCTGCTGTTTTCTGTGGTCTTATTGTTTCCCTATATCCACGGATTATTGGAAGGAGTCTATAGTGGTGTTTTTCCTGCCTTCTGGAGCAGCCCGGTCCAACTGGAAAAGGATTGAGATTTATGTGAATTGTACCCACTTCACGATTAGGACCTGCGACGCGGAAAAAGGCAACGTACCAGAGACTTTTTATTTATTTATCTTTTTAGAGAGACAACGGGAGCTTAGGGAGTTAAATAAGTGGCTCAGAAGCTGGTGCAGGAAGGAAGGGTTTTGGTTCATGGAGAACTGGGCCGACTTCTCGGTCGGCTACAGACTCTACAGTAGGGACGGGCTGCACCTTAATGGGGAGGGCGCAACTACCCTGGGGAAAAAATGGTTAGACAGCTGGAGGTGAGGATGTAGAAACCTTATGGGTGGAAGTTCAAAGGGATATAAACACAGAAAAAATAATACTTGATATAATCTATAGACCCCCTAACATCACAGAGGAGATAGAAACTCAACTGTAAAACCAAATAGAGCGGGCGGCACAGGCTGGTACATCGGTCATAATGGGAGATTTAAACTTCCCAGACATTGACTGGGGTCATGGTTCTGCCTTAACCATAAATGGGAGATTCCTCAACTTGCTGCAGGACAACTTTATGGGCCAGTTTGTATAAGCTCCCACAAGGGGCAATGCTCTGTTTGGTCTGGTAATTTCTAATGATGTAGATCTTGTTGGTAATGTTACTGTTTGAGAAACACTAGGTAATAGTGACCACAATATAATTATATTCGCCCTACACTATAAGAAGCAAACTCTGTCAGGCAGAGCAAAAACACAGAATTATAAAAAGGCTAATTTCCCTGGGTTGAGGGCAGCATTTCAGGGCATAGACTGGAAGCAGCTACTGTCACACAATAAGGCCTCATGCACACGACCGTTGTGTGCACCCGTGGCCGTTGTTCCGTTTTCCGTGATTTTCTGCGGACACATTGGCTTTCAACGGGTCCGTTGAAAACTCGGAAAATGCAACATTTGTCATCCGCCTCCGTGATCCGTGTATCCTGTCCGTCAAAAAAATATGACCTGTCCTATTTTTTTGACGGACAACGGTTCACGGACCCATTCAAGTCAATGGGTCAGTGAAAAAACACGGATGCACACAAGATTGGCATCCGTGTCCGTAGGCTACTTTCATACAGACGGATCCGAAGATCCGTCTGCATAAAAGCTTTTTCACAGAATATTAGAATTCTGTGTTTTTGCTCTGCCTGACAGAGTTTGCTTCTTATAGTGTAGGGCGAATATAATTATATTGTGGTCACTATTACCTAGTGTTTCTCAAACAGTAACATTACCAACAAGCTCTACATCATTAGAAATTACCAGACCAAACAGAGCATTGCCCCTTGTGGGAGCTTATACAAACTGGCCCATAAAGTTGTGCTGCACCTGAAGGGGTTAATTGTGCGTATCATAGCCCCCTGTAAGAGATCAGGGGCTGCCAGGCAGCAGGGGGCACACCCCCCTCCCTCCCCAGTTTTAATTTCATTGGTGGCCAGTGCGGTCCCCCCTCCCTCTATTGTATTAATATCATTGGTGGCCAGTGCGGCCCCCCCGCCCCCCCTCCCTCTATTGTATTAATATCATTGGTGGCCAGTGCGGCCCCCCCTCCCTCTATTGAATAAAGGAACTGCTCTTACTAATTAGAGTGCTGAAAGGGTTAACCCGCGTCCTGTGAGCAGAGGTGGAGAACGAAGGGCGGAGTGGAGCTCGTCTGAGGAGGTGGCTTACCTGCTGCGCTGTCTGTGACCGGCTGGGAGCTCCTCCTACTGGTAAGTGACAGATCATTAAGCAATGCGCCGCACAGACCTGTCACTTACCAGTAGGAGGAGCTCCCGGCCGGTCACAGACAGCGCAGCAGGTAAGTATGATGCTTCTAATATTGCTAAGTAACCATGGCAACCAGGACTGCAGTAGCGTCCTGGTTGCCATGGTTACCGATCGGAGCCCCAGCGATTAAACTGGGACTCCGATCGGAACTCTCCGCTGCCATCAATGATCGGGGGGGGGGGGGGGGGGGGGGAGGCCGCACACTGGCCACCAATGATATTAATTCAATAGAGGGGGGGCCGGGGGGGCTGCACACTGGCCACCAATGATATTACAATAGAGGGAGGGAGGGGGGCCGCACACTGGCCACCAATGATAATACAATAGAGGGAGGGGGGGGGGGGCGCACACTGGCCACCAATGATAATACAATAGAGGGAGGGAGGGGGGGCGCACACTGGCCACCAATGATATTCAAACTGGGGAGGGAGGGGGGTGTGCCCCCTGCTGCCTGGCAGCCCCTGATCTCTTACAGGGGGGCTATGATACGCACAATTAACCCCTTCAGGTGCGGCACCTGAGGGGTTAATTGTGCTGATCACAGCCCCCTGTAAGAGATCAGGGGCTGCCAGGCAGCAGGGGGGGAGTCATGTACACAGTTCATAGTATATTCTAACTTGAAGCGTCCCCATCACTATGGGAACGCCTCTGTGTTAGAATATACTGTCGGATCTGAGTCTCAGGATGTAACTCAAATCCGATGGTATATTCTAACATAGAGGCGTTCCCATGGTGATGGGGACGCTTCAAGTTAAAATATACCATCGGATTGGAGAAAACTCTGATCCTATGGTATATTAACTCCTGACTTTACATTGAAAGTCAATGGGGGACGGATCCGTTTGCAATTGCACCATATTGTGTCAACGTCAAACGGATCCGTTTGGCTCCGCATGGCCAGGCGGACACCAAAACTACTTTTTTTTCATGTCCGTGGATCCTCCAAAAATCAAGGAAGACTCACGGACGAAAAAACGGTCACGGATCACGGAAAAACGGAACCCGTTTTTGCGGACCACAAAAAAAAACGGTCGTGTGCATGAGGCCTAATACTGAGGATAAATGGGAGAGCTTTAAATCCACATTGAGTAATTGCACAAAAAAAATTATTCCTCTAGATAACAAATATAAATGGCTAAAATTAAACCCCCCATGGCTTACAGCTACTGTAAAAAGGGCAATAAATGACAAAAAAAGGGCATTTAAAAAATATTAATCTGAGGGGTCAGCTGTAGCCTTTGAAGTTTACAAACGGCTTAATAAAATCTGTAAAAAGGAGATAAAATTTGCAAAAATACAAAATGAACAGCAGGTGGCAAAAGAGAGCAAAACAAATCCCAAGAAATTCTTTAAATATATAAATGCTAAAAAAACAAGGTCTGAGCAGGTAGTTCCCCTAAATAATGGTAAGGGGGGGGGGGGGGGAAGGGGTAAATCACTGAAGATAAGGAAAAGGCAGAGTTACTAAATGTGTTTTTTTTTTAGCTCTGTATATACAAAAGAAGAGAATGGAGCTGATATCTGTGGGTTGTTAGTACATCCAGTAATATACTCAACTGGCTAACTGTAGATATGGTCCAAGCTAAATTAAATAGGGTAAATGTAAACAAGGCTCCAGCTCCAGATGGATTACACCCAAGAGTGCTTAAAGAGCTCAGTTCAGTCATCGCTGTGCCCCTGTTTATAATTATTAAAGATTCTCTAGGTTCTGGTACAGATTGGTGCCAGGCAAATGTGGTGTCCATATTCAAAAAAGGATCTAGGTCCTCCACAGGAAATTATTTAACCTCTGTTGTGGGAAAAATGTTTGAAGGAATCTTAAGGGACTATATACAGGAGTATGTGACTGTAAATAATATTATAAGCGATAACCAACATGGGTTTACCAAGGACAGAAGTTGTCAGACTAACCTGATTTGTTTTTATGAGGAGGTGAGTAGAAGCCTGGACAGAGGGGAGGCCTTGGATGTAGTGTTTCTGCATTTTGCAAAGGCTTTTGATCCTGTCCCTCATAGACATTTAATAGGTAAAGTAAGGTCTATAGTCTTGGAAAGTATAGTCTATAATTGGATTGAAAACTGGCTGAAGGGCCGTGTCCAGAGAGTTGTGGTCAATGATTCCTATTCAGAATGGTCCCGGGTTAAAAGTGGTGTACCCCAAGGTTCAGTGCTGGGTCCTCTGTTATTTAATTTATTTATTAATGATATCAAGGATGGGATTAATAGCACCATTTCTATTTTTGTACATGACACTAAGCTATGTAGTACTGTACAGTCTATGGACGACGTCCATAAACTACAAGCTGACTTGGACACTGAGTGTTTGGCCCTCAACTTGGCAAATGAGGTTCAATGTGGATAAATGTAAAGTTATGCATCTTGGTAGTAATAATCTCCATGCTTCATATATCCTAGGTGCTGTAACACTGGGACAGTCCCTTACAGAGAAGGATTTGGGTGCCCTTGTAGATCGTAGATTAAATAACAGCATACAATGTCAATCACCTTCTTCTAAGGCTACCAGGATATTGTCATGCATTAAGCGAGGCATGGACTCGAGGGGCAGGGATGTAGGATTGCCACTTTACAAAGCATTGGTGCGGCCTCATCTGGAATATGCAGTTCAGTTATGGGCACCAGTCCATAGAAAGGACGCACTGCAGCTGAAAAAAGTACAGAGGAGAGCGACTAA
Source organism: Bufo bufo (assembly GCF_905171765.1). Lineage (NCBI taxonomy): Eukaryota > Metazoa > Chordata > Amphibia > Anura > Bufonidae > Bufo > Bufo bufo. The sequence continues at coordinate 683,883,934 of NC_053389.1, read as the reverse complement.
ACTGATAAGGGGCATGGAGGGTCTAAGTTATGAAAAAAGATTAAAATAATTAAATTTATTTAGTCTTGAGAAGAGACGTCTAAGGGGGGACATGATTAAGCTATACAAATATATAAATGGGCCATACAAAAAATATGGTGAAAAACATCGATTTAAAATGCCCTCAAAAGACAAGGGGGCACTGCCTCCGATTGGAGAAGAAAAAGTTCAATCTCCAGAAGCGTCAAAGTTTCTTTACTATAAGAACTGTGAATCTGTGGAATAGACTTCCTCAGGACGTGGTCACAGCAGGAACAGTGGACAGTTTTAAAAAGGGTTTAGATAAATTCTTGAAAGTAAATGACATTAATGCTTATGAAAATGTGTAGAAATCTGAGTCTCACTTCCTTCTGGGATTCACATCCCCACCTATCTCTTGGTTGAACTTGATGGACTTATGTCTTTTTTCAACCGTATTAACGATGTACTTCCTAATTTCCAATTTCGCTGTTCACACTACACATTTCACACATGACCCCAACTGTCAGAGTTGTAGCTAAAGGCTCATGGTATAAGCTTTGGCCCCCCCCCTTCCCGCAGTACTTTGTGGTAAGGGGCAGGGGTGCACTTAGCCTTTCTGCTGTCGGAGGCAAAAACTGAAACGGCGCCTCCCTATGCCAAATTCTCAAACTAACCCATTCCCACCAGCCCTACTGTTAAAGATATACTTATGGTTGAATCTTTGAGGACCTACTGTTAAAGATATACTTAGAAAACATTATATACAGCGCTACAAAACATACAGGGTAATACAGCACTACATACCTCTTACATCCAGTGACATCTCATCTGATGTAGATGTTCTCTTTCCTCATCTTCTTCATTTGGACCAGACCACCATGATGATTTCTTTCAGCCATGCAGAGTTTGACAAACAGACATCTAAGTTTCCTACTTCTCTATCCTCCGTGCCCTAAAAAATAACTGTGCCCAGCAAATAGTGTCCTTGACACAATTACTGGCGTAAATATAGCGCTCCCCAAAAATATTTGTGCTAAGCTGATACTGTGCCATGGTGCCCCCCACAGTAATAGTGCTCCCCAAAGTCCCACTAATAGAAACAATTATCTGCCAGAGTGCACTTAGTGTTAATAGTGCCCCAATAGTCATGCCCATACTAGTAATCATGTTACCCATAGTCCCCCAGTAGTATTAATTCTCCTTATAATGTGCGCCAGTACAAAAATTACCCCCTTGTAATGTGTGCCAGTACAAAAAAACAAAAACGTACAATGTAAACCAGTGCAAATAATATCCCAATATTAAGTGCGCCAGTGCAAAAAATACCCCCTTACAATGTGCTCCAGTACCAAAAATACCCCTATATAGTGTGCACTAGTACAAAAAATACCTCCTTATAATGTGCGCCATTGCATTCCTCAGGACGGCAATACAATTAAATCTAATGCAGTGGAAGATCTGAAGGACCTGTGGTGATATTACAGGTCATGTGACCAGTAAAACAGGCAGTAGTTGAGAAGGACCTGCCATAATGTCACCATCATGTGACCAGTGCAGGGGAGGACGGCAGTGAAGAGGAGAAGTCTTGGGGGAAGAAGCTGTGGTAATGTCTGCTACAGGAGGAGAGGTTAGTGAAGGGAGAGGCAGAGCAATGCTGGTAGTTGTGGTTATTTAACTGGAGCTGTATGTTAGGGCTGAAGGGAGGGATGTTATTTACATGGGACTGTGTGTTGGAGGTGGCTGGGGAGGAAGTAACATAGTAACATAGTACATAAGGCCGAAAAAAGACATTTGTCCATCCAGTTCGGCCTGTTATCCTGCAAGTTGATCCAGAGGAAGGCAAAAAACCCTATGAGGTAGAAGCCAATTTTCTCCACTTTAGGGGAATAAAAAATTCCTTCCCGACTCCAATCATGCAATCAAAATAACTCCCTGGATCAACGACCCCTCTCTAGTAGCTATAGCCTGTAATATTATTAAGCTCCAGAAATACGTCCAGGCCCCTCTTGAATTCCTTTATTGTACTCACCATCACCACCTCCTCAGGCAGAGAGTTCCATAGTCTCACTGCTCTTACCGTAAAGAATCCTCTTCTATGTTTGTGTACAAACCTTCTTTCCTCCAGACGCAGAGGATGTCCCCTCGTCACAGTCACAGTCCTGGGGATAAATAGCTGATGGGATAGATCTCTGTACTGACCCCTGATATATTTATACATATTAATTAGATCTCCCCTCAGTCGTCTTTTTTCTAAAGTGAATAACCCTAATTTTGATAATCTTTGAGGGTACTGTAGTTGCCCCATTCCAGTTATTACTTTAGTTGCCCTCCTCTGAACCCTCTCCAGCTCTGCTATGTCTGCCTTGTTTATGGTCACTATTTCCCAGGTGTCCCCCAACCTGCACGTCTGTTGTTCTGTCAGCCCAGAACTGTACACAGTACTCCATGTGTGGTCTGACTAGCGATTTGTAAAGTGGTAGGACTATGTTCATATCACGGGAATCTATGCCCCTTCTGATGCAACCCATTATCTTGTTGGCCTTGGCAGCAGCTGCCTGACACTGGTTTTTGCTGCTTAGTTTGCTGTTTATTAAAATTCCTAGATCCTTTTCCATGTCAGTGTTACCGAGTGTTTTACCATTTAGTATGTACGGGTGACTTGCATTTTTCCTTCCCATGTGCATAACTTTACATTTATCAGTGTTAAACCTCATCTGCCACTTATCTGCCCAAGCCTCCAATCTATCCAGATCCCTCTGTAGTAGTATACTGTCCTCATCAGTGTAAATTACTTTACACAGTTTAGTGTCATCTGCGAAAATTGATACTTTACTATGCAAGCCTTCTACAAGATCATTAATAAATATATTGAAGAGAATAAGGCCCAATACTGACCCCTGAGGTACTCCACTAGTAACAGTGACCCAATCTGAGTGTGCACCGTTAATAACCACCCTCTGTTTTCTATCACTCAGCCAGTTACTTACCCACATACAGATGTTTTCTCCCAGTCCGAGCATTCTCATTTTATATACTAACCTTTTATGTGGTACAGTGTCAAATGCTTTGGAGAAGTCCAGATATACGACATCCATTGATTCGCCGCTGTCAAGTCTAGAACTTACCTCCTCATAGAAACTGATTAAATTAGTCTGACATGACCGATCCCTCACGAAGCCATGCTGATATGGTGTTATTTGCTTATTTACGTTGAGATGCTCTAATATAGCATCTCTCAGAAAACCTTCAAACAGTTTACCCACAACAGATGTTAAACTTACCGGCCTATAGTTTCCAGGCTCTGTTTTTGGCCCCTTTTTGAATATTGGCACCACATATGCCATGCACCAATCCTGTGGGACATTCCCTGTCAGTATAGAGTCTGCAAATATCAGAAATAAGGGTCTGGCTATGACATTACTTAATTCCTTTAGGATACGGGGGTGTATGTCATCCGGTCCTGGCGATTTGTCTATTTTAATCTTTTTAAGTCGCTGATGTACTTCTTCCTGGGTCAGACAGGACACTTTTAATGGGGAATTTATTTTTGCATTCTGCATCTCATCTGACAATTTATTTTCCTCAGTGAATACATTGGAGAAAAAAATATTTAACAGCTTTGCTTTCTCCTCGTCGCTCTCTGCGACTCCCCCCTCATTGCTCTTTAAAGGGCCGACACCTTCAGATTTATACTTTTTAACATTTATATAATTGAAGAACATTTTTGGGTTAGTTTTACTCTCTTTGGCAATTAATCTCTCGGTCTCTAGTTTGGCCGCTTTTATTTGTTTTTTACATGTTCTATTTTTTTCCTTATAGTTTTTCAGTGCTTCCGTGCTACCCTCCTGTTTTAGTGTTTTATATGCTTTCTTTTTGTCATTTATTGCTTTCTTTACAGTTCTATTTATCCACATTGGTTTCTTTTTGTTCCTTAACCTTTTATTACCATACGGTATGTACCTCTCACAATGAGATTTTAGGATGTTTTTAAAGATATCCCATTTTGTGTCTGTATTTGTGAGGACTTTGTCCCAGTTAGTTAGGCCTATGGCCTCTCTTAGTTGGCTAAATTTAGATTTTTTGAAGTTTGGTATTTTTGTTCCTCCCTGTAGAAACGCTCTTTTGAAAGATAATTGGAAGGTTATTACTTTATGGTCACTATTTCCCAGGTGTCCCCCAACCTGCACGTCTGTTGTTCTGTCAGGTCTATTGGTTAATACTAAGTCCAGTATGGCCGTCCCTCTAGTCGGGTCCTGAACCAGTTGGGAAAGGTAATTGTCTTTGGTTATTGCCAAGAACCTGTTTCCCTTATGAGATATACAAGTTTCAGTTTCCCAGTCTATATCTGGGTAGTTGAAGTCCCCCATAATAACCACCTCATTATGATTTGCCGCCTCGTCTAGCTCGTTTAGTAGTAGATTTTCTGTGGACTCTGGTATATTAGGTGGTTTATAGTAAACTCCTATTAGTAATTTATTGTTGTTTTTAGCTCCATGTATCTCTACCCACAGTGACTCCACATGTTCATGTCCCTCACTTATATCTTCTCGGACTGTGGGCTTTAGACAGGACTTTACATAAAGGCAGACCCCTCCCCCTCTCCGGTTTTGACGATCCTTTCTAAACAGACTGTAACCTTGTACATTAACTGCCCAGTCATAGCTATCATCCAGCCATGTCTCAGTTATTCCCACTATGTCATAGTCCTCCTCACACATCACTAATTCCAGTTCCCCAGTTTTATTAGTCAGGCTTCTGGCATTAGTATACATACATTTGAGAGGTTTATGTATATTTTTTACCCTACACCTTTCCTTCTGAACTGTTCTAGTCCCTCCTTCCATTCCTCCCCCATTCTTATTACCTTGCCCCCGGTCTCTATCTGCACTATCATCCCCTCCTATAAGGTAATTACCCTCCCCCCCAGTCCCTAGTTTAAACACTCCTCCAACCTTCTAGCCATCTTTCTCCCCAGCACAGCTGCCCCTTCCCCATTGAGGTGCAGCCCGTCCCTACGGTAGAGCCTGTAGCCGATAGAAAAATCGGCCCAGTTCTCCAGGAACCCAAACCCCTCCTTCCTACACCAGTTCTTGAGCCACTTGTTAATCTCCCTAATCTCCCATTGCCTTTCTTGTGTGGCTCGTGGTACAGGCAGTATTTCAGAAAATACTACCTTTGAGGTCCTTACCCTTAGCTTTTGACCTAAATCCCTGAAATCATTTTTAAGGACTCTCCACCTACCTCTAACTTTGTCATTGGTTCCGATATGGACCATGACCGCTGGATCGTCTCCAGCCCCTCCCAGTAATTGGTCAACCCGATCCGCGATGTGTCGAACTCTAGCGCCAGGAAGACAGCACACTGTTCGGCGATCACGGTCTTTGTGACAGATTTCCCTATCTGTTCCCCTAATAATGGAGTCTCTCACTACCAGCACCTGTCTGGCCTGCCCTGCTCTCCTGGTTCCCTGGTTACTGGAGCTGACATTCCCCTGACTGGCAGAGGAAGTGTCTGGCTGCAGCAGTGCCGACCCCGGACTGACACCCCCCTCATCTGCCAAACGTGCAAACTTGTTGGGGTGTGTCAGATCAGGGCTAGCCCTCCTGGCACTCTTCCCTCTACCCCGCTTTCTAACTTTTACCCAGCTAGCTACCTCACTTTCCTCAGCCTCCTCTCTGTCACCCTCCCCCTCATCTACCCCAAAGAGTGCTTGCTCAGTGAGAAGCAAACTCTTTTGCAAATTATCAATGCCTCTCTCAGTGTTGCAACTTGCCCATTTAGAGACTCGATCTGCGATTCCAAACGGGTAATTTGCTCACATCTAGAACAAAGATATACACCCTTGAACTCCTGTTCCAGGACTGCATACATCATGCAAGATGTGCACTGGACTGCGTTGTAAATTGTGCAACACATACTAAATGGGGATTACAACAGTAAAAAAGTAAAACAGTATAAATGATTTAGATTTAGACCCTGTCTGCTGTAGTCGAAGGACCACATAAAATTAAGCCAACAAGACACGAGTGATGTTATTTACATGGGACTGTATGTTGCTGGGGGTGGGTGGGATGTTATTTACATGGGACTGTATGTTGATGCCGGCTGTGGCAGGGAGGGATGTTATTTACATGGGACTGTGTGTTGGAGGTGGCTGGGGAGGAAGTGATGTTATTTACATGGGACTGTATGTTACTGGGGGTGGGTGGGATGTTATTTACATGGGACTGTATGTTGATGGCGGCTGTGGCAGGGAGGGATGTTATTTACATGGGACTGTATGACGGAGGGGGCTGGGGGAGGGAGTGACGTTATTTACATGGGATTGAATTCTACAGGGGTCTGAGGGAGGGAGTGATATTTACATAGGACTGAATGTTGAGGAAGCAATGTTATTTACATGGGACTGTATGTTGAAGGTGGCTGGTGGGGGGAATGATGTTATTTACATGGGACTGTATATTGAGGGGGTGATGTTTACATGGGATTGCATGTTGGAGGCAGCTGGGGAGGGGGCGATATTATTTACTTGGGACTGTATGTTGAAGGCGGCTGGGGAGGAGGTGATATTTACATGGGGCTGTATTTTGGAGGGGCTATAGATAGAGAGGGATGTTATTTACATGGGACTATAAATTGGAGGGAGATGGTGTGATGTTATTTACATGGGACTCTATGGTGGAGGGGCTGAAGGGAGGGTAGTGATGTTCTTTACATAGGACTGTATTTTGGAGAGGGCAGGAGAGATGGTGTGATGTTATTTACATGGGACTGTACGGTGGAGGGAGGAATCTAACTACAGGAGGTACTGCAAATCCAGGGGACATTATAGGTGTTCTTATTACTACTGGGGGCTCTATAGGAGAGACTTATAGATCCTCCTTATTTTTACTAAAAGCACTATTGGGGCCTTTAATACTACTGAGGCTTTATTACCACTGGGGAACAATAGGGGGGGGGGGGGGCTTATTTCTACTGGGGGCTCTGTGAGGGCATTATTAATACTGGAGAGCTCTTCTACTAATAGGGGCACTCTTGGGGAGCATTATCACTGTTGGGGGCACTGTAGGGGCAGTATTACTAATGGGGGCATTCTGGAAAGGAATTACTATTGGTGGGACTTGGAGGAGCACTATTACTATGGGGGGCACTCATATTTCTTCAGGATAGTACTTGGGGGTATTGGGGAGCACAGTGAGCAGCAGGATAACACTGTGGGGGCTCCAGGTTGGGGGATGATGATAGAAAAGTGAGGAAGCTAAGATGTCTGTGTGTCACACTCTGCAGAGACAAGGCACGACTGAAAGAAGTTGTCCGGACCAAATGGCTTGGGCCCCGGACCTTTTGAGACCCTAGCAATGCCCCTGGTGCCAGTACCAAAAAAAATGCCCCCAGTAGAGCCAATGTCCGCATAGTGCCCTCCATAATGCTTGCCAGTACAAGAACATGCCCCATTATGTGTTCCAGTACAAAATGCCCCTATTTCATGCCCCCGTAGATGCCTCCCTAGTGGCCCAACAGCATGCTGCCAAATAAAAAACAATAAACTCAAATACTTACCTCCAAGCAGCTGTCAGAGATGCAATGCAGGCCTCTTTCAGCCTGTTTCCTGAGCGCTACCCTGCCCGGGTCAGACGGGACAATAATGATTACGTCACCGTGCCACCGGTGCCGGCCTATAATAGGCTACAGGCACTAGGCCTGAAGCCCGTCAGAGGGAAAGGCGGGGTAGGGAGACATTGCTCCAGTGCCTCGCCGGAGCATCTAACTGTATCACCGTCCTGAGGAGAGCGATAATTGTCAGCGTGCCACTGGCAAGGTGGGTCCTATGGGATTCCCTCGCTTAGGAGCCTGGTCGTAATTATGACCACTGTGACCCATATAGCTACTCCACTACCCACTGTGTTACTCACCTTCACAGTAATTTCACCATTGCAATATGGAGAGTGGAGAGTTTTTGGCTGTTTTGTAGATGGAGTACAGACAAATTTGCAACCAATTTTTAAAGTGTTTTCAACATTATTTGTGGTTTGTGCCATATTCGGCATGTTGTATCTATATGGGGGCGCACAGATGTTTTGAGGGTGGAGTTATATTTTAGCCAGATTTATCACTAGCGACACAAAAGAAGTTGCAAATGTACTCCAGTCCACTGGTGGAGTAGAAACTGATGGCACCTTTAACAAACGGCGTCTAACAGTTGGTAAATTTGTCGCAAAATAAATTACTTTAAAAAAAAACAACAGACACTCAAAAAAAGGTGACTTCAAATATTACCCTTATAATACATTACTCCCAAAGCCTCTTTAGTGCTGCCAGGGCTCCATAAGTGTGGGGTTCAGTCTGAACTGGTGTAAATGCATTGATAAATTGGATTTTAAAGTGCTCGGTTAGAGACCTGGGGGGATTTATCATGAGGGTAATATACAGTGGATATAAAAAGTCTACACACCCCTGTTAAAATATCAGGTTTCTGTGATGCAAAAAAATGAGACCAAGATAAATCATTTCAGAACTTTTTCCACCTTTAATGTGACCTATAAACTGTACCATCTTATAACTGGGGATGTAGCTGTGTTCAGAATTAAGCAATCGCATTCAAAATCATGTTAAATAGGAGTCAGCATACACCTGCCATCATCTGCCATTTTTCACGCAGCCCTGGTCCCATAGAAGTAAATGGGGCTGCGTGAAAAACGCATTGCATCCGCAAGCAAGTGCGGGTGCGATGCGTTTTTCACTGATGGTTGCTAAGAGATCTTGTTTGTAAACATTCCGTTTTTTATCACGCGCGTGAAAAACGCATCAAAACGCATTGCACCCGCGCGGAAGAAACTGAACAACTAAACGCAACCGCAGACAAAACTGACTGAACTTGCTTGCAAAATAGTGCAAGTTTCACTGAACACACTCTGAACGCATCCGGCCCCAATCCGCAACGCCCGAGTGAAACCAGCCTTAGTCGCATCCCACAGCAAAAGCCATGGTCCACAGAGAGCTTCCAAAGCATCAGAGGGATCTCATTGTTAAAAGGTATCAGTCAGGAGAAGGGTACAAAAGAATTTCCAAGACATTAGATATACCATGGAACACAGTGAAGACAGTCATCATCAAGTGGATAAAATATGGCACAACAGTGACATTACCAAGAACTGGACGTCCCTCCAAAATTTATGAAAAGACGAGAAGAAAACTGGTCTGGGAGGCTACCAAGAGGCCTACAGCAACATTAAAGGAGCTTCAGGAATATCTGGCAAGTACTGGCTGTGTGGTACATGTGACAACAATCTCCCGTATTCTTCATATGTCTGGACTATGGGGTAGAGTGGCAAGATGAAATTGAGTTGTACAGTTTATAGGTCACATTAAAGGTGGAAAAAGTTCTGAAATGATTTATCTTTGTCTCATTTTAACAGGGGTGTGTAGACTTTTTATATCCACTGTATATTATATATAGCTCAATCCTAGATTGGTGTGCTTTGCGACTAGTTTGTCCACAGCGGTATGTTTGTTGAATTAGGTGCATCTATGGCGTGAAGCTAACCACACCCACTTCCCCACCCACTTTTCAAAACTGAAGTGAGTGGTGTAAATAAAATGCAAATGTCCCAAGTTTCTGTGCAAATAAGCCCCAAAAAAAAAAAAACATAAAAGACTTATGTGGGTCTTTTCAATTGTACAACCCAACAGGGCGGCTAGTGGCATGTGGTCAATCCACGTCCTCCTGCGGCTACCAATGCCCATATGATTCCGTCGTCCAGCCATTGGTTGCCACAAGTGGGTATGGCTTGGACATATGCAGCCAGACGCACCATTGGGTGTGCCCTAACGCCAGGATTCTGGAGCCATAAATCACCCCCAGGTGCATTCTGTTTGCATTATTTTGTAGCCTTGGGCCTCATTCACACGACCGTATTTTTGTTACGCATCCGATCCGTGTTTTGTGTGGATGGGATGCAGACCCGTTCATTTCAATGGGGCCACAAAAGATGCAGACAGCACATTGTGTGCTGCCCAAATCTATATGTTCATACCAAGGCCCTGCAAAAAAAAAATAGAACATGTCCTAGTCTCCGTTTTGTGAACAAGAATAGGCATTTGTAATATAGTGCAGAAAGGGGAAAAATGAGGGGGCGCTCATGGCCGGTGTCCGTGGTTCATGGATTCGCGGTTTGCGATCTGCAAAATGGACACGGGCGTGTGAATGAGGCCATAAGCTGTCAGGTTAATAAAATAAAACCCAAAACCAGTTCCCAGCAGAGGTTTTGTAATAACCCTTTTTACTTTCACTTGCAGATATGTGTGACAGGGAATCTGCTGGTTCATTGCCTGTCACAGCATGCGCTACTTCATCCTCTATGTGCGTGACAGCCAAGCTGCTTCACAGCATAATATGATTGGGAAGGTCACCCTTCTGAGTTTATTCCCAATGAAAAGAAATGCATAAACATGCCTTAACTTCTTAAGACTAACACGTCTTTAGAACAAATAATGTTCCCACGTCCAATCAAGACACAAACATTGAAGTAAACAGGAAAAAAAACAAACATAAAAATGATCAAATTCCTACTAAACAACCAAAGGTTTATGAACTTGTGTAGGAAAACCTTCATTGTAAGGTCAATTTCACACATTGGGGGTCATTTATCATGGCCTCTTTCACCAGGGGGATCAAAGAGCGGCCTAAAATGCTGCTCCTTGATAAATGACCTCCACTGTTTCATTGCCAGTGTTGGATTGGGGTTCTTTAAGGAAAACATTTTGAGGGCTCACCCTCCTCCTATACAGAACATGCACATCTCCATTTTTAATCGCATTGTAATGTTTCCTTTTATCATTGCACTAATGACCTATTAGGTTAGAACCACCCATAAAGGCCCCGGATACATAAGGGCAAGTCATTTAAACCGCTGTTTTAATCGACCCTTCCAACTCTCATCTGTCGAGTGAAAGAAGAATCAGGCATGGAGAACTTATAGGCTTGATCTGCAGGGAGGATAGGAGTGATTGTTGCAAGAATGTTGGTCGTAGGCAGTATTCACCCTAATACCTCATTCACATAGTCCGTATTCGGTCAGTGATTTCCATCAGTGATTTTGAGCCAAAACCAGGTGCGGCTCTAAACACAGAACAGGTGCAGATCTTTCCCTTATACCTTATGTCTGTGGAGGCTCTAATCCAGGTTTTGGCTCACAATCACTGATGGAAATCACTAACCAAAACACTGACGTGTGAATGAGGATTAATGCTCCCCTGGTGGTTGGGGGTGTCTTTGATGGTGATGAATTGTTAGGTGCAAAACAGGGTCCCATGTAGTGTTGGAGTCAACAATGATGAGGCATGGTTTGGTGCAACACATTCACTGTACTTTAGTGAGGTGGTTATTAACGGTGCATACTCAGATTGGGTCACTGTCACTAGTGGAGTACCTCAGGGGTCAGTATTGGGCCCTATTCTCTTCAATATTTTTATTAATGATCTTGTAGAAGGCTTGCACAGTAAAATATCAATTTTCGCAGATGACACTAAACTGTGTAAAGTAATTAACACTGAAGAGGACAGTATACTACTACAGAGGGATCTGGATAGATTGGAGGCTTGGGCAGAGAAGTGGCAGATGAGGTTTAACACTGACAAATGTAAAGTTATGCACATGGGAAGGAATAATGCAAGTCACCCGTACATACTAAATGGTAAAACACTCGGTAACACTGACATGGAAAAGGATCTAGGAATTTTAATAAACAGCAAACTAAGCTGCAAAAAACAGTGTCAGGCAGCTGCTGCCAAGACCAATAAGATAATGGGTTGCATCAAAAGGGGCATAGATGCCCGTGATGAGAACATATTCCTACTACTTTACAAATCATTAGTCAGACCACACATGGAGTACTGTGTACAGTTCTGGGCTCCAGTGAACAAGGCAGACATAGCAGAGCTGGAGAGGGTCCAGAGGAGGGCAACTAAAGTAATAACTGGAATGGGTCAACTACAGTACCCTGAAAGATTATCAAAATTAGGGTTATTCACGTTAGAAAAAAGACGACTGAGGGGAGATCTAATTACTATGTATAAATATATCAGGGGGCAGTACAGAGATCTATCCCATCATCTATTTATCCCCAGGACTGTGACTGTGACGAGGGGACATCCTCTGCGTTTGGAGGAAAGAAGGTTTGTACACAAACATAGAAAAGGATTCTTTACGGTAAGAGCAGTGAGACTATGGAACTCTCTGCCTGAGGAGGTGGTGATGGTGAGTACAATGAAGGAATTCAAGAGGGGCCTGGATGTATTTCTGGAGTGTAATAATATTACAGGATATAGCTACTAGAGAGGGGTCGTTGATCCAGGGAGTTATTCCGATTGCCTGATTGTGGTCGGGAAGGAATTTTTTATTCCCCTAAAGTGAGGAAAATTGGCTTCTACCTCACAGGGTTTTTTTGCCTTCCTCTGGATCAACTTGCAGGAGGACAGGCCGAACTGGATGGACAAATGTCTTTTTTCGGCCTTATGTACTATGTAGTTTTGCAGATGGTTCACACAGGCACCGAATACAGTCATCATGTACAGTTTCTCAAGACTATGTATATAGGAGGCAGTGGGTTAGGTCTCTTTCTTCTGCTCAACCTTTCCCAGCTCAACCAAGAGATGCAACTTGTTTCTCTCACTCTCACTATATTGGTATCTCCTTAATATGGCACAGTCTCTAAACAGGTGATCAGGCTGTTCTTTTATGATGATGGAGAACTTGAAGCTTATTAAACCCCACCAAATGCAGGGAAGTCTGTAGCCAAAGTGCAGGCATTTACCTTCTCTGACAGAATGCTATGCACTCCCACTAGTAGAACTACTACACTCTCTGTAGAAACCGGTAACTTCTTCTCTGAAGGGCTGGCACATATACAGTTTTCTTGTTATCCACAGGGCAAAAGGATTCACTGGAGAAGCTTCTCTATCCTGCTCCTTTCTGTTGTTTCTTTTCATGTCTGCTTCAGACTGACCTCATGTCCTGCGGGAAATAAGGGTGGTGCCAGCCCTGCCCAGTAATATTACCTAGGGACCCACTGCTTTCTTCATGTACAGTCTATTGAACATACAGGGCATAAAATACACCCACATTAAAATATCTGCAGTGCGGACAGTGCCGATCTGTTTGTGTTCAGGGGAGATAAGCCGCTGCCAGAAATGTCTTGCAGCAGCTTACTCACCTTTAACAACGCATGCATGCTCTGCCGAGCTATGTCGGAAAGCTGTCCCTCCCAACCTGGCAAATGAATGGATCCATATGTTGTTGTCTTCTGATGGATCTTTGAAACCAATTACTGTCAGAGCATGGGCCCTCTGGAGGATCCTATGCTACTATGGTGGGCACGCCTAACCCTGTGCATTCAACTTCCATTTTGGGTTCAGATAGTGATCGAAACGCATTAATAGGGGAACCTGTTGGTGAGTATTTAGGGCATCTGGGATTATATGACATCTATAGAAATATCCAGAAATGTACCGACCTATAGTCAAACCTCTGAGAAAAGCTGAGGAAACTGTGGGAATCAGAAATGTCCATACTGCTCAGCCAAGGGCTACAGTCTTTTCATTTTCGAGATTGGTGGCCACCTCCACATCTAGACTCCACAGTTCAAAAGTAGTAATTGACTAGTGACATATGACGACCCATGCTTTCTCTTCCTGTTTTAGCAAATACTGGTAATCGCTATTAACTGTGTTGTTATTCTGCGGTTCCTACTAGAATGTAGTGGCATTACCATCCCCCTTGTCAATGCTGTATGTCCTTATACTATATTATTACTGCTGACTACAAACTAATAACCTCATTAGTGCCGTAATAAAGTTACATGTTTCCTGATGTTAATGTTATAGCAGAAGCCATTCAGTGTAACAGATATCTAATATTAGGGGATATCTGTATGAGGCAAGTACTGTACTTGTGGACTGGGCGTCCTATGCCCTGTACAAAGTGTCCTTGCCTTTTATGAGTAATAACAGCTTTGCACATCAGGAAATCTGAAAGATTTCCTGATAGGAGGTAAAAATATCTAATTAAAGGCTGGACTGGAATAGGCTTTTATAATTCCTCGGTCTAGATAATGAACCTGCTGTTGGTTTAATAGGCGCATGCTATTAATGATGTTGCAAATTTATCTTGGGAATTTCATATATACCCTTACAAACAGAATGAAGGTATAGGCACCGATCAGCCATAGCTGGAAATTATCAAGAATAAATGTTCGTAGAAAGCTTATTCCTGATAATTGCCCCCATGAAAATGTATCGCTGATCACTCATGAAACAAACAACATGCTCATTTGTTGGGTCATCCAAGGTTTATATGGCACATAAAATCATTATTTCTCAGCAGCACAAATAGCTGAGCATGCTTGCTCGGCTATTTTCAGTAGTCCTATGGTGGTGAATGAAGGATACTGCACATACATATTATGTGCTTAGTTCACTTCGGGGGCCCAATTCTGGAGGTAGGAGCAAGCCCCATAGGTGGGACCTGCACCTATCTGATGCTTATGGCCTATCCCAGCGATGTGACATAAATGCACTAGATGGGACAACCCCTTAAATGAGCTGGCAATGACTTGGAATGAACAGCTCATTCCCAATAATTGCTCACTGTATCTTGCCCTGTGTATCACTGTGCATTAGGTGGGGCCTCCATAATTTGAAGTTGTTTTTCCAGTACGGGGTGTACTGGATACTCAATCAGATTGAGATCTGGAGAATTTGGAAGATTGCCCCAAGACCTGCCATTTTGGAGATGCTCTGACTCGAGTCAACTAGCCATCACGATTTTGACCATTGTCAAAGTGGCACAGATCCTTACCCTTGCCCATTTTTTCTGCTTCAAAAACGTCAACATCAGTGCTGTGATATGGTTTTCCATTGCAGTTTAATGATGCACCACAAAGCAAACTATGAACTGGAGAAAATATTGAAGGACTTCCCCCATTAAGATGAACCTTTTCAGAAAGAAGCTGATGCAGCAAAGTGCTGATGTCATGGATCAGCTTTCTTAACCCCCAAGCAATCAGGTGTTATTACAAGCGAATGCTGCTTCTGGCAAAGCATGTCCGGATGTCACCCTCATGTGTATTCCGACTGTTACTATACAGTGTCTCCAACATATTCAGGTATTTTCATCTTGTAGAGCATGCTTAATAGATAATCACAGTGGAGAACTTCATTGACTTGAGTTTTCTTGGTTGGTCAGACCATATCCCACATGATTGCTTTATGCTTCGTTACGTTATCATATTTCATTATACGGTACAATATATCGTTCACATTTACTTTCTGCTATTAGTATTACTTTGTTCTTGCCTTTTAGTTCTCAGTCCCAGGAGATGGAACATTTAGAGTTGGCTTTAGTGACATTCCTTTTCTCCCTTGTGTACAATGAAATAGCTACAGATGTGCTGGTTTCTATTCTATTTATTATCAACCATGAACTAAACGACTGATAAAATCCTGCCTTCACTCTACACCAATCACTTACCGAGAAGATGGATTTGTAAGATGATAGACATCAGCAAATAGCAGTATAATGAAAGTTATCACTGTCAGCTTGGATACTGTGGCACCAGTGGCATCATTAGGCCTGTGCACCAGGGGACAGGTTTAGGGCTTTCACATTAGGTTATCCCACAAATTAAAAAGAAAATACCAGAAGTAAAGCACACTATTAGGCTACTTTCACACTTGCGCTTTCCCTTTCCGCTATTGAGGTCCGTCATAGGATCTCAATATCGGAGGAAAACGCTTCAGTTTTGTCCCCATTCATTGTCAAAACTGAACTGAACAAAACGGAATGCACCAGAATGCATTTCGTTCCGTTTGGTTGCGTCCCCATTGCGGACAGAATAACGCTGCAAGCAGCAATTTTCTGTCCGCGATATGGTGCGAAGCAAAATGGATCCGTCTCCGTGTCAGGACGGATCCGTTTTGCTTCGAACCACATCGCGGACGGAAAGTTTTCTCTGATACAATAGAAAACGGATCTGTCACCCATTGACTTTCAGTGGTGTTCATGACGGATCCGTCTTGGCTATTTTAAAGATAATACAACCGTATCCGTTCATAACAGATGTAGGCGACTGTATTATCATGACGGAAGCATTTTTGCTGATCAATGACGGATCCAGCAAAAACACTGGTGTGAAAGTAGCCTTATTTTAACTATATCAATGGGAAAAGGTGCTCTCAGAAGCTCACGCTTTGCAGTTCTTGTCTCTTCACTTTTTGTGGGTGGACAGCAGCTCATCATGTTACCATCAGACCCATGCATCTCTTAGGAATGCATTGCAGTCAGCTCCTGTTAACCCCTTCTCTCCTGTGTCGTCGCCAGCAAAGAGAGAAGCTACTGAATATGTCGGTCCATCACTGAATGCAGCAGAAGGTAGACAAGAATTTCGGCCACAGGAGTAACAGCAGGGGTGCTACCATAGAGGAAAATGTAACGTCATATTTGCCAACTCTCCTAGGACATCCAGGGTTATCCTAGAAAAAGGAGGGATGTCCCAGACTCCCGCAAACGTTGGTAAATCTCCCAAGCACTGAATGGAGGGCTGCATGTCCCTAAGTGCCCAAAGTGCATTGAGGGGGTCATGTGCGGCACAAAAGGGGATAGAGTGCTATACAAAAAGGGGTGAGCCTGAAAAAGACTATGTCTGAAATAAAAACCTCACTCTCAGGTGTCCCATGAGCAATGGTGTACCTGCAATAGAGGCAGACCACGTGACTGCTATGGGGCCTGGGGGGTGGGAACTCCGCTTGAAAACACTGCATTTTCATGCAGCCGCCACTAGGGGAAGCTCAAAGCAAAGGGATTATTACAGCTTCCATGGTAATTGTAATAATTACTATGCACTGAGCTCCCCCTAGTGGTGGCTGCATGCAGCCAGCTAGCTTTGCGGTAGAAATTCATGCCAGTTTTTTGGTGTGAATACATTCAGAAATATAGGTGTTCAGAATGAGCGCCATATATTTAAAGCACCAATTACACCTTTTCCGACAAAAAAGTTGGATAAAGTGGGTGAGGCCAAAGACAACTTTTTTATTACAATTTGTATGTAATTAAAATTTCTTCTACTTGATTAAAAAAAATAACATTTGTTCTGCATGCCTAGGAGTGATACACTGGGAAACTAGGTGCAGGGGGCCCTTACTAAGTCTTGCTATGGGGCCCCAGGAGATCTATGTATGCCCCTGCCCATGAACCAACTTCAAAAAGTTGGCAAGAATGATTACATACATAAAAACTCTAACAATATTTTATTGTATGTAATATATAATCAGCCAACAAATTAGTGTGGGCTCATATGTCGGATGATCGATGGCATGGTTACCTGGGGGCGATGATTGGAAACAAGCGTTTTTCTATCCCTCTCATCGTCATGTCCTTAGGATATGCACTTGGTGACAACTGCATGTCAGAAACTGGTAGTAACTGGATATCGCTGTAGATGTGCCACAATAATCTGATCCTTTCATCCATTCAATGTCTGGGGAATGCAGGATTGGGCATGTTGAATTTCCTCTCCCTGTATGAAAAAAAACATGCACGCTTAGTCACGTTACGTGTGCATGTTTATGGGAGAGTCGGGAGGAATGTCGGCTGATTGTTTGGCTGACATTTATCATACAGGGGTTGTCAGAAACTTAAAAATCTGGAAAATAAATCTGGTATGCTCAACAGTAGATACATTTAATAACCATCGACAAATTATACATACATTTCATAAATCCTGACCCCCCATAAAATACTATAATTATAATTGTAAATCTCGACAACACAGTCACTGTAAAAATAATTGTGTTTTCACAAAACACAATTATTTGACCCGCTGAAGAAGGAACAAGTTTCTGAAAAGCGTCTGGTGATTAATAAGACGGCGAAATCGACTGAATATACTGCATGTGCAATCTGTGTATAATAATCCAAATTTTGAAAAGCCGGAATTAGACTTTTCACAAATTCATTTTCCACTAATCCACCATGACGTCCCAGAGAGATTGACCCCTGACCTCTGTAGGGGCAGGAACAGAGATAGGTTAAAGGACCCCTCCCACCACCATTCACCAGTGAGTTCCAGATTATAGTGCCACAACCACCGGTAAAGAAGTGAAACAACTCAAAAGTTTTTGTTTCCCCCCCCTCCCCTTGGTATTAACTCATACCAAGTCTGCATAATCATTTTCTGGGTGGGATATCATGCAGTCATGGTGGATTCGTGGAAAATAAATTACCGGTAAGTCTAATTCCGGCTTTCCACTTCACTACCATGACGGCCCAGAGAGACATAACAGATTATATTCGTCTTAGGGTGGGGCAACGGCCTGTAGGACCTTGCGACCAAAGGCCAGGTCGGAAGACCTGGATAAGTCAAGTCTATAATGTTTAACGAAAGTGTTTACACTGGACCAGGTTGCGGCCCGGCATATCTGATCTAGAGAAACTCCTGCTTTTTCAGTGAATGAGGCAGATATGGCTCTCGTAGAGTGAGCCCGAATGACGTCTGGACAGCTGATGCCTTCCATCTTGTAACAGTCTGTAATAGCCTGTTTTACCCATCGGGCAATGGTAGATCGGGAAGCTGCTTTCCCTTTATTTTTACTGCTGAAGAGTACTAGTAAATTGTCCACCTTTCTTAGGTCCTTAGTGACCTCTAGGTATTTTAGTACTGTTCGTTTGACGTCCAGGGTATAGAATCGTTCCTCCCCAGAATTCTTAGGATTCTCGCAAAAAGAGAGAAGAACGATCTCCTAGTTTCTATGGAAGTCTGTTACTACTTTTGGTAAAAACCCCGGGTCTAGCCTCAAGGTAATTTGATCTTCCTGGATTGTGATATATGGTTGTCTTATTGACAACGCCTGGATCTCGCACAGTCTTTTTGCTGATGCTATTGCTACAAGAAAAGCCACCTTCTGAGAAAGGTGCTTTAGGGAACCTGAGTCCAGGGGTTCGTAAGGCGGACATGTGAGTCCCCTAAGGACAATGTTTAAGTCCCAGGTAGGCACCCTTGATTTAAGCGATGGTCTTAGTCTGGCTGAAGACCTCAGGAATCTTTGGATCCATCTATGGCTGGCTAATTCAGAATCGAAAAAAGCGCTAAGCGCTGAGACCTGGACTCTAAGGGTAGATGGACGTAACCCTGACTCTAGTCCTTCTTGCAGGAAGTCCAGGATCCTCTGTATATTTGGTTTAGCCTGGTCTAGGGCTTCTTCACCTGACCAGGTGCAGAATCTTCTCCAGATTTTTAAATAGATGGAGTTAGTCACTTTCTTTCTGCTGGCCTTCAAGGTAGATATTACTCCCTCTGAGAGACCTCTGCGTCTCAGAAGGTCGGACTCAGGATCCAAGCCGAGAGGTTGAAGATCTCTGGATGTGGATGGAGACCCGGCCCCTGGATCAGGATATCTTTCCTCCTTGGGAGAATGAATACTTCTTGTGGGGAGAGGTTGGTTAGGATCGAGAACCAGCTCCTCTTGGGCCAGTACGGGGTGACCAGCATTATTCTGGCCTTGTCCCTGATGACCTTCTGGAGAACCCTTGGGATTAACGGGAACGGAGGGAAGGCATATGCAAGATCCCAGTTTCAGTGCAGGGAGAAGGCGTCGATCGCTAGAGGCCTGTCCCTCGGGTTTAGGGAGCAAAAGGTTGATACCTTTGCGTTTTTCCTTGAAGCGAATAGATCTACCAATGGGAGGCCCCATCTCTGGACAATTAGATTGAAGACATCGATGTTTAGAGACCATTCCTCCTGGTCTATAGTGGTCCTGCTGAGGAAGTCCGCAGCGCTGTTTAGGCTTCCTTTTAAATGAATCGCAGATACTGATTTTACATTTTTTCCCCCCAAAGGAAGATTCTTCGGGACAGACTTTCTAGTTTTTGAGACTGTGTGCCCCCCTGGTGTTTGAGGTAGGACACGGTCATTACATTGTCTGAATAGATTTTTATATGCTGGTTCTTTAGTTTTGGAGCAGCTGTTCGTATTGTCTCCCAAACTGCCCTGAGCTCCCTGTAATTTGAGGACTGAGCTGCAACTTTCGGAGACCAGGCTCCCTGGTAGAGGTCGGAGTATATTTTTGCGCCGGCATCTGTCTGAACATGCACTGCTGGGGTTTTGAGCCAAACCATGCCCTTTTTTAGATTTTCTGTGTGAAGCCACCACCGGACTGAAGATTTTACATGGCCCGGGATCAGGATCTTTTTGTCTAGAGAGGACAGATGTTTGTCCCATCTCCTTAGAAGCCAGAACTGAAGGGCCCTGTAATGGACCTGGCACCAAGGGACTGCTACAATACAGGCTGTCATTTTACCTAAAAGGCTCATTGTTTCTCTAAAGGAGAAGAAGCGACGTCCTAGGAAGGCCCTAATTGATGTCTGAAGGTTCTGAATTCTTTCTGCTGGAAGAAAGGTTGTCTGTTTTACCAAATCCAGCAATACCCCTAGGAATTTTACCCTGGTATCCGAAACTAGGGATGACTTTTTTAGGTTTATCACCCAACCTAGGGCTGTTAAAAGGGCGCAGAAGGTCTCTCGATCCGCTATTGACTGATCCACAGTGTCTGAAATCAGAAAAAAGTCGTCTAGGTAAGTTACGATAGTCACCCCGTGAGATCTAAGGGAGGCGACCATCTCTACCACCAGTTTCGTGAAAATCCTTGGGGCTAAGGCCAGCCCAAAGGGGAGAGCCACGAACTGGAAATTGTGAAAAGAGCCTCTGTGATCCTTTAATGCAAAACGCAGGAGCCTCTGAGACTGGATGTGAATAGGAACATGATAATATGCGTCCTTCAGGTCGATTGTGCAAAGGAAAGCGTCTTTTTGAATTAAAGGAATGGTAGAGTCTAGGGATTCCATTTAGAATTTTTTGTAAACTACGAATCTGTTTAACTTTTTGAGGTTTATAATCATGCGAAAGGAACCCCCTGGCTTTTTTACTAAGAAAAGGTTGGAGTAGAATCCCTGCCCCCGTTGAAGCTTGGGAACAGGAACCACTACTCCTAAGTCCAGAAGATTCTGGACCTCCTTCCAAATTTGGTTCTGCTGGAATGGGGAAGAGTGGTGAGATACCAGAAATACATTCGAGGGGGGGGGGGGGGGGGGGGAGATAACTCTATCCTGTAGCCGTTTCTGATAAGAACTTGCGCCCAGGGGTTGGGAGAAGTCTGATGCCACTGGGCAAAGAATTGGGATAGTCTTCCCCCTATCCTGGCGTCACTGTTTCTCACCGCCCTTGTTCTGGGGATTAAGGAGGTATCCTCTACCTTTCCCCCCTCTTGGGTAACTCCAACGTTCGGATTTACCTTTACCACGAAAGGAACTATTTTGGGGGTATTGGTTACGAAAGGAGGGTTTCTTTTTAGGGGTTTTCTCTTCAGGGAACCCTTTCTTTTTATCAGTAGCCTTCTCCAGGATCTTGTCCAATACAGGACCAAACACGTATTCGCCCGAGAAGGCTATAGAGCACAGCTTCATTTTTGAAGTGATGTCGCCTGACCAAGATTTCATCCACAGTGCCCTCCGGGCAGCATTGGACAAAGCCGCGTCCTTGGCCGAGAATCTAATTGTCTCGGCGGAGGCATCCGCTAAGAACCCCGTGGCGGATTTTAACAAGGCAATAGAGTCTTATATTTGTTCCCTGGACGTCTTGTTCATTAGATGATTCTCTAACTCAATTAGCCACAGGTACATAGACCTGGCGACTGAAGTAGCAGCTATGTTGGTCTTAACACTGAACATAGCTGCCCCCCAGGATTTTTTTAATAGACTGTCCGCCTTCCTCTCCATGGTGTCCTTTAACTTAGAGGAGTCCTCGAATGGTAGCGAGTTTTTTTTATTAACTTTGGCCACCTGGACGTCAATTCTGGGAACCTCGTCAAAGATCTTAGAGTCTGACGGGTCAAATACAAGGCGGTTCCTGAATTCCTTGGAAATACCTAGTTTCTTTTCTGGGTGGGCCCATTCATCCATCACCATCTCTTTAATATTTTCATTTATGGGGAATACACGGGAACGTTTGACCTTCAATCCCCCAAACATTTCTTCCGGAACTGAGTGGGGTCTCTGGATGTCTTCCACCCCCATTGTATCCCTGACCGCTTTTAGAAGGTCACTCATCTCACTAGGAGTGAAGAAGAATTTTCTAGATTCCTCGACGATTTCGCCCTCTGATAGGGGGTACTCGTCGTCCTCCTTTTTGGAACAGAGGCCTCGCCCTCCAAATCCTCGGAGTCTGAGGAGGAGATGTCCGCCATTCTGGGACGCTTGGGTGGGCGAGCCCCCAGGGTGTCCTCACAGAGGGAGGCTAGAGAAGATTTAACCTCCTACTGAATCATAGTTCTAAATTCCTGCATAATTGAGGGTTGTTCTTCTCTCACAATCCTGGCAATACAATCCTTGCAAAGTTTCTTAGGATAATCATCGGAAAGCCTGACGGAGCACTGGATGCATCTGGCGGTCTTCCTGGGCTTTTTCAAAGCTAGTTTGGCCTAAAGTGAGAGAGCAGTCCATCAATTTTGTGCAGATCCAGTATAAGTGCATTATACCAGAAAACCTTAAGGGAGGGGGGGGCTCCTACCCAGTGGTTACCTGAGGCTCCCTCCCCCCCAGATCAGCATATGTCAAGCTGCCGGCATGCCCAGGTGGGCTACTAAGGCAGGGGCGCTCTGGAGCGGTCTGCTCCTTCTGCTGCGGCTCCTTTTCCTGGTCCGACATCTCGCCCGGCAAAACAGAGAGCGCAGCAGGAAAGTGCATGTGAGTTTTTGAAGACGTCCACTCCTGGGTCTCGCCCGGCGGCCCGGAAGTGACGTCAGACGCGCGCGCCTGCGCAAACGTCCTCCCAGCCAGCTACCTACACAGGGAAGTAGGCGACCCTGCGGCAGCTCAGGCTCCCGCACAACAGGGAGCGTGACCCCGGCGTCTCCCTGTCAGATTTGGAACGGAGTCCGCCGGAGAGCAGGGGATGCAGTCTTGGGTGGGAGACACGCAAGGGAAACAAAATTTCCGCCGATGCGGCACCCAGGTACCGAAAAAAAAAAAAAAGGTCCTTTATACACTTCACCTCCCTGAAAGCCAGAGAGGACTTTTCTCTGTCCTGGCCGCTATAGGGGCAGGAACACACTGGTGAATGGTGGTGGGAGGGGTCCTTTTAACCTATCTCTGTTCCTGCCCCTACAGAGGTCAGGGGTCTCTCTGGGCCGTCATGGTGGTGAAGTGGAAAGAAAAGATTTCAAGTCCGGCATGGGTAAGAGCAAAGTATGCATGCGCAAAGATATCCCAGGTCGGCAACCTCAGGCGAGAGGGATGTATGCAAGGGAACGCTGAGACCAGTAAGAAATATCATCTCCCGCTTACAGCAAGCGTCCATAAGCACGCCCTAAATGGTAACATATCAGGAGACTATTACAATATCTATGGTCCCTGTTGCTTATATTTCAAAACGCAGCATTGCACTCCCGATAAAAGTCCGCAAATAGAGGATAGACTGTGGTGTGAACTGGTACTTTATATAACATGCCGCAAAGCACGATATCAAAGAGTGAATAATATAAAGTTGATTGTCTAAACCCAACAATACATTGCAGGAATTAGCCATAAAGCCCGTCATTATAATTGACACATGCGAGAGCTCCGCATGTGATTTTAAAAGGACCGTGACTGTGTTGTCGAGATTTACAATTATGGTATTTTATGGGGGGTCAGGATTTATGAAATGTATGTATAATTTGTAGATGTTACTAAATGTATCTACTGTGAGCAAACCAGATTTATTTTCACATCCACAATCTATATGGGTTCTTGTTGGTAGAAGGCCGGTTGTGATCCAGGTATATGTTAGTGTGGTGAGCGTTCCTGTGTATAGCAATTAAAGAGTGCAGAGGACAGTAACAGGATGGAGTAGTCAAATTAAATATACTGGCTGCAGATGGTAAACAAGTAGCGGCAAAAGTACCGGACCATTGCCATAGAGGACAGTGCTGGAAAAAGGGGCCAGTATAACATGTTTTTTTATTTTAAGCTGTAGCAGATTTTTTATTTGCTCAGATAACCCCTTTTAAGCATATGGCCATTTTAGACTTAGGGCTCATGCACACCACCGTATTTAATTTGCAGTCCACAAAACACGGATTCGCAAAAAATACGGATGACATCCATGTGCATTTCGTATTTTACGGAACGGAACAGCTGGCCCCTAATAGAACAGTCTTATCCTTGTCCGTAATGCGGACAATAATAGGACATGTTCTATTCTTTTGTGGAACGGACATGCAGAAATGGAATGCACACTGAGCAACTTCCTTTTTTTTGGTGGACCCATTGAAATGAATGGTTTCGCACACGGTCCGCAAAAATAACAGAACGGACGCGAAAAGAAAATACGTTTGTGTGGATGAGCCCTTAGAGGCGGAATTTTTTATGGACCTTTGGGTACATAATGTCTTTTATTTTTTCCTTTATAGAATTAGAATTAAATGACGTTAATGCATTTTTAACACCAGCACTTCCTCGGATGTGACTCTGAAAACAAATGCCTGAGGTTTATTTTCAGCAAACGTTCAGTCATTTAATGAGAGCACATATGAAGCAGGGGAAAGGCTGGTAACTTTCCATTAACCACACAGTTGTCTAGAGCTGGAAGCTTTATAGGCTCCATTTAAAGTCCAGTATCCTTAATATTTATATGAAAGAAATCCAAAGCAGGCCCAACACATAAAGTTTATTATACTACTATTTATGCAGCGCTAGCATCATTAATCCAATCCAAACAACTGGTGACATGTTGAAACAGGAAAAGAAGAGTCAATTCTTCAAGCTGGAGAAGGAGCATTGTAAAGAAAAAAGTGTTAAAAAGGTTGTCCAGGAGGAGACAACCCCAATGGTGGTCCTGTTCCTAGCTGCTTTTGGTTCCTGCCGGACCAGAAGTGGCTTGGTCTTATGACCACTGCTGCCAATCACTGGTGTGCTAGAATGCCATGTATATTTAAGGCTCTTGTACAGCGAACAATTTAGCTGCCAATTGTCAGTAAGGAAGCAATCTCCTCCACAGTATGGAGAGGAGTGATCACTAGTGCCATTGTTCGTCCCTATACAGATTTATTGTTTGCCAGCAGCAGAGGCTGTTTAGATGGCACGATCTGCTGCCGGCAAACAATGATTTTGGTGTCTGCAGAAACAATCATATTACTTGATTAACAAGTGTTTTGCATGTTTATCGGGTAATTGGCGGCATCTTGACCCTAGCAGATCTTCGATAACGAACGTTCCTATGACTGCTTGTTAGCGATTATCTGGTCGATTCTTGGCCAGTGTAAAGGGCCCTTTATTCACATAGTCATAGTCACTAAGGCCTCGTTGACATTTCCATTTTTCATTGACGTGTGCTGTCCGTATTTTTGTACTGACATCAAACGGACAAAGAAATGTGGACAAGGCCTAATGCAGAACATGCCAAGTCCTCTAGGGCAAGAGAGCTGCTCTTTAGAACCATGCTATGCTCTGGGTAATGCATAAAGGTTCTGAATTACAGTCAGTCCTCCATTAACTAAACATTTCCTGGTAGTTAAAAAAATATATATATATTTATTAAACCGGACAATCCCTTTAAACATTAATTAAATAATGCAGTGTTACTTTGTTTCTAATGACCATAACTGTGCATGAAATCATTCATGAAAAATATTATATGTAGATATTACCGCATATGCATTACTTGGAAGACACTTCAACTCACAGAAATAAAGGGGGTCATTTATTATCCAGAAATACGCTTATATTAGGTGTATTTATGGTGCAATCTGGGAATTTTCCCTGCTCACGCCAGGTCTAAAAACGTGGGCTTGGTGTGACCTGGTGCTAGAAGAAGTAAGGGTGAAAGGGGGTGTTTTAAGTCTGCAAAACAGTGGAGATATTAGATGGGTTCTACATATAGCAGGAATGCTCGGACTCAATTTACAGGGATGGTTGTCTCACCATTTAATTATAGAGGGGGGGCGGGAGGGAGTTTAGGGTTGTTGGTGTATTAATATTAGATCCAGTGTAAAGTATGATCTCCAAACATGACAAATAAAATGTATACTGATATGTTTATGATTCCAATGCTGTACTCTCAATAAAAAATTACTCTATAAAAAACAAAAAAACGTGGGCTTGGCATGGGTGGGGAAGGGGGGGACTGGCAGGCTCGTCTCGTTCATTATTTTCTACGCCTGTTTTAGGCATAGAAAATGGTCTAAATGTAAGCCAGTTAAGAAGCTGGCTTACATTTAGACTGGTGCTGGATGCGCCGAAGTTATGGTGAGCGCCAGTGGATCCACCGCCAGATATAGGGGTTATTAAGACCGGCATCTAAAACCCTGGTCTTAATAAATGACCCCCAAAGTGTGGTGACAATCTTGGTGCGGCAAAAAAAAAAAAAAAAAATTACTGTGAGGGATAAAACTGCGTGGATCCAGATGATTTGTGGTCATAGTCTGTGGGCACATTGCCACTATGGTAAAGTAGAGGCATAACAATGATATAGAAGTATGAACCATTACATGGAGATGTATTGGGCATATGCAGATTTTTATTATTATGTGTATTACACACTAAAACTGTTGCTTTGTGATAATGTTACAGTCCTAAGCACTTCCAATGGTCAGGAAGAAAGTGGTATGTACACTCACCTAAAGAATTATTAGGAACACCATACTAATACGGTGTTGGACCCCCTTTTGCCTTCAGAACTGCCTTAATTCTACGTGGCATTGATTCAACAAGGTGCTGATAGCATTCTTTAGAAATGTTGGCCCATATTGATAGGATAGCATCTTGCAGTTGATGGAGATTTGAGGGATACACATCCAGGGCACGAAGCTCCCGTTCCACCACATCCCAAAGATGCTCTATTGGGTTGAGATCTGGTGATTGTGGGGGCCATTTTAGTACAGTGAACTCATTGTCATGTTCAAGAAACCAATTTGAAATGATTCGAGCTTTGTGACATGGTGCATTATCCTGCTGGAAGTAGCCATCAGATGATGGATACATGTTCTCATTCTTTTTACGCCAAATTCGGACTCTACCATTTGAATGTCTCAACAGAAATCGAGACTCATCAGACCAGGCAACATTTTTCCAGTCTTCAACAGTCCAATTTTGGTGAGCTCGTGCAAATTGTAGCCTCTTTTTCCTATTTGTAGTGGAGATGAGTGGTACCCGGTGGGGTCTTCTGCTGTTGTAGCCCATCCGCTTCAAGGTTGTGCGTGTTGTGGCTTCATAAATGCTTTGCTGCATACCTTGGTTGTAACAAGTGGTTATTTCGGTCAACGTTGCTTTTCTATCAGCTTGAATCAGTCGGCCCATTCTCCTCTGACCTCTAGCATCCACAAGGCATTTTCGCCCACAGGACTGCCGCATACTGGATGTTTTTCCCTTTTCACACCATTCTTTGTAAACCCTAGAAATGGTTGTGTGTGAAAATCCCAGTAACTGAGCAGATTGTGAAATACTCAGACCGGCCCGTCTGGCACCAACAACCATACCACGCTCAAAATTGCTTAAATCACCTTTCTTTCCCATTCTGACATTGTTTGGAGTTCAGGAGATTGTCTTGACCAGGACTGCATTAATGAGAAATAGAACAGGTGTTCCTAATAATTCTTTAGGTTAGTGTATGTATTCTTAACCAATAAAGCTTTGTGGTGAAAATTTTTATTTTATGATATAAATACAGTATATAAGGTATGTCTTTTGTTGCTCGTGTCATTTTTGCTTTGTTCTTCTTTTTCAATTGTTTTTTTTCTAAATACCTTCTTGATAGCTTGATAGGGGGTATTCTGCAAAATAATTTATCTCTTCTCCCGATTCCACTCCAGTCATCTAAGATAGCTAATCTTAGTGCTTATGAAGTCTGAAAGCCAACTTTTGGCAGCATGATTTTAGATGATAATGGTTATGTTCATTTATGTGTAGAGATATGTTTCATTGGCAGCACAGCCAACAAGCATTAGCAGGGAAAATCTCAATCTCTTTGTAAAGTGCAGTTGGGGTGTATTAAGGCTCTGTACAAACTCTGGAGCTGTAAAATACACCATAGTCATTTTAGGCCACATTGTGCCTTCATGTGCCTTTGAATAAGAGGTCCCTGAGGGAATAAGATAAATTCAATTGTGGAATGCTCTATATTATGCCAAATTATAGAGCTATTCTTCCCTTGAAAATTGGAAGCATCTTCTTTGTGGGAATCAACAGTATCTATCCATCTACCCTTCACTCAGCAAGATATATCCAAACCATACTGTCTTGGTCTCTGGAGAAATGTTCACCAAAAATGTAATACCAAAGGTAGTACTCTGCTTTGGACTACCTAAAAGCTTTAGAATATCTTCCAACGTGTTCACCTTCTAAGCAGTAGATGACGAGACCAAAGATCGAGTCCCATACAAGTGTGCTAAATAGTTAACATTACTCTTGGAAACTATGTTGACATTTGCTAGGGTATTCTGACATTTATTGTCATTGAGTCTACAGCTTGGGACCTATGCGATCTGCATGAACACTGTCATTCCGATCTATTTATGCATAAAAAACATTATATTCAGCCTTTTTTAGGTAAGTGCTAATATAGAGAAGGTCCAGTCCAAGTTGGCTTCAGCCACATTCTTTCCAATGTGAACTCCTTCTCTACACAAATACTACAAGCAGACAGTGTAGTGTGAACTGGCACCCTAGATCTTTGGACACTCTATGTCCCCTATATATATATGTCAGGATAAATACTACCAGAAAAGCCCTAGTACTTTGAAGTTACTAGTGTCAGATTACTTGTTATCGAATTCTAAGATTCTTAAACAGTTATTCCAGTTTTTACCCCAATGTTAAATGGGCAAAGACTGCTATACCTAATTAATAAAAAAAACACACTCATGGCCCGACGCACCTAGAGAGAGCTCTGCCTGAGGCGCTTGTATCAGAGGGGAGAAACACTACAAATATGGGCAAATCAAGGCAAAAGAAATCCCCAAAGAGTCCACCAACCACCCAGCCATTTTCTCAGCTGATTTTGGAGTTTTTTCCACCGCCATCTTGCACTCTTCCTCCCGCGCCAGATCCCACATTGGAGCTGATTGCTCCCCGTTTCCTCACGCTGGCTGTGGTGACCCTCCCGCCTCGAACTCTTTCATGGGACCGATTCCCAGTCCAGTTCTCCCACCTCCTAAGGAAGAGGTGAAACTACTAGATGGTCATCCGGAATTGAAAGCTCTATTGGCCTGCTTTCCACTAAGCATGATATGTCTGCCCTGGCCGCGGACCTTAGACAAGCATGGACCCTTGATTTGCAACCTATACATTCTGATATATCTACTCTCCAGGAGAAGGTCGCAGCATTGGAATCGTTTAAAGAGACTGTTTTGCGCTCTCTTCAAGAACTTCGCAACTCAGCCCTAACCTCTAAGCAGCATCACCTGCTTCTTGCTGATCAGCTGGACAATCTTGAAAATAGAAACTGGAGGATCAACATTCGTATCATAGGCCTCTCGGCAACAATACGTCCGGTGGAGTTGATGCCAACTCTTTTACACTCTTCAACTCCCTACTGAGTAGGCCTCTTACTACTCACATTGAGATTGACAGAGCACAAGAGAGCTTTGGGACAAAAGCCAAGATCCTGCTAAACCCGGCGACCTCATATGCCGCATACACTTCTATGCTCTCAAGGAAAAAATAATGTCTAAGGTTCGGGCTACCCCAGCTATTTCTTTTGAAAATACCCAGATACACCTCTTCCCAGATCTTTCCAGACAGACTCTGAGACAAAGAGCTTGTTTGAAACTGTTTCTGTCAGTTCTGCCATCCCATTTGCTCTACATGCTTGTAAGAATGACAAAACAGCCTCTCTCAAGGCCCCGTCAGACCTGCCTGACTTTCTTCAGACCCTAAACCTCCCACCTGTGACTCTCCCAGACTGGGACACTTTCCTGCTGGAACTGCCGGGTCAATCTCCTGTCCCCCTGACTTGCTACGACTCTCTGCAGAAGGACTGTCGCCTAGACCTCAAAGATCCAAGAGACGCCACCTTCAGCACTCCGGATGACAGGATGACTGGGATCCAGTAGAACGACCTGTTCCTTCAGAAGCCTATTGAGATGCCTATAAGCACTTGACTTGCTGCCTATCTTGGTCTCACCTCTTTCCTTTAATTTCTATCTTCCAACTTTTATAGCCTCGGGCATCTTGTGCTCATCTTCGTCTGTTCTTCTCCTTTTCTGTCCTAACCACTGCTTATTCTACAAGGAGTGTCTCACTCCATCCATAGGTAACATTGTGTGAATCCTCTTTGCGGATAACACTGTTTACACAGTTATCTGCTGTGGGTGATAGCACTTATGCAATTATTGTTCTTTCTTCAATTGCTATGTTCTTTTATGTTTTCTTTTCTTGTGATAGTTTTCTGTTCGAAGTTAACAGTTTCTAATGTTTTTGTTGCTTTTAGCTCCTGGTCCCTACTGCCACTGCAAAGCTATCTAATTACTCCTTCTGGCATCTCTACGGACCCGCCCTGTGGGTATGATTATGGCTAGTGTTGAGCGAACTTGTGTTTTAAGTTCGGCGTCTAAAGTTCGGGTTCGGGTTATCGAAGAATCACGTTATGGATTCCGCTACCACGGACCATAACTTGGTCCGTGGTAGTGGAATCCATAACGGAAATCTTCGATAACCCGAACCCGAACTTTAGACGCCGAACTTAAAACACAAGTTCGCTCAACACTAATTATGGCTAATATTGTGTTGGCTTCCCTTAATGTTAAGTGATTTAATGTTCCTGAGAAAAGGTCCTGCATGCTTTACGATCTGCACAAACAGAAAGTACAAATCTTGTGTTTACAGAAGACCCACTTTCAATTGCACAAAATGCCACCATTGAAAAACAGATACTACCCTGTCTGGTACCATGATACTGTGTGGCGATTTTAATATTGCAATCCACCCTTCTCTTGACTTGTCCACATGTCACACCTCAATAGCATTTAGTCGCCTTAAAACACTTCGCAAACAGCTCCATAACTGACAGCTCTTAGATATCTGGCGTTTGAAATACCCTGATGATAGAGACTACACCTTCTTTTCACAACCTCATAATAGCTACAGCCGCATTGATTATATCTTCTTGCAGCATAACCTCCTTTCACTTGTTCAAACGTCTTCTATTGGTTTCATCCTACACTCTGACCACGCCCCTGTCTTTTGCTCCATCCGGGTCCCCCTTGCCCCCAAAAAGACTTTCTCCTGGCGACTTAATGAATCCCTTCTTTTAGACTCCCTCTGTCTGATAGATCTAGGGCAAATGATCGCCAACTTCCTGACCGACCATAGCTCAGACCCCACATCCCCTCCCTTGAGATGGGAGAACTTGAAGTGTATGACCAGAGGAGTCCTTATCAAACAGGGGGCTCGTCTGAAAATGGAAGCTGCTCATCGACTAAATACCCTCTCGATTAAGCTTCACTCACTAGAAGTCACTCATAAACACTCACTTAAAAACTCGACACTTAGATAACTAGCCCAGGTTTGAAATGACATCAGATCCTTGCTAGATCGTAAAACAGAGATACAAGCAGATTTGTGCCAGGGCTTTTTATGAATGGGGCAATAAATCTAGCCTCTCACTAGCACGAGCTTTGCCTGATAAGAGAGCCTCTATGTTTATACCGAATATACGTCAGCCATCAGGTACCCTGGCGTATCACATGGAGGATATTCTTTCCTCCTTTCATTCATATTACACCTCCGTCTATGACCTCCTTCCACCCAGCCATTCGTCTGACCTAACTAGAACCCCTAGCTCACTCCAACACTACCTCTCCCGTACAGCTTTATCTGCTCTATCGAAGGAACAAATAGCCTCCTTAGAGACTCTGATTACTCTGAAAGAACTGGAATCTGTGATTTCTTCTCTTCCGGGAGGTAAGAGTCCAGGCCCAGATGGCTATATGGCCAAGTTTTATAAAATACTGCAATCTGAACTGCCAAAGTCCTGGTATGCCGTGGTCCACCTGGATCAAGTGGGCTTCGGTCCTGGCGGGGAGGCTCATGACAACACATTGAAAATGTTCTCGGGTATCCACCATATCCAAAAATGGTGCATACCTCTTATGTTACTGTCTCTTAATGCCGAAAAGGCTTTTGACAAAGTGGACTGGGGATTCCTATGGGCCTAAAAACACCTTGGGATGGGGCAGAATATGCTTAGTAGAATACAGGCATTGTATCACTCTCCCCGAGCTCAGATACGGGTTAATGGATCATTATCAGACCCCTTTACTATTTGCAATGGTACTAGACAGGGCTGTCCTTTGTCCGCTCTCCTGTATGTCCTCCCGATGGAACATCTTCTTGTGGCTATACGCTGACATGAGGTCATGCAGGGCTTCCATCCTGCAGGTCTTTATTTTAAATGCTCAACCAAATGATCTTTTGGTTTACATCTCCCAGCCACAACAATCCCTTCCAGTGCTCATTTCGATACTCCAAGAGTTCAGTTCCTATTCCAGCTACAAAATTAACTTAAATAAGAGCGTGGCACTGAATATTACGCTAGATGACTCTACAGTCCTGGCCTTATGCTCTCGGTTTGCTTTCTCATGGAAACAGCAAGCTTTCAAGTATCTAGGGGTATTCATCCCAAAGTCCTCTCACAACATCTTTAAATTGAATTATGAACCCCTATTCAATCGCCTTAAAGGTGACCTCACTAAATGGGATAGATGGGATTTTTCGTGGCTGGGTAGAATAAACATTTTAAAAATGAATATCCTTCCACGATTACTGTATCCCTAATTGTTTACCTAAGATCTTCTTTCTTCGATTGTCCAGATTTTTCTCTTCTTATATCTGGGCTTCTTGCTCTCCCAGAGTGGCTAGATCCACCCTCATAAGAAGGAAACAACAAGGAAGCTTGGGTCTTCCAGGCTGCTGTTCTTATTTGATAGTGTCACGACCGCTATCCCAGCAGCAGTCGTGTAGCACCAGACGGAGGGGAAGGGGGACCCTTATCTA
This sequence comes from Bufo bufo, assembly GCF_905171765.1. NCBI lineage: Eukaryota > Metazoa > Chordata > Amphibia > Anura > Bufonidae > Bufo > Bufo bufo. Next base: position 683,850,861 of record NC_053389.1, on the reverse strand, counting down.
CGGATGGGAATAGTATGGCCACCCCTGACTAACCCTAAGCTGGCACCTGTCTGCCCTGATACCCTAGACGGGGTGTGAACCCGTGCGGCGAGCAGGATGCCTAAACCCTCAGTCACCCTAACAAGCCTAGAGTGGGGAAAGGCCGATGGGAGCACTAGTCACCATCACTCATGTCTAGGAGAACAGCAGGGGAAGACAGCAACAAACAAAATATAGCAGAGATAGACTTATTCAGTCACGAGCAGAGAAGGCGATCCCAATCACGACAGTCCACGCCGGACAAGAGCTCCACAGCAACACCATCAAACGATCTCCTTCAAAGGTCAGAATAGAACTGGAAGTAAGGACTATATCTGGCAATGACTGCAAGTGAAACTGAAACTAATATAGTAGCTGGGAGTGGCAGACAGGACTCACCTGAGAAGGATGCCTACAAACTCCCAGTCAGGACAAAAAGGTTCACAAGGCAAAACCCGGATGACATACCCTGAACCATGGAGCAAACTCACAAGCTATCGCGAGTAGCAAGTCGCTGCGACCTTCTCCTCCCAGACCTGTCTGGATCAGTCACAGTCGTGACAGATAGCCTCCACAATGGCCAGGGTGTTGGATTGGTTTCACTATGCAGGGAATAAGCTCTGGGTAAAATTGGAACTCCTGCTTGGACACGTCAATGCTGAGGTCAGTGATTGGCTGCAGTGGTGCATGTGATCCCGTCCAAAAGTTTACATGCAGGGTAATCTATGCATACTATAGGAATGATTCAATAAGCATTTAGTAAGCAGGCGCTTCATAGAACTGTTGACAAATTTTTTTCATTTAGATTTGGGCAATCACATAATTTTCAAAATGCTGTTGCGAAATCAATATACCACACACAAACAATTATCAAAGCACGGGCTGATTTATGCCCATGCTAAAACAAAGTCCTATATGTCCTATTACAACATTTTCCACATCACCATAAGAAAAGTTAAGAGATCATTACATGTTGTAGATACAACATGTACAACATGTATTTAAGGGCTCCAGGACCTCTTAAAGCTTATGCCGAGTAGAAAAACCAATGTTGGGTACAAAGAGAAAAGAGAGATAGAAACAGAAATTTGTAAGGAAATTAATGGCTATGTCCAACTGTACAAACATTTTTTTGTATTGTCCCCAAAATAAGCATCTAAAATTTCCATAGTTTGTATTTAAGCATTTCCTACCATTTTATTTGCACTGCTCCTATACAGGCAACGAACCACAATTACTAATGTCAGTGCACCTGGTCTGGTATAAATTGCACTAAAATGTACAGCAATCGGTTAAGAGAAATTATCAATGCCTCGCCTGACAAGGGAGTGTAACTTATTGGAAAAGGAGCGGGGTCTAAAGTGTGCCATTTAACACCACAATTGTGCCACAATTCTACTGCAAAATTCAGTCTCAAAGTAAACAAACCAATAGTTCGTATAGAGTTAGAGAAAAGTGTCTATCCCTGCACCAGATTTATCATCCAGCCTGAGCTCCTGTGATATATCTGGTGCAGGTCTAGACAGACCTGTCAAAGATTAAGCCATCTACAGGCTTAGTAAATCTGTCCCATTGTGTCCTCATGTAAGAGTGAACAAACCATGTGTAGTCTGATCCTACAGTCATATTTCTTCATCTGTCTGTCCTTTTCGTCTTGTTACTTACCAAATGTATGTGTCACGGCTGAGGATGGGGGAAATCCTCAGCCGTGTGCAGCCCGGTGATGTTTCGGCTGCTTGGCCATGTAGACAGGATTAGGGAGCAGGTCACCTCCTAAGGCATCCCTAACCTGACCCTAGCTCCTAGTTACATGGGCCAACCTTGATGGTAGGAGGGCCCATGCTCCGGAACCTAAAAGTCCCTGCTGGCCCTCAAGATGACCCTCACCTAGGAGCTGAGTAAGACAAGCCCACTCCTCCTAGACACGGAGGAGCAGGAGTCTCAACGGCCAAGCTGCAGGAAAAGGGGAGACATAAACAGCTCTATGGATATGGCAGGTGAACTAGAGTTCCACCTACCTGCCACAGCCTTGCTGACTGGATCCCTGTGTTAGCAGGGTGCAGATCATAAACGCATCCCCACACAGGGACCCAGATCCATAGCTGCACAAAGGGAGACATATAAAACATCACACGGACATCACACATAACTGGAAATAACTTAAGCACAATATGGTTATGACATTAAGGTTTATGACCACAGGGGTGGCTCTTACTGGCAGGTAATAAATACATGAGGCTGCTCTCAGCTAAGCATGGCTGAAGCAACCTCAAGGCCTGCAAAAGCAGTGAGGCTTTATAGGCCAAGAAGCCACACCCCACAGTCGGACACACCCAGTGATCACACACACTAGGAAGGAGATTAACCCTTCCAACACCAGGGAAGGGAAAACACCACTTAAAGGAGACGTGCACACAATAACATAAAACACAGTGCACACATCCACACATCACACACAAAACCGCATGCGCAGCGTAGCGAGCTGCATGGCACAGCTCAGCCTGCTACGCTGCCACATACAAACTGTTGCCAGCGGCAACCACAGGTGAGGCCAATACCACAGCCCTCACCTGTGATTGAACACCAATGAAAACCGCTGACAACCGCATGCGGTTCAGGAGTCACGGTCATAGCCATGGCCGTGACACTCCCACCCCTCAAAGCCCCCCCACCAAAAAAAGACACGTGAGGGACTCAGACAAGGGGATAGGAGAAGGGGACGTCCACTCTCAGTGCCGGTTCTAAAAAGGGGTCGCTGTCAGCTGCATCCTCTCCCGGCTCACACTAGCCAGTCCGACGAGGACTGCAGCCCGCACCAGCAACAAAGGGGAAAGAACCACTGAGAGATGGACGAAGGGACTCTCCACACACGTCCCCACTCCAGTCGCTGCCAGCAGACACCCCTAACCAGCACGCAGCTGGACTACTTACGGAGTGCTGCCAGCAAACGACCAGAGATGGGAACATGGAGAGGGACGAGGGATCCCCAACACGGACACGGAAGGTAAGGTGGCGGGGAATAAGCCACCAACCGTGCCGTTAACGGAGAACCCCCAGGAACGCTCTCCCTCCGGAGAACGCGCATGCAGGCCACAAGGATATGGCACTGCATGCTGCACCCTCTTTCGAAGGTATGCATACCGCATACCAGACACACACCACGTGTAGTAAAATCAGGGGGACGCCACACGAGGCAACGGTGAAGGGATGGCGGGGAAACGCCACTCACCGCGCCATCAGAGGCGAAACCCCCAGAACGCTCTCCCTCCGAAGAGCGCGCATGTACCCCTTCCGCAGAGGGCGGTACATGCTTCACCCTCTTTCGAGGGAATGCATACTCCCACCCCTCAAAGCCCCTCCCAACAACAAAAGGGGAAGGTTGGTGAGGCATAGGAAACAATGGGAGGGGGGGAGGGGGGGAGGGGAAAGACAAACAAAGGGGATACCAACACGGACAACGGTGAGCGAGGAATGGCGAGGAATGCCACTCACCGCGCCGTAAATGGTGAGCCCCATAACGCTCTCCCTCCGGAGAACGCGCATACACCCCCTCCGCAGATAGCGGTGCATGCTTTACCCTCTTTCGAGGGAAAGCCACGTAAGAGCGACTGTGGTCATACTGTCACGGCTGAGGATGGGGGAAATCCTCAGCCGTGTGCAGCCCGGTGATGTTTCGGCTGCTTGGCCATGTAGACAGGATTAGGGAGCAGGTCACCTCCTAAGGCATCCCTAACCTGACCCTAGCTCCTAGTTACATGGGCCAACCTTGATGGTAGGAGGGCCCATGCTCCGGAACCTAAAAGTCCCTGCTGGCCCTCAAGATGACCCTCACCTAGGAGCTGAGTAAGACAAGCCCACTCCTCCTAGACACGGAGGAGCAGGAGTCTCAACGGCCAAGCTGCAGGAAAAGGGGAGACATAAACAGCTCTATGGATATGGCAGGTGAACTAGAGTTCCACCTACCTGCCACAGCCTTGCTGACTGGATCCCTGTGTTAGCAGGGTGCAGATCATAAACGCATCCCCACACAGGGACCCAGATCCATAGCTGCACAAAGGGAGACATATAAAACATCACACGGACATCACACATAACTGGAAATAACTTAAGCACAATATGGTTATGACATTAAGGTTTATGACCACAGGGGTGGCTCTTACTGGCAGGTAATAAATACATGAGGCTGCTCTCAGCTAAGCATGGCTGAAGCAACCTCAAGGCCTGCAAAAGCAGTGAGGCTTTATAGGCCAAGAAGCCACACCCCACAGTCGGACACACCCAGTGATCACACACACTAGGAAGGAGATTAACCCTTCCAACACCAGGGAAGGGAAAACACCACTTAAAGGAGACGTGCACACAATAACATAAAACACAGTGCACACATCCACACATCACACACAAAACCGCATGCGCAGCGTAGCGAGCTGCATGGCACAGCTCAGCCTGCTACGCTGCCACATACAAACTGTTGCCAGCGGCAACCACAGGTGAGGCCAATACCACAGCCCTCACCTGTGATTGAACACCAATGAAAACCGCTGACAACCGCATGCGGTTCAGGAGTCACGGTCATAGCCATGGCCGTGACAGTATGTTACCATAGATTAAGGGACAAATGAATGTAAATATTACTACAGGATTACACTATAAAGGGTTTGGTTTTTTTGTCTGTGACCATGGAGACACATGATTTGCAGAGTAGATGAAGAAACATAGCCTTTAAAATCAGGCAGGCAGTGGACATTCTCTCTATAGCATGTTTAGCTGCACAGGTGGCCACTGCCTTCTAGGTACCTGTCACATGTCATCAGTAAATATAGGCCTATCTATATTGTCCATATAGTGCAAAAGCAATGAGCACTCAGCATCATAACTGCATTCCTTTCACATAATAAATTACATATACAGTGTATTTATTATTTCTGCCATCTTGCTTAAAGGGCAGGTTAATTGGTGAGACAACTTGTCATGGTGACACTCCGTGCCTGCCACCATCCTACTATGCAGGGAGGGGACCGCATCACTCAGCTTCAGCCTGGGGCTGGCCTCCAGATTCCTGTGTCCCATGTGTGTATATTAGTGTCTATTTATTGACCCTCTCCCTGCAGCACTGCAAGGGTTAATTCAGATTTGTTCTGTGTTCAGCTGTTTGACTAATGAGCTCTTCAGCCTTTCTATATACGCTAGGCTGTTTATTCAACCCCTTGCCTGAGCAATCCTTTAGATTATGGTTTCACTTGCTTGCTAGGCCTTCAAAAAAAACTACAATCGGATCTTGACCCTCTGCCACCTGAACTGTTCACAGTACTGACCCTGTGCTGCCTGCTCTGTCTTCTGGATTGTTTCACAAATTCACATATACTCTGCCTGCCCTGACCTTTGCCTGTTTTCCGACTATTGCCTCAGTGCTTGGCATCAGTGTATCTGATCCCAGTGGGTCAGCAGTCAACTACACCAGGACTATTCCAAGAGGTGGCAGCCTGGTGGCTGCAATGCAGAGAAGGCCAACTCCCTGTATAGGGCTTAAGGGGTGAAAACCAGGGGACCGCTGGATAACGCCATCAGGGCTAGCCCAAAGTCAAACCGGTTGGTTGGCACAATGGGTCCACACTCACTATCCATAACACAACTAAATTAAAGTGCCTGTCTCTTTATGGGGGACTGACAGAAGTGCATTGTGAGATGCTGAAGATCAAGAGCCAACACAGCTGAATTTCAAGGAATTGTAAGGAGAAAACATGGGGAGTGTTTCCTGAAGTCTTCACCACCCACCCTCCTTGAAGACTGTTTGGTAATTCTATCCATTCTGCAAGAGTTAGATAAGTTTTGAAGTCTACGAGAGTTGTTGATTTAGCTGTTCCCATAACTCCCATAGACTTCAGTGAAGAGGGCCTTGCATATGTTTAGTAATCTCTCATCTAAGGCTGGGTTTGCATCATATTTTTGTCTTACATTTACCAGAGTTCCATTGTAAAGCCTCATGCAGACATCCGTGGAATACGGTCCGTGAGATACCGGACTGGCATTGCAGGAGCGCAATGCCAGTCCGGTATCTCACAGACCAAGTTCCACGAACGTCTGCATGAGGCTTTAAAAAAAAAAAAAAGTATATGTTAATGTATAATTTTCTTTGGCAGACAATGCAGGATGGAGAAATATAGCATACCTGCGCCTTGGCATAATTTTTTTCTTTTAAATATAGGTCAAAAACGTGATGTGAACCTAGCCTAAGTGACTCCAGGGGTCAGGTGGCGGTCTTCCTTTTCTTTTTGTCTTCATTTGTAGAAAATAAAGGCACGCAACAACCTTAATCTGGCCCCGGGTGCACATACGTTTCTTGAACAGACACTGCTGCCACTTATACGGGATCCTGTCTGACAGTTAATGCTGTTTCTATATGCTTATATGTTATATATGATACTTCAATATAAAAGATCTGATCAAAAAAAAAGAAATACAACCTTTCCCTCTCATTTCCTTAGTGTGGCTTATATGACAAGCCAAGATTAGTAAATTAACATACAGTTATTAGAGTATCAGTTGATTGTTAAAAAAAACAAAACAAAAAAAAGTGTGAAGAAAAAAGATTTTTATAGCAATTGTGTTTTTAAGTAAGTTTCTCTTGTCTGTGTGCAGTTCTCTAGATACAAGGCAACAAACTCCAAATAACTTGCAACTGTATTTTGTTATATGAAATTCTGGCAAATGTCTACACATTTCTTCCAATTTTTTGATTCTTGTTTAGATTCCCAAGCTCACAAATCAAACTTTAATGTAATATAATTCTGGGTCCAATAAGCCTGGCATTTACACAGTATTCTTGCTTTCCTTCACATTAAACATTTTATCTTTTTCTATTTCCCAGCACAATAGTTTGTTTCTTTAATCACAAGAATGGGGGATGATGAATGCATCTAGTGTACTAGTTACTAGTTAAATAAATTAGAGTTCTGTATACTCTGGTTACGGCCCTGGTATGTCTGAAGAAACACTTCCTTCTGGAATATTTCATATCTACAGGATTTGCATGGAAAACATACACTGGGATAGATATAAACAGACATATGCAGAATGTGCAGAGGATGAATACCTAAAGGTTTAGCATGTCAGTAAAATATGATATAATTTTGAGCTTTTCATGGTAAATCATAACATTCATGTATAAGTTGAACACTTTTCATAGACAGTAGGCTCTTAAAAGCTTAATTTAGTGATCTGGGGAAATGCAGAGTTAAAAGACATAATAATAAGGTTATGTCTGTGCTTTGACTTGGATTCATTTTACTAAGTATATACACTTGCAAGAAAAAGTATGTGAACCCTTTGGAATGATATGGATTTCTGCACAAATTGGTCATAAAATGTGATCTGATCTTCATCTAAGTCACAACAATAGACAATCACAGTCTGCTTAAACTAATAACACACAAAAAATTAAATGTTATCCATGTTTTTATTGAACACACCATGTAAACATTCACAGTGCAGGTGGAAAAAAATATGTGAACCCTTGGATTTAATAACTGGTTGAACCTCCTTTGGCAGCAATAACTTCAACCAAACGTTTCCTGTAGTTGCAGATCAGACGTGCACAACAGTCAGGAGTAATTCTTGACCATTCCTCTTTACAGAACTGTCTCAGTTCAGCAATATTCTTGGGATGTCTGGTGGGAATCGCTTTCTTGAGGTAATGCCACAGCATCTCAATCGGGTTGAGGTCAGGACTCTGACTGGGCCACTCCAGAAGGTGTATTTTCTTCTGTTTAAGCCATTCAGTTGTTGATTTACTTCTATGCTTTGGGTCGTTGTCCTTTTGCAACACCCATCTTCTGTTGAGCTTCAGCTGGTGGACAGATGGCCTTAAGTTCTCCTGCAAAATGTCTTGATAAACTTGGGAATTCATTTTTCCTTTGATGATAGCAATCCATCCAGGCCCTGACGCAGCAAAGCAGCCCCAAACCATGATGCCCCCACCACCATACTTCACAGTTGGGATAAGGTTTTGATGCTGGTGTGCTGTGCCTCTTTTTCTCCACACATAGTGTTGTGTGTTTCTTCCAAACAACTCAACTTTGGTTTCATCTGTCCACAGAATATTTTGCCAGTACTGCTGTGGAACATCCAGGTGCTCTTGTGCAAACTGTAAACGTGCAGCAATGTTTTTTTTGGACAGCAGTGGCTTCCCCTGTGGTATCCACCCATGAAATCCATTCTTGTTTAGTGTTTTACGTATCGTAGATTCGCTAACAGGGATGTTACCATATGCCAGAGACTTTTGTAAATCTTTAGCTGACACTCTAGGATTCTTCTTCACCTCATTGAACAGTCTGCGCTCTGCTCTTGCAGTCATCTTTACAGGACGGCCACTCCTAGGGAGAGTAGCAGCAGTGTTGAACTTTCTCCATTTATAGACAATTTGTCTTACCGTGGACTGATGAACAGCAAGGCTTTTGGAGATACTTTTATAACCCTTTTCAGCTTTATGCCAGTCAACAATTCTTAATAGTAGGTCTTCTGAGAGCTCTTTTGTGTGAGGCATCATTCATATTAGGCAATGCTTCTTGTGAAAAGCAAACCCAGAACTGGTGTGTGTTTTTTATAGGGAAGGGCAGCTGTAACCAACACCTCCAATCTAATCTCATTTATTGGACTCCAGTTGGCTGACACCTCACTCCAATTAGCTCTTGGAGATGTCATTAGTCTAGGGGTTCACATACTTTTTCCACCTGCACTGTGAATGTTTACATGGTGTGTTCAATAAAAACATGGTAACATTAAATTCTTTGTGTTTTATTAGTTTAAGCAGACTGTGATTGTCTATTGTTGTGACTTAGATGAAGATCAGATCACATTTTATGACCAATTTGTGCAGAAATCCATATCCTTCCAAAGGGTTCACATACTTTTTCTTGCAACTGTATATATGGGTATATTTCATCTATTTCATTTAATGTTTCTATATGTCGTTAAGATATCGACAGTGACCTCTACAGTACCCCGCCTCCTTAACAGTGATCTCCACAGCCCCTCGCCCCTTAACACTGACCCCCCACAGTGCCCCGCCTCCTTAAAATGGAACCTCCACAGCAGCCCATCCCCTTAACTTTGACCTTCACAGCAGCCCGCCCCTTTAACAGTGACCAATACAGCACCCGCCCCTTAACACTCACCTCCATAGGGGACTGTCCCCTTATCTGTGACCTCTACTGTTCCCTTCCCCTTAACAGAGACCTCCACAGCACCTGTCCCTTTAACAGTGACTGCCACAGTACCCCGCTCCCTTAACAGTGATCTCACAGTACCCTACTGACTTAACAGTGACCTCCATAGCAGCTTCCCCTTTAATAGTGGCCCCTTGAGAGTGACCTCCACAGTTTCCGCCCTCTTAACAGTGACCTCCACAGCAGCTGTCCCTTTAATAGTGGCCCCTGCCCCCTTAACAGTGACCTTCACAGCAGCTGCTCCTTTAAGTCTAGGGCTACATGACAACCTGTGTCGGGCAACATTTTGTTGTACCAATGTCGCGCAACAATTTTTATAATGATATGCTATGGTGTCACACTGCGACATGCTGCGACTGCGACACGACAGTCACAAAAAAAAACATCCAAGATGGATGCATGTAGCAGTGTAGTTGTGCCCGGTGTCGTGCGACTTATTGTCGTTGTGTAGCCCTAGCCTAAAGCTGACCTACAGCAGTGAAGAAAAATGACTGGGTTGTTATGGAAACCTGGAGTAAAACTGTGTGTATGTGGAGACTAAGGGCCTGCGAGCTTCTATTGGCTGATAAGGCACATTTGACCATGTGTGTGACAGTTGGGATATGAGTGAAAGACTTGCAGGCTTGTATTGGCTAATGCAGGTCATTTTCTGGGAATATCTCAGGAACTATGTCCTAGAGAGCTGAGATCCTGTGTGCCAAATTTGGTGAAGATCAGTCCAGTCGTTTGGTCGCCATAAAGAACAGACAGACAGACAAACCAATTTTTATATATATATATATACCGTATTTTTCGCTTAGGTTTTTGAGGAGGAAAATAAGAAAGAAAAAAATTTGAACCAAAAGGTGTGCTTTTGGTGGGTTTTGAACTAATTGTGGTCTGTGGATGGCGCACTGTTATGGGGGATCTGTGGGTGACGCACTGTTATGGAGGATCTGTGGTTGACGCACTGTTATGGGGGATCTGTGGTTAACGCACTGTTATGGGGGATCTGTGGGTGATGCACTGTTATGGGGGATCTGTGGGTGACGCACTGTTATGGGGGATCTGTGGGTGACACTTATGGGGGATCTGTGGGTGACACTTATGGGGGATCTGTGGGTGACACTTATGGGGGATCTGTGGGTGACACTTATGGGGGATCTGTGGGTGACACTTATGGGGGATCTGTGGGTGACACTTATGGGGGATCTGTGGGTGACACTTATTGGGGTCTCTGGATGGCACTGTTATGGGGAGGGGATCTGTGGATGACACATATATAGCATCTTATGCTATGTGTCATCCACAGATCCCCTCCATAAGTGTCCCTGTAGTGAATGACCCTCAATACAGGGGGTGGGGGTCGCATCTGCTTTTATAATGACAGCGGGGCCCGTGCAGTGACTGTATTCTACTACACAGGCCCCGCTCACTGTATAATCGTATCTCTAATAGTTAATTGTTATGGGTATATAATCGCATAATCAGCGCCTGTATACTTACAAGCGCTTGGTAGGTAGCAGAGAGGAGGGAGGAGGCAGGCCGGGAGGATGGTCGCTGGCAGCGTGAGTCAATACGTCACGCGCCTGCTTCATTCATAAAGTGGGCGGCGCAGGCGCGTGACGTAGTGACTCATGCTGCCAGCGCCCGTCCTCCCGGCCTTCCTCCTCCCTGCTACCTACTGAGCACTTGTAAGTATACAGGCGCTGATTATGCGATTATATACCCATAACAATTAACTATTAGACATACGATTATACAGTGAGCGGGGCCCGTGTAGTAGAATACAGTCACTGCACGGGCCCCACTGTCATTATAAAAGCAGATGCTGGCCCCCAGCCCCTCCTCCCTCACAGCTGATACACCCGCCACGCGGCATCGTGGCGGGTGTATCATTGAAAATTCTGCAAAATCAGCAGCATTCGCCCCATAAGACGCACTGCTATTTTCCCCCCACTTTTGGCTGCATCTTATAGGGCAAAAAATACGGTATATATAATTAATATATATATATATATATATATATATATATATATATACATACACACACACACACACACACACTGTATATGCACACACACACACTGGTGCATCTCAATAAATTAGAATATCATCGAAAAGTAGATGTATTTCAGTAGTTCAATTCAAAAGGTGAAACTAATATATTATACAGATTCATTACACACAGAGTGATCTATTTCAAGTGTTTATTTCATATTTCTTTTGTAAATTCTTTCTTTATTCCATTTTTTTTATTTATTAATTTTTAAACATAGACAATGTAAGTGTCACGAGGGTATCAAGAGCCACGTCTGACTCCATTATACCCGGGGTCAGGAAGTCGCAGCGGGTGGCTGCGCGCTCTATATCTAAAGATCACGTTGTTTCTTTGTGATTGTTTTCTGTGTTTGCCTTGCTATCCTTTTTGTCTCTCTCAGGGATCCGTAGCTTCTCCTCCTCAGCTGTTTCTTGTCTGCCACTCCCTACCTCCTTATATTCTCCCCTCACACTTCTCTAGTTGCCAGTTATAGAGCTTCCTGCCTGGACATCTATACTGACCCACTGGAGTGGTTAATCCTGGTTGTCGTTCCTGAGTGCTACCCTCCGGATCCCTGTTGGGCTTATTGTTGTCTCCCGTTGTCTCCCACCTGGGAATATATGTTGAGTCTGTGTTGTCTGTCCTCCCCTTGGTGTTTTCCCTTAGAGTTAGTGGTGCGGACTAGTGTTCCCATCGCCCTGTTCACTACCTAGGGCTCAGCTCAGGGAAAGCCAGGGCTTTAGGCACGTGATCGGCGTACGGGTGAGGAACCCGTCTAGGGACGTCAGGGCAGCCAGGTGCCAGCCGCCAGGTGAGTCAGGGGTCACCATCTTCCCTCTCACTTGGGCAGGGCCTTCCTCGTTCCCTCCCTCTGTGTCACGTATGTGATAGCCACGCCGACCGTGATATTATAACTGGCTCTTACTTTTTGAGGAAAAAAAAAAATCTTTATAATTTTTTGTTTGTTGTTTTTGTTTTCTCTCTCTCTACTTAGAATCCAATATGGATCCTATTGATGCCTTGGCAGAACAGCTTCAAAGCCTGTCTTTGGAGGTGGCAGGATTGAAGGCGTCTGTTCTCCAACAACAGCAGCAAATGCAGCAGACCGCACCCCCAGCGGTTGCTATGGGTAACCAGGTTGTCACTGAGCCCAAGGTTGCTCTTCCCGACAGATTTTCTGGGGGAAGGGACAAATTTGCGACGTTCCGTGAGGCCTGCAAATTATATTTTAAGTTGCGCCCTTACTCCTCAGGTCATGAAGAACAGCGGGTAGGGATTGTCATTTCCCTGCTTCAGGGGGATCCGCAATCCTGGGCGTTCTCGTTACCCCCTGGTTCCCAGGCTCTCCGGTCAGTGGAGGGATTTTTTGGGGCTTTGGGTCTCATATATGATGACCCTGACCGAGTCGCCCTGGCTGAGTCGAAGTTACGGAGACTCCTACAGGGAGATCGGTCAGCAGAGGAATATTGCTCAGAGTTCCGTAGGTGGGCTACGGATACTCAGTGGAACGACCCGGCTCTCAGGAGTCAGTTCTGCTTTGGGTTATCTGAAAGGGTTAAGGATGCACTGGCGCTGTATGAGACCCCCCTTTCCCTTGATGCTGTTATGTCCCTCTCTATCAGAATAGATAGACGTCTTAGGGAGAGATCGAAAATTCCGAAGCAATTGGTTACCTCTCCCAAGCAACAGTCAGCCTGTACTGACTTAGATGAGCCTATGCAGCTAGGCGGAACTTCTCGACAGGTCCGTCCTCCCGAGGTTCGCCGTAGGGGGGGGGCTTGTTTTTTCTGTGGGGGGAGGGGTCATTTCATTAATGTCTGTCCCTCCTTTCTCAAAAACAAAAGACCGTCGGAAAACTACTAACCCCGGGCTGTGCGGAGGATGTCAGCCGGGGGGTATACGTTTCCTCCATACGAACATCTCAATTTGTGTTACCAGCGGTCATTGTTTTTGGTGTTAAGACGGAGTCTGTTTCTGTTTTTCTAGACAGTGGAGCAGGGGTAAACTTGATTGATGCCCATTTTGCCCGCACTATGGGTTTGTCTCTCTGTACGCTGCAGAGACCTATTCCCGTATTCGCTATAGATTCTGCTCCTCTGTCTCAGAGAAACCTCACCCACATTGTTCGTAATTTACACCTTCGGGTAGGGGACCACCATAATGAGTGTCTTTCATGTTACGTTCTGGAGGGCCTTCCCTCTCCGGTGGTATTGGGTCTTCCCTGGTTGGTAGCGCACAATCCAGTGGTGGATTGGCAGGTCAGGGAGATATTGGAGTGGAGTGAGCATTGCAGAGAGAATTGCTTAAATAACAATTGCTTAATCGCCTCCATAGCTTCCCTACCTACATTTATTTCGGACTTTGAGGACATTTTTTCTGAAAAGGGTTGTCAGAAACTACCACCTCATCGTCCTTATGATTGCCCGGTTAACCTGATTCCCGGGGCAAAATTACCCAAGTCCAGGTTGTATAATCATTCGGGTCCCGAGAGACAAGCCATGAAAGATTATATCTCCGAGAGTCTGGCTAAGGGACATATCAGACCCTCTTCTTCACCCGTGGCTGCAGGGTTTTTCTTTGTTAAAAAGAAAGATGGGGGCCTGCGTCCTTGCTTAGATTTCAGTGAGTTAAACCAGATAACCATCCGTGACCCATACCCTCTTCCTCTCATTCCTGACCTTTTTAATCAGATTGCGGGTGCTAAGTGGTTCTCCAAACTTGATCTTAGGGGGGCCTACAATCTGATTCGTATCAGGGAAGGGGATGAGTGGAAGACAGCTTTTAACACCCCTGAGGGGCATTATGAAAATCTAGTTATGCCTTTCGGTCTGACCAATGCCCCTGCTGTCTTCCAACATTTCGTTAATGATATTTTTAGTCATCTCATCGGCAGGTTTGTAGTCATTTACCTAGATGATATCTTAATTTATTCGGCTGATCTGAAAACACATGAGGTGCATGTCAGGCAAGTACTGCAGGTCCTACGGACGAATAAATTATATGCGAAAATTGAAAAATGTGTCTTCGCTGTTCAGGAATTACAGTTCCTGGGATATCTATTATCTGCTTCAGGTTTCCGCATGGATCCTGGGAAGGTCCAGGCAATTTTAGATTGGGATCTTCCTGAGAACCTTAAAGCCCTACAACGGTTTTTGGGTTTCGCTAATTTCTATAGAAAGTTCATTAAAAATTATTCAGTGATCGTTAAACCCCTTACCGACATGACTAGGAAGGGGACGGATTTTTCCAAATGGTCTGGCGCCGCTAAAGATGCATTTTCCTCTCTAAAGGAGAGGTTTACCTCGGCACCTGTTCTAATTCAACCTGATGTCTCCCAGCCTTTTATTGTCGAGGTAGATGCGTCAGAGGTGGGAGTGGGAGCTGTATTGTCTCAGGGTCCGTCTCCTGGCAAATGGCGTCCTTGCGCTTTCTTTTCCAAAAAATTATCTTCTGCGGAGAAGAATTATGATATTGGAAATAGGGAACTGTTGGCGATTAAACTGGCGCTTGAAGAGTGGCGTCACTTCTTAGAGGGAGCAATCCACCCCATCACGGTGATTACGGATCACAAGAACCTCCTGTACCTAGAATCGGCTAAGCGTCTCACCCCTAGACAAGCTAGGTGGTCGCTATTCTTTACCAGATTTAACTTTGTAATCACCTATCGTCCTGGGGCAAAAAATACCAAGGCAGACGCATTATCTCGTAGTTTCCCTGAAGGGGGTAATGTTTGTGATCCGGTACCTATTTTACAAAGAGGAGTGGTTGTCTCTGCTGTACACTCTGTTCTAGAGGGAAAGGTGTTAGAGGCTCAGGGGGACGCCCCGGCCTCTTGCCCCTCAGAGAAATTGTTTGTACCGTTAAACCTGCGTCTTGAATTATTAAAAGAACATCATAATTCGGCACTTGCTGGACACCCGGGTAGTAAAGCAACCTTGGAGCTTTTATCTCGTCGTTTTTGGTGGCCAAGGTTGCGTCAGGATGTAATGGATTTCGTGTCTACTTGTTCTACTTGTGCACGCGCGAAAGTCTCTCATACACGTCCAGCAGGGTCTTTATTGCCACTTTTCATCCCCAATAGGCCATGGACACATCTGTCAATGGATTTCATCACTGACTTACCGTTGTCGGCGGGTAAAACAGTTATCTTGGTAGTAGTAGACAGGTTTAGCAAAATGGTACACTTTATTGCGCTACCCGCACTTCCTAATGCTAAAACTCTCGCTCAGGTGTTTATCAGTGAAATCGTGAAGCTTCACGGGGTCCCTTCCGATGTGGTTTCGGATCGGGGAACCCAGTTTATTTCTAAGTTTTGGAAAGCTTTTTGTTCCCGTTTGGGGGTTCACTTGTCCTTTTCCTCAGCTTTCCATCCTCAGTCGAATGGACAGACTGAGCGTACCAACCAAAACCTAGAAACATATTTAAGGTGTTTTGTGTCTGAAAACCAAGAGTTGTGGTCATCATATTTACCGTTAGCGGAGTTTGCCATAAATAATCATTATCAGGAGTCCACTGGCAAGTCACCATTCCTTGGTGCATACGGTTTTCATCCCCAATTTTGTACTTTCAAAGAGGGGGGGTCTTCTGGGGTTCCCGAAGAGGAAAGGTTTTCTTCATCTCTTTCATCGGTATGGCAGAAGGTGCAAGTTAACTTGAAAAAGATGAGTGGTAAATATAAATGCATGGCCGATAAGAAACGGTCGCCAGGTCCGGACCTAGGAGTGAATGACTATGTGTGGTTGTCTACTAGGAATATTAAGTTGAAGGTTCCTTCTTGGAAACTGGGTCCTAGGTTCATTGGTCCCTATAAAATAGTAGCCGTCATTAACCCTGTGGCTTTTCGCCTGGAGCTACCTCAGACTTTTAAGATCCATAACGTCTTCCATAAATCGTTACTCAAGAAGTATGTTCCACCTCTAGAACCATCGCCGCTGCCACCTCCTCCTGTCATTGTGGCTGGTAATCTGGAGTTTCAAATAGCCAGAATTGTTGATTCTCGTCGGGTCCGCTGCTCTCTTCAGTATCTGGTGCATTGGAGGGGTTACGGTCCCGAGGAAAGAATGTGGGTTCCAGCGTCAGAGGTAAACGCCAACAGGTTAATTCAGACTTTCCATGCCTCTCATCCGGAGAGACCTGGTCCTGAGTGTCCGGAGGCCCCTCGTGAAAGGGGGGGTACTGTCACGAGGGTATCAAGAGCCACGTCTGACTCCGTTATACCCGGGGTCAGGAAGTCGCAGCGGGTGGCTGCGCGCTCTATATCTAAAGATCACGTTGTTTCTTTGTGATTGTTTTCTGTGTTTGCCTTGCTATCCTTTTTGTCTCTCTCAGGGATCCGTAGCTTCTCCTCCTCAGCTGTTTCTTGTCTGCCACTCCCTACCTCCTTATATTCTCCCCTCACACTTCTCTAGTTGCCAGTTATAGAGCTTCCTGCCTGGACATCTATACTGACCCACTGGAGTGGTTAATCCTGGTTGTCGTTCCTGAGTGCTACCCTCCGGATCCCTGTTGGGCTTATTGTTGTCTCCCGTTGTCTCCCACCTGGGAATATATGTTGAGTCTGTGTTGTCTGTCCTCCCCTTGGTGTTTTCCCTTAGAGTTAGTGGTGCGGACTAGTGTTCCCATCGCCCTGTTCACTACCTAGGGCTCAGCTCAGGGAAAGCCAGGGCTTTAGGCACGTGATCGGCGTACGTGTGAGGAACCCGTCTAGGGACGTCAGGGCAGCCAGGTGCCAGCCGCCAGGTGAGTCAGGGGTCACCATCTTCCCTCTCACTTGGGCAGGGCCTTCCTCGTTCCCTCCCTCTGTGTCACGTATGTGATAGCCACGCCGACCGTGATAGTAAGCATCCATACCATTATTGAGAAAGAATATTAGACAGATATATGATACATTTCATCTCTACATAGCAATGTTACAGTTTCTTTAGTTATACATCGCCAAAATCTACATGGTACAGAATTTCTAACAGAACTTAATAATAAAAGTAACCCCCCCCCCGTCTGTTCGGTCTCACTCAGTTGCATATACCTATTTACCTATTCTTATAGCTAACTATTGAGTTAAGTTGCACATGAATCTTTCTGAAAATCTAAGTTCCTAAAGTGTGTTATTTCTTTTAATGTTGATGATTATGGCTTACAGCTAATGAAAACCCAAAAGTCAGGATCTCTGAAAATTAACATTTTGTGAAAAAGTTCAATATTGTAGTCCCATGGTGTCACATTCTAATCAGCTAATCAACACAAAACACATGCAAAAGTTTCCTAAGCCTTTAAATGGTCTCTCAGTCTGGTGACTGATGACGGGTGATTAAGGAGGGTAAGCCACAAAAGAAGCTAGCTGTTCACAGTGTGGTAGAAAAGGTACACAAGCAAGGATTGTCAAGAAAGGATCATTTAAGAATGTGGGGAAGATTCATAAGGAGTGGACTGCGGCTGGAGTCCTGGAGTGCTTCAAGAGCCACCACACGCAGACATATCCAGAACTTGGCCTACAACTGTTGTATTCATTGTGTGAAGTTTTTCATAACCCAAAGACAACATCAGAAGTAGTATTGAGAGAAGTGAGCTTCGGATGCTTCATCCAAAGTCGCTTAGTTCAAAACTTAGTTCAAAACTTTAGAATAATACTGGTGATTAGTGAGTCACAAAGTTACGTGTGACTTCGTTGAATAACTTCGGTAGTTGATCTTTAAAGTGGAAAACCACTTTAAAACTTGAAACCAAACTCGGCTTTCGTTCCTACTAGTACTTCGGAAACCGAAGCCAAGTTCGGTTTCAAGTTTAAAAGTGGTTTTCCACTTCGTGAATAACTATCTTTGGCTCATCGGGCCCCATACATTCTAATACTGTACGGAGATGAATCTCTGTACAGTATTATTCCAATTTTTTTAACGAAGCGACTTCAGATGAAGCATCCGAAGCTCGCTTCACTCAACACTAGTCAGAAGCATCTTACTTGGGGTAAGGAGAAAAAGAACTGGACTGTTGGTCAGTGGTCCGAAGTCCTGTTTTCAGATAAAAGTAAATTTTGCATTTCATTTGGAAATCAAGGTCCCAGAGTCTGGAGAAAGATTGGTGGAGAGACACATTATCCAAGCAATTGAGGTAGGGGGCGGCACAGCCACACAGACACACAGACAGTACGCGCTGACAGTCAATGCAGTTCACACGGCAGGGAGGACACACACGATTGGTGGTGCACAGCTGAACGTAGCAGGTAAAGTGCAAATGATACCAGTGTGAGGGAAAGAATAGACAGCGGCACTCACCCGTGTGTGGAAATAGCGGCAGCTTTTATTCCAAAATCAAGTGTGGCAGGGGGCGGACAATTCTGAAGCTGATTCTGATCGCTCCTTTTAACCATTGGTGCAGGCCGTTGTCATGGAAAATCGACAATCAAGACCGCGTCCATGTAAAAGGATGACTAAAATATAAAAACAACATATACGTAACAACAACAGGTTACAAGCAATATGCACAACATGCATGTATAATTATGGATCTATTTTTACAGGAAGAGGCTGAGATCATTTCTATCGTTTAATCCAAGCTCCCCCAGAGCTTGTGTGCGCAGAATCCACCTTGCTTCCCTCTGCAGGAGGAGGCGGTGTCTATCCCCCCCCTGCAGAGGGGTGGATACAATCTCCAAGCCGGAGAAAGAAATACAATCAGTATCTCCACCGTGGACCTCTCTGACGTGATCTATCAATCTCGGGCATCCCTTCCCTGTCTTGATAGAGTTGAAGTGCTCCCTAACTCTCTCAAAGAGGCACCTGATGGTCTTCCCGATATAAAATCGCCTGCAGGTGCACAGCAGTAAATACACCACATATGTGCTCCGGCAGTTGATAAGGTATTGATTCTGTGCTGAATCCCAGCAAACTCAAACTTTTTGGGGGAATTATAGGAGCAGAATGAGCAGCTGCCACATCTAAAATTACCTTTAGGTAAATTACTCCTAAGCCAATTAGTGCTCTTACTAGGCTGAAACCTACTCCTGACAAGTCTGTCTTTGACAGTGTGGCTCCTTCTAAAAGAGATCAATGGTTTTTCTACTGTAAGCTCGTGAAGGGTTGCATCTCTCCTCAGAATATCCCAATTTTTGAATATTACTGAGCGAATCCGCTCCGCCATAGGGCTATACTTAAAGGAAAATGCAAACCTAGTGCCCCTATTATCTGTCTTCCTCCGATCGACCCTACTGCTCTTCAGTAAACTATCCTGTGAGAAGCTCTCTTCTACCCTTTTCATGTCTCTTTTGAGCGGTTCTTCGGGGTACCCTCTCTTCAATAATCGCTGTTTTAATTCCTGGGCCTGTCGATGGTAACCACTGTCTTTACTGTTGATATGCCTCAGTCTAATAAATTGTCCGTATGGTACGGCTTTCTTGACACTCTGTGGGTGGAAGCTGTCATGGTGGAGCAAGGAGTTGGTCGCGTGGGCTTGCGAAATCCCTGCGTGACCAACTAGTCGCCCTCCACCAGGACAGCCACATCCAGGAATTCCAACCTGGAACCTCCAAAATTGAGGGTGAAAGTCATTCCCATGTCATTTCTATTGAGAAACTCAACAAACTCACTACATTTATTCTCTGTACCCTCCCAGACTATGAACATGTCATCCACGAAACGCAGATACGTTTTTGATTTTGGCAAGAATGGATTCACGGTTGAATAAATATACCTGTCCTCTAGTCTGGCAAGGTACATATTCGCGAATGTACAGGAGACGGGGGTCCCCATAGCCGTACCCAGCCTTTGCCTAAACCATTCATTCCCAAACTGAAACACATTATTGGTTAAGATGAACTCAAGTGCCTCACCAATAAAGTCACAATAAAGTGAACTCTTTCCTAAATTAGCCACGATGTCAAGGACCGCCTCCACACCCGCATCATGAGGGATGCGGGTGTAGAGGCTCTCTACATCGAGGGACACCAATTGGTAACCCTCTTGCCAATGTAGTTCCTTGAGGGCTAATAGGAAATCATGGGTGTCCCTGAGATAAGCAGGGGCACTAGTGAGGGCTGGTCTTAGGAGCCAGTCCACATATTTAGACAAGGGCTCAGTCACTGAGCCAATCCCTGCGACGATGGGACGTCCCGGGGGGTGGTTTAGCGACTTGTGGACCTTCGGAAGAAAATATCATGACGGTTTAGCTGGGGATGACGGGACAAGTTTGTCCAACATGTTCCTAGGAAGGAAACCAGCCTCCACATATTTGCTAAGCAAGGACTTAAGCAAATGCTGGGTACTGGCCAAGGGATCCCCCCGTATCCTCTCATACACGCGAGTATCCCCCCAACTGTCTGAGGGCTTCACTTAAATAGTACTCCTTAGACATGAGAACCACATTGCCCCCCTTGTCCGCCGGCTTCACAACTATATCAGCCTGGGAGCGGAGCCAATGCAAGGCTTTCTGCTCTTCCAGGCTGATGTTAGGTTGGGCAGTGGAATAAATCACTGCTCGGATATCACTCATTACTTGATGTTGGAATATATCAATACTACTGCCGGCGGTCATAGGGGGGCAAAAAGTGGATTTGACTCCACCCCTGAATGGATCCACACAGGTGTCACCAGAGGATTCCTCAGTACCATCCATTCCAGTGAGAAACTCAAGACAGGCTAGCTCTTCTTTATTAAATTTCGTGGATATCTGAAAAGCTGCTGGGTCGGGACAAAGTGGTGACTCCCCCTGTGAGGTGGCTACTTTCTGTGGGGTATCTCTAAACAGCTTATGCAAATACAGCTTGCGAGTAGCTCTTAATAAGTCCACTTCAAAGGTGAAGGGGTCAAATTGCTCTGTTAGGCTGTAACCAAGTCCTTTGCTAAGGATCATTATACAGCCAGATGGTAACAGACAATCAGTAAGGTTAATCACCAGGTTGTCATCAGGTGACGGGGCAGTCTCTACTTCCTCCAGGACACCTGTTTTTTCTCCCTCTCCGATTTCCTGACTCCTGTTCTTCTTGTTGGTCTTCCTCCGTCCCCTTCTGGTCTTTTTCCTAAAGGGTCAATCGACTCCCCCATAGTACCAGTCGACGCTTGATTGGGATCATCTGAAATACTGGAGTCGGAATCCGTGGTCCAGTAATCATTGTTCTGACGGCGATTTGGTTTTCTTTTTTGTTGTTTTTTTAACTTTCTGCCAGTGTTCCAATCGAAGATATGGCCGGATTCATAGTCCTGTTTGTCTCTCACAAACTTGTCTCTTTTCCTTTCCTTTACTTCAGCTTGCACCACTGTGAGTTTTTTTTATTTTTTTTATCAAATGCCTCAAGGAGATTTTCAGGCAGCCTTGACTCCAATTCTGCCCTTGCCTTAGTGAGTTCCTCTTGCACTGTGTCGTACGTGTTCATAGTCTGGGAGGTTACAGGGAATGAATGTAGTGAGTTTGTTGAGTTTCTCAATAGAAATGACATGGGAATGACTTTCACCCTCAATTTTGGAGGTTCCAGGTTGGAATTCCTGAATGTGGCTGTCCTGGTGGAGGGCGACGAGTTGGTCACGGAGGGCTTTCGCAAGCCCACGGCGACCAACTCCTTGCTCCACCATGACAGCTTCCACCCACAGAGTGTCAAGAAAGCCGTACCATACGGACAATTTATTAGATTGAGGCATATCAACAGTAAAGACAGTGGTTACCATAGACAGGCCCAGGAATTGAAACAGCGATTATTGAAGAAAGGGTACCCCGAAGAACCGCTCAAAAGAGACATGAAAAAGGGTAGAAGAGAGCTTCTCACAGGATAGTTTACTGAAGAGCAGTAGGGTCAATCGGAGGAAGACAGATAATAGGGGCACTAGGTTTGCATTTTCCTTTAAGTATAGCCCTATGGCGGAGCGGATTCGCTCAGTAATATTCAAAAATTGGGATATTCTGAGGAGAGATGCAACCCTGAACGAGCTTACAGTAGAAAAACCATTGATCTCTTTTAGAAGGAGCCACACTGTCAAAGAAAGACAGACTTGTCAGGAGTAGGTTTCAGCCTAGTAAGAGCACTAATTGGCTTAGGAGTAATTTACCTAAAGGTAATTTTAGATGTGGCAGCTGCTCATTCTGCTCCTATAATTCCCCAAAAAAGTTTATTGAGTTTGCTGGGATTCAGCACAGAGTCAATACCTTTATCAACTGCCGGAGCACATATGTGGTGTATTTACTGCTGTGCACCTGCGGGCGATTTTATATCGGGAAGACTATCAGGTGCCTCTTTGAGAGAGTTAGGGAGCACTTCAACTCTATCAAGACAGGGAAGGGATGCCCGAGATTGATAGATCACGTCAGAGAGGTCCACGGTGGAGATACTGATTGTATTTCTTTCCCTGGCTTGGAGATTGTATCCACCCCTCTGCAGGGGGGGATAGACACCGCCTCCTCCTGCAGAGGGAAGCAAGGTGGATTCTGCGCACACAAGCTCTGGGAGAGCTTGGATTAAACGATAGAAATGATCTCAGCCCCTTCCTGTAAAAATAGAACTATAATTATACATGCATGTTGTGCATATTGCTTGTAACCTGTTGTTGTTACGTATATGTTGTTTTTATATTTCAGTCATCCTTTTACATAGACGCGGTCTTGATTGTCGATTTCCATGACAACGGCCTGCGTGATAGATGTGCATTACCCCAGAATTGGGAACTTGTGAAACTATTTCTTGTGTAAAATGTTCTGATGTATAAGTTAGTATAGCTCAGTATGGATCAGTTGGGGTTAACAATCCTGACTGTGCTCCTGTAGGAAGCTAGGGGATGGACTTAGATCTATCCCTAGTTTACTCTAGTGTTAGCTAATGAAGTGAGATGAGCTACATCAAGAAAACCCATCTCTACTTTACAGTACTCCTGAAAGAGTGAGAGAGAAATAAATAACTAGAAGGTCCAGAATCTGCATGGCTGAGCATTGGAGTCAGTCAGTAAGGTAGTTGCTGTTTAAGTCTGATAAGGACTTTACTGCAATGAGCGGGATATTGCCAATACACCATTCCACACTTTTACATGGTCCTGGTCAGCTGTATCTTAATTCTGTACCCCTCAGTTGGGAATAACAAACAAGTTTGCAAGAACCTTATTGCCAGCCGTAGATTCTAAGAGACTTTTGAGAAATAGAAGAGAGGAGTGCCACCACCCCTGCCCTTGCTTATATCCATACATTGCTATTTGGGGAGATTTGCACTGTGAATTGTTTGGAACTGTGCTTTGATACCATTGGCTATAGTGTAACTCCCATTTTGCACTTAAGTAGGGAGGTTTTTCCTCCCTGGCTGTGATGCACAGCCAGGGAGAAGAAGACGCCCATTTAGAAACCCTGGCCTCTCCTCCTTCCTGTTTCGATGCTCAGTATTAGCATACTGAGCGCGAAAACTTCAGGAGGGCGCAGCGGGGCGTAGGAGCGATGTTAAAAAAATAAAATAAATGGGTGGCAACATCAGTGGAGGGTACCCCTCAAGTACAGGTATTTAGCTCCTATAAGTAAAACAGATGAAAGGTCCTCTTTAAGTAAAGAGAAACCTATCTCTCCGACTCACTGGCCATAGCACCTATATCTCCTGCCTTGAACCCGTACAACCTTCATAATATCAAGGATAATACATTACTGTATCATTAGGCATGAGTCCACACATCAGGGTATGTCCAGAGGGAAGAACGGGTTAGCTGTCCTATCAGTGCCTCAGCCCTAGTGTAACTTCAAAACTTTCTACTTCCTTACAGGAGTAAAACTAATTTTGGAACTCAAACTGCTCTTTAAAGGGAACCTGTCACCAAAAAAACGCTTACTAAGCTGTTAATAGTACCTTATAGTGCTGCATAGTAGTTTCCTAATGCACTTTTTCATCGTTTAGCCGCATCTAGCCTACTTGAGAAATCGATGTTTTATTCAGCCGCTGCCCCCTGCTTCAAGTCAGGTTTGAAGTCAAGGGGGCAGCGGCCTAGGCGTCTCCAATGCTGCTCTCCCCGCCTCCCAAGCCGGATCTCAGTGCCGGGACCGCGCTCCCAGCCCACATGCGCAGTAAATTGCTGCTGTAGCGCGATCCCGGCTCGTACACTCAGCCGGCTTCAGTTTCGCTACTGCGCATGCGCCCGGCATCTTCTGTAACTGCGCTAGTATGTAAGGCTGGCGGGCACATGCGCAGTAGCGAAACTGAAGCCGGCTGAGTGTACGAGCCGGGATCGCGCTACAGCAGCCCTTTACTGCGCAAGCGGGCTGGGAGCGCGGTCCCGGCACTGAGATCCGGCGTGTCAATAAAGGCGGCGGGAGGCGGGGAGAGCAGGATTGGAGACGCCTAGGCCGCTGCCCCCTTGACTTCAAACCTGACTTGAAGCAGGGGGCAGCGGCTGAATAAAACATCGATTTCTCAAGGAGGCTAGATGCGGCTAAACGATGAAAAAGTGCATTAGGAAACTACTATGCAGCACTATAAGGTACTATTAACAGCTTAGTAAGCGTTTTTTTGGTGACAGGTTCCCTTTAACAAGTGAAGTACTAAGTGAAGCTGGGATCCCCTTTAAATCAATAATGCTTCTATAGCTTGAAGCACACAGTCATATAGAAGTCTATGTGAGGCCTGTTTCACACTTGTGTTGTTGGTTTCCAGTTTTGAGATCTGGCAGAAGATCTCAAAACCGGGCCAAAACGGATCAGTTTTGTTCCCATTCATGGTCAATGGGGACAAAATTGATCAGGATGCATTTTGTTCCGTTTTGTTGCATTTTTCTTTGACTGGACACAAAACCGCTGCAAGCTGCGGTTTTGTGTAAGGTCTGCAATACTTAGAAGCGAAGGCCCTTTTTGGCCCAGAACATATTTATAAATATTACTACTGTAGATCAATAGCATGGGCTATAAGGTTCTGTTTTTTGGCCTATTTATTCTTTGTTTAAAATATAACTTTTATTTTTGTTTAAAATAAAATCTTTAAAAAGGAAAATATGTGTAATTGTTTACAAAAAAGCCTTACTTGATTCTAAGAACTGTCAAAGAGCATTAGTGTTTTATTTTTTGTTTTGCTATATATCATACATAGTGGGGCTTGGACTTGATTTTATGTGACAGCAAAAGATGTGCTGTTTTTCACACTATCTTTGCTCTGATATACTAAATATCAATTTGTCTTTTCATGTTGTTTATTTAATTTACACATTAGATGTTGCCACCTGGTTTCAGGGAGAAATTAGCCTACTAAGTTCCCCTTGTTAAATAGCAACTGTATCTGTCATAGGAGCTTTGCTTATAAATTATCAGAGATCGTTTGCCACGATCTAAATAGCAATATTCAGCTATCCCTTACTGCCAGATATTTAGCAACTAGATCGCCCTGAAATAGCTTACCGCTAGGTCTATTTCCCTCAAAGGGATCTCATGTCTTTTCTATCTAGCTATGCCTAGGGGGACTTCTGCAGTACGGCTCCCTAGATAAATCACTAATGCGCTTTTTTCTAAAATCAAACTAGTGCTCCCCCGACATGTTTTGCCACTACTGTGGTGTCTACAGGTGTTTGGAGCATTTAACACGAGCGCTCCTTTCGGTGTGTATTAATAGGGGAGGTAATACTTCCTCCTACCTTCTTATCCAATTGGAACACTTCAAATGTTAAAATGACAGTTGCCGTACAACTCATAGGGGTGAGGTGACGTATCTCACCACCTATACCAAGCGTTTCAAGTATCTGAAGTCTATCGGGTAACTTACCTGGCTCTTGCGTGTGAAATTTAGTCTAAGAGTCATACCTTTGTGCCCATAGCACATGTCATGGGTCTTAGTAATTATTCATGCTTCTCCACTACGCATGTTTGTAGAGTTAGTCTCATCTTGATTTCTTTGCCCTATCTGCGCATGTATTGGCACTTAGTCTTTTTTCATAGGGATTAGTATATCCATATTAATGGGGGAATCAGGCTCTATTATTTATTGTTGTTCAAAACCTTATAATTATGGAGGACTGAGCTGACCTATATGCATTACATTATTATCTGTTCTATTTATTAATTCTCTCTTTTGCTAAGATTTTCTAAAAAATATATTTTACCTATAGATCTTAATTTATTTACCAAATATTTCTTTATCATTGTTACATAATAATAACTGACTCCTCCTTCCTCAGATTTTTAAGTTTTATACTTTTAATCATGATTGTTGATAAAGCTATTTAGTATTTCAGATATCTTATCCAAATATTTTTTTATTCTTATCTATTACTCATGATTTTTATTCTAATAATAAATATATTCTTATTCATCAAATTTTCATATTGTAATATTTTTCATTATTTTTCGAAGGAGTCATGATTGTTTACACAAGGATAATTCTAATCCAATACTACACCTAGGAGCCATCACAGTGCAATTTCACTATTAAGCTGAATACATGTGTCTGTACAAGGCTGCCTTCACTCCTAAACCTGTTGCTGGGCGTTACCCCTAACAACAGCTCAGACCACACTGTGTATCAGCAATGTGTAGCTCCCGTATAGTATCTCTAATGAGGATCAATGGTAGCGGGGTAAGGTATACCTAGTGGAATTTAGCCTATCACCCAATAGGTCCCTAATACACCAGCTCCCCTGCTCTCTTACACCACTGACCTCATTACTAACTTATATTAAAAACTGACTGACGCTGTCTAGTGTAGCTCAATTACGTCTGCTGACACTGGCTGTAGCTTCACACTGGCTCAACGCGTTTCTAGTGTCTTGACCTCCTCAGGAGCCTCATTACTATTCATGCCAGTATTAAGGATTATAGAACAGACAAACAGACATATAGAGAGCGCGCCACCTCTCACATGTGGCAGCGCTACCGACACTGGTGCGGCCGTCAAGCGGCTGCCGAACTCTGAATCCTATAACAAGGTAACTCCTCCCCCTGGAGGCCGGCCCATCCAATCAGCTGATTGCTGCTCGGGAGACAGGAGCACTCGCAGAGACACTCCTCCGGGCAGACGTCAGCTGCACGTCATGGAGGCCGATATTATGTGTGTAGGTATCGTACCTATTTATTGCAGGAATTATACAGCGAATTGTCATATCTGTAAGGTGGTCCCAAGCAGTGGGGCCAATATGAGCCCAGGCATGTGAAACAGAGGGAAATTAATACACTATACTCAATGACCCCAAATAAGTCGACCATATCATAAAAAGCTGGCCATAGAGATAGTGTATTTGTTATCAATAAGATAATCAACCATAGAAGTCAAGTTTATGGCCAAGCACAACAAAAATTCATTTAATTGCCCAAAAGCATTCATAGGCTGTCATCCGGCTGTCACCAGAACCAGGTGACTATCCACCCATTAAGATATCACAAAAAACAACTATATGAGATGTGATCATTCAGACCGTCTGGGCGTACTGTACCAAGACCGAAGGTCCATTGAGCCTCTTCCTGGGGCACACGTTTGTCCATCTCACACCCTCTGGGTGATGCTCTGACCACTTCAATGCCCTGGAAGCTTATGGAGGCTGTACCTTCAGAATGGCATTCAGACATTTGGCACACAATAGGGGTATCTGCTTTTTTGCAAATATCTCCAAGATGTTCCCCTATACGTCTCCTGAACTCTCTCAGCGTCTTGCCTACATATTGCATACCACACGTACAGGTCGCAAGGTACACCAGTCGCATGGTCTCACAGTTAATGAAACTTCTGATGTCATAGGACCGGCCTGTGGATGTACAAGTAAATATGCTTCCTTTCTTGATGGAACTGCAGGCAATACACTTCCCATATATAAACATGCCTTTTAGCGGATTTTGTAATCAGTTACTTCGGCCACAGGCGGTTGGAAGAAACTATGCACAAGACGGTCTCTAATATTACGGCCTCGTCGATATGTATTAATAGGTCTCTCCCCAACCAGATGTCCCACATCTGGATCAGCACACAAGATGCCCCAAAATTCTGATAGCACTCCCCTCACAGCTTCATGGGAATTATCAAAGTTGCCGATGATGTGAATTTGTTCCGTTGGTTCCTCCCTTACACGCGGGTTTAATAGGGATGCTCTATACTGACTAAGGGCATAATGATATGCTCGTTTAAGAACTTTGTCAAGATAACCCTGAGATAAAAACCTCTATCGTAAATCCGCGGCTGCCTTCTGGACGTCCTGTAGGGTTGAGCAATTGCGTCTTCGTCTCAAATACTGACCCTTGGGAATACCACGTCTCAGGGGTGCTGGATAACAACTCCTCCAACCCAAGAGACTGTTGGTGGCTGTCTTTTTTCAGAATAATTTCATGCTGAGAGTACCATCCACTCTCCCATAGATGGTCAGGTCTAAAAATGTGATGCTCGATGGATGGGTCTCATATGTGAAAAAAAGGCCCCAATCTTTAACATTAAGTTTGGCCATAAAAGATGCAAACGTACCACTGTCCCCCTTCCAGAGAATAAACACGTCATCAATGTATCTAATCCATATTACAATTGACGACGCTTCTTCCCTGAATGCCTTTCCAGTAACATGCTCACGTTCCCACCTGCCTAGATATATATTGGTGAACGTGGGGGCACATGGGCTCCCCATGGCCATGCCCTTTGTTTGCAGGTAAAACTTATTATTGAAGAGGAATGTGTTATGCTCCAAGATAAATGACATAAATGGAGCACAAATGTATTGTGGTTATGGAGGTGGGTACCTCGTTGAGAAAGAGCATTCGCCACTGCCTCGCATCCCTTGTCATAGAGCTATACAGTGCCTCTAATAACCAAAGACAATTACCTCTCCCAACTGGTTCAGGACCCGACTAGAGGGACGGCCATACTGGACTTACTATTAACCAATAGGCCTGACAGAACAACAGACGTGCAGGTTGGGGGACACCTGGGAAATAGTGACCATAAAGTAATAACCTTCCAATTATCATTCAAAAGAGCGTTTCTACAGGGAGGAACAAAAATACTAAACTTCAAAAAAGCAAAATTTAGCCAACTAAGAGAGGCCATAGGCCTAACTAACTGGGACAAAGTCCTCAAAAATAAAAATACAGCCACAGATATCTTTAAAATCATCCTAAAATCTCATTGTGAGAGGTACATACCGTATGGGAATAAAAGGTTAAGGAACAAAAAGAAACCAATGTGGATAAATAGAACTGTAAGAAAGCAATAAATGACAAAAAGAAAGCATATAAATCACTAAAACAGGAGGGTAGCACGGAAGCACTGAAAAACTATAAAGGAAAAAAATAGAACATGTAAAAAACAAATAAAAACCGGCCAAACTAGAGACAGAGATTAATTGCCAAAGAGAGTAAAACTAACCCTAAAATGTTCTTCAATTATATAAATGTTAAAAAGTATAAATCTGAAGGTATCGGCCCTTTAAAGAGTAATGAGGGGGGAGTAGCAGAGAGCGATGAGGAGAAAGCAAAGCTGTTATATATTTTTTTCTCCAATGTATTCACTGAGGAAAATAAACTGTCAGATGAAATGCTGAATGTAAAAATAAATTCCCCATTAAGTGTCCTGTCTCACCCAGGAGGAAGTACAACAGCGACTTAAAAAGATTAAAATAGACAAATCACCAGGACCAGATGGCATACACCCCCGTATCCTAAGGGAATTAAGTAATGTCATAACCAGACTCTTATTTCTGATATTTGCAGACTCTATACTGACAGGGAATGTCCCACAGGATTGGCGCATAGCAAATGTGGTGCCAATATTCAAAAAGGGTCCAAAAACAGCGCCTGGAAACTATAGGCCGGTAAGTTTAACATCTGTTGTGGGTAAACTGTTTGAAGGTTTTCTGAGAGATGCTATCTTAGAGCATCTCAACGGAAATAAGCAAATAACGCCATATCAGCATGGCTTCATTAGGGATCGGTCATGCCAATCTAATTTAAATCAGTTTCTATGAGGAGGTAAGTTCTAGACTTGACAGCGGCGAATCAATGGATGTCGTATATCTGGACTTCTCCTAAGCATTTGACACTGTACCTCATAAAAGGTTAGTATATAAAATGAGAATGCTCGAACTGGGAGAAAATGTCTGTATGTGGGTAAGTAACTGGCTGAGTGATAGAAAACAGAGGGTGGTTATTAACGGTACACACTTAGATTGAGTCACTGTCACTAGTGGGGTACCTCAGGGGTCAATATTGGGCCCTATTCTCTTCAATATATTTATTAATGATCTTGTAGAAGGCTTGCATAGTAAAACATCAATTTTCGCAGATGACACTAAACTGTGTAAAGTAATTTACACTGAAGAGGACAGTATACTACTACAGAGGGATCTGGATAGATTGGAGGCTTGGGCAGATAAGTGGCAGATGAGGTTTAACACTGACAAATGTAAAGTTATGCACATGGGAAGGAATAATGCAAGTCACCCGTACATACTAAATGGTAAAATACTTGGTAACACTGACATGGAAAAGGATCTAGAAATTTTAATAAACAGCAAACTAAGCTGCAAAAACCAGTGTCAGGCAGCTGCTGCCAAGGCCAATAAGATAATGGGTTGCATCAAAAGGGGCATAGATGCCCGTGATAAGAACATAGTCCTACCACTTTACAAATCGCTAGTCAGACCACACATGGAGTACTGTGTACAGTTCTGGGCTCCTGTGTGCAAGGCAGACAAATAGCAGAGCTGGAGAGGGTCCAGAGGAGGGAAACTAAAGTAATAACTGGAATGGGGCAACTACAGTACCCTGAAAGATTATCAAAATTAGGGTTATTCACTTTAGAAAAAAGACGACTGAGGGGAGATCTAATTACTATGTATAAATATATCAGGGGTCAGTACAGAGATCTATGCCATTATCTATTTATCCCCGGGACTGTGACTGTGAGGAGGGGACATCCTCTGCGTCTGGAGGAAAGAAGGTTTGCACACAAACCTAGAAGAGGATTCTTTACGGTATGAGCAGTGAGACTATGGAACTCTCTGCCTGAGGAGGTGGTGATGGTGAGTACAATAAAAGGAATTCAAGAGGGGCCTGGATGTATTTCTGGATTGTAATAATATTACAGGCTATAGCTACTAGAGAGGGGTCGTTGATCCAGGGAGTTCTTCTGATTGCCTGATTGGAGTCGGGAACAATTTTTTATTCCCCTAAAGTGGGGAAAATTGGCTTCTACCTAACTGTTTTTTTTTTTTGCCTCCCTTTGGATCAACTTGCAGGATGACAGGCCGAACTGGATGGACAAATGTCTTTTTTCGTCCTTAAGTACTAGGTTACGTCCAGGCTTGCTAGTAGCATGTCATCTTCCATCTGGATGCCCTCAATACGTTTGATGACATCCATGGAATCCCTGGCATAGGAAGGCAAGGTAGTGACAAATGGTCTTAGTATCTGGTCCACATATGTACTGATAGGGTGCGTCAGGCTGTTCGTACCTGACATAATGGGTCTTCCTTTGAGTGAGTTGAGAGGGAGCCCATAAAAGCAGTCCATTTGCGCGATTTTGGGCAATAAGAAGTCAAACTCCGATCTACTTATAAGTCTGAGTTCAAGGGCCCGTGATAAAATAGTCTGCAGCTCATGAAGATGTGCTACCATTGGGTTGGATGAAATAACTGCATAACATTGTCGATCATCCAAGATCCCCATGCACATATCCGTGTATTGCTGACAGTCTAGATTAACTCTTTTGTCAGAAGGTTTTATAACAATCGAAGAGTCTGACTCTGAAGACCTCAGCGCTGTCATTTCTGCCCTAGTCATGTTACTCAGGCCCAACCCATGTCCCTCCAGTTTTTTGAGCTGGTCCGTTACGACCTTCAAAAAAATATCACATGGTGTATAATCACCTAAGGTTTTTTTTTTTGGATGGAGTTCAGGCGACGTATAGGGGAGTATCTTGGAGATCCCCTATTGCGTGCCATATGTCTGAATGCCATCCTGATGGTACAGTCTCCATAAGCTTCCAGGGCGTTGAAGTGGTCAGAGCAGCACCCAGGGGGGTGATATGGACTGATATGGACAAACGTCTGCTCCAGAAAGAGGCTCAATGGACCTTCAGTCTTGGTACAGTACGCCCAGACAGTCTGAATGATCACATCTCATATAGCCTCATTACAAGCAGCCAAACAGATAGGTCCCTATATGTAATATGAAATATGGACATGTCATGCAGATCGGGCATCAAACCCCAGAACATAGGGGGTGGGGGTGGATAAAGATGAGTCCACTAGATGAGTGTTCATTAACTGGGGTATTTTGGATACCCATAATGACCCTCACCGGGTGCTCTTATATGGAGTGGGGCAATCCACCCCCACCCCCTATGTTCTGGGGTTTGATGCCCGATCTGCATGACATGTCCATATTTCATATTACATATAGGGACCTATCTATCTGTTTGGCTTCTTGTAATGGGGCTATATTAGGTCCCCTTATTTAATTTTCTGCTAATACGCCTATTCTGCTGTACCAGATACCATTGGGAAATTTACCTGTCTAGGTCTTTAATTCTAACCTGTCCAGTGAACCTGCTATTTAAATACCTTGGTAGCGCCTTCTATGATTCTATAGGAGCGACGCACCTTACTTGGCGATTTATGCCACTATGTATGGTTGATTGAGGGTGGCTGAGTTAGCCCATCTCTCATACCCCTCATCTCCATATCTCCGCCCCTTAATACTGTCTGAATCACCGCCACCTAAACGTAGGGGACATTGGGCCACACGGACACACCTCTAGTCTGTGTCCCGATCACGTGACTCCTCTCCGTGACGCGGTGCACTCGTGACCAGTGATGTCACGACCCGCGTGATCGGATCATGTGATCTTCGGGGCGGATCTATCTAGGCCCGCGCTGGTTTAAAAGAACGCCAGCACGGGCACTCACTGCCATACGCAGGAGGAGTGCACCCTGAATCGCTGCACATAGAGAAGCTAAGTATCAGTTTTTTCACAATACTGTCTCTTCCCCGACTGGCCCCAATACACCTGGAAGCGCCGTGGATTGGATACTTCTCTAATTGTGTATATGCATGTACTTTGTCTTGTTTTGCATATAGGTCCCCTGATGACCTGGCTGACTGCCAGTGAAACGCGTCGGGACTATGTTTATGTCTAGTACTATATGATCTGTATGTCCTTGGATGAGTGATTTCTTTGCATTTCCGACGAAGCTGGGCAGTCACTGTTATTGCCTGCAAGGGACACTAAGGGACATATAGTGAGGGTATCATTTTGAGTTAGAACCTAGGGATATACTAGGGGAAGAGACCCAGCATCTGTCTCCCTCTTTATCTGTATCCCTATGTTTCGTAAACTCACCCTCTTAGCAAGTGTTTACAATTCACACCTGCCTCTCTTCTCTATCTTTTTTCATGTGGTGGTGTATGACTACTAATGTATGTAGTCTCTAATTAAACTATTGGGCCTACTATTTTAACCATTGACTATTAAAAGTTATCCTTTAAGGCAACCCCACTTTTCAATTACACTTTCAGTACTTATGGGTGCCATATACATTACTACTGGTTTGACTGGTTACAACTCCAGTTAAGTGATCATTCTGATTATCTTATTGATAACAAATACACTATCTCTATTGCCAGCTGGTATTGATATGGTCAACTTATTAGGGGTCATTGAGTATAGTGTATTCATTTCCCTCTGTTTCACATGCCTGGGCTCATATTGGCCCCACTGCTTGGGACCACCTTACAGATATGACAATTTGCTGTTAAATAGATACAATACCTACACACATAAGACCGGCCTCCATGACGTGCAGCTGACGTCTGCCCGGAGGAGTGTCTCTGCGAGCGCTCCTGTCTCCCGAGCTACG
The DNA here is from genome assembly GCF_905171765.1 of Bufo bufo. Classification (NCBI taxonomy): domain Eukaryota; kingdom Metazoa; phylum Chordata; class Amphibia; order Anura; family Bufonidae; genus Bufo; species Bufo bufo. Next base: position 683,816,845 of record NC_053389.1, on the reverse strand, counting down.
ATCAGCTGATTGGATGGGCCGGCCTCCAGGGGGAGGAGTTACCTTGTTATAGGATTCAGAGTTCGGCGGCCGCTTCACGGCCGCCCCAGTGCCGGTAGCGCTGCCACATGTGAAAGGTGGCGCGCTCTCTATATGTCCGTTTGTCTGTTCTCTAATCATTAATACTGGCATGAGTAGTAATGAGGCTCCTGAGGAGGTCAGGACACTAGAAACGCGTTGAGCCAGTGTGGAGCTACAGCCAGTGTCAGCAGACGTAATTGAGCTACACTGGACAGTGTCAGTCAGTTTTTAATATAAGTTAGTAATGAGGTCAGTGGTGTAAGAGAGCAGGGGAGCTGGTGTATTAGGGACCTATTGGATGATGTGCTAAATACCACTAGGTATACCTTACCCCGCTACCATGATCCTCATTAGTGATACTATACCGGAGCTACACATTGCTGATACACAGTGTGGTCTGAGCTGTTAGGGGTAACACCCAGCAACAGGTTTAGGAGTGAAGGCAGCCTTGTACAGACACCAGCTTGTCCAATGTAAATAACCGTTAGTTGACATTGGCTTCCTATATATATACGGTAGTCTAGGAAATATATTTCCTTTTCTTGAATTTCATGTGTATATTTCTTTCAAATTCTTGAAAGTGAGAATATGTGCCTTCCCACAGGATGAGAATGTCTTCTATATACCTGCCCCAAAACATAATGTGGCCGGTACATGACGACATCTCCTCCGTGAACACTGTGATTTTCCCACCACCCTAAGAATTAGTTCACATTTTAAACAACAGCCGTTGTGGAGGTCACTGTTAAAGGGGAGGGCGCTGTGGATGTTACTGTTAAAGGGGCAGAGTACTGTAGATGTAACTGTTATAGTGGATACTGTTGATAGCTATTAACTACACACACAAACATTAAATGAAATAGATGAAATATACCCGTGCAAAGCCAGGTCCTTCTGCTAGTCCTTTATAAATCCCAGTGATGGAAAAAGTTATGAAATTAGACAACTTATAACTTGCAAAACTCAGGGTGTGATTTATGTTGCAAAATGTACCTGTCCTAAATTGTACGTGGGGAAAACAACACAGGAATTTAGACGGCGGATATCTGGCCATTTAAATGCCATTGAAACAAAGAAGAACACGTCGATTGCAAGATACATAAAATATTTTCACGAAAATAACCCCATTGTTTTAAAATTCGGGGGAATTGAAAAGGCATTTTTTCTAGGCCCAAGGGGAGGAAATTTGGATAAAAAATTATTGCAGACTGAGGCCTGCTGTATCTATAAGCTCAATACAATAAGCCCCACGGGCCTTAATGAAGGCTCTTCTTTCTCCGCCTTCATATACGGAATATGGGAGAAATTTATAAATGAATGAAAATAATAATAATGATAAAAAGATCAGAGAATAATGTGAAAAAGCCATAGACAGTATAGTAGTCACCTTAGTTAATAATTAGAAGCCTATAAATAACTGTATTTACTACTGTAAATGAGTTAATACCATAAATAATAACATCGTCATGAGTGGGTAGTGTCGTTTTAGAAATATAGATATATTATAATACAAATTATGTTGGATAATCATGATTAATAAATTAAAAACAAATAGATTGATAAGATAACTAAAACACAAAAATTGTAATAAACAATCATGACTCCTTCGAAAAATAATGAAAAATATTAAAATGTGAAAATTTGATAAATGAAGAATATATTATTAGAATAAAAATCATGAGTAATAGATAAAAATAAATATTTGGATAAGATATCTGAAATACTAAATAGCTTTATCAACAATCATGATTAACAGTATAAAACATAAAAATCTGAGGAAGGAGGAGTCAGTTATTATGTAACATTGATAAAGAAATCTTTGGTAAATAAATTAAAATCTATAAAGTAAAATATCTATTTTTTTAAATCATAGCAAAAGAGAGAATTAATAAAAAGAACAGATAATAATGTAATGCATATAGGTCAGCTCAGTCCTCCATAATTATAAGGTTTTGAATAAATAATAGAGCCTGATTCCCCCATTAATATATGGATATATTAATCCCTCTGAAAAAAGACTAAGTGCCAATACATGCGCAGATAGGGCAAATAAATCAAGATGAGACTAACTCTACAAACATGCGTAGTGGAGAAGAATGAATAATTACCGTACTAAGACCCATGACATGTGCTATGGGCACAAAGGTATGACTCTTAGACTAAGAGCCAGATAGACTTCAGATACCCGAAGCGCTTGGTATAGGTGGTGAGATACGTCACCTCACCCCTATGAGGTGTACGGCAACTGTCATTTTAACATTTGAAGTGTTCCAATTGGATAAGAAGGTAGGAGGAAGTATTACCTCCCCTGTAAATACACACCGAAAGGAGCGCTCGTGTTAGATGCTCCAAACCCCTGTAAACACCACAGTAGTGGCAAAACATTTCGGGGGAGCACTAGTTTGATTTTAGAAAAAAGCGCATTAGTGATTTATCTAGGGAGCCGTACTGCAGAAGTCCCCCTAGGCATAGCCTATATAGATAGAAAAGACATGAGATCCCTTTGAGGGAAATAGACCTAGCGGTAAGTTATTTCAGGGCGATCTAGTTGCTAAATATCTGTCAGTAAGGGATAGCTGAATATTGCTATTTAGATCGTGGCAAACAATCTCTGATAATTTATAAGCAAAGCTCCTATGACAGATACAGTTGCTATTTAACAAGGGGAACTTAGTAGGCTAATTTCTCCCTAAAACCAGGTGGCAACATCTAATGTGTAAATTACCGTATTTTTCGCCCTATAAGACGCACCTAGGTTTTTGGGGAGAAAAATAAGAAAAAATATTTTTTGAACCAAAAGGTGTGCTTTTGGTGGGTTTGGAACTAATGGTCTGTGGATGGCACTATTACTGGGGATCTGTGGATGACTGACACTGTTATGGGGGGATCTGTGGATGACTGACACTGTTATGGGGGGATCTGTGGATGACGGACACTTATGGGGGGGATCTGTGGATGACGGACACTTATGGGGGGGATCTGTGGATGACGGACACTTATGGGGGGGATCTGTGGATGACGAACACTTATGGGGGGATCTGTGGATGACGGACACTTATGGGGGGATCTGTGGATGACGGACACTGTTATGGGGGATCTGTGGATGACGGACACTGTTATGGGGGGATCTGTGGATGACGGACACTGTTACGGGGGGATCTGTGTCTGGCACTGTTACAGGGGGGATCTGTGGCTGGCACTGTTATATATGTGCCATCCACAGACCCCATAACAGTGCCATCCACAGACCCCCCCCAGCCCATAACAGTGCCATCCACAGACCCCCACCCCTTAACTGTGCCATCCACGGATGTTATCCACAGATTCCGTGTCCCCCCCCGCCCCATACAAATATAAAATGTATTATTCAATTAAAAGTTATTAAACATGCCCCCCTCACTCCTAATAGTACCGTATATCCTAATAGCTTCTGTACAATGCCGGCAGGCAGGCCGGGCGGCCGGCGCGTCACTCACTGACGTCACTTGCCTGCGCCACCTGCTTCATTCATAAAGTAGGAGATGCAGGCACGTGACATCAGGGAGTTACGCTGCCGCCCACCCGGCCCGCCTGCCGGCATTGTACAGCAGCTATTAGGATATACGGTACTATTAGGAGTGAGGGGGGCATGTTTAATAACTTTTAATTGAATAATACATTTTATATTTGTGCAGCACTGGAGCGGCGGGGCGGGGCTAAAGTACAGTGACTGCACCGCCCTGCCGCAATTGCCGGCCCCCAGCTCCTCCTCCCAGTCCCTCCTCCGCTCGCACATCGCAGCCAGCGATGTTAAACTGGTCAGCATTCGCCCCATAAGACACAGGGGCATTTTCCTCCCATTTTTTGGGGGGAAAAAGTGCGTCTTATGGGGCGAAAAATACGGTAAATAAGTCTACTTTCACACTCGCGTTTTGGCTTTCCGTTTGTAAGATCCGTTCAGGGCTCTCACAAGCGGTCCAAAAGGGAACAGTTTTGCCCTAATGCATTCTGAATGGAAAAGGATCCGCTCAGAATGCATCAGTTTGCCTCCCTTCCATCTCTATTCCGCTTTAGAGGCGGACACCAAAATGCTGCCTGTCTGATGAAACTGAGCCAAACGGATCCGTCCTGGCACACAATGTAAGTCAATGGGGACAGATCAGTTTTCGCTGACACAATCTGGCACAATAGAAAATAGATCCGTCCTCCATTGACTTTCAATGGTGTTCAAGACGGATCTGTCTTGGCTATGTTAAAGATAATACAAACTGATCTGTTCTGACGGATCCACACAAAACGCCTTAGCAACATGAAAAGACAAATTGATATTTAGTATATCAGAGCAAAGATAGTGTGAAAAACAACACATCTTTTTCTGTCACATAAAATCAAGTCCAAGTCCCGCTTTGTATGATATATAGGAAAACAAAAAATAGAACACTAATACTATTTGACGGTTTTTAGAATCATGTAAAGGCTACACAGATTTTCCTTTTTGAAGATTTTATTTTAAACAAAAATGAAAGTTATATTTTAAACAAAGAATAAATAGATAAAAAAACAGAACCTTATAGCCCATGCTATTGATCTAGTAATGGTCTGCAATACGGAACAAGCCGGATCTGGCATTAAAATCATTGTAAATCAATTGTGCCGGATCTGTTTGTTTTAAATTAAACTGATCCATTTCATTCCGGTTTTGAGACCCTCTGCCGGATCTCGAAATCAGAATTAACAAAACAAGTGTGAAACAGGCCTGAGCTAAATACTGAAAGATCTTGGTACACAATGCACATGGAATGTCCCCCTTAATTTTAGGGATCATGAAGGGATCATCTGATGAACCCCACAGATGCAAACTAATAGATATTTGGAAGAAATGAAGAGACTATAGTTTAAGCATCTAAAAAGTTAGGGTTCATGATTCCCACTGAAATCAGTCCATCCAAATTTGTTAGAACAGTTTATAAGGCTAAATACAAGGAACATCAGTGATTAATTCTGACAAACCACACATGGTCTTAGTTTTTTATATGATACATGGAGCCAACATAATCCCTATCAAGAGCTGCTCTGATGTTATTTATTTCTATTGTCATTGCCAAGCCAAGTAAGCTTTATTGGATAATTAGCTCATGCAGTGTAATGTGAGCTTATTGACTACAAAGAGTTCTTTTTAAATTATTTTTCTTAGAAAATTTCCATAAGTACCAAAGGACATTCCATAAGTATCACAGAATACTCTGTATTACCCAACAAACTGATCACAGATCCAGAGGGAACGTTTAACTGCTTTCACTAAAGAGTAGCATGGAGGTCATACTCTACTAAAAAGCGACCAAGTCATTGTGGACATAGAACAAGTTTTCTTGTGTAATGTAAGGACTTAATGGGGTGTTTCTGTGCTGTTAGGACAGACAGATATCATAAAGTAGAGTTCACAGATGGGGATCCCTTCAATGAATCAGAGCATAGGGCTGCTATCAATAGCTCTGGTTTCCTTTAACCGCTCACCGCAGTGGCAGCAGGCCGAAGAAGCTGTCATATGTGGTGAGACAACCCCAGTAAAGAGGTTGTATCATATTACACAAATAGGGTCTCTTCTTTCCCAGAAATAGTTCCACATTGTCTAAAGGCCGTGTCTGGTAATACAAATAAGCCTCATCTAATAATTATTAGCTGAAAAATCTTCCTACCGACAGATATTTCTATTACTACAACTAATCCACTATACACAGGATAGTAGATAAGTGTCTGATTGGAGAGGGAGTGCCAATCGGTGCTCCCCCATTTCAGTGGCGTGATCTCCGGCAGTCCCATAGAGTTTAATGGATATATGGATGTCTGCTGCTCTATTGAAATGGAAGGCACAGGTTCCCATTCTCATTCCCACAAAGTAATTCCAGATTACAACAAAAAGTGGGGGCTAGTTTCGGTAATTTATGATTATGTTATAAACTTTTGATTAGCTCTGTATCATGGGAGGTTTCTCCATGGCTACCAATTACAATACATTGGTATGAACAGCTTATGCCATCACTATTTCATCTGTGGGTGTCTGATCTTTTTAGTCCCCATAGATAGCTGACCCACATCCAGGAGACAGTCAGATATGATTCCCTGTGTATGCTGAGCCATCTGCTGTAGGTTCCCATGAAGCCCTATAACTAGGGATGAGCGAACCCGAACTGTATAGTTCGGGTTCGTACCGAATTTTGCGGTGTCCGTGACACGGACCCGAACATTTTCGTAAAAGTCCGGGTTCGGTGTTCGGCGCTTTCTTGGCGCTTTTTGAAAGGCTGCAAAGCAGCCAATCAACAAGCGTCATACTACTTGCCCCAAGAGGCCATCACAGCCTTGCCTACTATTGGCATGGCTGTGATTGGCCAGTGCAGCATGTGACCCAGCCTCTATATAAGCTTGGGTCACGTAGCGCTGCACGTCACTCTGCTGATTCAAGCATAGGGAGAGGTTGCTGCTGCGACGTTAGGGCGAGATTAGGCAGATTAACTCCTCCAAAAGACTTAATTCAGTGATCGATCTCCAGCTGTGGATCATTGAAGTGCTAATATTGAATTGCTCACTTTTTTTAGGCTGCCCAGAGCGTTTTTATATCACTTTTTTCTGGGGTGATCGGCGGCCATTTTGTGGCTTGTGGTGCGCCAGCACAAGCTACCACCAAGTGCATTTAACCATCAATAGTGTTTGTTTTTTGCTATATCCTACATCAGCTGCAGGCTGAGCCTGTGTCACCCAAGTGCATTTAACCATCAACAGTGTGGTTATTTTCTGGCCATATACTACATCAGGTGCAGGCTGAGCCTGTGTCACCCAAGTGCATTTAACCATCAACAGTGTGGTTATTTTTTGGCCATATACTACATCAGGTGCAGGCTGAGCCTGTGTCACCCAAGTGCATTTAACCATCAACAGTGTGGTTATTTTTTGGCCATATACTACATCAGGTGCAGGCTGAGCCTGTGTCACCCAAGTGCATTTAACCATCAATAGTGTGGTTATTTTTTGGCCATATACTACATCAGGGGCAAGTTGAGCCTGTCACCCAGCGCCTAAAAAAATAGACCTGACATTTATATTCCTCCAAATCAGTACTGTTTTAGCTGGTCAAGTTATTTGTAGTGACCGTAAAAGCACAGTTTTTGTTCTGGGTTGAAAAACTATTCCCAAATTTGCCATTCTCAAAATTAGTAGTTTCTGCTATGTCAGGCCTACTTTAAATCTATCCCAAAAGGGATATCTTAGATTCAAGGTGCGGACATGGTCGTGGTGGTGTTAGTGGACCCTCTGGTGCTGGGAGAGGACGTGGCCGTTCTGCCACAGCCACACGTCCTAGTGTACCATCTACCTCAGGTCCCAGTAGCCGCCAGAATTTACAGGGATATTTGGTGGGGCCCAATGCCGTTCTAAGGATAGTAAGGCCTGAGCAGGTACAGGCATTAGTCAATTGGGTGGCCGACAGTGCATCCAGCACGTTCACATTATCTCCCACCCAGTCTTCTGCAGAAAGCACACAGATGGCGCATGAAAACCAAGCCCATCAGTCTGTCACATCACCCCCATGCATATCAGGGAAACTGTCTGAGCCTCAAGTTATGCAGCAGTCTCTTATGCTGTTTGAAGACTCTGCTGCCAGGGTTTCCCAAGGGCATCCACCTAGCCCTTCCCCAGGGGTGGAAGAGATAGAATGCACTAACGCACAACCACTTATGTTTCCTGATGATGAGGACATGGGAATACCACCTCAGCACGTCTCTGATGATGACGAAACACAGGTGCCAACTGCTGCGTCTTTCTGCAGTGTGCAGACTGAACAGGAGGTCAGGGATCAAGACTGGGTGGAAGACGATGCAGGGGACGATGAGGTCCTAGACCCCACATGGAATGAAGGTCGTGCCACTGACTTTCACAGTTCGGAGGAAGAGGCAGTGGTGAGACCGAGCCAACAGCGTAGCAAAAGAGGGAGCAGTGGGCAAAATCAGAACACCCGCCGCCAAGAGACTCCGCCTGCTCCTGACCGCCGCCATCTGGGACCGAGCACCCCAAAGGCAGCTTCAAGGAGTTCCCTGGCATGGCACTTCTTCAAACAATGTGCTGACGACAAGACCCGAGTGGTTTGCATGCTGTGCCATCAGAGCCTGAAGCGAGGCATTAACGTTCTGAACCTTAGCACAACCTGCATGACCAGGCACCTGCATGCAAAGCATGAACTGCAGTGGAGTAAACACCTTAAAAACAAAGAAGTCACTCAGGCTCCCCCTGCTACCTCTTCTGCTGCTGCCACCTCGGCCTCTTCCTCCGCCTCTGGAGGAACGTTGGCACCTGCCGCCCAGGAAACATGGGATGTACCACCAACACCACCACCTGCGTCACCAAGCATCTCAACCATGTCACACGGCAGCGTTCAGCTCTCCATCTCACAAACATTTGAGAGAAAGCGTAAATTCCCACCTAGCCACCCTCGATCCCTGGCCCTGAATGCCAGCATTTCTAAACTACTGGCCTATGAAATGCTGTCATTTAGGCTGGTGGACACACACAGCTTCAAACAGCTCATGTCGCTTGCTGTCCCACAGTATGTTGTTCCCAGCCGCCACTACTTCCCCAAGAGAGCCGTGCCTTCCCTGCACAACCAAGTGTCCGATAAAATCAAGTGTGCACTGCGCAACGCCATCTGTGGCAAGGTCCACCTAACCACAGATACGTGGACTAGTAAGCACGGCCAGGGACGCTATATCTCCCTAACTGCACACTGGGTAAATGTAGTGGCGGCTGGGCCCCAGGCGGAGAGCTGTTTGGCGCACGTCCTTCCGCCGCCAAGGATCGCAGGGCAACATTCTTTGCCTCCTGTCTCCTCCTCCTCCTACTCAGCTTCCTCCTCCTCTTCTTCCACCTGCTCATCCAGTCAGCCACACACCTTCACCACCAACTTCAGCACAGCCCGGGGTAAACGTCAGCAGGCCATTCTGAAACTCATATGTTTGGGGGACAGGCCCCACACCGCACAGGAGTTGTGGCGGGGTATAGAACAACAGACCGACGAGTGGTTGCTGCCGGTGAGCCTCAAGCCCGGCCTGGTGGTGTGCGATAATGGGTGAAATCTCGTTGCAGCATCTCTGGGACTAGCCGGTTTGACGCACATCCCTTGCCTGGCGCATGTGCTGAATTTGGTGGTGCAAAAGTTCATTCGCAACTACCCCGACATGTCAGAGCTGCTGCATAAAGTGCGGGCCGTCTGTTCGCGCTTCCGGCGTTCACACCCTGCTGCTGCACTCCTGTCTGCGCTACAGCGTAACTTCGGCCTTCCCGCTCACCGCCTCATATGCGATGTGCCCACCAGGTGGAACTCCACCTTGCACATGCTGGACAGACTGTGCGAGCAGCAGCAGGCCATAGTGGAGTTTCAGCTGCAGCACGCACGGGTCAGTCGCACTGCGGAACAGCACCACTTCACCACCAATGACTGGGCCTCCATGCGAGACCTGTGTGCCCTGTTGCGCTGTTTCGAGTACTCCACCAACATGGCCAGTGGCGATGACGCCGTTATCAGCGTTACAATACCACTTCTATGTCTCCTTGAGAAAACACTTAGGGCGATGATGGAAGAGGAGGTGGCCCAGGAGGAAGAGGGGTCATTTTTAGCACTTTCAGGCCAGTCTCTTCGAAGTGACTCAGAGGGAGGTTTTTTGCAACAGCAGAGGCCAGGTACAAATGTGGCCAGACAGGGCCCACTACTGGAGGACGAGGATGAGGAGGAGGTGGAGGAGGATGAGGATGAAGCATGTTCACAGCGGGGTGGCACCCAAATCAGCTCGGGCCCATCACTGGTGCGTGGCTGGGGGGAAACACAGGACGATGACGATACGCCTCCCACAGAGGACAGCTTGTCCTTACCTATGAGCAGCCTGGCACACATGAGCGACTACATGCTGCAGTGCCTGCGCAATGACAGCAGAGTTGCCCACATTTTAACGTGTGCGGACTACTGGGTTGCCACCCTGCTGGATCCCCGGTACAAAGACAATGTGCCCACCTTACTTCCTACACTGGAGCATGATAGGAAAATGCGCGAGTACAAGCACACGTTGGTAGACGTGCTACTGAGAGCATTCCCAAATGTCACAGGGGAACCAGTGGAAGCCCAAGGCGAAGGCAGAGGAGGAGCAAGAGGTCGCCAACGCAGCTGTGTCACGGCCAGCTCCTCTGAGGGCAGGGTTAGCATGGCAGAGATGTGGAAAAGTTTTGTCACCACGCCACAGCTAACTGCACCACCACCTGATACGGAACGTGTTAGCAGGAGGCAACATTTCACTAACATGGTGGAACAGTACCTGTGCACACCCCTCCACGTACTGACTGATGGTTCGGCCCCATTCAACTTCTGGGTCTCCAAATTGTCCACGTGGCCAGAGCTAGCCTTTTATGCCTTGGAGGTGCTGGCCTGCCCGGCGGCCAGCGTTTTGTCTGAACGTGTATTCAGCACGGCAGGGGGCGTCATTACAGACAAACGCAGCCGCCTGTCTACAGCCAATGTGGACAAGCTGACGTTCATAAAAATGAACCAGGCATGGATCCCACAGGACCTGTCCATCCCTTGTGCAGATTAGACATTAACTACCTCCCCTTAACAATATATTATTGTACTCCAGGGCACTTCCTCATTCAATCCTATTTTTATTTTCATTTTACCATTATATTGCGGGGCAACCCAAAATTGAATGAACCTCTCCTCTGTCTGGGTGCCGGGGCCTAAATGTGTGACAGTGGCCTGTTCCAGTGGTGGGTGACGTGAAGCCTGATTCTCTGCTATGACACGAAGACTGATTCTGTGCTGACATGAAGCCAGATTCTCTGTTACGCGACCTCTCTCCTCTGCCTGGGTGCCTGGGCCTAAATATGTGACAGTGGCCTGTTCCAGTGGTTGGTGACGTGAAGCCTGATTCTCTGCTATGACATGAAGACTGATTCTGTGCTGACATGAAGCCAGATTCTCTGTTACGGGACCTCTCTCCTCTGCCTGGGTGCCTGGGCCTAAATATGTGACAGTGGCCTGTTCCAGTGGTGGGTGACGTGAAGCCTGATTCTCTGCTATGACATGAAGACTGATTCTCTGCTGACATGAAGCCTGAATCTCTGTTATGGGACCTCTCTCCTCTGCCTGGGTGCCTGGGCCTAAATATGTGACAGTGGCCTGTTCCAGTGGTGGGTGACGTGAAGCCTGATTCTCTGCTATGACATTAAGACTGATTCTCTGCTGACATGAAGCCTGAATCTCTGTTATGGGACCTCTCTCCTCTGCCTGGGTGCCTGGGCCTAAATATGTGACAGTGGCCTGTTCCAGTGGTGGGTGACGTGAAGCCTGATTCTCTGCTATGACATGAAGACTGATTCTCTGCTGACATGAAGCCTGAATCTCTGTTATGGGACCTCTCTCCTCTGCCTGGGTGCCTGGGCCTAAATATGTGACAGTGGCCTGTTCCAGTGGTGGGTGACGTGAAGCCTGATTCTCTGCTATGACATGAAGACTGATTCTCTGCTGACATGAAGCCTGAATCTCTGTTATGGGACCTCTCTCCTCTGCTTGGGTGCCTGGGCCTAAATATGTGACAGTGGCCTGTTCCAGTGGTGGGTGACATGAAGCTTGATTCTCTGCTATGACATGAAGACTGATTCTCTGCTGACATGAAGCCTGAATCTCTGTTATGGGACCTCTTTCCTCTGCCTGGGTGCCTGGGCCTAAATATGTGACAGTGGCCTGTTCCAGTGGTGGGTGACGTGAAGCCTGATTCTCTGCTATGACATGAAGACTGATTCTCTGCTGACATGAAGCCTGAATCTCTGTTATGGGACCTCTCTCCTCTGCTTGGGTGCCTGGGCCTAAATATGTGACAGTGGCCTGTTCCAGTGGTGGGTGACATGAAGCTTGATTCTCTGCTATGACATGAAGACTGATTCTCTGCTGACATGAAGCCTGAATCTCTGTTATGGGACCTCTTTCCTCTGCCTGGGTGCCTGGGCCTAAATATGTGACAGTGGCCTGTTCCAGTGGTGGGTGACGTGAAGCCTGATTCTCTGCTATGACATGAAGACTGATTCTCTGCTGACATGAAGCCTGAATCTCTGTTATGGGACCTCTCTCCTCTGCCTGGGTGCCTGGGCCTAAATATGTGACAGTGGCCTGTTCCAGTGGTGGGTGACGTGAAGCCTGATTCTCTGCTATGACATGAAGACTGATTCTCTGCTGACATGAAGCCTGAATCTCTGTTATGGGACCTCTCTCCTCTGCCTGTGTGCCTGGGCCTAAATATGTGACAGTGGCCTGTTACAGTGGTGGGTGACGTGAAGCCAGATTCTCTGCTATGGCATGAAGACTGATTCTCTGCTGACGTGAAGCCAGATTCAGATTATGGGACCTCTCTCCAATTGATATTGGTTTATTTTTATATATTTTATTTTAATTTTAATTAATTTCCCTATCCACAGGGATTTACCTACATGTTGCTGCCTTTTGCAGCCCTCTAGCTCTTTCCTGGGCTGTTTTACAGCCTTTTTAGTGCCGAAAAGTTCGGGTCCCCATTGACTTCAATGGGGTTCGGGTTCGGGACGAAGTTCGGGTCGGGTTTGGATCCCGAACCCGAACATTTCCGGGAAGTTCGGCCGAACTTCTCGAACCCGAACATCCAGGTGTTCGCTCAACTCTACCTATAACATTGTATATTTATGTGCTCTATACAAACAGGATCATAAGCTTGTGCAGAATGTAGTATGGTCTTCTAGTCATACTGCCTCTTATTTAGATGTGAGATAAGGTGCTTCAACATCTTATTGATAGATGCAGATTTCACTTCCCACGTCTATGATTACAGAACGATTCATGGATAAGATATACTGTACACTGGTTCCCCTATCTCATGTATAACCATATCTAAACTTGGTAAAAATGTTTTCATCTTGTTCACGCAAGTGTTCCAAAACCTGATTTACACAGTGCTATAAAGTATGTTCAAGGAAAAAATCTTTCATAATCACTGCATTGCAGTCATTACAATCTACACCCACTAAGGCTAATAGAGTTAAAACAGACCCTACTCCACCTGGTAGTAATATATCTAATAAAAAGCCACTTTGTGAGGATCAGTGTAAAGGAGCACTAAAACTAAATTTACTTTGTGTATAATATACAGTTTTTTAAATGTCATTTACACGCATGTATGAAATGTTTCTGGAGGTTTTCATAGAAGAGGCAAAGCATGAAAGTCCCAATAAAACCCAGGTATAGACATAAGATGTTTCAATGCTAAAGAGAAGTGAATCAATTCTAAACAAATTGAATTTCCCAAAAATTCGACTTCCAAATAAAGCTGAACTTTTGGTGTCTTTGTTGATTCAGACAAATTGCACAAAATGGTGATCATCATTTTGTATATCAATTTCAGTACACTAGTGAAGGAAACCGGGAAGGGAATATGAAGACAGAGGATTATGTGACCCTGGATGGGGACTTGGCTGGCGGGCTTGTCCATAATGCCTTGCAGCCTGCCTCACAGTCAGGCCTCATGCACACGACCGTTGTTTTGGTCCACATCCGAGCCGTAGTTTTTGCGGCTCAGATGCGGACCCATTCACTTCAATGGGGCCGCAAAAGATGCGGACAGCAATCCATGTGCTGTCTGCATCCGTTGCTCCGTTCCGTGGTCTGCAAAAAAAAAAATAACCTGTCCTATTCTTGTCCGTTTTGCGGACAAGAATGGGCAGTTATATCAATGGCTGTCTGTGCCGTTCAGCAAATTGCGGAACGCACATGGACGCCATCCGTGTTTTGCGGATCCGCAATTTGCGGACCGCAAAACACACAACGGTCGTGTGCATGAGGCCTCAATCAGGAGGAACAATATTGACTTGTCTATTAGGTTCTAGGTAAGGTATAAAGCAGAGATGCCGTTTTGAGCTCAGCATCTGATGTGGTAGGACATGTCTGTCACAGACAAAGCAATTGGACACACAAGACAACCATTTTAGGGTTTTACAGTGTTAGGGACTGGGAAGATATATTTAGTTAGGTTGTTTGAGTTACTTGATAGAAAGATAAGTTTTAGTGGTAGGGACAGGATAGGGCGAGTTACTTTATCCTGCATGTTACAGAACTTGAGTTGTTCACATATATACTGTCTGTGTTGCACTGCACATGAGTTTTTAAAGAAACTGTAGTCTTTTTTTTTTTTGCCGGCTAACAGGCCAATTAATATTTTAAAAAAAACAAAAATCTACTTGCTGATGATGTTTACTGGCTGATGTGTCATAGTTGCACTGGAGACTGTGCAATTGTGCCTTTTTCCCCCAAAAACCTGTTGCAAAACTATTTTTGACACAGAGATTTCACAATTGCAATTTTTTCTCTCTCAAAAACCTGTTTCAAAGCTTATACAATTAAGTGTGCAATAAGCATTTTTTCCAGCATCACCAGCAGTGAATAATTGCTGCAGACATTGTGCAATTACATCTTCAAGTTCCAAAATTTTTTAAAAAAGCTAGAAAGACATGAGAGAAATAATATGAGTTCTAGGAGACCTCAGAGTAGCATACACAACTTTTTAAGGCAATATGAGCTCTTTTGATTTTGGTTGAATTAATTCGTACCCGAATCATATCTTCTGACCGATTCGTTACAATCAGAATCCATTTTTTTTTTTAATCGCTCCTCTCTAATGAATGCAATTTCAAGTACCCTTTAGGAAATTCATAGTTCATAGAAGCGGGTCCTCCATTCAGGAGAGTTGTTATATAGAGCGATTTCTGATCTGGAGGACCTAACATGTCCGTGGATTGCAAAGCCATTGATTGTAATGGAAACTGTGTAAAGCTTCATTTTACCTGCAGTGGCTCTGCATGAGAATTTAAAATGTGCCTTAGAATTTTCCCACAGATTACAGCTGGTCACTGGGGATTTAAGGAACACCCTTTGATCAGTTTATAACTAGGGTACTAGCAAATACTATTTACTGGGAAGTCAACTAACAAAAAAATGGTTTGCATAACCCCTTTAATGCGACCATTCGAATAAGATGACCATGAAAGGGCCTAGGGTTCTTATGCCTGAGATAAACATATGGTGAATTAGAGCTCTTTCTACAGTTTTACATGTACCTTGCAGTAGTAAGTACAAGGGGCCACTGCAAACTAACCTAGAGTAGGAGCTCAGAATCACCGTATATGTTTAGTACAGGCATATGAGGCCTGTTTACTAAGGACACAGTCAGTTTTCTTCTCTGTAGACATCAGGAGCTCCCCAGAGAAATATGCTTTGGGAGGACAGTGCATAATAGGGGTAATGTAATGCCCTATTTTTCAAGGAGAGAAAACTAGGTAAAACAGTAGGGACATTTCCAACTGGCATACTGGAGTTCCCTGCATACATCTGAACCATGATAGAAGAGTGATAAGCCCACAGTGGTTTCAATCATTTTTTTTCTTGAGGATATTACTCTGGACTGTGGTAGCTATAATATTATATTGACATAGTTGGACTTTTTCGTTATTTACTAGACTCTGCAGTGTTCTAGTGATAGCTTACAGTGTGATCATATAAAGTCAGTTAAGGTGTCATAGTGTAAATCATTGGGGGAGATTTACTTAGACTGGCGTTTCATATGCCAGTGTTAAACTAAAATAGACTGAAGTAAGAAACACCACATTTCTCAATAAATTTGGCATGCCTGGCTGTCCATTGGCCAGACAATTAAATTACCGCCAGTACAAAATGACAGAAAATCAATCAATTAGTCTGTTGCTAAACCCTCTCCAATTTTCTCATCCCTTTTGAAAAGTGTCGATAGAAGCATAAAAAAGCAGCAAATTATTGCAATAGAGACTGCATTGTAATTTAAAGAGTCACTGTACTTTCACACAATTTGATTAAATTTAATAGAGAATGGTGTAACCGGCAAATTTTTAAAAAAATATACCTGCATCCACCTGAAAAAAAACTGTATGTCATGGCCACTAGGGGTCTCTTCCACCTAATTTGCAGTCCACTGCCTGTGGTCAGGCAAGTTCCTTCCCTAGTAACAGAGACAGAAGACTGCTGAGAGAAAGTAGGAGCATGTCAGAGCTAGCTGAGATCCTGTGCCTGGTGGAAGCACTGCTTCTACAGAGTACAGAAGGTCCTGTGTTTCTGTAACTGATCTCTCCCTCCTTTGCAGCTTTATTAGCTTCCTAGAAGAAAACAAACAGTGGGAAGTAAGGGAACTGAGATCACTGCCCACTGTCAGATAAAAAAAAAGGGAGACACGCCCTGCTTCTGAGTGAAATGCATCTAGCTGTGCAGTTGAAACAGGGAATAATATAGCTGAAAGAGACTTTAGGGGAGCCCAAAAAACACCAGTTTGTTCACAGTAGGGTTGTCACGATAACAAAATTTTAAGTTGATTTTGATACCATAAAAAGTATTACGATACTCTATACCATTTGACACCACGCGAAAAAAATAAAACACAAAAAAAGCTGCGTGCATTCCGCATTTTGTGGAACATCCGGCCATAATAGAACAGTTCTATCCTATTTTTTGCAGGGACAAGGTGAATAAAAAATGGCGAATAGCGTGTTTTTATTATTTTTTTTCTAACACAGCGTTCACAGCATAGGAGATATTTTTCATATTTTAAAAGTTCAGACTTTTTCGGAAGTGGCGATACCTAATATATATATTTTTTTATTGTGTTTATATTTTTATATGTAAAATTGGGAAGGGGTGATTTAAACTTAATATTTTGGTGTTTTTTTAACTCTTTCTTTTTTACTTTTTATTTAATAACTATTAGCTAAATTAGAGGGCTAGAACCCTTGTCCTATTCACATTAATAGAGATCTATTAGGGTAAATAGGACATCACACTGTCCCTGCTGCCCTGTGCTTTATGCACACAGCAGCAGGGAGCTTACCATGGCAGCCAAGGCTTCAGTAGCATCCTGGCTGCGATGGAAATTGATCGGAGCCCCACGATTTCACTGCTGGAGCTTAGATCGGAAGCTCCCACTGCACCACCAATGTCCATAGTGAGAAGGGGGGAGGGGACCCTTTGGCCACTGCCACCAATGACTATAATAC
This sequence comes from Bufo bufo, assembly GCF_905171765.1. Taxonomy (NCBI): domain Eukaryota; kingdom Metazoa; phylum Chordata; class Amphibia; order Anura; family Bufonidae; genus Bufo; species Bufo bufo. The sequence continues at coordinate 683,799,685 of NC_053389.1, read as the reverse complement.
TGTTGGGGGGGCGCACTGAGCCACCAAATAACTATAATACTGGGGAGGGGACCACACTGCACCACCAATGAATATAATACTGAGGTGGGGGGACGGGGGCTGTGGCCACTGCTCCACCAATGAATATAATTTACCCATAAATACAAATGTAGGCGGTGGGTGCTGGCGGTATCACATACCCGGTATCCGGCCTTAATAACAGGGCACAGTCATCTGCCAAAATGCAGCAATTAACCCCTCAGGTGCCGCACCTGAGAGGTTAATTGACAGGGATCTCAGCGCCCTGTCATAGAGGCCGGGTATGTGATACAGCCGGCACCCGCCACCTACATTTGTATTTAAGGTATATAATTTGGGTAAATTATATTCATTGGTGGCGCGTCCCCCCTCCTCACTGCCATTCTCATTGGTGGCAGCGGAAGCCGCGTCACAATGGGGAGGAAGGGACTTCCTCCTTCTCCACTGTGCTGCTGAGGAGAACATGACGTGCGCTGAGAGCACTAACACTTTCTCTGCTTCTCCTTATTGCAAATCCCCACTATCACCTCTACCTCCTACTACAAACCTCCTTCTACAAATTTCTGCAACCCCTTAAATCTAATAACCATTCCTCTGACCCTTGCTTCCTCTTGCAGTAGCATTATGGAATGCACGCTCTGTCTGTAACAAACTGTCCTACATTCATGACCTCTTCATCTCTCGAAAACTTTCCTTTCAGGGTCTCACAGAAACATGGCTGACACCCTCTGACACCCCCTCCCCTTCTGCACTCTCTTATAGCAGATTTCATTTCACTCACAACCCCCACCCCGGCTGCAAACATGATGGGAGGAGTTGGTCTTCTATCAGACACCTGCTCCTACAGACCAACTCCACTGCCACCCTCCATTACACTCACTTTATTTGAAGTACACTCTGTTCGCATCTACTCTCCCTCCAACCTCCAAGTAGCTGTTATTTACCTCCCCCCAGGCCCAGCCACCATCTTTCTTGACCACTTTAACACCTGGATCCTACACTTTCTTTCTGTAAATATCCCCACTATCATCATGGGTGACTTCAACATCTCTATTGACACCTGCTGCTCATCCGCCTCTAAACTCCTATCAATCTTTTCCTCCTTCGGCCTCTTACAATGGTCTTCCGCTCCCACCCACAGAGATAGTCAGACTCTGGATCCTATCTTTATGTCATGGTCTTACCTTCCTGCTGTTCTCCTTCGTTTGACATGTGCTGGCGGCCATCTTGGTTTCTTGTAGCCTTCCACCCTGCGGCTCCTCCTTCCCACTGGGAGGAGCTGGATGCCTAGCTCATATATATAGGAGGTCTGTGGCTTCAGTTCCTTGCTTGGTCCTCTTGTGTTCACATGCTTCTAAGACTGCTGCTGCTTCTGGTTCCTGATCCTGGCTTCGTCTGACTACCCTGCTGGTTCCTGATCCTGGCTTCGTCTGACTACCCTGCTGGTTCCTGATCCTGGCTTCGTCTGACTACCCTGCTGGTTCCTGATCCTGGCTTCGTCTGACTACCCTTCTGGTTCCTGACCTCTGGCTTCGCAAAGACTCTGCTCGGTTTCACCATCCGTTTGGACTTTTGCTTTACAGCTTTATTTTCAATAAAGCCTTCTTATTTTCACTTATCTCTTGTTGTACGTCTGGTTCATGGTTCCGTGACATTAGGACCAAGCCATGAATTCTGACGGTACAGGGCCATCCTCGCTACCCACGCTGGTTGCCAGACTTGATCAGCAGGATCACCTGTTGGGTCGGTTCGCTGTGGTGTTGCAAACCCTGCTTGAACGCACGGCTCATTTCGCTCCCGTTGCCGATGGGTCGGTTGTCGCTCCTGGGCTCGCTCCTACTGCCGCTCCGGTTGTTGCGCCAGAGTCTACCCCGACACCTGTTGTTGCGCCTGCGGTGTTTCGGGGTATGACCGGTTCTGCCCCTCTTCCACAGCGCTTTGGGGGAGAGCCAACTCAGTGCCGAGGTTTCCTTAACCAGGTGGGCATTTATTTCGAGTTGCTGCCACATGCCTTTCCTACTGAGAGATCAAAGGTGGGCTTCTTGATCTCGCTGCTCTCGGACAAGGCCTTGGCCTGGGCCAGCCCTTTATGGGAGAACAACAATCCGGTGGTTGCCGAGTTTTCCGGTTTTGTTGCTTCTCTTCGGAAGGTATTCGATGTGCCGGCTCGTGCTGCCTCTGCTGCGAAGCTCCTTATGTCCATCAGACAGGGTTCACGATCCGTAGCTGAATACGCCATTGAGTTTCGTACCCTGGCAGCAGAGGTGGGCTGGAATAATGAGGCTCTGGTCGCTGCTTTCTCTCATGGTCTCTCGGATGCCTTGAAGGATGAGGTTGCAGCTAAGGACCTACCAGTTGAGCTCGAGTCTCTTATTTCTTTCCTGATTTTGATTGACACCAGACTCAGGGAGAGACCTTCCTTTAAGGAGAACCTGCGGAGGTCTTCTAACAGATTGGTGCCTACGTTTGCTGTCCCACCCGTGCCTCCCTCTCCTCCCACGCCTCCTGGGGATGACTTGTCTGGGGGTGAACCCATGCAGCTGGGGTTTGCTCGCCTGTCCGAGGGGGAGAGGGCACTCCGGAGACGCGAGGGCAGATGCATGTACTGTGGTCTCGGTGGGCATTTTCGGTTGGCATGTCCGAACCGTCCGGGAAAACGCTCGTACCTGAGATCCTGTCGGGGGCAGATCTTGGGTGGAGTCTCCTCGTCCCCGGTTTCCCGTGTTGACAAACCACTGATCACTGTTGTCCTCTCCTGGGTCGGGGGCTCGGTGACGACCCAGGCGTTGGTGGACTCTGGTGCTGGTGGTTTGTTCATTGATAGTGTGTTCGCTGCCGCCAATTCCATTCCTCTGCAGGCTCGAGGTTCCCCACTGGCTCTTGAGGCGATAGACGGCAGACCCCTTCTGCCGCCACACGTGACTCATGAGACCCTTCCAATGGGGATAGCCATTGGTGCCGTTCACAGAGAGTCGGTCTGCCTCCAGGTTATTTCGTCTCCACACTACTCGGTGGTCTTGGGGTACCCCTGGCTCCAGAAGCATAATCCGACTTTCGATTGGAGATCGGTCGAGATCCTCTCGTGGTCACCGCAGTGTGGGGCTAGTTGCATCCATGGGTCTGTCAAGTTGCTGTGTACTTCCTCGGACTCTCTGTTGCCTCCTGAATACGAGGAGTACCGGGATGTATTCGATAAGGTGCGCGCGGTTGCCCTACCTCCGCACCGCCCATACGATTGTGCCATAGAGTTACAATCTGGTGCCGTTCCTCCTCGTGGCAAAGTCTATCCACTGTCGGTAGCGGAGAATGAGGCCAAGGAGGAGTACGTGAGGGAGGCGCTTTCACGCGGACACATTCGCAAATCTTCGTCCCCGGCAGGGGCTGGATTTTTCTTTGTGAAAAAGAAGGGCGGTGAGTTGAGGCCTTGCATCGATTACAGGGGTCTCAATCGCATCACGATCAAGAACGCTTACCCGATACCCTTGATTTCCGAGCTGTTCGATCGCCTTAAAGGGGCCACGGTCTTTACCAAACTCGACCTGAGGGCGGCATATAACCTGGTAAGGATCAAGGCGGGCGATGAGTGGAAGACCGCGTTTAACACCAGGACCGGTCATTATGAATCCTTGGTTATGCCCTTTGGGTTGTGCAATGCGCCCGCAGTCTTTCAGGAATTCATCAACGATGTTTTCCGTGACCTGTTGCAGCAGTGTGTGGTGGTCTATTTGGATGACATCTTGGTATAATCTGAATCCATGGAGGCCCACATTCTGGATGTCAGACGAGTGTTGCAACGGTTACGAGAGAACAAGCTGTTCGGTAAGCTTGAGAAATGCGAATTTCACCGATCCCAGGTAACCTTCTTAGGTTACATCATTTCCGCTGAGGGGTTCTCCATGGATCCTGAGAAGGTTTCGGCTGTCTTACAGTGGCCCCAGCCCAGTGGTCTTCGTTCCCTGCAGCGCTTTTTGGGCTTCGCCAATTATTATCGGAAGTTCATCAGGGACTTTTCCATGCTGGCCAAGCCTCTCACGGATCTGACCAGGAAGGGCAGTAATTCCCAGGTCTGGCCGCTCGAGGCCATCCGAGCTTTTGAGGCCCTAAAGTCCGCCTTTGTGTCGGCTCCGATTCTGTCGCATCCCAACCCTGGGTTGCCCTTTGTCCTCGAGGTGGACGCGTCTGAGACGGGAGTAGGCGTCCTTCTGTCTCAGCGTAGAACACCAGAGGGTCCTCTGCTTCCCTGTGGGTTTTACTCCCGGAAACTGTCTTCCGCGGAGTGCAACTATCAGATTGGTGACAGGGAGTTATTGGCCATCGTGCAGGCCCTTAAAGAATGGAGGCACTTGCTCGAGGGTTCGGTGGTTCCGGTTCTCATCCTGACGGACCACAAGAATCTGACCTACCTTTCTGAGGCCAAGAGATTGACACCACGTCAGGCCAGATGGGCTCTGTTCTTGTCACGTTTTAATTACGTGGTCTCCTACCTACCCGGTTCCAAGAACATCAGGGCGGATGCCTTATCACGGCAGTACTCCGAGCTGTCCAGGGAGGAGTCGATTCCGACTTCGGTCATACCTCCGAATCAGATCCTGGCCGCCATTCGCACCAGCCTGACCTCTCCCCTGGGTGAGCAGATTTTGGCGGCTCAATCTGGTGCTCCCTCTGGGAGACCCAACGGCAGATGTTTTGTGCCTGAGGAGTTGCGCACTCGGTTGTTGCGAACCTACCATAACTCCAAGACCGCGGGGCATCCTGGAAAGAATCAGCTGTCCTGGGCTGTTTCACGTCTGTTCTGGTGGCCTTCCCTACGTTCCGACATCGCCGCATATGTAGCGGCATGCTCCGTTTGTGCCCAGAGTAAGTCCCCTCGGCACCTTCCGTTGGGCCTTCTGCAACCCATAGCCACCGGGGAGCGCCCATGGTCACACCTGGGGATGGATTTCATTGTGGACCTCCCTGCATCCCGAGGCCATACGGTCATTCTCATGATTGTGGATCGGTTTTCCAAAATGTGCCACTGTGTTCCTCTCAAGAAGTTACCCTCTGCACAAGAGTTGGCCACGATTTTTGCCAGGGAGGTCTTCCGGTTGCACGGTTTGCCCAAGGAGATTGTGTTGGATCGGGGGAGTCAGTTTGTGTCCAGGTTCTGGCGCGCCTTTTGCTCCCAGTTGGGGATTCATCTCTCCTTCTCCTCGGCCTACCACCCTCAGTCCAATGGGGCCGCAGAACGATCCAATCAGGCCTTGGAGCAATTCCTTCGTTGCTATGTCTCCGATCACCAAGACAATTGGGTTGACCTCCTGCCTTGGGCTGAGTTTGCCAGGAACACAGCGGTGAACTCTTCCTCTGGGACGTCTCCCTTCATGGCCAATTATGGGTTCCAACCTGCCGTGTTACCGGAGGTATTCTCTCCCCAGGATATTCCGGCTGTGGAGGATCACCTTTCCGTCCTACGTGCTTCTTGGGTACAGATCCAGAAGTCCCTTGAGGTCTCTGCGCAGCGCCAGAGACTCCAGGCTGATCGCAGACGAGCGCCTGCTCCTTCCTACCAGGTCGGAGACCGTGTATGGTTGTCCACCCGCAACCTCAACCTTCGAGTGCCCACTCCCAAGCTGGCGCCTCGCTTTGTTGGTCCCTTCCGAGTGCTTCGCAGGGTAAACCCGGTAGCCTATGCCCTTGCGCTTCCTCCTGGCATGCGGATCTCCAACGTGTTTCATGTCTCCCTGTTGAAGCCACTGGTGTGTAATCGTTTCACTTCCTCGGTTCCTCGGCCTCGTCCGGTCCAAGTGGGCAATCGTGAGGAATATGAGGTGAGCAATATCCTGGACTCACGCCTGGTCCGCGGTCGGTTGCAGTTTTTGGTCCATTGGCGTGGTTATGGTCCAGAGGAGCGTTCCTGGGTTCCCTCCGCAGATGTCCATGCTCCTGCCTTGCTCCGAGCCTTCCACGCACGCTTCCCTCAGAAACCGTTTTGTGCTCCGCGGAGGAGGGGCCCTTGAGGGGGAGGTACTGTCATGGTCTTACCTTCCTGCTGTTCTCCTTCGTTTGACATGTGCTGGCGGCCATCTTGGTTTCTGGGTTTCTTGTAGCCTTCCACCCTGCGGCTCCTCCTTCCCGCTGGGAGGAGCTGGATGCCTAGCTCATATATATAGGAGGTCTGTGGCTTCAGTTCCTTGCTTGGTCCTCTTGTGTTCACATGCTTCTAAGACTGCTGCTGCTTCTGGTTCCTGATCCTGGCTTCGTCTGACTACCCTGCTGGTTCCTGATCCTGGCTTCGTCTGACTACCCTGCTGGTTCCTGATCCTGGCTTCGTCTGACTACCCTTCTGGTTCCTGACCTCTGGCTTCGCAAAGACTCTGCTCGGTTTCACCATCCGTTTGGACTTTTGCTTTACAGCTTTATTTTCAATAAAGCCTTCTTATTTTCACTTATCTCTTGTTGTACGTCTGGTTCATGGTTCCGTGACACTTTACCCTTTCTAATTCGCCTCTCCCCCTATCCGACCACAACCTACTCACCTTCTCTTCACTCGTCTCTTCTGCTGCAGTCCACACACTAACACCCCCCCACAGGAACCTTAAACATCTCGACTTTCGCTTGCTTTCTGACTCTCTTCTGCCACTCTCTACTATTTGTTCCCTCCAAGACTCAGATACTGCCACCACCCTGTATAACACCACAATAAGTTCAGCTCTGAACATTGTTACCCCCCTCACACACACAACAAAACCCAAAAGATCAACAGACAACCCTGGCACACCAAACTGATCAAAAAACTCTGACAAGCTTCCAGGGCTCCTGAGCGGCGATGGAAGAAATCCCATTCTAAGGATCACTTCACCACATACAAACAATCCCTCCTCATTTTCAAATCCTCACTCACTGATGCAAAACAGGCCTACTTCTCATCTCTTATATCTTCCCTGTCCCACAGCCCTAAACAACTTTTTAAAACACTTTTAACTCCCTTCTCCGTCCCCCAGCGCCTCCACCCTCTCCTCTCATCTCAGCTGAGGACTTTGACACATACTTCAAACTAAAGATAGCCAACATTAGAGAAAGCTTCAGTGCACAGTCCCCACAGACCCTCTACACAACTGCTCAGTCCTCTTCTGCCAAAACCCGCTTCTTCACCATAACAGAAGAAAAACTCCACTCTACTCTCAGTCTCCAAATCACATCTCACCACCTGTGCACCTGACCCAATCCCTTCTCACCTCATCCCTTAACTCACCACAGTGTTTATACCAGCCCTAACTCATCTCTTCAACCTATCACTAACCTCTGGTGTCTTCCCCTCTAGTTTTAAACATGCTACCATTACACCCATCCTCAAAAAGCCTTCACTTGACACATCTTCTTTGTCCGGTTATTGCCCCATATCACTTCTTCCATGTGTCTCAGAGCTACTTGAGCAACATATCCATTCTGAACTGTCCTCTCACCTCTCCTCCGGCTACCTCTTTGACTGGCTACAATCTGGCTTCTGACCCCACCACTCAACTGAGACTGCCCTTACCAAAGTCACCAATGACCTACTAACAGCCAAAACCAAAAAACATTACTCTGTCCTCCTCCTCCTTGACCTGTCCTCTGCCTTTGACACTGTTGACCACTCCCTTCTGTTACAAACTCTCTCATTTCTTGGCATCACTGACCTGTCCCTCTCCTGGATCACATCATACCTTACAGACCAGACATTTAGTGTCTCCCACTCTCACACCACCTCTTCGTCTCATTCCCTCTCTGTTAGTGTCCCGCAAGGCTCTGTCCTAGGACCCCTGCTCTTCACCATCTACACTTTCGGCCTGTGACAGCTCATAGAGTCCCATGGCTTTCAGTGAAACTTTTATGCTTATGAAACTCAAATCAAAGATCACCACCTTACTATCCAGAATCCCACAATGCTTATTTTCCATATCCTCCTTCTCCTCTCGCTTTCTAAAACTTAGCATGGATAAAACAGAATTAATCATCTTTCCCCCACCTTGCTCAACCCCCCCCCCCCCCCCTCCTCCAACAGACCTATCTATCACAATCAATGGCTGCACACTCTCCCCGGTCAACCAAGTCCACTGCTTTGGAGTGAACTTGGATTCTGCCCTCTCATTCTGACCACACATCCAAGCCCTTTCCACCACCTGCCGCCTCCAACTCAAAAACATCTCCCACATCCGCGCTTTCCTCAACTTTGAGTCTGCGAAAATGCTTGCACATGCCCTCATCATCTCCCACCTAGACTACTGCAACATTCTCCTCTGTGGCATTCCATCTAGCCTTCTTGCACCCCTCCAATCTATCCTTAACTCTGCTGCACGACTAATCAACATTTCACCCTGTTACTCCTCTGCCTCTCCCATCTGCCAATCCCTTCACTGACTCCCCATTGCCCAGCGAATTCAGTTCAAAATACTAACAAATACATTCAAGGCCGTCCACAACCTGTCCCCTCCCTACATTTCTATACGTAATCTCTGATCTGATCTTATCTCCTCTCCTCTTATCACCTCTTCCCACAATCACCTCCAAGATTTCTCCCGTGCATTCCCGACACTCTGGAACTTGCTACCCCAACATATCAGACTCTCACCTGCAGAGGATTCCTTCAATAAAAACCTAAAAATCCACCTCTTCAGACAAGCCTACAACTAGTAACCCTGCTGCATCTATACTGCCATAACCAGCTTTACCCTCTCCTACTGTGTCCTTCTCCCATACCATGTAGATTGTAAGCCCTCACGGGCAGGGCCCTCTCTCCTTCTGTTCCACGAAATAGAAGAAGGTAATAAGGCGGCACTCACCCAGCAGTAGTAAATCCAAAGATCCTTTATTTCATCTGGGATACAGGTAACACTTAACTGTCAGAGTGCAGGGGCGGACAATAATTCATACATGCACAGCGGTGACGCCGTTTCACGCACAAATGTGCCTCTTCAGGCCGCTGACGCTTGAACTTCCGCGTATGTGTTACCTGTGCTACAGGGAGTGATCAGGACTCGGCCCTATTTCACCTTCTGGACTTGGCCATTTTTTGCAAATCTGACCAGTGTCACTTTAAGTGCTGATAACTTTAAAACGCTTTGACTTATCCAGGCCATTCTGAGATTGTCTTTTTTGTCACATATTGAACTTTATGACACTGGTAGAATGAAGTAAAAAAATGCATTTTTATTTATAAAAAAAATACCAAATCTTGAAATTTTTCAGAAATTTTCAAAAACCCAATTTTTAGGGACCAGTTCAGGTCTGAAGTCACTTTGCAAGGCTTACATAATAGAAACCACCCAAAAATGACCCCATTCTATAAACTACACCCCTCAAGGTATTCAAAAATGATTTTACAAACTTTGTTAACCCTTTAGGTGTTCCACAAGAATTAATGGAAAATAGAGATACAATTTCAAAATTTCACTTTTTTGGCAGATTTTCCATTTTAATATTTTTTTTTCCAGTTACAAAGCAAGGGTTAACAGCCAAACCAAACTCAATATTTATGGCCCTGATTCTGTAGTTTACGACCACATATGGGGTGTTTCTGTAAACTACTGTACGGGCACACGGCAGGGTGCAGAAGGAAAGGAATGCTATACGGTTTTTGGAAGGCAGATTTTGCTGGACTGTTTTTTTTTGGACACCATATCCCATTTGAAGCCCCCCTGATGCACCCCTAGAGTAGAAACTCCATAAAAGTGACCCTATCTAAGAAACTACACCCCTCAAGGTATTTAAAACTGATTTTACAAACGTCGTTAACCCTTTAGGTGTTCCACAAGAGTTATTGGCAAATGGAGATGAAATTTCAGAATTTCAATTTTTGGGCAAATTTTCCATTTTAATCCATTTTTCCCAGTAACAAAGCAAGGGTTAACGGCCAAACAAAACTCAATATTTATGGCCCTGATTCTGTAGTTTACAGAAACACCCCATATGTGGTCGTAAACAGCTGTACGGGCACACGGCAGGGCGCAGAAGGAAAGGAATGCCATCCGGTTTTTGGAAGGCAGATTTTGCTGGACTGGTTTTTTTGACACCATGTCCCATTTGAAGCCCCCCTGATGCACCCCTAGAGTAGAAACTCCATAAAAGTGGCCCCATTTTAGAAACTACGGGATAGGGTGGCAGTATTGTTGGTACTAGTTTAGGGTGCATATTATTTTTGGTTGCTCTATATTACACTTTTTGTGAGGCAAGATAACAAGAAATAGCTGTTTTGGCATCGTTTTTATTTTTTGTTATTTACAAAATTCATCTGACAGGTTAGATCATGTGATACATAAATTTTAAAAAAGTATACATATTGGGTAAGTTTTACACAATAATATCATTTTTGAAACAAAAAAAAATAATCATGTTTTAGTGTCTCCATATTCTGAGAGCCATAGTTTGAGTTTTTGGGCGATTATCTTAGGTAGGGTCTCATTTTTTGCGGGATGAGATGTCGATTTGTTTGCCACTATTTTGGGGTGCATATGACTTTTTGATCGCTTGCCATTACACTTTTTGTGATGTAAGGTGACAAAAAATGGTTTATTTAGCACAGTTTTTATTTTTTACGGTGTTCATCTGAGGGGTTAGGTCATGTGATATTTTTATAGAGCCGGTCGATATGAACGTGGCGATACCAAATATGTATACTTTTTTTTTTATTTATGTAAGTTTTACACAATAACAGCTTTTTTAAAACAAAAAAAAATGATGATTTTTTAGTGTCTCCATATTCTGAGCCATAGTTTTTTTTATTTTTTGGGCGATTGTCTCAGGTAGGGGCTCATTTTTTGCGGGATGAGGCGACGGTTAGATTGGTACTATTTTGGTGGGCAAACGCCTTTTTGATCGCTTGCTGTTGTACTTTTTGTGATGTAAGGTGACAAAAAAATTGTTTATTTAGCACAGTTTTTATTTTTTATGGTGTTCATCTGAGGGGTTAGGTCATGTGATATGTTTATAGAGCTGGTCGATACGGACGCGGCGATACCTAATATGTATACTTCCCCCCCCCCCCCCTATTTTTTACCAATTTTTTTTAACTTTATTTGGGGAAAATGACGTTTGTTTATTTTTACTTGAAACGTAAAAAATCTTTGGGGAGAAAACTTTCTTTTTTTCACTTTATTTTTTGTCCTACTTTGGGACTTGAACTTTTGGGGGTCTAATCCTTTACAATGCATTTCAATACTTCTGTATTAGAATGCATTGGCTGTATGAGTAATACAGTGTGTATTACTCATACGGCTTCCGGCCTGTGAGATCCAGGGGGCTGGATCTCACAGGCTCGTCAGCGGAAGGCAGCGCAGATGCCTCAGGAAGGCATCGCGCTGCTTTCCATGCCATCGGCTCCCCCCCACAGCCCCATGGGGACCCGATGGCACCACCGCCGCCGCACCAGGTAAAAGCCGCAAACCGCAGGTCTGAATTGACCTTCGGTTTGTGGCGATCGCCGACACGGGGGACGGGGGGTCACGGGATCCCCTTGCGCATTTAGCCGAGGTGCCTGCTCAATGATTTGGCGGTGATCGGAACAACACATGACGTACCGTTACGTCATGGGTCCTTAAGGACTCGGGAACCATGCCGTACCGATATTTGCCTCTCTCCTTCTGTACCAGTTTGTAACCCGTCTTTTTTATGCTTAGTGCAATTGTCTGTATTATGTATGTATACGTCTTCTCATATGTACAGCGCTGTGGAATGAATGCCGCTTTAATAATAATACTACTAATAATAATAATCCATAACTGATACTAGGCTGCGCAGTAGCGCAGCCTAGTATCGGAACATAGCAAATCCTGGTATCGTATCGATCCAGGTGGAAAAGTATCGATTGGGTATTGAAAATTCGTCACCCGATGCAACCCTAGTTCACAGTTATGATTGTACAAAGAAGCACAGCTATTATGCAAACTTTTTTTTTTAAACTCCGGAACGCTTTAAGATTTTCAAGGCCAAATTAAAGAACAAATGTATTAACACATTTCCCCCTATTCTGTTTTACCACCTGTGTATATGTGGGTCTGGGCTGGCATTTCTCACAGAAAATATTTTTATTGTATAATGACCACTTAAAGTAGTTCTGACTGTCTAGGCAAATAAGGGGATCAAACAATTATTTCAAAACATGAAGTTTCACTTAACTCCATAGTAATAGTTAGCAGGATTGTCTTATGACAATAACTTCTATCAATATACCCAATTATAGCATATAGATGTCCTACCATGGGACCCTGCTTGATATTAACCTCTATGAGCCAGAACAAGGAGACCTTTTGTTCATTATATTGACCACAATGATTACCACCTTCTTCGGGCACATAATGGGGGACATTTATCAAAACTAGCATACCCATACACCAGTCCTCATCTCCCTGCACTAGCGTGAGATGCACATAATTTATTAAGAAGCAGATTCCTCTTAATAAATTAGGTGCATTTCTGACCTGCCACTCACCTGATACTGAAGTCTACTGGCGTATACTTCAGCTATAAATCATGCCACTCTCTGGCAAAAGTTATAGTAAATCCGGCTTTGCGCCACCTCCCACCCCATCCCGATAAACCCTGCAAGTTTTCTTGGCACTTCAGAAAAGTACTGAGAAGATTAAAAAGTTGCAAATTATGTTGCACATATGACGTGCACCACAATTTGCGACTTATTTACACCATAATACTGGTGTAAATGCCTTGATATAATCCTCCTTAAAGAGGTTGTCTCACTTCACCAAATAGAATTTATCATGTAGAGAAAGTTAATACCCTGTTTCCCCGAAAATAAGACAGTGTCTTATATTAATTTTTGCTCCAAAAGATGCGCTAGGTCTTATTTTCAGGGGATGTCTTATTTTTCCATGACACAGGGGGATCAGAGGGGAGAATCAAAATGACACAGGAGAATCTGAGGGAAGATTACAATTTTAGTACCCTTTCTTATCCTCCTGTGTCATTTTGATTCCCCCCTCTGATCCCCCTGTGTCATTTTAAGTGATCCCCCTCCCCTGTGCCAGCGGACAGTGGATTATTTAATCTCTCCCCCCTCCCACCTTCACCAGACACCCCCCACCACTTTATCAGACATTCCCCCCCCCCATACCTCAGTCACCCCTGTATGTCCGTGCCGGCCAGATTCCACACAATGTGCCCGATTCCTGCCCTGCGCAACTCACTCACATTTAGACAGTGAGTCAGCCAGACTCCGTCAGGGCAGAGCGAGCAGCAGGCGGCAGCTTGTCCTGGCAGTGGCGCGGGCTCTCTGATTTAAAGAGACCTCGCACCGTCTGAACAGCTCTGGCTGTGCTGCGGCCAATCAGTGAGCTGCGCGGCGGCGCCCGCCGCTACGATCGGGAGGAGTCAGATGCCTTGCAGTAACTTCTGGGACCTTATATTCCGGGGGGCCTTATTATCGGGGAGGCCTTATTTTCGGGGGGATGCCTTATATTTCAGCAAGAGGCAAAACTAGAGGTAGGTCTTATTTTCGGGGGATGTCTTATTTTCGAGGAAAGACGGTAGAAGGCACTTACTAATGCATTATTATCCATATTGCTTCCTTTGCTGGCTGCATTCATTTTTCCATCATATTATACATTGCTCATTTCCATGGTCACGACAACCCTGCAATCCATCAGGGGCGGCCGTGCTTGCACACTATAAGAAAAAAAGCTGGCCTTTCTGGTGGCCAGGACCATGGGAGCTCACATAGGCTGGTGCTTTTTTTTTAATAGTGTGCAAGCACGGCCACCACTAGAGTTGGCCTTGCGGTTCGCCCGGCGGTCGTTTAGTGGCGAACTTTGCTCGTTCGCGATGCGCCGAACATATGGCGATATTCGCACGCGTCATATTTTTTTGCATAGCACCGAACTTTGGCCCACGACACATCCATCAGGTGGGACAGGACAGCCAATTGAGACGTTTCAGCACATCGACACACCCCCAACCCTATAATAGAGCCCGATCTGGCAGCCATTTTACATTGTGTGTTGCCAGTATAGGGACAGTTAGGGACACCAAACGCTAGCTAATAGGGCCACAAAAGTCTTTTTAAGGACTGGTATAGGTGAGCTATCGATAGGTGTGATATAGAGTGGTCTGATATACTTATAATATACTTTCTAACATAGAAATTATATTATAGTATATTTGTATTGTGCAACAGTTGTGTGTGGTTCTGCTGCGATACCGCAGCTAAATAGAAGGACAAATGCTAGAGGAGTAACTAATTGCAATGGGTGTAATATATCTGTTCCCCCCCCCCCCCCAAAAAAAAACAGCTTGAGGTCTGCGATACACCTTCTTCCACCAAATACTGATTGAGGAGTGCCATATACCTGTTTCCGACAAATACTGATTGAGGGGTGCTATATACCTGTTTCTGCCAAATACTGATTGAAGGGTGATATATACCTTCTTCCACAAAATACTGATTGGAGGGGGGGGGGGGGGGGCTATTGCTGCATTCCTTGTTCCACCAAATACTGATTGAGGTCTGCGATACACCTTCTTCCACCAAATACTGATTGAGGGTTGCCATATACCTGTTTCTGCCAAATACTGATTGAGGGACGCTATATACCTGTTTCCGCCAAATACTGATTGAGGGGTGCTATATACCTGTTTCCGCCACATACCTTCTTCCACCAAATACTTATTAAGGGGTGCCATATACAGTCTTCCACTAAATACTGATTGAGTGGTGCTATTGCTATATACCTTCTTCCACTAAATACTGATTGAGCGGTGCAATACACCTGCTTCCACAAAATACTGATTGAGGGGTGCCATATACCTGTTTCCGCCAAATACTAATTGAGGGGTGCTATATACCCATTTCTGCCAAATACTCATTAAGGGGTGCCATATACCTTCTTCCACTAAATACTGATTGAGGGGTGCTATTGCTATATACCTTCTTCCACCAAATACTGATTGAGGGCTGCGATACACCTGCTTCCACAAACTACTGATTGAGGGGTGCCATACCCCTTTTTCCGTCAAATACTCATTGAGGGGTGCCATATACCTTCTTCCACTAAATACTGATTGAGGGGTGCTATTGCTATATACCTTTTTCCACCAAATACTGATTGAGGGCTGCGATATACCTTCTTCCACAAATACTGATCTTCTCTACGAACTTAGGCAGAGGGTCATTTAGAAAATGACAGGCAGAGGAAGAGGCAGACTGTTCCGCAGGCATCGTAGTGGTCGGGCAGGTGCACCAGGCCGGAGTCTAAGTGGGAAATTGGAAAATGCGTGTGCGATAACTTCAAAGGGCGCACCAGAGTTCATTGAGTGGCTTACTCAGCCTTCTGCTTCTGCACCCTCCTCACTCTCTGATGTGTGCACCCCCCAAAGACACCACCACCACCATAGCCCCTCCACTCGAGTCAGAGGAATTATTTTCCCATCCATTCCCAGACCTTACTGATGCGCAGCCATTCTTGGCATTGGATGAGGAAGAGGAGGTAGCAATGGCCGCCACCCAGCGGTCTGACGACAGTACCCAGATCAGCCCAAGGAGGGTGGTCCCCGCTGTTACTGTCTACTCCGAGATCTCTAATTTCAGTGGTGGTGAAGGTGACAATGATGACGTGTCGATGGACGTCACGTGGGTGCCCACAAGAGAGGAAGAGGAGGGGAGGTCAGAGGGAGAGATGGAGCAGCAGATAGGGAGGAGGAGAAGAAGCAGTCAGAACTCGCAGTGCACAGGAGACAAAAAGCAGACTGCTAGTTTATCTGGAGCAAGCCATCCACCATGTACGGTCACATCTTGCGCTCCCAAGACGCCGGCACATGGCTCCGCAGTGTGGGCTTTTTTAACAGTCAGCTGCTAATAATAGTGTTGCCATTTGCAGCCTGTGCTGTCAACACATAAGTCGCGGTAAGCCCAACACTCACCTAGGGACGACTGCCTTAAGAAGGCACCTGGTCTCCCATCGCCAAGCCCAGTGGGAACAACGTCGTCAGAACCCATAAAGCCACACTCCTGGTGCTCCACGTCCTGCCTCTTCTCCTTATCCTCTCTTCACCTATTTGTCCTCCACTCCACCTTCCACCGTGCAGTCGTCGCGTTCACTGGCACAAGACAGGCTTCCGTGGCCCAAATGTTTGAGCGTAAAAAAAAATGATGCTGGATACTCCTCCTGCCCAACGGCTGACCGCTGGCTTGTCGGAACTGCAAGCCCACCAACTACTGCCATATAAATTAGTGGACTCGGAAGCCTTTAGAAAATTTGTGGCCATTGGCACACTGCAATGGAACATCTCCAGAAGGAAATATATCTCCCAGAAGGGCATCCCTGAACTATATGGCCACGTTCAGCGGCAAGTTAATATATCTCTGGCACACAGTGTCAAGATACATCTGACCACAGACATGTGGTCTAGCAAACACGGGCGGGGAAGGTACATAACTTACTGCCCTCTGGGTAAACCTTCTGACGACCGTCAAGCATGTAACCAGTGTGGATTTGGTGTCACCGCCATGGATTGCATGCAGGCCTGCCTCTTCTTCTCCTCCTCCATCCTCCGTCTCCTCCTCGGCTGACTCCTCCTTTTGCACTGCTACCGCCTCTTCCGCTGCACCCCCCCCCAAGCTCCCCAGAACCTATTCGACGTGCAAGGTGAGACGTTGCTATGCTGTGCTGCGGCTGTTGTGCCTGGAAGCCAAGAGCCCCACCGGTCCTGCGCTCCTTTCAGCTCGGCGGTCACTGGCCGATCAGTGGTTAACTCCGCTCAATTTGACAGTTGGTAAAGTGGTGTGCGACAACGGTGCCAATCTGATAAGCGTGCTGAAACAGGTCAAAATGGCACACGTCCTGAACTTAGTCGTGCAGCGATTTGTTGCCAAATACCCCAGGGTCCAGGTAGTCTTGCGGCAGGCCAGGAAAATCTGTTCATTTTAGAAGATCTTACACTGCCATGGCTCGCCTTGCTGACGTTCAGCGGCGACATCACTTGCCGGTCAGCTGTCTGATTTTTGACTGCCCAACGCACTGGAACTCCACCTTGTATATGCTTGATAGGCTGCTCCAGCAGAAACGTGCCGTTAATGACTACCTGTACGAACTCTGTGGCAGGACAGGTTCTGGGGAGCTTTTTTTTTTTTTTTTACAGCGACAGTGGCTACTTATGCGCGACACATGCAGACTTCTGCGGCCATTTGATGAGATCCCCAAACTGGTCAGTCACAGCCAGGGCACCATCAGTGGCATCGTACTTTACGCCTTCTTTCTGGAACGTGCATTGTGTCGTGTCCTTGATCAAGCCGTCGAGGAGCAGGAGCTGGAAGATGAGGATGTCGCAATGCTGAATGAATTCCCGGAGGGGGGCTACTCCATCTGAGACAAGTCCGCAGGAGTTTGAAGAGGAGTCAGGTGGCTGGGGGGAGGAGGAGCAAGAAGAGCAGGCTTTAAACTTTTTAGGGATCCCTGGTGTTGTACGTGGCTGGGGGGGGAGGAGACAGAGGACGACATTCTCCTGGGCAATGAGCAGGAGCCAAGGCGCTCCACCGCTTCCAATTTAGTGCAAATGGAGGTCTTCATGCTCCAGTGTTTGAAGAGGGACCCCCGTATAAAAAGCATAAAGGTCAAGGACCTGTACTGGGTGGCAACGTACTTAGACCCCGGTACAAACACAAAATGGAGGACATGTTACCAGCATCACAGAGGGCTGTCAGAATGCAGCATTTCCAGGTCTTGCTGCGAGACATGCTGCATACTGCTGTTGCGGGCACTGGCAGAGGAATTTCCACCCACAGCCAAACAGGTGCGGGTACCAATCCCATCGCGCCTGCAAAAAGAGGCCGGTTTGAAGATGTGTTGGTCACTTCGGATATGAGATCATTCTAGCAGCCAACCCATCGACAGCCGCCCTCCGAATCCAGCCTCAGGGAACGCCTAGACCAACAGGTGTCCGACTACATCGGGTTAATGGCCGATCTGGACGCTCTGAGAAGCGAGAAACCCTTTGACTACTAAGTGTGCAGGCTTGACCTGTGGCCAGAGCTTGCACAATTTGCCATGGAACTCTTGGCTCGCCCCTTGTCGAGTGTCCTGTCCGAAAGGAAGTTCAGCGCAGCAGGGGTGATAGTGACCGATAAGTGCACTCGCCTAGCTCACGACTGTGTGGACTACCACACATTTTTTTAAAATAAATGAGGCATGGATCTCGGAGGAATTCAACACCTGTGATGACCACAAGTAATTGAATTTCCTCATGGCAGCCCACACATATCCGCCACCACCCAGAAGAATGAATTGTACTTGCCTTATGTATATAAAGCGGCATAAAAGGCTTTTTATGTCAAGTTAATGCCTAAATTTTGGGGCCTGTACTGGCTGACAGTTACATATTTATCCTGTGACCGCCTAATGCCCCTCCAGCCACAGAATCTAAAGTTCTGTGCTGTCAGGTGAATGCCTACTGGCTAATTTTTGGGGCCTGTACTGGGCGACAGTTAATTTTTTTTTACCTCTAGCCACATAATCACACCCCTGTCTCACTCCTCTGCCTCTCATTATGGTGGCGTATGAACCGCATTCACCATAAGGACCTTCTAATGTCACAGGGTCATGTGACTGTGCTCCTTACCCCGTACTGTTCCCCCTTATACCCTGCATTGTGCCCTCTTACCACACCCTGTGCCGTGCCCCTAGTCATTCCCTGTACTGTGCCCTCTTATGCCCTTTTATGTCAGTGTACAGAGGTGTTATCCGGCCAATGTATGGCGGTGGTATCCAATAACTGGATGGCCATAACTGTATCCCTTTCCCCTGCCCACGCCATCCTTTTTTAGAACTGGCATGAGCGGGAAAAATATGCAGATTGCGGTGCTAAGGACCTTTGCGCCACAATCTGTGTCAGAAATACGCCTAACATAGACGTATTTCTATATAATACATGACCACCTAATTGTATTATTATTCGGGGGTAGTGCTAATACCTTTCTATTATATAGATTCTAGTGTATTATACTGTGCCCTGTATTTCCCAGTAGAAAATGATCCTTGGGAAACAGTCCTCATCCCTGACCACCAGGACCAGTTAGCACTCTGTCAGTTCATGGCGGCCTCCCCTCTCCGCCACGCTGCTCCGCTGTGTACTGGTGCTTATTCTGACACTAGGGCTGGGTTCACATCCTATTTTTGACATCCATTTAATGCATACCATAAATGTATGCGTTAACAGATGCCTCAGACTGATGCCGTACAGTGGCGTCCATTCACCATGGTAGAAAAAAAAATTACATTAACGTATGCATTTTTTTTAATGGACTCTGCAGGATACAAAAACGTGGAGTGCTGCACATTTGTATACATCAAACCGATAGGAAATACAATTTTCCTAGGCTCCAACAGAGCACATTTTGGAGAGTTTTCCTTTAAAAAGCATAAAAATGGCCCCTGATTAAAATACATATTTTTTGTGGGAATTTTTGCCAATGATCCCCCTCTGCTATATCACTGTCCATGTTGTGGGACTATTTGTGCACTTCTAATAAGTGTTTGCTGGCTTAAAATATGACCTGAAGGTTTTTCAGGTTCGCCTCCCATTAAAGTGAATGGGGCCCGCCGCGAACGCACGGTTCACGAACATTCGATCGCGAAATCGTCCCGGCCCATGTTCGTCCATTACTAGCCAACCACTGCTGGATTAGAGGGTGGTCGTAACCATGGAAAAGAGAAGTGTATAATGTGATGGAAAAATGGATCAAACCAGCAAAGAGAGCAATTTGGACAATAACAATGCATTAGTAAGTGCCTTGTAGTAACACCTTTAGGCTGGGTTCAGACCTGAGCGTCTTTGATATGCGCGTTTAACGCGCGTTTTTGACGAGCGTTTTTTGCAATAGTAAACGCGCGTTTGACGCGCGTTTGTGTGATTGACTGCAATGTCCTATGGCCACAAACGCGCGTCAAAACGCCCCAAAGAAGCTCAAGTACTTGTTTGAGCGTAGGGCGTTTTACAGCGCGTTTTTCAGCGCTGTAAAACGCTCAAGTGAGAACCAGGGCCATAGGGAAGCATTGGTTTTTTATGTGTTGAGCGTTTTACAGCGCGTTTGAACGCGCTGTAAAACGCTCAAGTGTGAACCCAGCCTTAATGTCATTCATTATGCTTCTGAGGACGGAAGTAGTCTACCTCCAAAATGCACTGCATGCTCTTTTAATAAATATTTTACTACTACCAGTGCCATATGAATCCATGGACATGGATTGCAGGATAAAACTTACCAGGAAAGGTTAAAGGACCTTAACATGTATAGCTTGGAAGAAAGAAGAGACAGAGGGGATATGATAGAAACTTTTAAATACATAAAGGGAATCAACTCGGTAAAGGAGGAGAGCATATTTAAAAGAAGAAAAACTACCACAAGAGGACACAGTTTTAAATTAGAGGGGCAAAGGTTTAAAAGTAATATAAGGAAGTATTACTTTACTGAGAGAGTAGTGGATGCATGGAATAGCCTTCCTGCAGAAGTGGTAGCTGCAAATACAGTGAAGGAGTTTAAGCATGCATGGGATAGGCATAAGGCCATCCTTCCTATAAGATAGGGCCAGGGACTATTCATAGGATTCAGATATATTGGGCAGACTAGATGGGCCAAATGGTTCTTATCTGCCGACACATTCTATGTTTCTATGTAATCCTGTTTTTTATCTTTTTTTTTTTTCATTTTTACCACTTCATACTATATCTGGCCCAAATTTTAGAGCCCTGCAGGAGGAAGCAGCAGCTGTAATGGTAACTAGAGAGATCACTGACCAGAACAGCCAACAAACTGAAAGCAGCTACATGTCAGAATACTGTTTAGGTATTCACCAGAGCCTGTCACAAGGCAGGATGGTCTGTGCTGCTAGGAAGTAAGTTTGCGACTATGGAGTAAGGGGACACAAAATAGATGCAAGTTTGCAGGTCGCAGACTTAACCAGATGAACAAAGGAAAGAAAAAAGGATAATGAAATAAGCTGGAGTCTAAACAGGAGGATACAGATCTAGCCAAATCAGCAGACAAGAGTTACTCAGTTGAACTAGCCAAGGTCAGTACACAGAGAGTAATTAAGCAGGTATAGAATTCAGTCACCAGGCACAGAAATAAAATGAGAGCCAGGGCACGATACACAATCACAGGCACCAACCTAGTGTCAGTGCCTGGTTCAAATCTTCTGCCTACACCTCTGATTGGACACTGAGCCAGAGCCCTGAATGGTTGGGGTTCCAAGTCTCTAATTGGCTGACCAGCCAGAGCTTCACTGCTCAGAATAGCAACCTTAAGGGAAGGGCCGTCCGACTGTCACACGCGCCGTCCCCTGTCTTCAGCAACAACCATCGTTGTACCAAGGTCAGGAAAGTTTATAACAGCAGCTACTGCTACTAAGATTATCTGTACATGCCATCCACAGAGTTGTGCCTGCCTTAGAACAACCTCTCTGGCGAGCCTCAGTCCTCAATTTGTGCATTGCACTTTTAAGGTTTGGTTGGTTGGTTTTACACAAGGGAACACCCCTTTGCTTTTATGTCCTTACCTTTCCCTTACTAACCCTGATGAGTTGAGATATAGAGACAGATGTTGGTGTCACCCTTTATTATGGTGGATGGCCAGATGTTAGGGAAGCAAGAGCCACACCATTGCAGTGCCAGCTTCTTTTCAAAAATGGGTTGCCTTTGTAAGACGATTTCTATAACAGAATTGTTGCACAACCAAGAAAGGTTCAAGTCATGAAGGGAAACAATGAAAGTATTAAAATGTATTTATATCTTTTTTTAAACTTTTGTTTCTTATGACTATTGATCAAAATAGAAACTTTTGACAATTTATTTACTATGTTCCTTTTTTTGTTTAAGTTCATGGTAGCTGTCAGGATGAAAAATCCCTATGAGAATATGAAGAAACATTGCAGGCATGGGAGCAAGGAAGACCTGATCTAAGGTCACACACATTACTGTCTGTAATTTTCCAGTCGCTAGTAGGAGTTAACTAGACTTCCTGTTCTTGGACTGAGAGCTGAAGAGGAGTCTTCTTGAGATATAAAGTTCTTGGAACATTGAGATTTTTTTTTTTGTTTATGAAAAGACAATTAGTCATCTCAATGTGTAATGTAAGTCATAACCAAATGTAATACATCTTATCTTTATTACATATTTAACTAAACATTCAGATAACTAGTGCAGAAAATGAAGTTAGAAAGCAACCTAAAGCGGAATTGTACCCAGAAATGTTCTTTAAGGCCTAACTCAAAACCAGAATGTTCTGATTTGACTTTGACTTGACACCAATATCTCTCTTCCTTCCATGTCACATTTTGCAGGGGTCTAGAAGCTGAGATATGAGGAGTTGTTTGCTTTGATCCACACAGTGTAATTCCTACTGGGTCAACTACAATCCCAATTCAAAAAAAGTTGGGATGCTGTGTAAAATATAAATAAATGTAAATAAAAATAGAATGCAGGGTCATGTCTATCATTCTGTAGCATCCCCCCTTCTTTTAGTATGAGTCTATAAATGTCTGGGAAGTGAGGAGACCAATTGCTGGAATTTTAGTAGAGGAATGTTGTCCCATATGTCTGATGTAGGATTCTAGCTGCTCAAGAGATCCTGGGTCTTCTTTGCCGGATTTTTCCTTTCATGATGCGTCAAATGTTTTCTATTAGTGAAAGGTCTGGATGCATTCAGTTAAGCACCTAGACTCTAATTTTGCAAAGCAATGTTGTTGGGATGGATGCAGTATGTAATTTAGCATTGTCTTCCTGAAAATAATATGGTCTGGATGGGGCTAAATCTTGTTATAAAACCTCTATATACTGTTGCCATGCCACACGCAATGAAACAGCCCCATACAGGCTTTTGAACGCTGTGCTGATAACAAGCTGGATGATCCCTCTCCTCTTGAGTTTGCAGAACACCTTCAGTGGTTTCCAGAAAGAATTTAAAATTTTGATTCATCTGATCACAGAACAGTTTTCCATTTCGCAGAAGTCTATTTTAAATGAGCTTTGGCCCAGAGAAGATGATTGTATTTTTGGATGGTTTTGACACATGAGTTCTTCTTTGCAAAATACAGCTTTAACTTGCATTTGTGGATTCTAAGGCAAACACTGTTCACAAACCATGGTTTCTGAAGACGTTCCTGAGCCCATGAAGTGATTTTCAGTACAGAAATATGCCTATATTTCATACAGTGCTGTCCGAGTTCCTGTAGATCATGAGCATCCAATGTTGACCATCAGCCTTGTCCCTTGTGCACATGGATTTCTCCAAATTCTCTGAATATTTTGATATTATATACTGTAGATAGTGGGATATTCAAAGTCTGTGCAATTTTACACTGAGGGACATTTTTCTGAAATTGATCCACAATTTTTAGATGCCATTTTTCTCAGATTGGTGAACCTCTGCCCATCTTTACCTCTGAGAGTCTCTGCCTCTCTAACATGCATTTTTATACCCAGTCATATGACTTAGAAGCAAATTTTTCCTTTGGCTGTTTTTTGTTAGTACCACTTACTTTTCCAACTTTTTCTTACCCCTGTGCCAACTTTTTTGAAATGCATTGCTACCATTGAGTACTAAATGAGTTGCTTTATTCATGAAATGGTAAAATGTCTTGCTTTCAACATCTGATATGTTTTCTATGGTGAATAAAATAGAAGTCTATGAGATTTGCCTTTGCCAACTATTGCTTTCTTTTTTTAATTGCATTTATTTACATTTTATACAGTGTCTGGACTTTTTTGGAAATAGGGTTGTATTTGAGCAGGGCAGAGCCACACAAAATTGTTCAAATCATCAGATTATAATATTGCCTCAGCCTATGCTGAATACCAGGAGGGAGATAGGGTGGCTCACAGATTACAGGCCAAATGTGTCCTTTGGCTCATTCAGTGAAGGAAAGTTGTCTGATTGATGGAGGGCTGACTACTGGGACTTTCACTGATCAGAAAAATGGGTTTCCAGTCTTTGAATGGATCTTCAGTCAAGCATGATCACTGCTGCTCCTTTCAAAGTCTGCCAAGGTAGCCAAGATAACCTCAGCTATCTCCAGCAGTCCTATAGAGTTTGAAAGTAGTAGCAGTGGTCATACTTGAAGGCAGCTGCATTCAAACGGGAGACCTGTTGTGATTGTCCTGATGGAGAAAGAACGTCCCAGCGGTCAGACCCTCACCACTGAAGGACTTAGCAACTATCCACAGGATAATTGATAAGGTGTTATTATAGGACAATCTCTTTAAATAAGCAACTGCTCATAATTTAGCTTCTTGGACCGTGTCTAGCAAAAGTTAGATCTTTGGTATATTCGTACCTGAATTTTCAGGTTTTACATGTTTAATACGCATAACCCGCATGCATCAAAATATCATATAGATGAGGGGTGGGCAATTATTTTTTCGATGGGGCCACATGAGAAACTGAAAATATTTTGGAGGGCCGGGCCAAAAGGCTAAACTCAATACTGCATAAAATCACCGCGTCCTGGCACAGGCGGGCGTGATGACATCATCATGCCTGCCTGCGCTGGGATTTCACTACCAAATAGACCTCAGGCCTGTAGCCTATGACAAGTCTTGTCGCCATCTGCAAATTTTAAGGCGCATTGGCGACCATTTTGGTCGCCATCTGGAGCGCTGTATTGCATCAGTGACATGAACACTCTCCACATAGAATGTTATATTACATCAGTGACATCACCGCTCTCCACATATAAGTGATATTTTACATCAGTGACATCACCGCTCTCCACATATAATGTTATATTACATCAGTGACATCACCGCTGTCCACATATAGGCGATATATTACATCAGTGACATCACCGCTCTCCACATATATGTGATGAGCGGTGATGTCACTGATGTAATGTATTACTTACCGGTATATGTGGACAGCAGTGATGTCACTGATGTAATATATTACTTATGTGTGGAGAGTGGTGATGTCACTGATGTAATATATCACTTATAAGTAATATATTACATCTGTGACATCACCGCTCTCCACATATAAGAGGCATATTACATCAGTGACGTCATCCCTTGGCGCTGGGGTGCGCAGCCAGGGCCGGCCTTAGGTGTTCAGGCGCCCTGTGTGAGCTAACCTTGTGGTAGTGTTACCTGCAGTCCTATGTAAAACCACAGATAACACTAGTGCTAAATAATGTAGTAGTGTTACCTGCAGTCCTATGTAAAACCACAGATAACACTAGTGTAGATCATGTGGAAGTGTTACCTTCGTCCTTAGTGTGCCTCCCTGTGTCTATCGCACAGACTCCATGCTGGCGCTGCCTCCTCTTCCATCTTCTTCCCCGCACAGAACGTTCTGAAGCAGCTGCGTCAAGACATAGGAACACTGTGGGCAAGGTGATACCCACAGGGAGAGACATACACACAGGGACGGGGACACACACAAAGGGACAGACACACTCACACACACACAAAGGGACGGACACACACAAAGGGACAGACACACACGGACGGACACACACAGGGACGGGGACACACACACAAAGGGACAAACACACACACACAGGGATGGACACACACACACACACACACACAAAGGGACAAACACACACACACAGGGATAGACACACACACACAAAGGGACAGACACACACACAGGGACGGACACACACACACACACACACACACAAAGGGACAGACACACACACACAGGGACGGACACACACACACTGGCACACTCAACATCAGCAGCAAGTCCAACCCTTAATGACCCCCACAATCCCTGGGGGGGGGGGGGGGGGGATGTAGTAGCAGGCAGGAAAGCACACACTGTCCCCCTGTCCTATATGAGCCCCCCCCACCCCCACCAAATACCTGTAAGTTCTGTTAGTTGCTTGGCTTTGGCTGTGGCTGCTGGCTGGGGCTCCGCCTCCTTCCTCTTTCTGCCTGTGCGGCAGCTGCATCACGCTCCAGCAGCCACTGGTCTGCTCTGTTAAAGAGACAGGCAGGCCAGGCAGCAGAGCGGAGCGCAGAGCGGCCGCGGGCCCCGCCCCCTCCTCACTCCGGACAGTGACTCCGTGCTGTTACAGGGCCGGCGGCGGCGGCGGCAACAAAAATGCCGGGGGCCGGATTAAAAGGTCCGCCGGGCCGTATACGGCCCGCGGGCCGTAGTTTGCCCAGGTCTGATATAGATAGTACCACAGCACTCGTAAGTTTATATTAGCAAAGAGCTTTTATTGGTGCGCAGGGATTTCAGCATGGGCACAATGTCGCCATGCCTTCATTCACAGGGGTTGGATGAGGAACTGGAATAAAATATTTGGTTCTAATTCGGGAAAAAACAAAAAAGATAACCATATATTTGATCACTCACATAAATCAGGAAAAAAGAAGAAGTGAATAGTGATCTGGAGTATTTAAGACGTAACTTTTACTTCTAATACATTAAAAGATATATCTCTCAATATTCATGAAAGATCGAACGTGTATGTGAATACAGTTTTCCACAATCCCACACACAGGGGATTCGTTGGAAACAGAAACAACCGTGTCCACACTTATACATTCAGTGTGAAACACTGTAAGGTAACAAGCCGGTATGCACTAGCACCTTAGGTACACAATTAAACAATGATGTTAGAGACGACATATGACAGTATATACATAATGCACGGCGGCATCAAAAAAGCAACAAAGGTTTGGTGGCAAAAATCACCATGCAAGTTAGTGCACAGCAGCACCTGTATCGAAAAGGTGCATGGCGGCACCAATGAAACCCAGTGTCCTACCCTACAGATGATGGAATCTTCAGACACGTTGGTTTCGGGTTTCTTGGCAGGGTGGTCCGGTTCAATAGTTGGAGGTCCTTGAAATAAGAGGGAGTCACAGGAAGGTAATCCTATATCTCCCTGGATGACCCTATGGGGCCCTACAATAACCCTGTTTGTCTATCTACGGAGTATCCCACTAGTTGGGCCCCCGTCCAGAACCTAACCCTGGAATTGCGTTCCCTATTTTGCCCTGAGTAGATCCCAACATGCACGTTTCTGAGGCGGAAACAATCCTCTCATCAGGGGAACATAAAAGCAGGCTATAAGTAGTTCACTTGCTGGAGAAGATATCCCCCAGCAAGCACTTGCTGGAAAAGGTATCCGCCAGCAAATACAAAGCCACTGGGAAAGGTAATTCCTGGTGGAGTGAAGTGCACAGATGGGTGCCAAAAAAGGGAAAAGGGGCAGATAGAGGACCCCCTCTCCTAATTGCAGTTTACGATTGACGCCGCAGGCATGGATGTTACCCATCCCATGTTGTGTTCTAATTCGGGAACATAAAATTAATATCTTGGGGATTTTTTCTCCTCTGTAAAGAAATGATGTGCTTAGCTATGGTCTACAATGACTATAAAGTTTTGTTTGCCTGTGGATTCTCAGAAATATTTGTCCACTTCTAGCTATATTGTCTCTTTTATTTTGCTTTCCAACACATTGAATTCCAAGTTACCACAAATGTTAATTTGAAATGATTTGTAAATCTGTCCAATGAAAAGTTTACCACCACCAAAGATACATGTGCTTTCTCTAATTTGTTGATGTTAAGAATTGTTGCTCCTGGAGTGCCAAGAGTTTCCTTGGCAATATAGTGTCTCTTCATTGGTATGCAGGCCTCCTGCAGATTCAGACACCGCTGTGGGCCTCTAGGCGTGGGTTACCTTGTGGATAATGGATATATAAATACTCTGAAATGTTTGTACCATCCTCATAACAAGACCTTGTGGCACATTGAGTTAAGGCATATGAAGACAATTCCGGCTGAATTTCTTAAAAAGGGGAGATAAAACTAACCATGTTCCTCTGCTGGGAAGCATATTTCATTTGTGCTGTTAGATGTAATAAATTGGATGCTATCATTGAAACTAAATGGGATTAACCCCTTAGTGACCAGCATGTTTTGGGTCTTAGTGACCAAGAAATTATTTGGATTATTTTCATTGTCACATTCCAAGAGCTATAACTTAAACTTTTTTTTTTTTTTCCGTTGATCTAGCTGTATGAGGGATTTTTTTTTTGTGGGACAAGTTGTTTTTAAATGGCATGTTGGGGTACACATAACTCACTGATTAACTTTTAATAACTCTGCTTGGACAGGGAAAAAAACAGTAATACCACCATTGTCTTTTTACATTGTAAATTCTGTGATATTCACTTTGCATCATAAATACCATGATAACTTTGTCTGGGTAATTGTCTAATTGTTTTCCCCTAGAGCACGGGTGTCAAACAAGGCCCGCGCGCCGAATCCGGCCCGCCAGACCTCGTCATGTGGCCCGCACAGCGAGCGAGCTGGCGGCTGGGCACAGGGAGATGAGCGCTTCCATTGTGGAAGCGCTCATCTCCAGTCATCTGTATCGCCGTCCTCAGGACAGCGATACAGATGCCTGCCTGTGCTGCGGTAGGGGAGGGAGAGGCGTGTCCCTTTCCCTTCCTCTGATAGGCTGCAGGCACTAGGCCGGCAGCCTATCAGAGGCCGGCTCAGGCGGCGCGATGATGTCATCGCGCTGCCTGAGCCATACAGCGTGGGACACAGGCCAGAAGAGGCCTGCATCGCATCACTGACATGGAGGTAAGTATGTGTTTTATTTTATTATTTTTATTATGTACAATACTTTTACTGGCGGGGGCTGTTATTACTGGCAAAGGGGGGGCTGTTTGTTATTACTGGCAAAGGGGGGGCTGTTATTACTGGCACAGAGGGGCTGTTATTACTGGGGGCTGTTATTACTGGCACAGAGGGGCTGTTATTACTGGGGGCTGTTATTACTGGCACAGAGAGGCTGTTATTACTGGGGGCTGTTATTACTGACACAGAGGGGCTCTTATTACTGGGGGCTGTTATTACTGGCACAGAGGGGCTTTTATTACTGGGGGCTGTTATTACTGGCACAGAGGGGCTTTTATTACTGGGGGCTGTTATTACTGGCACAGAGGGGCTCTTATTACTGGGGGCTGTTATTACTGGCACAGAGGGGCTGTTATTACTGACAGAGGGGTTCTTATTACTGGGGGCTGTTATTACTGGCACAGAGGGGCTCTTATTACTGGGGGCTGTTATTACTGGCACAGAGGGGCTCTTATTACTGGGGGCTGTTATTACTGGCACAGAGGGGCTCTTATTACTGGGGGCTGTTATTACTGGCACAGAGGGGCTCTTATTACTGGGGGCTGTTATTACTGGCACAGAGGGGCTCTTATTACTGGGGGCTGTTATTACTGGCACAGAGGGGCTCTTATTACTGGGGGCTGTTATTACTGGCACAGAGGGGCTCTTATTACTGGGGGCTGTTATTACTGGCACAGAGGGGCTCTTATTACTGGGGGCTATTACTGGCACAGAGGGGCTGTTATTACTGGGGGCTGTTATTACTGACACAGAGGGGCTCTTATTACTGGGGGCTGTTATTACTGGCACAGAGGGGCTCTTATTACTGGGGGCTGTTATTACTGGGGGCTGCTATTACTGGCACAGGGGGGCTGCTATTACTGGCATAGGGGGCTATTATTACTGGCATGGGGGGGGCTGTTAATACTGGCACATGATTGGGGGCACTATAGGGGCATCTACTGAGGCCACAAAGAAGGGGTATTTTATATGGGCTCTCTATGCAGTACAATTTTATACTGGGACACATGGTGGGTACTATGGGGAAGGGGGGAGAGGAGTACTATGGGGTCATCTACGGGGGACACTAAGAAGGGGTATTTTATACTGGCACATTATGGGGGCACTATGAGGACATTAGCTCAAATGGGGGCATTACAAGGGGTTATTTTTTGCACTGTCACATTATAAGGAGAATTATTACTACTGGGGGGGGGGGGGGGCATTATGGTGGGCTTTATTACTCCCCCATGGTATGACCCCCTAGTAGAAGCACCAGCCTCTACCTGCTCTGCTATCCCTCTGCACCTTCTCCAAATACTTATTATGAAGTCTTTCTCATTAGGATAAAACACCTCATCAGCTCCACCGAGCCCCCGGCCAAAGTGTGGAAGTGGCGTCCGAGATCCCCAAGGGCCAAGCCAAGTAACTAAGTTTTCCGGCCCTTTGAGGGTGACCAAACTGCTGATGCGGCCCCCGATGAATTTGAGTTTGACACCCCTGCCCTAGAGGAATGTTCACAAGCAGTCACTCTCCTGGAGCGGTCTCTCCTTACTCCTGGCTTTTGGCTTCCTCGATCCCTGAACCGACCGGCAACAGAAACCTTTTCTTCCTTCAAAAAGGACATAAAAAAAGTACAGACCTGCAAAGAAACAGGTTCACCGTGCTTTTATTGTACTTTATTGTACAGGGTGGGCCATTTATATGGATATACCTTAATAAAATGGGAATGGTTGGTGATATTAACTTCCTGTTTGTGGCACATTAGTATATGTGAGGGGGGAAACTTTTCAAGATGGGTGGTGACCATGGCGGCCATTTTGAAGTCGGCCGAATCCAACTTTTGTTTTTTCAATAGGAAGAGGGTCATGTGACACATCAAACTTATTGGAAATTTCACAAGAAAAACAATGGTGTGCTTGGTTTTAACGTAACTTTATTCTTTCATGAGTTATTTACAAGTTTCTGACCACTTATAAAATGTGTTCAATGTGCTGCCAATTGTGTTGGATTGTCAATGCAACCCTCTTCTCCCACTCTTCACACACTGATAGCAACACCGCAGGAGAAATGCTAGCACAGGCTTCCAGTATCTGTAGTTTCAGGTGCTGCACATCTCGTAGCTTCACAGCATAGACAATTGCCTTCAAATGACCCCAAAGATAAAAGTCTAAGGGGGTCAGATCGGGAGACCTTGGGGGCCATTCAACTGGCCCACGACGACCAATCCACTTTCCAGGAAACTGTTTATCTAGGAATGCTCGGACCTGACACCCATAATGTGGTGGTGCACCATCTTGCTGGAAAAACTCAGGGAACATGCCAGCTTCAGTGCATAAAGAGGGAAACACATCATCATGTAGCAATTTCGCATATCCAGTGGCCTTGAGGTTTCCATTGATGAAGAATGGCCCCACTATCTTTGTACCCCATATACCACACCATACCATCAATTTTTTTGTTCCAACAGTCTTGGAGGGATCTATACAATGTGGGTTAGTGTCAGACCAATAGCGGTGGTTTTGTTTGTTAACTTCACCATTCACATAAAAGTTTGCCTCATCACTGAACAAAATCTTCTGCGTAAACTGAGGGTCCTGTTACAATTTTTGTTTTGCCCATTCTGCAAATTCAGTGCGCCGATCTGGGTCATCCTCGTTGAGATGCTGCAGTAGCTGGAGTTTGTAAGGGTGCCATTTGTGAGTAGCTAATATCCGCCGAAGGGATGTTCGACTAATGCCACTCTCCAGTGACATGCGGCGAGTGGTACACTATGGGCTCTTGCTGAATGAAGCTAGAACAGCCACTGATGTTTCTTCATTAGAGACAGATTTCATGTGTCCACATTTTGGCAAATCCAACACTGAACCAGTTTCACGAAACTTAGCAAGCAGTTTGCTAACTGTAGCATGGGAGATGGGTGGTCTCGTAGGGTGTCTTGCATTGAAATCTGCTGCAATGACCCGGTTACTGCGTTCACCAGACATCAACACAATTTCTATCCGCTCCTCACGTGTTAACCTTGACGACATGTCAATGGCTGTAAACAAAGAGAAACTTGTAAATAACTCATGAAAGAATAAAGTTACGTTAAAACCAAGCACACCATTGTTTTTCGTGTGAAATTCCCAATAAGTTTGATGTGTCACATGACCCTCTTCCTATTGAAAAAACAAAAGTTGGATTCAAAATGGCCAATTTTAAAATGGCCGCCATGGTAACCACCCGTCTTGAAAAGTTTCCCCCCTCACATATACTAATGTGCCACAAACAGGAAGTTAATATCACCAACCATTCCCATTTTATTAAGGTGTATCCATATAAATGGCCCACCCTGTACTTTTGTTCATGGTGAAGTTTGTCTGAATAGCTGTTGTCCTAAAAGGAAGCCTCTTCTAAAGATGATGCATAAGAAAGCCTGCAAACAGTTTGCTGAAGACAAGCAGACTATGGACATGGATTACTGGAACCATGTCCCGTGGTCTGATGAGACCAAAATAAACGTACTTGATTCAGATGGTGTCAAGCATGTGTGGCGGCAACCAGGTGAGAAGTACAAAGACAAGTATGTTTTGTCTACAGTCAAGCATGGTGGTGGGAGTGTCATGGTTTGGGGCTGCATGAGTACTGCAAACTGTGGGGAGCTACAGTTTGTTGCAGGAACCATGAATGCCATGTACTGTGACATACTGAAGCAGAGCATGATCCCCTCCCTTCGGAAACTGGGCCACAGGGCAGCACTCCAACATGATAATGACCCAAAACACACCTCCAAGACTACCACTGCCTTGCTAAAGAAATTGAGGGTAAAGGTGCTGGACTGGCCAAGCGTGTCTCCAGACCTAAACTGTATTGAGCATCTATAGGGCATCCTGAAACAGAAGTGGGAGGAGCACAAGGTCTCTAACATCCACCAGCTCCGTGATGTTGTCATGGAGGAGTGGAAGAGGATTCCAGTGGCAACCTGTGATGCTCTAGTGAACTCCATGCCCAAGAGAGTTAAGGCAGTGCTTGAAAATAATGGTGGCCACACACAGAAACAAATAAAAACATCCTGCTGTACCCCTCACTCCAGGCCCAGACGATATCTCTGGAGCTCCCTGGACGCCAGCCTGGGGGCATCGATCCAAGGACTCCAAAGCCTCTCAAATTTAGCCAGGGCCCCCCTCTTCCTATAACCCCCCCTCTTCAGGTTGAGTAGCCAGTTGATCTTGGCTATATATTCAGTTCTACTGGGGCTGCACTCATCCAGCCAATTTTGGCCAAGCAGTTTACGAGCCATATATAACATTCTGGCCACTGCTACCCTATCGGGCTCAGTAATTGGCAGGTCCTCCACGTATCCCAATACACATACAAATGAGGTCACATCCAATGTAACAGCATATAAGACATTAAAGAGATGTATCACAGCGCGCCAAAAGCCCTCCAGAGCCAAGCATGACCACAGCATATGTAACATATCTGCACCCTCCCCCCCCCCACCGGAGCAGGGGTACTTTGACATTTAGACATTTGCCCTTGTTTCCCCTATGCAAAGTTATAAACTTCTTACTTTATTTCACTTGAAAGGGTTAACCTGCACTGTTTAATACTGTGTAACTGCATTTTATATGTATGTTGTGATATATTTCCTGTTCATTTGCACTATATTTGTGAGGCTATGTGGAAAGGGTTAATGAATACTAAGAGACTTTTGGGACTTTGAATGAGAAGCTGGTAATTTTCCACTGCTGCTATATGGTTTAAAGAAGCATGTTTTGGAGAGGAAAAGCCAGACTTGTTTACCACCAAAACCAGACAGACTGACCTTTTGAATTTCTGGTTTTAGCTCTGTTATGTCTGGAAACTTGTTTTTGTCTGGAAAAACTGCTGTGTCATTGCCATTGAGTATCATTGAAGCTCTAATGTAAATCTATGACAGACAGGGGTTGTAAAAATGCATCTGTTTGTACTGAGTTTCTCCACTCCACCCCACCCACTTAAAGGTTCCAGTCTAGCTAGAAATGGTATCTAGAGAGCAGTCATAGCCCCTAGTGTTCTGCAGTTAGGGACCAGTGCAGAGTGGGAGACTCATGCCAGTCTGCATGAGTGATTAGAAGAAGCAGCTGAGCTGGGGACACTGAGCATCAAACCATGGGTCACCAACCCTGTGAGCAAGGAGCCATCTGGACTTCTGAGCTAGAGACCGTGGGTCTCCAGCCTTTGACCAGGGTATCATCCTTCTGAGAGAGAGAGAGCAACAGCTAGCTTTCTTCAGCATCAAACCCTTCTTCTGCCAGGGAAGAGAATGGAGAAGCCAGCCCTATGACTCACCTGTGTTGTTTTGCACCAGAATTCCTCCAGTAAAGAAGCTCACTGGTTTAATGCAGACCCTGACTCACTGCACATTTATAAAAGAAAAATCACAGAAAATAATGCCCTAACACAATAGATGCAAACATTATATATGGACTAATCCCTCGCTATGATATGATAAAATCTGAGACTCTCAGCCAATATATTTTGATGAAAACACATCTATGCTCACCTACCAATGCCAAGGTGGTCTTAGTCAGACAGGTCCTACACTAAAGCTACCTATGCCATTGGGCATCTATGTTCAGGAGAGCAGACCCTGCACATATAGTGTGCTCCTTCTAGTTACCTCTGTGTACACCAAGCAACCAATGAGAGGAGGAGCCTGCACAGCTATATAATATAACATAATAATATAATGTTTGTATCTATTGTGTGCATTATTTTCAGTGATTTTTCTTTTATAAATGTAGCCATGTACATCCACATATTCATTTACCATATCGTACAGGATAGTTTTCTTTGTTAACATTTTGGGGTAGACAACACTTTCTGATTGCATTTTTATTCTGTTTTTTGGTGGTGAATAAGTAAAAAAAGATCAATTCTGGCATTGTTTTTTATGGCATTTACAGTGTGGAATAAATTATATATAAAATTGTATAATGCAGGTCATTACAGATGCAGCAATAACAAATATGTGGACAGGATTTTATTTTTCCAATTTTTTTCATTGAAAATTTTTTTTTTCAGGGAAGAAGGTGTATTTTTTTAAACTTGGATTTTTTTTTTACTAAAACTTTGTTTCATTCTTACAGTATTATACTGTCAATAGAAAACTGACAGGTGTTCTATCAGGGTTTGGGCATAGCCATACATTAAGGGCAAACCTGCAATGTCATTCTCAATGTTGCTGATGCCTGACAGAGGGACCCTCCTCTCTCTTAAACCACTTAAATGCCACGGTCGCTATTAACCATGGTTGAGTCTTCATTTGTAACAAGCAGGGACCATGGAAACAGCCATTTATGTCTTCCTCAATTTGCTTCAGAACAGAGGGATGGATGGGAAAGTAAAGTGCATGTCCTGCCCTACCTATTCTGGAAGCTAGTACCTATACACACTTTGCTGAGTAGATAATGAAGAAGGAGCGGTCTGATTTTGTTTTCAGTTGTGCTAACTATAGAGATTACTGAGCTATATCTGTTATTGGGAAACCTGAATGACAACAGATCTGACTAGGGACATAGGGGGCACCGATCTCCCATTTCCATATAGCGACAGTACATATTTTAACAATATTTGCCATATAATATTGTAGGAAACGGAAGTGACCTCTCTGGGGGACTGTAATGGTGGTCATACTGGGTGTGACAGCATACTTATATAAACTTGTTAAATTCTTTCATGGAAATGCTACTTGAAATGGTAGTTTGGTTTAAGAAAATGATTTTCAAACACACTATTACAGAGGAAGTCCCTCATTCCAGACCCCATTTAATTAGACAAAGCTGAGCATGACTTCAAAGAGCATCTCTCTGAATAACTTTGCATATTTTTTTTTATTGACTTGCATCTACTATGTAATAAAAAACATTTTTATTGGTTTTAATTAAGGTTCTCAATAGTTTGTCTTCTGCAGTCTGCATGTGTTCACATACAATGCAGGCTGCTCAAACCTGTTCAGAGTGAAAGCTGTATGTGAACACATGCAGGCTGCAGAAGACAAATGGTTAAGGATTTTTAACTAACTGCTTCATGATCACAACGTGGATGTATGGCATTGCCTCATTTTCTGGCTTGAGAGGCTGATGTTTTTTCCTAATACAAGCCACTTAGTAATGTATTGTTATTATCCATATTGCTTCCTTTGCTGGATTGATTCATTTTTCCATCACATTATACACTGCTTGTTTCCATGGTTACAATCCCCCTGCAATCCATCAGTGGTGATCGTGCTTGCCCACTATAGGAAAAAGCACTAGGCTATGTGCGATCCCACGGTCTCGGCCACCAGAAAGGCCGGTGTGCAAGCATGGTCACAGCTGCTGGATTTCAGGGTGATCGTAACCATGGAAATGAGCAGTATATAACGTGATGGAAAAATGAATCAAGCCAGCAAATGAGGCAATACATTAAATTCCTGTACATGTTAAATGCCACTTGCTGAAGTGAGACAACCCTTTTAAGAGGTGTCGGGAGCAGTGGTTAGGTGAGGGCACGTACACAATGTGAACAGGCTCCGGGTAGCCAAGACAGACCACCAGTAGACAGGATTGCTTGATCTGCCAAAAAGAACGGGCAGTTCCCATAATTATGTTGTAGACCATACAGACACAGGCGGCACCTTCATTACACACCCCTGTCTCTACCTGGTCCATTTCCATACACTTAGAAGAAAAAAATTTGGTGTCACAGCACCCATTTTGTATCCTGCCATTGACAGCCATCCACAGTTGCCTTTGTTTGCAATGGTGTTGTGAATAAGAAACCTACACTGCTATGGACTAGAACCGTATCGTCTTAATGATAAATTAAGGTCCTGTTTGGGATCCAACGACAGTTGATATTGAGTATGGAGACCTTGTGGTGAGCTCTTCAGTCCTGCCTTTGCTGTGGAGTAACACACTGCCCCAACTGCTGGTCTGATAATCTGGGGAGCCATCACATATGACAGTCGGTCACCCTAGTAGTAATACGAGGGACAATAACAAGACCTTCTGTGGCCACATGTATTACCTCTCATGGTAGGGCTTCCAAATGGCATTTTTAGCAGAATAATGCTTACCATTACACAGCAAGGGTTTGCCAGGATTGTCTCCACCAGATTGCAATACTTTCTTGGCCTGCCTGGTCACCAGATTTATCACCATTCAAGCTTTCATCAGACCTGCTGGGACACCAGTTTCCGCAATCTAGGAGTGTGCAGCATCTACAGGCCCAGGTGCAACATCTGCAGCCAAATGTGCAGCAGGATACCATATGATATTCCAACAATTCCTTTTTGGTGCCTTATCTTTTTTTTTCTTCACTGAATATATTTACTGCGCACCATCAACACAGTAATGGAAGAAATTGAATAAAAAGTGATCAAAAATTTATATGTATCCCAAAATGGATCCAATAAAATCCCCCACATAGCTCTGTAGATGAAAATATAAAAAGTATGGGTGTCAGAATATGGTGAGGTAAAGAAAAAAATGAAAACATTTAATTGCAAAAATGATTTTAATCTCCACAATATGCAATTCAATAAAATTAATGGATTGGTGAAGGGGAGTGCTCCACAGCCTCAAGTAAGAATGAGAAATAAAAAAATACAGATAGTTGGCCAACTAAAACCATTTTGCAGAAGTTTGGAGATGAACACCCTACTGTTTTTTAGAAACTGCAAAGCCCCAAAAAATAAGTTGACCTTAAAGAATTTAACTTACACAAGTAGGGGTAGCAGCAGTTCAGTGGGAATTACTGTAGATATCACTCTCCAATGAATCATGTATCATATTGTTGCCTGTTACATTTTAGTGATATTTCCTCATCTAGTTGTTATGGATCTGCGAGTGTGGACCCACTGTGCCAACTAACTGGTTTGACTTTGGGCTAACCCTAAGGACATTATTCTGGCACTCCCCTGGTATTCACCTTTTAACCCCTGTACAGGGATCTGGACTTTGCTGCAGGGGAGCCACCAATCTGCTACCTCTTGGGATAGTCCCAGTATTATTGGCAGCTGACCTACTAGGGGTCAGAAACTCTGGTGCAAGCACCAGAAGCTCAGGATGCAGAAATCATACCAAAACCACAGGAAAACTGCAGGAGCAGTTTGAACAGTCACATAGGCTTGAATGCTGGTTTTAGAGATCCAGGCAGCAAACTAGTAGCATAGATGGAGGTAGACACATGACAGACGTGCAGACAGGATACTTGGTAGAAACACAGACAAGGTAGACGGACAGGGTTAACACAAACACTAACAGAACTGAAACCGAAACTGGAAATGCAGGTTAACACAGACAGGGTGAAAACAGGGCTGGAGAACAAAAGGAGCACAGGCAAGAAATAATACAGGATAAATGTAGGCAAATCACAGGTGAATTGCAAAAGCACAAGACTTAAACACCTTTGCTAGTCAACAGGAACCTTACGCTCAGGCACCCTCTGACTGTGGAGAGTGCCATAAAAAACAGAAACCCCCAGCCATTGATACTGGCAGGCTGGAAGGTAGTGTATAGGCAACAATCTGAAGAGGACAGGGCCAGGCAGCATGATGAGTAGAATGGCCGACATGGACTGCTGACCTAACACTAGTTTAGGCAAAATCAACCATCTTGCTTCTTTGTCCTCATCTCTATGAATTTAATTCCAAGCTAACCACGTATGAATTAGTGATACATCAGTGACCTATTCTGTTTGTTTCTTTGCCACTTGGTTGCAGTAAAAAAAAAAAAAATTCCATTCCAAGTCTTTTATGAAGCATCTGATATCCATTAAGTAAGAGACTGCCAGCCCCGGAGAGTACGGATGAAGTTAAAGATAG
The DNA here is from genome assembly GCF_905171765.1 of Bufo bufo. Lineage (NCBI taxonomy): Eukaryota > Metazoa > Chordata > Amphibia > Anura > Bufonidae > Bufo > Bufo bufo. The sequence goes on along the minus strand of NC_053389.1, from coordinate 683,761,233 downwards.
CTGCATCAGACAGTCACCTTTCTTTAATTTGAAAGAATCCCCCTTCTGTTTGTGAAAACAAAATTGTAATAAATCTTGCAGTCTGGGTCTATTTATGAGGAGCAGATGAAAAAGATGAAAATACTGCAGGCTATGGGATTTCAATAGACGTAAAAAGAACTGCAAAAATAAATTGACCCTAAATCACAGACTATTGTGCAGCTCATTTCTATTGACCAAAAGCATCTTTTGGATAAAATCAAAAGCATAACAGAAGAATGACGCAGATGGAAAAAAGGTTTTAATAGGGAAAGAACAATCACACTAGGCCAAGTGTATTTTGAATTATATTTTCATGTGGGTTGGTGGGTTCATGTAGGCAATTTGCTTCTCAGATTTAGTAATGGATTTATGGCCTCTGTAATCTAATCCCAATATTTCTGGAATCATTTGTACATCTTTTATTGATACTGTCTGTAGGGTGAAAAGTGCATACAGAACACAGTAGTGCTTTGGGGGGAAAGATTGGTTGCAATTAATTTAAAGCGAACCTTTCACCTCATTTCCACTTTATAAACTAGCAACAGTACCTTATAGATCATCTTCAGTGTGTTCTTATACATCCTTGTGCCGCTTTCATGCGCTGTATCTGCCTGAAAAAATCTGACGATTATATATATAAGACGATTTTTTCAGGCAGATACAGCGCATGAAAGCGGCACAAGGATGTATAAGAACACACTGAAGATGATCTATAAGGTACTGTTGCTAGTTTATTAAGTGAAAATGAGGTGAAAGGTTCGCTTTAATAGTTCTAATAATGAAGACGATATAAATAGAAGAATTGTATGCTATAGAAGGCTAAGGATACATAGCAATGTAATTGTTTTGACATAATGTCAAGCTTCTACCAATTTATGGCCAACATTTACAAATGTGAATGCACCTAGGCCAGGGGTGCACAATCTTCCCTGCTCTAAGGGCCATATTGTCATATTGACCAAGGGCTGCAATAAAACTTAAAGGGGTTTTACCATCTGACTGTCACAAGTGGTAGGGATAAGTGCAGCCCTAAGCTCCACCCACACCACTATCCCTACCTACTTGCACGGTCCGTCCTAACTGTGTACAACTGGGCGGCGGTCCCTAGATTATGTACGTGCAGGGGCTTACAGGGAGGAAAAATAGTGGAAAAAACAACAAAGATAGGACAGAACACACAGAAGCGATCACTGAGGAAGGACACAATATCAAGGTCAAAACTCGCCAAAGTTAGAACCAGGAGATCACGCCAGTACCAGGGGAAACACCAAAATCAACGTCAAATACAATCCTTCTGCCTAATCTGCACACTAGAGGAAAGGAGACTGTGGGTCTTTTCATTGTATATTATTGGTGTTATGGTGACAATGTAGCATTTCACAACTCCAATGGAGAGAGTTGCATGCATAAATGGCCACCTACAACTAATATACTGTTTTCAGGATTGCCAGAGGTCAAGGAACTGCATTCATCAGATATATTGGGGACACAGTTCCCCATTAGCACTTGCCTATCTCTGGTCCAGACCTGTGTGCCCCTCCTCTACTGAAATGGAAACTACATGTGAGCATCCACACTCAAACATGCTTTCCTAGGTTTAGATGGTTGGGGGCCACATAGAATGGCCTAGCAGGGCACATGTGGCCACTGAGCAACAGTTTGAGCACACCTAAATCTATACCTTGTTTTCAATTGCGGCAATAAAAATCCACTGCTCCTAGCTTGATGAAGGGTTGTGAATTAATGGAAACGGGGCATGGCTTACACAGAAAGGGGTGTGACCTAAGGTCCAGAATTATGCACAGACTTTAGGGTTAATGTATATTGTCATTTGTTAATGGATAAATGGCAGGATTTGGTGCAGAACAAGGCCCATTGATGACAAGCAAGTAAAATGCCCATCTAGTTGTCCCTATAGGGGGGGGAGGGGGGGGGGGCTTGGCCTGTCGCGGAATCCAGACTTGTAATAAAGAGCAGCGAGCCCCTGTGATGCCTATTAAAAGGGCAAGTCAGTTGTGTGCAATACTGTGTGAGTGTGGCGAGAATACAACAGCCTGATCTCCACAAGCAGATGGCTGAAAAGTAAACTAAAGGGGTGGACATGGCTATGCATGCTGGTTAATCTGCACAGGGGCCCAAGAGGGAGGAAGGTCCCTCCCAGCTGTAGAGCAGTAGGAAGAGCTTAACGATGCGATGGGAGACCCCAGACATCAGAAATGCCAAATCCTACCCTGAGCACATCTATATCTTTGATGAAATATACATTAACGGTATCTTATAACAAAATGGTACCAATAACCAGTCGGTGCATATGGCGGCCCTGGTTTACAGCTGTGATACAACACTTCAGTTTCACAGGAGCGTATTTAACTTTTAGGTCAACATCTTCAGAAAACATTGCGAGAAGCACAACCATGGAAAAAATCAATGCTGCTGGTGCTCACATATAGTGGGGAGTTTGGTAAGACCCACGTTTCTTATGATGGTCTTAGTCCAATGTGGGAAGTAGTAAGATGCAACATATTTATTAAGAGTCACAGGCATCTTAATAAATTTGGTGTTCTTTGGTAATGCATGCATCAGAAAATCAAATTCACACTAGATATGAGCTGGTGGAGACTTGAACTAATTTATACTAGCCCTGTGGGGAATTGTAGCAAATCTGTGGGACTATAGGAGGTCATGCACGTCCTGCCAATATTTCTTTTTTTAATAGTTATGTAGGCAGCTTTAAAAATAAATTTTTGGGGTGAAAATGTTAATTTGCACCAATCTGATGTACAGGCCATGAAAAAAAATTCTTCCCCATAGTGTCTTCACAAGCACCAAGTCTAGAAACTACCTTGCTCCCACCAGTTTCCTCTGCAATAGTGTCAAGACAGAGCTTGACAACTTCAGCTCAACCCCTGTCATTGACTGTAAAAAATGACTGCCAGGTCCAGTGTGCTTCCGGGACTTTCCCTGACCCTTTCATTTTGTGGTAATGATAGATGACATGGTTCTTGAAGCCACGTTACCACGGCAGGGGAACAGCAGACTATTTTTAACATACTGCGGTTTCCTTTTTCATTTTGTTGGAGAGAATATTTATAGGAAATCGCCATGCAATATACAGAAAATACCATGTGTGACAACAGCGGCCCATATACCTTCCTGCGTTATATCAGTGCATGCTCTATGACATGACTTGTACTCGCTTGCTAGAAGTCTTGGCAGATAAAGCAGGAGGAAACCAGTAGTTTTGTGACAACATAATAATGTTTGATGCATAAACATAGTAACATATCTCCAGATTCCCAACTTTTATGCAGCATATTCTAACTCTTCTGAGGAAATACAAATGTTTTTTTGGTTTCTCGTGTGTAGTTCAGGCTTCTTGATTTATGACAAGCACATCAGGACAGCTAATTTGTACCATCAGGCGCTTGTTTTGTCCATTATAAACCAAAGGAGGGGAGAAATAAATGCAAATTTTGATCCCTGGATCCTAAGCAAATGAACTTAGATCCCAAGCAATTTATCCATAGATCCCAAGTGAGCAATCCCAAGTGAATGAAGACACTTAAGGCTTCTAATCTAATGTCTTATACAGTTAAAAGAAAAAGTATGTGAACCCTTTGGAATGATATGGATTTCTGCACAAATTGGTCATAAAATGTAATCTGATCTTCATCTAAGTCCCAAAAATAGACAATCACTGTCTGCTTAAACTAATAACACAAATAATTAAATGTTAGCATGTTTTTATTGAACCCACCATGTAAACATTCACAGTGCAGGTAGAAAAAGTATGTGAACCCCTAGACTAATGACATCTCCAAGAGCTAATTGGAGTGAGGTGTCAGCCAACTGGAGTCCAATCAATGAGATGAGATGAGATTGGAAGTGTTGGTTACAGCTGCCCTGCCCTATAAAAAAACCACACACCAGTTCTGGGTTTGCTTTTCACAAGAAGCATTGCCTGATGTGAATGATGCCTCGCACAAAAGAGCTCTCAGAAGACCTATTAAGAATTGTTGACTGGCATAAAGCTGGAAAGGGTTATAAAAGTATCTTCAAAAGCCTTGCTGTTCATCAGTCCACGGTAAGACAAATTGTCTATAAATGGAGAAAGTTCAGCACTGCTGCTACTCTCCCTAGGAGTGGCCGTCCTGTAAAGATGACTGCAACAGCACAGCACAGACTGCTCAATGAGGTGAAGAAGAATCCTAGGGAGTCAGCTAAAGACTTAAAAAAGTATCTGGCATATGCCAACATCCCTGTTAAAGAATCTACGATACATAAAACACTAAACAAGAATGGATTTCATAGGAGGATACCACAGAGGAAGCCACTGCTGTCCAAAAAAAACATTGTTGCACGTTTACGGTTTGCACAAGAGCACCTGGATGTTCCACAGCAGTACTGGCAAAATATTCTGTGGACAGATGAAACCAAAGTTGAGTTGTTTGGAAGAAACACACAACACTATGTGTGGAGAAAAAGAGGCACAGCACACCAACATCAAAACCTCATCCCAACTGTGAAGTATGGTGGTGGGGGCATCATTGTTTGGGGCTGCTTTGCTGCGTCAGGGCCTGGACGGATTGCTATCATCAAAAGGAAAAATGAATTCCCAAGTTTATCAAGACATTTTGCAGGAGAATTTAAGGACATCTGTCCACCAGCTGAAGCTCAACATAAGATGGGTGTTGCAACAGGACAACGGCCCAAAGCATAGAAGTAAATCAACAACAGAATGGCTTAAACAGAAGAAAATACGCCTTCTGGAGTGGCCCAGTCAGAGTCCTGACCTCAACCCGATTGAGATGCTGTGGCATGACCTCAAGAAAGCGATTCACACCAGACATCCCAAGAATATTGCTGAACTGAAACAGTTCTGTAAAGAGGAATGGTCAAGAATTACTCCTGACCGTTGTGCACGTCTGATCTGCAACTACAGGAAACGTTTGGTTGAAGTTATTGCTGCCAAAGAAGGTTCAACCAGTTATTAAATCCAAGGGTTCACATACTTTTTCCACCTGCACTGTGAATGTTTACATGGTGTGTTCAATAAAAACATGGTAACATTTAATTCTTTGTATGTTATTAGTTTAAGCAGACTGTGATTGTCTATTGTTGTGACTTAGATGAAGATGAGATCACATTTTATGACCAATTTGTGCAGAAATCCATATAATTCCAAAGGGTTCACATACTTTTTCTTGCAACTGTATGTGCAGAGTACATGTAATAAAAATAAAATAAAAAAAAATTTATATATATATATATATATATATATATATATATATATGGGAAAATAGAGAAATGAGGGGGCACTCTCAAAAGGGATCACTAGATAAGTGCAGATATTTATTAATATATTAAGAACATACCCTTAAAAATCATTAAAACATACATAAAACAAATGTGCAAAACGTCACTGGTAATGGTCCTACCACCAACTCTAGGTGTGGATAGGGGAATGCCAACAATATAGCAATATGATAGCAAGATGAATATCCCAATGAGAGTTCGGTTCCACAGAAGTGTAGGAATGACACTAAAGCCAATGACGTTGGAACAATAGTGATACAGTCAGTACCGGCCCTGTGGCTCAGTCCTAATGGAGCGATGATAGAATTAATGTCCCTTTGTCCGATATTCAGGACATACAGAGGTATGTGACAAGTTGGAGACTGAACTCCAGTACTTACAGTCTCTTGTCGCTTGCAATGTTCCGGTCTTACCCTTCCTGGCTGACTCTCCGCAGCGCTGATTTTCCAGGCGGCCGTACACTCACAGCGTCCCGCGTAGTGTACTCGGCCAAGACGTGGCGTCCCACGTGACCTGGTAGTCTAGGGTGCCGGCTGTACGCTGAGCTGACGTCACTGGTATGCGACTTGGGCTCCGGTTCAGTGCCGGAGAAGAATCTCGTATGTCAATATCTTTAAAGTGAAGAGCTTTCTTATTCTTTTCAGGAATCCACGCTCACTCTGTCTTTTCCAGGCGCGTTTCAGGGTCATACACCCCTTCCTCAGTGGCCAACTGAGTGAGTGGATCCTCACTCCTTATATATGGGTTTTTGCCTTTCCCACAATCCCACTTTTCTGGGCTTCTCCTAATAGGTGGGATGGATTACATTGTTGCTTACTTGTTTCACTATTCACAGCGTAAAACATATTTAAATGAAGGTTATAACCATAAATAACATCCCATACATTTATTAACAATAAAAACAGGTTCATGGAGAAGACTACACGGTCAGAATGACATTTTGGAGAAAACCGCATCAAAAACGCATCTAAAACGCAATCAGTGTGAACTGCGCTTTATGTGCGGTTCCAATATTTTAATGCTTTACAGGGTCTTACGATGAAGCCTATCCATGTATGTTATTTTGGCATGTATCAATTAGTGGTTTTCTTGCCATATTCATTGATTGTATTTGGGAGGAGCCTTCCAGTGGGGAGGGGAGATCACAGTGTCGATAGTCGGCAAACTGCGATGTCCCATCCCCACCGGACGACCCCCCAATATTCACAGAAACCCAAACACCTCCATCTCGGCATTGAGGCCTCTGGGAACAATATTCGAAGATTCTGCGGGATTCTTGTCTAGACATGTGTGCAATATGGTTACCCCCTCTCCATAATTTCTTGACCCTTTCTATAGCTGTGAATCTAAGGCTAGTTGGGTCGCAATTATGTTGAACTTTAAAATGTTTCGATGGGAGTGTGTCTCTAGACCTTTTTTAATGTTTGCCACATGTTCCGCTACCCTCTTTTTAAGTGTTCTTTTTGTCCTACTTATGTACTGTTTCCTACATCCACATTCCAATAGGTATATGACGTCAGTTGAATCACAGGTTAAACATTCTCGTATTTCTAGACTGAAAGAGTTTACTGTGGATACTACTGTAGTAGTTTTTTTGGGGAAATTTGTAATTTTACAATTCGCACACCTGCCACACTTAAAAAAAAACATTTATTGTCAGCCAATTATTTTTCAATTGTTTCTGATTATCTTTGTTGACTTTAACAGTTGGGGCTACTTTCCCTGCTAGGCTATTGGCCCTTGTGTATGTTATTTTTGGTGTATCACTCAAAAGGGGCCCAACTAGCTTATCGTTCAGCAGATGTCCCAAATGTTTTCGGATACTCCTTAACACCACTCTATATTGGGAACTGAATGGAAGGATAATCCTTATTGTCTCATCTTGTGATTGTGGCTTGCTCGTCACAAAATATTGTTCCCTTTCCATCTTTTTTACTTTTTCCAATGATTTGTTTACAATTTGGACTGGATAATCTCTATCCAACAGTTGCTGTTTCAAGGCAGTCGCCTCTTCATCAAATTTGCTGTCAATGAATATGGCAAGAAAACCACTAATTGATACATGCCAAAATAACATACATGGATAGGCTTCATCGTAAGACCCTGTAAAGCATTAAAATATTGGAACCGCACATAAAGCGCAGTTCACACTGATTGCGTTTTAGATGCGTTTTTGATGCGGTTTTCTCCAAAATGTCATTCTGACCGTGTAGTCTTCTCCATGAACCTGTTTTTATTGTTAATAAATGTATGGGATGTTATTTATGGTTATAACCTTCATTTAAATATGTTTTACGCTGTGAATAGTGATACAAGTAAGCAACAATGTAATCCATCCCACCTATTAGGAGAAGCCCAGAAAAGTGGGATTGTGGGAAAGGCAAAAACCCATATATAAGGAGTGAGGATCCACTCACTCAGTTGGCCACTGAGGAAGGGGTGTATGACCCTGAAACGCGTCTGGCAAAGACAGAGTGAGCGTGGATTCCTGAAAAGAATAAGAAAGCTCTTCACTTTAAAGATATTGACATACGAGATTCTTCTCCGGCACTGAACCGGAGCCCAAGTCGCATACCAGTGACGTCAGCTCAGCGTCCAGCCGGAACCCTAGACTACCAGGTCACGTGGGACGCCACGTCTTGGCCGAGTACACTACGCGGGACGCTGTGAGTGTACGGCCGCCTGGAAAATCAGCGCTGCGGAGAGTCAGCCAGGAAGGGTAAGACCGGAACATTGCAAGCGACAAGAGACTGTAAGTACTGGAGTTCAGTCTCCAACTTGTCACATACCTCTGTATGTCCAGAATATCGGACAAAGGGACATTAATTCTATCATCGCTCCATTAGGACTGAGCCACAGGGACGGTACTGACTGTATCACTATTGTTCCAACATCATTGGCTTTAGTGTCATTCCTACACTTCTGTGGAACAGAACTCTCATTGGGATATTCATCTTGCTATCATATTGCTATATTGTTGGCATTCCCCTATCCACACCTAGAGTTGGTGGTAGGACCATTACCAGTGACGTTTTGCACATTTGTTTTATGTATGTTTTAATGATTTTTAAGGGTATGTTCTTAATATATTAATAAATATCTGCACTTATCTAGTGATCCCTTTTGAGGGTGCCCCCTCATTTCTCTATTTTCCCATTTTCTCTCTTGGGTCCTGAGGGTAGGACCGGAGGGTGAGCACCTACCCATAAGCAACGGGGGTGAGCCGCTGTACGCTTTACGTTTTTTATTAATATATATATATATATATATATATATATACATATATACACTGCTCAAAAAAATAAAGGGAACACTTAAACAACACAATGTAACTCCAAGTCAATCACACTTCTGTGAAATCAAACTGTCCACTTAGGAAGCAACACTGAGTGACAATCAATTTCACATGCTGTTGTGCAAATGGGATAGACAACAGGTGGAAATTATAGGCAATTAGCAAGACACCCCCAATAAATGAGTGGTTCTGCAGGTGGTGACCTGACCACTTCTCAGCTCCTATGCTTCCTGGCTGATGTTTTGGTCACTTTTGAATGCTGCCGGTGCTTTCACTCTAGTGATAGCATGAGACGGAGTCTACAACCCACACAAGTGGCTCAGGTAGTGCAGCTTATCCAGGATGGCACATCAATGCGAGCTGTGGCAAGAAGGTTTACTGTGTCTGTCAGCATAGTGTCCAGAGCATGGAGGCGCTACCAGGAGACAGGCCAGTACATCAGGAGACGTGGAGGAGGCCGTAGGAGGGCAACAACCCAGCAGCAGGACTGCTACCTCCGCCTTTGTGCAAGGAGGAACAGGAGGAGCATTGCCAGAGCCCTGCAAAATGACCTCCAGCAGGCCACAAATGTGCATGTGTCTGCTCAAACGGTCAGAAACAGACTCCATGAGGGTGATATGAGGGCTCGACGTCCACAGGTGGGGGTTGCGCTTACAGCCCAACACTGTGCAGGACGTTAGGCATTTGCCAGAAAACACCAAGATTGGCAAATTCGCCACTGGCGCCCTGTGCTCTTCACAGATGAAAGCAGGTTCACACTGAGCACATGTGACAGACGTGACAGAGTCTGGAGACGCCGTGGAGAACGTTCTGTTGCCTGCAACATCCTCCAGCATGACCGGTTTGGCATTGGGTCAGTAATGGTGTGGGGTGGCATTTCTTTGGAGGGCTGCACAGCCCTCCATGTGCTCGCCAGAGGTAGCCTGACTGCCATTAGGTACCGAGATGAGATCCTCAGACCCCTTGTGAGACCATATGCTGGTGCAGTTGGCCCTGGGTTCCTCCTAATGCAAGACAATGCTAGACCTCATGTGGCTGGAGTGTGTCAGCAGTTCCTGCAAGACGAAGGCATTGATGCTATGGGCTGGCCCGCCCGTTCCCCAGACCTGAATCCAATTGAGCACATCTGGGACATCCTGTCTCGCTCTATCCACCAACGTCACGTTGCACCACAGACTGTCCAGGAGTTGGCAGATGCTTTAGTCCAGGTCTGGGAGGAGATCCCTCAGGAGACCGTCCGCCACCTCATCAGGAGCATGCACAGGCGTTGTAGGGAGGCCATACAGGCACGTGGAGGCCACACACACTACTGAGACTCATTTTGACTTGTTTTAAGGACATTACATCAAAGTTGGATCAGCCTGTACTGTGTTTTCCCACTTTAATTTTGAGGGTGACTCCAAATCCAGACCTCCATGGGTTAAAAAACTTGATTTCCATTTTTTTTTTTGTGTGATTTTGTTGTCAGGACATTCAACTAGAGTTGTTGCGATACCAAATTTTTGATTCGGTTTCGATACCATGAAAAAGTATTGCGATACTCGATACCATTCGATACCACGCGAAAAAAATAAACAAAAAAAGCCACGTGCATTCCTCATTTTTAAAAATGGCGAATCGCGCAGTTTTTATTTTATTTTTTCTGTTCCGGCATTCACCACCTAGATTTTTTTTTTATATTTTAATAGTTTGGACTTTTCTGACGTGGCGATGTAATATGTTTATTTATATATTTTATATGTGAAATTGGGAAAAGGGGGGTGATTTATACTTCATATTTTAGTGTTTTTTTTTTTTCACTTTTTATTTAATAACTATTTCCCCCCTTAGGGGCTAGAACCTGGGATCTTTCATCCCTTTTCCTATTCACCCTGATAGATCTCTATCAGGGTGAATAGGACTCCACACTGTCCCTGCTGCTCTGTGCTTTGTGCACACAGCATCAGGGATGTTACCATGGCAACCAGGGCTTCTGTAGCGTCCTGGCTGCCATGGTAACCGATCGGAGCCCCAGGCTTACACAGCTGGGGCTCCGATCAGAAGCTGCCACTGCACCACCAATGAGGGGGAGTGGAGAGGTCCCTGTGGCCACTGCCACCAATGATTTTAATACTGGAGGGTTGAGAGGGGCCGGCGCACTGTGCCACCAATGATTTTAATGCGATGGGGGGATTGAGGGGGGGGGCACACTGCACCACCAATGATTTTACCCCTTTATACAGGAGGCGGGTACTAGCAGATCAGCGGCAGTTAACTGCCGCTGATCGCAGCTCCCTGTCAGGGGCAGGGTGCCGGCAATGCGATTCTGCTGCCGGCACCCGCCTCCTGTATGTGTTAAAGACTGACTACTGTATATGAGTCCAGACTTTCACTATTAGGCCACACAGAGCGGCGCCCAGCGATGTCTCAGCACTCACCATTTAGTCCTGGGCGCCGCTCCGTTCGCCCGCAGTGCCCCATTACTGTCTCCTCTCCTGCTCCACATGCTGCTGATTACTATCGGAGCGATGGGAGGAGACATCAGCTTCACTAGTGGGCGTTCCTTCTCCCTGGCTGTAGCGCTGTCCAATCGCAGCGCAGGGAAAAGGAACGCCCACTAGTGAAGCTGATGTCTCCTCCCATCGCTCCGATAGTAATCCTATCATTGGGGGCGCAGTGCGCCCGCCCCTCCTCCGCCCCTCTCTTCTCATTGCCGCCCCTCCTCCACCCCCTCTCTTCTCATTGCCGCCCCTCCTCCGCCCCTCTCTTCTCATTGGTGGCAGCGGCAGCAGCACAGGGGGAGGGAGGACAGCTTCCTTCTCCCCGTGCTGCTGAGAGAGAACATGAGCGCGCCGATAGCAGCGCGCTCATGTTCAGAGATACTAGACTGCGCAGAAGCGCAGCCCAGTATCGAAAAAACGGAAATCCCGGTATCGTATCGATACCGGGACAAAAGTATCGATTGGGTATCGAAATTTCGATACCCGCAACAACCCTACATTCAACTATGTAAAGAACAAAGTATTTCAGAAGAATATTTAATTAATTCAGATCTAGGATGTGTTATTTTTGTGTTCCCTTTATTTTTTTGAGCAGTGTATATATAAATAGTGAACCTCTCCAAATGACTATACCTTCACGAAGGTCATCCGTTTTATCTAAGCCCTCTTTCAGATGACCATTTTTTTGCATTCCGTATACGGAACCATTCATTTCAATGGTTCCGCAAAAAAAACAAAAACGAATGTACTCCGTATGCATTCCGTTTCCGTATTTCCGTTCTGTTGAAAGATAGAACATGTCCTATTATTGCCCGCAAATCACGTTCCGTGGCTCCATTCAAGTCAATAGGTCCGCAAAAAAAAAAACGGAACACATACGGAAATGCATCCGTATGTCTTCTGTATCTGTTCCGTTTTTGCGGAACCATCTATTGAAAATTTTATGCCCAGCCCAATTTTTTCTATGTAATTACTGTATACTGTATATGCCATAAGGAAAAACGGAACGGAAACACAACGGAAACAAAAAATGAACAACGGATCCGTGAAAAACAGACCACAAAACACTGAAAAAGCCATACGGTCGTGTGAAAGAGGCCTAAAACAGGGGTGCAGCACCTTTTTTGGTCTCAGGGCCAGATTGTCATTTTGAACCACTTCCAAAGTACTGTCTGAATAACGTACCAGCAGGATACACAGCTGAAGATCTGCTTCTTGTATGGAGACAAATCCATCTTAGGACCCTCATTTAATGAGGAAGGCAACCCTCTAATGCCTCATTCACACGTCAGTGTTTTGGTCAGTGATTCTGAGCCAAAACCAGGGGTGGCTCTAAACACAGAACAGGTGCAGAACTTTCCCTTATGTCTGTGGAGGCTCCAATCCTGGTTTTGGCTCACAATCACTGATGGAAATCACTGACGTGTGGATGAGGCTTAAGGGTGTCAATCTTTCATATAACTATTGTTAGGCCCACTGTCCCTGCCCACCACATTCCTGCTGTACCCTGTAGGCACGAACGCTGTGCTACTCACCATGCCATCCGGAGTCCTAGCCTTCAGCGTTCTCTGCAAGCAGCAGCCTCCATGCTGCTGCCCAGTGCTCCATTCTCTGTCTCCTTGGGGCATGCGCTCACTCACCTCCGGCCTCTTAGGCCATCTGCACGTGGGTGCGGGTGAACGCACATAAGATCCGCATACATTTCCGAGCGAGTTTATGCGTCTTTCTGCAGTATATCCGCACTAAAATCCTCAACGTCTAACAGCGGTTTTTGATGCAGATTTGATATGGTTTTGCCCCATGTCTCATCCTTCCATTGAAAAGTGTGAAATCTGCTGCTAAAACTGCAAACATAATTGACATGCTGCAGATTTTGAAATCTGCAATGCAGGTCAATTTCCGCATGGAAAAAATCTGCAAAGTGTACGTGAGATTTGTGTAATCACATACACTTTCCTGGTAGGTAACCTTTTCAAGACGAAGCCTATTTTAAATTTTGCATTTTCATTTTTTCCTCCCAACAAAGCAGTATAAAGGCTTGTTTTTTGTGGAATGAACTGTTTTTTTATTGGTAAAATTTTTGGGGTATGTACTATTTTTTGATTGCTGCTTTTATATTTTAATAGTTCCGACATTTTTGGATGCTGCGATACCTATTACTGTGTATAGGATTCTGATGTGCTGCCTGCAGAGCTGTGCCTTCAGCAGGCCCCAGGCTGTCATGGTCACCGATCGGAGCCCTGCAATATCACTGCAGTGGCTCTTATCGGAAGGCAAAGGGAGCCCCCTTCACAGATGACCATGACTATTGACCATGGCATCTGAGGGGCTAAATTACCAGGTTCGGCATCGCTGCCAATCCTGGTTACTGCGGCTGGGTGCCTGCTGTATTATACAGTCAGCACCCGCTGCATATGGCGTGGGCTCAGCGGACCAGCCTGCTCCATACAACCGTTCATACATTATAATGTACGTGATAATGCGTGAAGGGGTTAAGGTACCCTCTCCTGGCAGAGGATGCCTGAGCGTCAAGGTTCTTTGGGGACCAGCAAAGATACTGTATATTGAAGTCTGGTGCCTCAGGGATCCTTCTGCACTTTGTATCCAGTGTGTCTCAAGTCCTGACCCTCCCTGCATGTGTAAACCTCAGTTTAAGTTTTGTTTGTATTTCGAGTTAACCCAGTTCATCAGCCCTTGCCTGTATTCTTGCAAACACCCAGCAAGCCCTGCCTGTATCTGCACTACTACCCTGCCTACCAGTCTGTCCTGTGTCTGCATATATTCACACTTCCAGTGTGCTTCCTTTACCTCAAAAACAGCATTCAAGTCTAAAAGACTGTTCAGACCTTACCTGCGTTTTTGGTTTGTTTATGGTATTCTGAGCTCCTGGTGCTTGCCCCAGGTTTCCTGACAGCAGTGGGTCAGCTGCCAACTGTACTGGGACTATCCCAAGAGGTGGTGGTCTGGTTGCTACCCTGCAATTAAGTCCAGATCTCTGTAAAGGGTAAATACCAGGGGAGCACCAGAATAATGCCCTTAGGGTTTAGCCCAAAGCCTAACCAGTTAGTTGGCACAGTGGGTCCACACTCACTGATCCGTAACAACTATTAAGGGGTATTCTTACCTTAGACATTTATGGTATAGTCACACTTGCTTGGCCGTTTCCATAACTACAATAAAATTGAATCGAGAGAGCCACCTCTCTACTCATTCTTTGCCAGCAAAATGCTTCACCAGGTGAGATGGAGGTTGGGGGACTCACATTCTGGAGATGGGTGCAGGTCAAAGAGATTTATGACATATCTTATGAATATCTCATAAATGTCTAATGTGGTAAATTCCCCTTTAAGGAAATTATAAAGAAGTTTTATAATTCATGGTAAGCCTGACAAGCATCTCTCAGCTATTTGCAATTATCATTAATACAAACGTCCCCAATCTACATTTTTTTTTTTTTTACTACTTTCTACATTTTTTTGTTTTGCATACTGGAAAAGTCATGATGTTCAAATAATAAAACAGTATTTGGTAAGCTTCTCCTAGTGGTGGCAACCAGTAGTTAAGGTGGACCTAAAAATGACATGGAGATGAAGGGGTTTTCCAGCCACAAAAGGTTTTAGAAAAAAAACACATAGAATGGCATAAAAGAATGAAAGACCTAATACTCATCTTACCGATCACATCACTCTGTTCAGGTGCTTCCCAGTCCTCCATCAGTCTGATATCCTGATGACCACTGCAGTCAATGGTGGGACACCACAGCGACCTCAGTGGTACTGACAGATCACCACCAGAGCCAGTGATTGCCTGGAAAGGTCACATGTCCGTGTCCATCATCATTGGAGGTCAGCATACAGTGACCAATGGGGGACCAGGAAGCATCGCAATGGGAACAGCCGGGGATCGGTAAGGAGAATATTACTTCTTTTATTATTTTATACCTTCTAAGTGGTCTTTCCAAAAATTTTTGGTGACTGGACAACTCCTTTAAAAGGTGGATATTAGCTTTAGGATCTCTTCAGTTCTTCACTTGCCTTGACATAATAGTGTTCTAGCTAAGATTACCTCTATTTGTAAGCTGCTGTCCCCAAGTAGAGGCTTGCGTGTGTGGCCTTTTACACTGTAGTCTATGGGAATTATGGATATACCCGAGTGGATACCATACATATTCTATAAAAATTTTAGAATGGTTTTCCGAGATTTTAATACTGATGACCTATCTTCTGCATAGGTCATCAGTATCTGATCAGTAGAGGCTCGATACCCGGTACCCCCACCGATCAGATGTTTAAGAAGGCACCAACGCTTCTGTGCCACACCCTTTTGTCAGGTCACTACGTACAGCATTGTACATTGTATAGCGGCTGTGCTTGGTATTACAGCCCTGCCCCCTCACTTCTATGGGGCTAAGCTTTGCCTAGGCCATGTGACCGATGAATGTCTCGTCACTCAGTCTAGGGCAGTGGTGGCGAACCTATGGCACGGGTGCCAGAGGTGGCACTTAGAGCCCTCTCCGTGGGCACCCACGCACTGAAAAAAGTCTATGGTTACCAATATGTCTTAGACTTTTCCTGCCACTCATCAGCACAGGGCGCACTATGAACAGCACAGGCAGCGCACTGAATGTAGGCAGGCTATTATAGCTAAATGATAAAGTACATGGAGGATATACTATATTGGACTGTAGTATTCAGGTTAAATTGCCGTGTTGGCACTTTGCGATAAATATGTGGGTTTTGGGTTACAGTTTAAGCACTTATTCTGTAAAGGTTCACCATCACTGATCTAAGGAAAGCAACGAGAAGGCAGTGGCGCTTATAGGAGTGCTAGTGCCTTCTCAAACAGCTGATCGGCTGGGGTCCTGGGTGTCAGACCCCCACCGATCAGATAACTTTTACTTATCCTGAAGATAGGTCATCAGTATTAAAGGGGTTCTGCACTTTTTTTTAACTGATGATCTATCCTCTGGATAGATCATCAGCTTCTGGTCGGTGGGGGTCCGACACCCGGGACCCCCGCCGGTTAGCTGTTTGGGAAGGCAGCGGCACTTCAGCAGCGCCGCGGCCTTCTCACTGTTTACCGCCGGCCCAGTGACGTCACAACTAGTATCAACTAGCGTGGGCGGGACTAAGCTCCATTCAAGTGAACAGAGCTTAGCCCCGCCCACGCTAATAGATACTAGTGGTGACATCACTGGGCCGGCGGTAAACAGTGAGAAGGCCGCGCCGCTGCCTTCTCAAACAGCTGATCGTCAGGGGTCCCGGGTGTCGGACCCCCGCCGATCAGAAGCTGATGATCTATCCAGAGGATAGATCATCAGTTAAAACAAAGTGCAGAACCCCTTTAAAATATCGGAAAACCCCTTTAAAGATGTGAATACCCGCCATTTCATATTGACAGTAAGCTACTAAAAGTAGAAAAGTAGAAATAAATTATTATCATAAATGGATATAGATCTATACGCTAAGGGCCAATTAACATAGGCTGATACACAGGGCAATGATTGAGAACGAACAGTTTGATCATTGCAAATCATTGCATGCTCATGTGAGCTGAATTTACATGCAATCAATCATCTCCTCCATATGGGGGAAGAATGATCGCTTCTACGATTGTTTATCCCCATACATTATCTCAAGATAATTTGAATCCCGCTGGTAAGCTAACTCCAGAGAGTATCTACTTGAATCCCTGAACAATTGTGATAACTTATCCCCATACAGATTCTTTGTCTGCAGCACATCCTTGTTTACACAGAGTCATGTACTTCCAATAAATTATGATTTTTAGGTGCTGCATAATTGATCAGGTCACCTGGGTGATTGGTGGCATATTTACATGGGACCATTATTGGGAATGAGTGTTCATAGGAAAGTTTGTTCCCGATAATGGCCCAGATCCTCGGCTCATGGAAAGGGACCTTAACAAATAGCATAGATTATAAACTAGTTGCTAGGAGGCCAAAAGCTAAAAACAATAGCAATGGATTTTCAGGACTATGCCATGTGGAATATTTCTGTCCATCAAACAGAACATTAAGAAATGTTTCAGAACACTCCATACCGGACAACCTGTGCCAGATGCCTAACCTCAACATTTTTAACATCTCTGAGCACTTATTTTTTGCAATAATTCTAAAATCTGCTAAAACTCTATACTATGCTTTGTGTAGACTTTCTATCAGTTAGGTATTTGCTCTGGATATTTTTCTCTCTGCCCATTGTACTTTTTTTTTCTGAACCCTGCATTTCTCCACAAATTTTTTTTAAAATATTTTATACCATTAATCACAGTTTAAATTTAGATACAGATAAAAGTGAGATGTCTTCTTGGAACAACTTCACTTTTGTTGTGTTTAGTTACGATCGCTCTGGGAGATTGTAAAGAGTTTAGTTACAGACCTCGAGGAGGAGGTAGACTCTGGTGAAGTAGTGTTCCAAAGACCAGTCTTAGTCAAGTTATTTTAAACAACAATCTTTTTCAATGTCAACTCAAGTTATAAAAGGGCTTAAAAAGTGGTGAGGGCATGTCTTCCATACCGGCTTCAGGAGGACAATGTGCAGCAGACAGACTTAACCCCTTAATGCATTAGCATAGTACTAGCATACAGGAGATGTATGGAGCGGGTTCACATGCTGAGCTCGCTCCATACATGGCGAGTTCTGGCTGTATAATACAGAAAACATCTGCTGGCAGTGACCAGGATCGGCGATGACGCCAATCCTGATAATTTAACCCCTTAGATGCTGCTGTCCATAGTGACCGCTGCATCTCTGGGTCAGACAGAGGGAGTGGGCTCCCTCTGTCTTCCGTTTGTAGCTCCTATGTGTTGCTTTGACATCCTGGGGTCTCGTGAAGGCTCTCGGCATTGTCATAGCGAGCTGCCTGAAAAGTCGTGCCAGAGGCAAGGCCTGACGAGCAGCCTGTCAGAATCCTATAGACTTCAATAGTATTCCATTGAAGTCTATATTACAAGTGATCAGAAGATGTACAAGTTCCCTAATGGGACTAAAAATTACAGTAAAATAAAACTTTAAAAAAAATAAAAACTTTAAAAATTGAAATTACCCCCTTTTCAGGGGTTTACATATAAAAATAAACAATAAACATCACTGCACCCAAAAATGTCCAAAGTATTAAAATATCAAAAAAATAGTTTTCCTGCGTGGTGAAAGCCATAATGGGGGAAAAAAAACCATGCCATTTTTTGGTCACCTTGTTCCCACAGTAAAATTGAATAAAAAGTGATCAAAAAGTCATACGTACCCCAAAATAGTACCAATGAAAACAGGTTTTTATTTTTTTTTAAATAAGCAAAAACATAATAAAAACTATAAATATTTGGTATAACGTAACCATACTGTCCTGCAAAATGAGGACGTTATGCAATTTTTAGCACATAGTGAACTCCATAATATCAAAACCTAAAAAAAATGTGCCATTACTTGTCCCACAAAAAAATAAGCCATCATATGGCCATGTGAATGAAAAATGTAAAAAGTTGTGGCTTTTCGAAAAAAATAAAAAAACAAAACAAACAAAAAACAACAAAAAATAAAATCAGCCTGACCCTTAAAGGGTTAAACTATGTGAAAGTTTGCCTAAACATGCATGCATGGTCAAAGACAACATTCGATGTGTATGACCAGGGACTGTCAAATTGGGCAAAATGTTTAGGAAGGTGCTCTGAGTTGTTTAAAAAAAAAAAAAATATCCATGCACACCCTCACCTATCTCGTGCTGCTCCTGTTCTGACGCTTACAGGGTCTCTACTTCCTGGTCAAATCTCACCACACAGGAAATGAAGGGAAAGGACCACTCAGCCAATCACTGGCAAAGGCGGGTCACCCAATCACTGGCCAATGATCGGGATGTTGGGGCCGGCGCATGCGCAATAAACGCTCGGATGCCAATGCCCATAATGGGTAATGCTGTGCGCAGGCGCGGCGATTCGGGTACACGGCGCAGGCGTGGCATTTCACACTGAAGGGAGGCAGTAATAAGAAGAACCTAGGGCCAGCCTGAGTGTTTAAAGGGGAGGGGTTTCATATGAATAGCGAAGAGGGGCCTGGGCACCGGCCGCTGGAACGCCACCCCTGGGCACCTTCAGACCTAATTTGAGTATTGGATTAAAGTGTTTTTTGAAGGAAATAAGCGACGGACAGCTAAACAGTAAGTAGCATTCACATATGGGTACTATAATGCTGAGAATGGTGTTAGTGTTCAAAAACTGTCAGTATGGATGAAAGACTCCCTTTAAGCCACATTAACCTCAGACCAAAGACGTGAAGTGTCGTTTTTTTTTCCCCACAATAATACTATGATGAGTAAGAAAAAATAATCTAGATTAAAGGGGTTGTACAACATAAAAAATTACTGCCTCTCCATGGGTTGTGTCTGGTGTCAGAGCTCACTCGAAGGCCTCCTGCACACGAACGTATTTTTTTGCGGTCTGCAAAAACGGGTCCCGTTTTTTTTTTCTGATTGTAGATTTTTTATTGTATTTCCTGAACATGATTATGGGGGCAGCCATCTTACCTGAGCTAGTCTTTACAGCACTTGCATTTAGAGACATGCTTTACAGCAGCCTCCATGGGCCATAGACACAATAATCTGGAGGTGACTCATTGACTTTTGGGCTTGAGATATTGTTGACCTGTCCTCAGGGTAGATCATCAATATCAGATTAATAGGGGTCTGACACCCAATCTGTCTTAAGCCTCATGCACACAACCGTGGGGCCACCGTGCCCATGTTGCAGACCGCTAACTACAGGTCTGCAAAACACGGGCATCGCTGTGTGAACTACGCATCGCGGTGTGGACCCATTGATTTGAATGGTTCTGTGATCCACAAGATGCAGCGAAAGATAGGACATGTCCTACCTTTTGCTGTGTGGAGGCACGGACATGGAAGCTCACAGGAACACACAGAAGTCCTTCAGTGGGCTTCCGTGTTCACGCATCCACACCGCATAAGATAGGACATGTCCTATCTTATGCGGTGTGGATGCGTGAACACGGAAGCCCACTGAAGGACTTCTGTGTGTTCCTGTGAGCTTCCATGTCCGTGCCTCCACACAGCAAAAGGTAGGATATGTCCTATCTTTGACTGCATATTGCGGATAGCAGACCCATTGAAGTCAAAGGGTGTACACCGCAATGTAAAGTTCACACAACCGGTGTCTGTGTTTTGCGGACCCACAGTTTGCTGTCCTTAACACGGGCATGGCGACACCACGGTTGTGTGCATGAGACCTTAAAGGGAACCGGTCATGTGGATATTTGATTATAATCTAACTAATTATATACAATCATTAACTACTAAAAAGTGCCTTAGATGTATTCACTTACTGGTGCTAATTTTTCAAAATTTTCTGTAAAAGTTTTTAATTTTCTTTATAAATAACTCAAATTATTGAGTGACTCAAATTTACCACTACCATAAAGTACAATGTGTCACAAGAAAACAATCTCAGAATGGCTTGGATAAGTAAAAGCATTCCAAAGTTATAACCACATAAATTGACATGGCACATTTGCAAAATGTGGCTGGGTCATTAAAGGGGTTATCCCTTGACATGATATAGTAAATGACAATGTCTTTCTAACAAAACTAAATCCAGCCCTGTACCTCACATGGATCCAGAGAGCTCCACATTCATTGCGGTTCTAGATTATCTTCAGCCTGGCACCTCAGGGGGCACACCCTTTCTGCAGCAGCTGTCTCTCTGTAACTGCCACAGCTTCTAATAGAACATATGGCTGGTGGCAGTTGAAGGTTCAAACTGAGCGTGTGTGCGACCAGCTCAGTGACACGGACAAAAAAAAAATATGGAAAAGAACAAACAGCAGGTGGCGCTATACAGATACATTTTATTGAATAGCTCAGTGGCTAGACCAGGGACTGTCAAATTGGGCAAAATGTTTAGGAAGGTGCTCTGAGTTGTTTAAAAAAAAAATAATATCCATGCACACCCTCACCTATCTCGTGCTGCTCCTGTTCTGACGCTTACAGGGTCTCTACTTCCTGGTCAAATCTCACCACACAGGAAATGAAGGGAAAGGACCACTCAGCCAATCACTGGCAAATGCGGGTCACCCAATCACTGGCCAATGATCGGGATGTTGGGGCCGGCGCATGCACAATAAACGCTCGGATGCCGATGCCCATAATGGGTAATGCTGTGCGCAGGCGCGGCGATTCGGATACACGGCGCAGGCGTGGCATTTCACACTGAAGGGAGGCAGACAAATTTTTTAATTAGAAAAAGAAATCACAACTAAATTGCTATAGTCAAAGCTATGTATTATCGGCAGTAACCGTATCTCCAATAACAATTCACACAAATTGATAACCGCAATTAAAACTTAACATTTAATTAAAGCTAAGTTAAAAGATATGGGCTCATGGAGTCAAAAGTTATTGCTTTTTGAAAAAATGAAAAAATGAAAAAAAAAAGAAGTAACTTTTGACTCATTGGCCCATATCTTTTAATGAAGCTTTATTTAAATGTTAAGTTTTAATTGCGGTTATCCATTTGTGTGAATTGTAATTTTTTTATTACATGCAATTACAAAAAGTATTCAGATCCAGGTGCTGGTTGTAGACACAACCCCTTTAAGGTGAAAAATGGCTGTGTCTTCTTCTTACAGAAGCTTAGATGCTAATATATATATTTTACAATTCCAGTTAAAGGGATTCCCTGATTTACGCAAACATTTAATGCATTTAAAGGACAGCTCCAGGTAAATCTGGCACTGTGTAATACTGCAATACCTAGTGCAGGGCCTGAAGGGGGCAGCGCAGGGATTCGTAGAACATTGAAGAGAGAATTCTTAACAGCAACATTCTGTTATTTTGGTAAACATTGCCCTCTGGTGGACAAAGCTGTCTATGGCTGAAAGTGGTACTTCTACTGCAGTACTTGATAGAGCACAAAAGGCTAAAAGTAGTATTCTGTTTCAGCAAACATTATTGATACTATCTGTATCAATTCCTTGTGTTGTGCAAGATCTGCGTTTGCAGTCAGTAAATAGTAACCTTTACTCTTATTGCAGCAGATAAAAATCCGTCTTGGATTGGGCAGACTAGGTGGGTCAAATGGTTCTTATCTGCCGACACATTCTATGTCATGTGATGATAACTCAAGTGCTTAACACTTTAGAAGACACAGTTCTGATGGCTTTACCTTATCTGGAATTAGTATTGCAGCTGTGCGTCCATCATATGGCAACTACAGATTTTCATCACCTGGACTAAGTTATAAAAAACAAAAAGTTATTGTATGACAGCAAGCAGAGTTTGTTTCAAACCTTAAGAAATTCATACAGAAAAGTATATAGGAGAAAATTATACAGAAGGGTGCAGACAATGTATACACTCTTCAATAGTGGTTATTTACTGGTAGGCCCTTTTAAAAATCCAAATTTAATTATGGCAGCAATATGTAGCATTATGTCTCGACAGATGTATGTAGTTGCACAATTGCTAGAGCCACTGTCAAGCAGGGCCGTACATAGGAATCCATCAGATGTTGTCATCCGTGATGTGCTATATCCTGAACGACCCTGATTTTCAGATCAGACCCCCATCTCAGACCAGACCTTCTTTAGAACTCCATGTCAGAAATCTCAGACTAAACTACCATGAATCAGACCTCAGACCAGACCCCCAACAGACCTCCAGACCCCCATATCAGACCCCATTAGACCTCAGACCAGACCTCCAGACCCCCCCATGCCCCTATATCAGACCCCCATTAGACTTCCAGACCTCAGATCTCCAGAGCACCACATCAGACCCCCATTATATCTCCAAACCCCCATAAGTTGTCATCCATGATGTGCCATATCCTGAACGGCCCTGATTTTCGTTGTTGTGCTCCTATGACAGAGCAGAACAATGAAAGTCACGAGTGCAGATGTGAACAAAGCCTAATACACACCTCAAATGCTGCAGATCATGATAGCGACTAGAGAACTACAAGTCTCATCATGACCATAATCATTATTGGAAATTAGAGTGCAATACAACACATTCTATAGACAGCACAATGGAAAATTTACATCTCATGCAGAGCAATCTCCATGCACACTGTAACCAAAGTTATTTGTGCAGTAGTTCACTGAAATCAGAAGTGTCTGGATGTGCAGAAGCTTTTAGATATTTTTTTGTTGAAGGAAACTGTGGGCATAAAGGGACATTTTCTTGTTAAAAAAATAATTTTTCATTTTCACAGCCAAGTGTTTCTAAATTCTGTGAAACGCCTGTTGGGTCAAAATGCTCAAACCCCTTTAAAGATAAGTTTGGGGGGAGATATAGTTTCCAAAATGGGCTCACTTAAGGAGGTACCTAAGGGTCTCTTCAAATATGACATGGAGCCTGAAAACCACTCCTGCTAAATCTGCCCTCCAAAAATCATTTGGCGCTCCTTCCCTTCTGAGCCCTGCAGTCATTACAACACTTTATGACCACATATGGTGTGTTACCATATTCAGGAAAAAATGGGTAACAAATTGTGGGATGATTTACTCCTGCAGTGGTGAGCAGGTAAACAGAGGAGAGAAGGCAGCGCTCGTACGGAAAAAAAAAAGCAGACAAACCCTTTAAAGGCATACTTGGAAAACATTACATACAGCGCTACAGAACATACAGGGTAATACAGCGCTACACATGTACCTCTTACATCCAGTGAGGTCTCCTCTGAGGTAGATGTTCTTTTTCCTCATCTTCTCCATTCAGACCAGACCGCCATGATGATTTCTTTCAGTAATCTCTTCTCTGCAGAGATTGACAAACCAATATCTTAGTTTCCGACTTTTCCATTATCCTCTCACCTTCTGAACACCCCATCCTGCCACCCCCAATACTGTGCCCACTGTGCTCCCCAATACTATACTGCAGAAACAGTCCCCCTAAAAATACTGGCACCACATAGATAGTGTGCCAGTACAAAAAATACCCTCTTACCTTTCAGATCAGACCCCCATCTCAGAAATCCCTCATCTTAGACCAAACCCTCCATGTATCAGACCTCAGACCAGATCTCCAAACCCCCATTAGACCTCCAGACCCCTATATCAGACCACCATTAGACCTCCAGACCCCTATATCAGACCACCATTAGACCTCCAGACCCCCATATCAGACCTCAGACCAGACCCCCATTAGACTTCCAGACCCCTATATCAGGCCTCAGACCAGACCTCCAGAGCCCCACATCAGACCCCCATTAGATCTCCAGACCCCCATATCAGACCCCCATAAGACTTATAGACCTCCAATCAAACCCCCATTTCAGACCTCAGACCCCACATTATACCTCAGATCCCCCATATCAGACTGTAAAATAAATAAATTAACTTACCTCTCCTACTCCCCCGCTCCTCTCCTGGTCCGGCGGTCTCCCCGTTCTCTTCTCAGGGCCCGCGCTGCAGTCACCTGACTTCCTGCAGCATCAGGTCAGAGTGCACTCTCTACGTCTTGACGCTGCAGGCAGATGCAGCGTAAGTACACTAAGCTTTTCCATTCTGCAGAGTCCAGCAAAGCGTATCCTTTTTTTTTTACATTAGAAATCTATGGTGACAGATGTTTTTTCTATATGTTAAATGTGAGATAGGAACGTGATTTGAACCCAGCTTTAGTGATTAATAATATGCCTTTTCATGATAGTCACTAAGGGGCCTTAGGCTAGGCTATTGCATTTTTACGGAGGCCTAGTCTGAGTGCTGCACAGGGCTTAGCTCTCACATGACAGCCTGCTCTAACAGCCCAGATCGGTGGATGCACCGATCCCGACCATTTAACCAATTAGATGCTACTGTGAACAGCAACTACAGCATCTAAGCAGTTTCAGAGGGAGGAGGTTCCCGCTATCATGTATCAACACCGCTACAAATGAGATCGCAGGGTGCCGATATCTTCACATGTTCTGCTCTCAGCACTCCTCCCCATGTGGCCCAGGTGCTTTTAATTAGCAGAAGTCTGCAAAGGGTCTATAAATTCCTACCACATCTCAGTTGGAGTTCCTGAGAGGCTATGAACAGGTGAGCTCTTTGCACCAGTTCACATGCGGCGCTGGACGGTAGCCGTCGCTGCTTCTGTGCCGTGCTGGTGGAGTGATGGGACCCGGGGCCCAGGTGACCTCACTGTACAGTGTGGCTGCTGGATCCCATTGCCTGCTGGAGCGGTGTGGAGGCGCGGCGGTCGCCGCACGGAGCCGCGCCATGGTTAGAGTAGGTTCCCACTTAAACAAGAGGCAACCTTGTCGCGGTAAGTGGGCCTATGCTCTTTGATCAAACTGTATACTAATGCCTCTTTATAGTGCACAGCAAATGATTGATAATAGTGCTGTATAGCCATGTTTTATCAAAAGAAATGCTGAAAATTGAAAACAGTTGTCATATCAGAAGCATAGGAATGAGGATGTGCGATTTAGATTCTCTCTACATATTAATACTGCTCTCAGTTTATGCCTAACAGGCTGTGCCAGAGATCAGTATCATACCTACTGACAGTATAATACACAGTACCACATAAGTAGTATAGTGCATTAAAGACGTGATCATTAGATCGCATGTCAACGTTCCCTTGTGGGACTAATAAATAGTGAAAATAAAATTTTAGTAAAAAAACAAACAAACACACCTCTCCAAGTTACAAAAGTAGGAATTAGACCCACCGGTAATTGTATTTACAGAAGTCCGACATGACAGCACCAAATGGAGGATGTATCCCCGCCCACTATTGGGACAGGAAACAGAGAGAGAGGCTAAAAGTTACCGCCCACCAGTGTTTTTTTTTTTATTATCACACAATGATGGATGCAAATAGCTGAAAACATTTTTGATTCAGTTGATTAATATAGAAATATAATGAACAACATAAATAAGATAAGAGAGGGAAATCAGGGTGCGGTCATGTCGGACTCCTGGAAATACAATTACCGGTAGTTCTAATTCCTACTTCCCAGGACGTCCTCCATGACAGCACCACATGGAGCAATACCAGATAAGTAGACAGATTAGGGAGGGACCACAGCCTGAAGGACTTTACGCCTAAACCTCTGGTCATGGTTACCTGCAATGTCAAATCTATACTGTTTGCAAAAGGTATGAGAACTTGACCAAGTGTAGCTGCTTTGCAAATCTGTTCAATTGAAGCTTCCACATGTTCTGCCCATGATGCCGCCACTGCTCTGGTGGAACGGACTCTAATATTTTGAGGACAAGCAATTCTCGCAGCTCGTAGGATTCAATAATTGCCCTTTTTACCCATCTAGCCAATGTTGTTTTAGAAGCCTTCATGCCTTTGTTTTGGTCTGCAAACAGAATGAACAGATTTGCATCTTTCCTAAACCTGCTAGTAGAATCTAAATAAAACAGAAGAGTTTGACATCTAGTATGTGGAAGCTCTTTTCCGTGTAATTTTTTGGGATCTGCACAAAAAGGTAGGTAACATTATTTTTTTTTTTTACTTAGATGGAACGTAGAGACTACTTTCAGTAAAAAGGTAGGGTCTAGTTTCAGAATGACCCTATCATCTAAAATTTTAAGGTAGGGTTCCCGGGTAGTCAAAGCTTGTATCTCACCTATTCTACCGGCCGATGTTATTGCCACTAAAAAGACAGTCTTTAGGGATAGATGTTTCAGGGAGCAATTTTGTATTGGCTCAAAGGGTTCTTTAATTAAACCATGGAGAACTATCGTTAAGTCCCAGGGAGGGACTGATGATTTTAGAGTTGCCTAATCCTTGTGGTTGCTCTTATAAACCTGCTTATCCATCTATTCTCTGCAAGGGAACAGTTTAGGAACCAACTTAAGGCTGCTAACTGAACTTTCACGGTGCTGGGTCTAAGACCCCTGTCAAAGCCTTCTTGTACAAAATCTAAGATTTCCACCAACTTCGGGAGCAGAGGATTCACATTATTTAGTGCTATCCACGTGCAAAATTTATTCCATATTTTTTTATTTTTATAAATGGCCAAAGTTACCTGCTTATGGCCCTTTTGTAGGGTTGATATGACTTTGTCTGATAGTCCTTGTAATCTTAACAAGTCCCTTTCAGGATCCACGCTGACAATTTTAGTCTGTCTATTTCTGGGTTCCAGATTAGGCCTTGGGACAGCAGGTCTGGTCTGAGAGGGAGAGTGATCGGATGCTTTAAAGCAGGAATGGCCAACCTACGGCTCTCCAGCTGCTGTAAAACTACAACTCCCACCATGCCCTGCTGTAGGCTGATAGCTGTAGGCAGTGTGAGCATGCTAGGAGTTGTAGTTTTGCAACAGCTGGAGAGCCTCAGGTTGGCCATTCCTGCTCTAAAGCCAAGGAGTTTAGGACTGGAAACCTTGGCTAGAATGGGGCTATTAGAATAACTTTTAGTGACTCCATCCCGATTTTCCTGAGAACTGCTGGATTTAGAGGGAACGGAGGAAACGTATATGCCAGTTTCATATCCCATATTTGCGATAAGGCATCTACCGCAGTTGGATGATCTCTCGGATTTAGGGAGAAGAAAGAACTTACTTCTGCATTTCCCTTTGTAGCAAAAGGTCTATTTCGGGATATCCCCACTTTGTCAATTCCTGGAACACTTTTTTTTTTGTTCAGGGACCATTTGCTTGGGTCTAGTTCATGTCTGCTCAGAAAGTCTGCTGACCGATTTTGTGATCCTTTTAAATGGACCGCTGAAATTGATAAAAAATCTGTTAGGAAAGAGCTTGAAGAAGAGGGTATCTTATTCCCCTTTGATGCTCAAGAACTGCTACCATCATGTTGTCTGATAAGATCCTTATGTGCTGCCCAAATAAAAGATTTTGTCCCTGTTTCAGAGTTTCCCAAACAGCTTAGAGTTCCTGATAGTTTGAGGATTTTTTTTTCTTCATCTCCTGGTTCCAGAACCCTTGGAAGCAATGGTCTCCTATCTTGGCTCCCCATCCCTGCAGACTGGCATCTGTTGTTACGATATAGGGACTTGGGTTCCAGGGAATTCCCTTTGAGAGATTCTCAGAATTTCTCCACCATTCCAACGATTTCCAGGTCAGCCAATGGCAGGCGGTGACGTGGACAAGCTTTCCTAGCATCGCGGGTCACGCTAGGGAGACTCATCCCCGTTACTGCCTGCCCCCCATCCCCTACCCGAGACCGGATGTTTTCATCCACGCACGGGGAGAAGCAGCGGCGGCCGTGCAGGGACCAGGTACATAGTAACATAGTTTATAAGGCTGAAAAAAGACATAAGTGCATCAAGTTCAGCCTGTTACCTTGCAAGCTGATCCAGAGGAAGGTAATGCCTCACAAAGCTCCGTAGAAAGAGAAATAAAATAAAAAGTTATGAGCCTTGGGATGCATTGAGGCAAAAACCTTTTTTTTTTTTAAAAAGGGTTTTTACCTTGCAAAAGTAATAAAACACACACACACATATATATATATATATATATATATATATATATATATATATTACAGTACAGACCAAAAGTTTGGACACACCTTCTCATTCAAATAGTTTTCTTTATTTTCATGACTATGAAGGCATCAAAACTATGAATTAACACATGTGGAATTATATACATAACAAAGCCACCTTTTGCTTTGATTACTGCTTTGCACACTCTTGATGAGCTTCAAGAGGTAGTCCCCTGAAATGGTCTTCCAACAGTCTTGAAGGAGTTCCCAGAGATGCTTAGCACTTGTTGGCCCTTTTGCCTTCACTCTGCGGTCCAGCTCACCCCAAACCATCTCGATTGGGTTCAGGTCCGGTGACTGTGGAGGCCAGGTCATCTGGCGCAGCACCCCATCACTCTCCTTCATGGTCAAATAGCCCTTACTTTCAAAGTTTTCCCAATTATTTCGGCTGACTGACCTTCATTTCTTAAAGTAATGATGGCCACTCGTTTTTCTTTACTTAGCTGCTTTTTTCTTGCCATAATACAAATTCTAACAGTCTATTCAGTAGGACTATCAGCTGTGTATCCACCTGACTACTCCTCAAAGCAACTGATGGTCCCAACCCCATTTATAAGGCAAGAAATCCCACTTATTAAACCTGACAAGGCACACCTGTGAAGTGAAAACAATTTCAGGGGACTACCTCTTGAAGCTCATCAAGAGAATGCCAAGAGTGTGCAAAGCAGTAATCAAAGCAAAAGGTGGCTACTTTGAAGAACCTAGAATATGACATATTTTCAGTTGTTTCACACTTGTTTGTTTGATGCCTTCAGTGTGAATCTACAATTTTCATAGTCATGAAAATAAAAAAAACTCTTTGAATGAGGTGTGTCCAAACTTTTGGTCTGTACTGTATGTATATATATTATTTTTTTGTTATCGCTGTAATTGTGCTGAATACAGTTATCATGCTGCATAATGAACTGTGCACGCAGCACTTTTTTTGTCTGGCCACCCCTCAGCATATTTGCCCTGCTGCAGCCGGATCTATGCCACTCCCTATTATAGGGAATGGGGTCGGGTGGACTTCCGGCAGCTCACGGATTTAAACTGTAGTTACGGATCCGCCAGGCTGTTTCCCCTACCGGAACGAGTAATGCCAGTGTGAAACAGGCCTAAAACTGAGGATTGTTATTGAACTTGGGACTGAATTTTAATACTCTCCAGACACCATTTAGCCACATTCTATTATTGTCTTCATGTCTAACACTATAGAAAGCATACTTCAAGTGTTACAGTTAATACGCTAATAAAAATGTACGCACAACGGGAAGAACTTATAAAACTATGTACACCTGTTAGAATTTAGTTTTTTAGCTCAGTTACTCTATAATTTTTTTAACCTATTTTTACATCTGAGAGTGGGCTTAGTGAAATTTGTGTGCTTCCACCCCCAGACCCTAAAAAAATTGCTATAGTCCATACCAGAAACTTGCATAAATTATAGATCAATCCAGACTGGATTTCCTGGCACACAGACTGCCAGAAGCTGCGCCAAATTTATTTGGGAGGCTGGCAACTCTAAAATAAGTTTGGCACATCTTGCTTCAGTGCATTTTTCATTAAAATTGGTGTATAAAATGCATGGCTTAAAGGGGTTGTTCTATTAGGACATTTTATCCCTTATTTCTAAGTGTCTGATAGTGGGGAGTCTGACTGTCAACCCCCCCCCGCATATCACATGAATGGCCTGTGCGCCATTCTATTTAACTTTGTGGGACTGCCAGAAATAGTTGAGTACAAAGCCCCATAGAGCTGAATGGAGCAACAGTGTACATGCTTAAACGCTGGGTCACAGTAGGGAGCGGTGAACCCTGAACTCACCTGTCCCACTGTTTGTACCTACAGTACTTGCACGAGCCACCCTAGACAGCGGCCCACAACTGGTCAACAGTCCCTTCCTAAATAAGTTCAGGGGGTCTATACGAGGGGGAAGGCCAGGAAGAAAATAATAAACTAGTGGCTGATCAGTAACCACAAAACTAGAAAAATATCGGAAACAGACAAGCTGAGTCAGACCAAGAGACAGAACCAAGCTGAATCAAGAACCATCAATCAGGGTCTGAACCTCGCCTAAGTCAATACCAGGAGAACAGACAGACAAATCAGATAAGATACCATGCCATGCCATGGTCAAAATCAGGAAGAAACGTCAGGGTCTAAAATGTCAGGCTAGAGTGAACGTCAGGGTACACGACATGCTGCTCCATTCAGATGGGGGGAGGGGGAGCACAGGTCCCTGTTCTTGTGATTGGGTCCCACTGGTCTAACATCTGCAGATCAAACCCTTTATTAAATTCCCCCAATGTTATGGCACAGAGAAAAAAAAAATTAAAAAAAACACACAACAGGCAATGTCTTAGAAGATTTTATTTCAATTTCAGTCATGCACCGCATAACAAAAAAAAAAAAAAAAACAGCAGCATTAAAGTAATTAGTCCTGACATGTAAGACTGCAACCATGTCACCATTCACTTTGAAAAAGAAAATTTGAAAAAAAATAAATCAAAAAGTAAAATCACTCTCATAAGAATCTGCACACAGCAGCACATCTTACAAAAAGAGCACACACACTGCCATTTGATATGGTAATACCCTTAGTCAAACTACAGTACAGAAGAACAGTGCACGTCAGCTCCTGTATTTGCTTTGTAAAGCTTTTACTATTGCACTAGGAATTTCACAGTGTAAAGTATAGGTATTTTTTTTTTCATAAGAGATACTTTATGGTGTGTAAAAATGTAGAGAATTAAATTGAAACCATAGAAAACGTAAGTACCAATACATAAGAATTTTTGGGGTTATTTTATTATTTTAGACTGGCTTGTGTAAGAGCTAAAAATAAAAGGTTGATTCTACAACTGGTATGTTACTGTTCTTCGAGACTTGTCAGACTGCCACTATAAGGCTGAGTTCACACGAGCGGATGCCGTGCGTGACATCCGCTCCGTGAAAGAGTGCCAAGACCCGATGCAGACTGCAGAGGCACGGAGTATTAACATGACTGATAATGCTCCGTGCCTCTCTGTGATCTCTTTACTACGAAATCACACAGTGAGATAAAGTTGTCACTGTGATTTCGTAGTAAAGAGGTCACAGAGAGGCACGGAGCATTATCAGTCATGTTAATACTCCGTGCCTCTGCAGTCTGCATCGGGTCTTGGCACTCTTTCACGGAGCGGATGTCACGCACGGCATCCGCTCGTGTGAACTCAGCCTAAGGCTAGGGCTACACGATGGCATGTGTCGCGCAACAATTTTTATAATGGATAGTCTATGGTGTTGCATGGCGACTGCGACGTGACGTCGCAGAAAAATCCATCTTGGATGGATTTTTTGCTACTGTCGTGTCACAGTGGGACACCATAGACTATCATTATAAAAATTGTCGCGCGACACATGCCATCGTGTAGCCCTAGCCTTACACATTTGGTGTCGTAGGTGAAGAATTTATCTTTGCAGGAGCTTGTTCAATGATCTATGGACGTCTTCTTTCTTAAAGGGGGTGTGCAGCCTTTACTAAGCAATTCTGACAGGCAGTTTTTCAATTTAGCCAGTTTAGTAGCCTCATTAACCCCTGGTGTTCTGCATTGTGGAAATGATTTAAATAAATTTAGGCTAGCTACAATAAAAAAAATGCACCCTGAATGCATGTCAGAACTGCACCGTGTGCTAGCACCATAAGCCATGGCCTTTCCGCAGGATCGGTCATTCCTAGCTAATCAGCAGGGGTCAACACCCCAAACCCCTGCTGACCAGCTGTTAGGGTGCAGCTCTGTTGCTAGAACTACACCGATACGGTGGTCAGAATAAGCACCTGTTCCTCTTTACTGACAAATAAGTTGGATGAAGTGGGCGAGGCCAAGCGTGACT
This sequence comes from Bufo bufo, assembly GCF_905171765.1. Lineage (NCBI taxonomy): Eukaryota > Metazoa > Chordata > Amphibia > Anura > Bufonidae > Bufo > Bufo bufo. The sequence goes on along the minus strand of NC_053389.1, from coordinate 683,728,801 downwards.
ACTTATTTTATTCCTATTTTTTCATTAAAATTTCGTTTGCTTAGAAATCTAGGGTGTTGTGCTCCACATTCTGCATTGCCTGGCAAGTGACTTATGTATGTGCACTCAGAGACTGGGTGGGGCAGGGGAGATCTGTGTACACCCCTGATCCAAACCTCGGATTCTCAGCTGTCTTCTAGAGAATAAAATCTCCACAATACAGCATCCAAAGAATTTTTTTCTTACCCAATTATTACAGAATCTGACAGAAAAAATACCGGTGGGTTCATACGCCTGCCTAATCCCTTGGCAATGCAGGCATTTTTTAAGTTTTTTTTCCTCCCTAAAAGGCCATCCTTTTTTTTTTTTTTTCTCTCCATTGAGAAGGAGAGTTGACAAAAACTGTCAATCCTGGCATTGGGAAATTTAATTTTGTTTTGAATTTTTAACAGATGTGTTTTTTCTAATATTTTTAAAAAAGCTTTATATGAACTTATTTTAAACTTCTTTTAGTCACATTAGGGGACTTGATTGCTTGAAGTATACACTGCTTCTGTATTGCAGTGTATAGTGATTTTACCGATCTCCTGTTACACTTAGACGTAAGGTGTAATACAAGCAGGCAAAGCTCAGCTTTCACAAGGCCCCTGGGCCACCATGACAATCATTTAGCATCCCACGACTGTACTGGGGGTAGATTGGATGCAGACTAACAGCTGAGATGAGACTGGTGCTATTGACTAAGTGGTTAAATGACCTGGCTCAGAGTTATATCTGATCCCGGACACTGCAGACGGGTTTCAATTGTATTGAAACAGCTGCCCACATGCGGCATATGTTGTGGTGGCATCAGCAATATAATTATATATTTCAGTAAAAGATAAAAAGATGCCTGCCTCTTCGGAAATGAAAGCTACACTTGTTATGAGCAGGGGTACATATGTACTAAAAAAAAAAAATGTACCATTTTCTGCCTTACTAAATAAATTTGTTTTAATACCATGAATACTCTATAGTAACCATGCTCACTTTTCAACTTTTTAGTGCACATGATGAATAATACAATTTGTGCAACATTTTATGCCAACAAATGGCGCATGTATGTTAACAAATGTGGGCCCATGTATTAAATTTGAGGTAGGAAGGCAGGGTAAGACTCCATCTATGTCCATGGCTGCCAGATTACTGCCCCATTCAGCCTCCGTGTGTATGAGGCATAAAGTTGTAGCATCTATAGTTTTATGCATGACTTGAAACTTCAACATTTCAGGAAAAGTCACAACAATGCCCATGGCACAAACAGAACTGAGCTGCTCACCCGCACCTCTCCATCCAACTCTGCTGCCCTTTCAAAGGGAACCTGTCAGTAGATTTTCAGAAATTAAGACGGCTGCCAGGCTACACGGCTGTGTGACAGCAAGTCTCAGAAAAGATGTGCGACCCAAAACTGTTGTACAACTTGACTGCAAATTGCTGTTGCAAGACTTTAGTACTGTCATTTGGCTGCGTGTGACTTACATTGTGGTCTATGATGGCATTTTCACATGCATCAGTGCTGGATTTTCTGTGGTTGTCACATCGCAGCAGTGGCATGTCGCAATGCGCAATGTTGTTATACTCCGAGGTAATTCCTTTCTAAACACAAAGTCCTCTAGGTGGTGCCTGTGAGGTGAACAGTCTGTATTGATTGACATTCCATGGCCAGGATGTCATTCAGCAGCATCTTGCGCATGCGCAGATAAAACCAAGGACAGTAGACCTTGCTTTGCACTGAGTTATCCAGTAAAGATGTATCTCAGCCTTGGGACATCAATCAAAGCAGAACGGGTGGGATTACTTCCAGAGGTGCATGACTCTTCACCCTATAGCTAGGGTCCTTTGTCCATTTGTTTCCAACAGTCCATTTTGCAGTTTATCACGTCCACCGAATGGAAAGTGCTGTGGAATATTCTAGCACTGTATAAAGAATAATTACAGCATAATTATTACTGGTAGTAGTAAAAAGAAATCATTACATCTAGGGCCAGCTTATGCAGCTCTGCACGGTAAAACCAGCACGAGTTAAATCTCATTTCATCTAGATGAGTAAAATCATCAGCTGTATAAACCAGCAGCATAAGAAATATCAAGTGGTGATCATCTCTTTCCTCCAATCAGTTTTTTAACTTTAACTGTGGATTGGCTGCAGTCATAATGCCCACAATGGAAGATACCAGACCACAAATTCCAATGAATCCAGGATTGGTTTTGTAAACTCCTAAGTGATCAAGAGGACTAATAAGATCACACACATTTTTTATGGTGTCTAATAAGAGGGGTGGGTGGTTCTTTAAACTTAATCCTAGTATAAAGAAGTAGTTCTCTAAGCTTTTCAGTAATGTATTGCTTGAATTCAGAGCGCGACCATTCTCACAATTGGCCCCTTTTCGTCTATATGTCTTCTCTTTCTCCATGCAGTTTATTAACTCATACAAATCCCTGGCCAGTTGAAAGAGAAGCGAGTAGAGATAACATAGGCTGGCACGATGTCGCCACTTCTCCTTGTTGATGTCAGAAACTAGATCCACACTTCTCACCCATAGGACAGTGTCACAAGTGAAATACAGAAGGCGGTTTAAATTGGCCGCAGTTAAGCAGTAGCACAGAACGGCATCGGGCAGTTGGATAGAGGCTTTTGAAGCTTCGATAGCATGAACCACATTACCCAGCCGAAATACTGAAAGACAAATACAGTTAATTACTTGTTAGATCCTTAGATCCACATCAACCAAATGATCACTCCAAGCGCATTCCAATCTAGATAACGCAGAGAGGATCTCCTGATACTCTACTTATCGATATCCATTTCCTATACAGAACAAAAAGCAATCCTCCCAGGAATAGAATATGTTCCTTTTATATATGAATAAGCGCTGAGAAGCCAATAAGCGCCTGCTCTGGCCTGTTGGTTGGCCATTCATTTGAATGCCCAACCATCCATATAAGGGAAATGAATGGTCAGCTGTAGCTTCTACCAACATTAAATGGGTTTTACAAGACTCTCCAAAATTTAGGCATAGGAGTTGGACAAGCGAAACGGCATTGGGCAGGAGAGGACCGAGGGGCCGACACACAGCATCTGGTATTATATATTTTTTTGTACTCATTCCGTCAGCCCGTTGTTTGTCAATTTGGGGATCGCTGCACCTAGTTTCATTGAAACAGGTTTAATTTCATTTTGCTAGACATACTCCCCGCTGGCAATCTTTTCCTACTTTAGATCTGTCTTGTCGGTAACCAGAATTTTTGCTGTGGCCGACCCCTCGGCCCCCTTCTGGGTCTATCAGTCCTCTCCTGTTTGTTCTTATCTGCTGCCTATTTTATGAATTAAATCATGTTCTTGTATTTTTATGATATTTTTCAATAAAGTATTGTCTTGGTAACAATCTTATGAATTATACTCTGCTGTCAGCAGATTTTTTATGATATCATTGTTAATAAATTATAGTTTTGGAATATCTTCATGTGTGGAGGTGGTCAATATTTTTTGGGTTTAGGCATCATAAAAAGATAACCAAAAAATGTGTTAAAAATATTTTTGACTTTTTAAATTTTTAAAAGAGAAATCCAGTTTGCACAAGTATCTTTAGTAACTTATTGTGTAATTATCGTATTAAAGAGGATAATCAAATTCTGCAGATGCTACATTCAAGTATGTGTTGGAACAGAAATATTTCTGGACTACTAAGAAACTGGTTGTAATGAAGAAGACACTTGAAAAGACTACAGAGGAATAACGTAGGGCTCGAGATCCTAGAAACAGAATCCCAGTACTCACAGAAATTTACTTCTTTGTTTTACTACCTGACCACATTTAAGAAGAACTACCAAAAATGGATCCTGGAGCAGTTCCCCCAGTATTAAAAGTAATTTGTTCACGCCTTGACTTAGGTCTGGCACGCTCAACCTGTGGCCCTCCAACTACAACTTCCACAATGTCCTGCTGTAGGCTGATAGCTGTAGTTTTGCAACAGCTCGAGGGCCACAGGTTGAGCATGCCTGACTTAGATGATTACAGGAAACAGGCAGACATGATGGTAATCTGCTGAATCTGGTTAAATTTATATTGGAAATAAGATATTACAAGAAATGAATAGGATGTAGAATTTTTATAATTTTCTCAATCTATGGTTTTGGTTTAACAGAGCCCGATTTCCTTTGCTCTTGTTGACAGTTGTCAAAATTAGGGCTGAGATTTGGAAAATAAATCATATAGAAAGCACAGACTGGACTGACCAGCAGAAGAAGCTGGTGAGGTCTCATTTAGATGTGATAATCCCCCACTAGGCGATCATATCCTGGTCAATGGGAGCTTTTCCCAACTGCATATGGATTGGGTGGAAGAGGCAGAAGTAAGGATTTTGGTAACTGTCTTAGGGAACAGTGCTCTGTGGTAAAGAAACACACCATAGCCTTCCTCAGTAATCCCCATGTGTCCTATGTGTTTCGTAGAGGGGGCTCTTTGCAAGAGTTGAAGAGTTGCTAATGGACCTAGTCCATTGATGTATAGCATTCATTTGAAGAGCCAACAGGTAATACATTCCTGCTGCAGTGGAAATGTATGGTTGGGCTCTTATGACAATCATAGCAGATCCCTGGAGGCATCCTAAGCCAGACCAATGACTATCACAACACCGGGCAATCTACATCTTAAAAACAGTCTGTCAAGATGACTCCCCCTTAAAATATATTGAGAAAAATGATCAACATTCTCAGTTCTTCATTTTATAAAACTATAGGCAGAGGAATGTATTAATACATAGATTGGACAATACGAGGGATAAACAGGTCAGGCAGACTACTACACAGCAGAGAACAGAGTCAGCAGACGAGGGGAAGGAACGGCAACTAAGCCAAGCCCAGGCTAGTACTTACATTTACGGCCAGAACTCATGTTAGACTCCACTCGTTTGAGCTTCATTACCACTTTCTCTCTGCCAGCCTTATTTTCTAAAACATAACTAAGCAACATGCATGCATACTGAGTAGCTCTGAAATGGAAAAAAATGAGCGTGATGGTGGGATCACAGAAAAATCAAATGAGGATTCCTGGTTCTTCTCATATACTACAAGGTAACTAGAACTAAACGGCTCACACATTGAGTACATGATACCATAGCGATGACTGAGGGAAACCGTACCTGAAAAGTCGATCTCTTCCTTGACTCTGGTTTGTGAACTTCACAAATGACTCCATGATTAGTATTACGTAGGTCAGCTTCGCCTGGAGTATCAGAAAGTGAGGCATTACATGATTGGCGTATTAACCGAAAACTTGGTCTCACAAAAGCATACATTAAAGGGGTTATTCAACATATGAAAATGTATAAACTTTGAGGAAAAAAATAAATAAAAATTATTCACCTCTCCAATCACCTGCTAATCCAATCCAACATAGATGCTCCAGCAGTCCCCCCCCCATGATCCCTGTATAGCGGTTAAAGGGTGAAAACCAGGGAGTCGCCAGGATACTGCCCTCAGGTTTAGCTTAAAGCCAAATCTGTTGGTTGGCACGGTGGTTCCACAACTATTGTTGGGCCACTGATCTCCCACTGCCAACATACAGAGAGTGATGCCAAATATACAGTTGCAAGAAAAAGTATGTGAACCCATTGCAATGATATGGATTTCTGCACAAATTAGTCATAAAATGTGATCTGATCTTCATCTAAGTCACAACAATAGACAATTACAGTCTGCTTAAACTAATGACACACAAAGATTTAAATGTTACCATGTTTTTATTGAACACACCATGTAAACATTCACAGTGCAGGTGGAAAAACTATGTGAACCCTTAGATTTAATAACTGGTTGAACCTCCTTTGGCAGCAATAACTTCAACCAAACGTTTCCTGTAGTTGCAGATCAGACGTGCACAACGGTCAGGAGTAATTCTTGACCATTCCTCTTTACAGAACTGTCTCAGTTCAGCAATATTCTTGGGATGTCTGGTGTGAATCGCTTTCTTGATGTCATGCCACAGCATCTCAATCGGGTTGAAGTCAGGACTCTGACTGGGCCACTCCAGAAGGCGTATTTTCTTCTGTTTAAGCCATTCTGTTGATTTACTTCTATGCTTTGGGTCGCTGTCCTGTTGCAACACCCATCTTCTGTTGAGCTTTAGCTGGTGGACAGATGGCCTTAAGTTCTCCTGCAAAATGTCTTGATAAACTTGGGAATTCATTTTTCCTTCGATGATAGCAATCCGTCCAGGCCCTGATGCAGCAAAGCAGCCCCAAAACCATGAAGCCCCCACCACCATACTTCACAGTTGGGATGAGGTTTTGATGTTGGTGTGCTGTGCCTCTTTTTCTCCACACATAGGGCCAGATTTATCATTAGCTCAGGTCAGAATAATGGAGTGAAAAAGTCCCAAAAAAGTCCCAAACGCTAAAACTGCGCACAAATTTGCGACTTTTTTCTGCTCTGCACTATGCTCGCCAGTTTTATGAAAGTGGGCGTGTTTTCTTATGTAAATGAATCTCTAGACAGATTTACTATTGGGACTATTTAAAAAAGTCGCAAAAAAGTCCCAATTTCACTCCAGTGAGGACCATGCTTATCTTATGAGACTTTTTAATAGAACATGCGACTTTTTCACAAAAACGTGCGACTTTTTCGTAAAGATGTGCGACTTTTGTAAAGCTGCTTACTGACGGATAAACTGCTACCGTCAAACCACATTTATTACAGTCTTAAAGGGCCGATCATAAATCTGACTTGGCTAAAACTGACTTTAGCCATATGTTAAAGTGGAGTGAGCTGTCAGAGGAATGATAAATCTGGCCCATAGTGTTGTGTGTTTCTTCCAAACAACTCAACTTTGGTTTCATCTGTCCACAGAATATTTTGCCAGGACTGCTATGGAACATCCATGTGCTCTTGTGCAAACTGTAAACGTGCAGCAATGGTTTTTTTTGGACACCAGTGGCTTCCTCTGTGGTATCCTTTCTTGTTTTGTGTTTTACGTATCGTAGATTCGCTACCAGGGATGTTAGCATATGCCAAAGACTTTTGTAAATCTTTAGCTGACCCTCTAGGATTCTTCTTGACCTCATGGAGCAGTCTGCGCTGTGCCCTTGCAGTCATCTTTACAGGACGGCAACTCCTAGGGAGAGTAGCAGCAGTACTGAACTTTCTCCATTTATAGACAATTTGTCTTACCGTGGACTGATGAACAGCAAGGCTTTTGGAGATACTTTTATAACCCTTTCCAGATTTATGCAAGTCAACAATTCTAAATCGTAGGTCTTCTGAGAGCTCTTTTGTCCTAGGCATCATTCACATCAGGCAATGCTTCTTGTGAAAAGCAAACCCAGAACTGGTGTGTGTTTTTTTTATAGGACAGGGCAGCTGTAACCAACACCTCCAATCGCATCTCATTGATTGGACTCCAGTTGGCTGATACCTCACTCCAATTACCTCTTGGAGATGTCATTAGTCTAGGGGTTCACATACTTTTCCCACCTGCACTGTGAATGATTACATGGTGTGTTCAATAAAAACATGGTAACATTTAATTCTTTATGTGTTATTAGTTTAAGCAGACTGTGATTGTCTATTGTTGTGACTTAGATGAAGATCAGATCACATTTTATGACCAATTTGTGCAGAAATCCATATAATTCCAAAGGGTTCACATACTTTTTCTTGCAACTGTAACATTCACTTGAGTTCAGCCTTGACTGTATTAGGGATTGACACCGATAATTTGTGAACTTTCAGGCCGATAATTTATACCGATATTCTGGGAATTTTCATTTTTGAGAAAAAAAAAAAATTCCTACACAAATCTGCTGAAAATGTATATGTTTATTGATAATGTGTATTTTTTTGTTTATTGTTAATGTGTATTTTTTTTATAAATCTTTTTCATTTATACTTAATATTTTTGTGTTTTTTTTTTTTTACTAACTTTTAGCCCCCTTAGGGACTAGAACCCTTGTCCTATTCCCCCTGATAAATCTCTATCAGGGTGAATAGGAGCTCACACTGTCCCTGCTGCTCTGTGCATAGTGCACACAGCAGCATGGAGCTTACCATGGCAGCCAGGGCTTCAATAGCGTCCTGGCTGCCATGGTAACCGATCGGAGCCCCTGGCTTACACAGCTGGGGCTCCGATCGGAGGAGCAGGGGAGAGGGGATCCTGTGGCCACTGCCACCAATGAGTAATACTGCGTGGCGGGGCGCACTGCGCCACCAATGTTTTTACTATTGGCCGGGATTGGGATGGGGGTGGGGTGCGCCACCAATGATTAATACTGGGGGACTTGGGGGGGGCGCACTGCGCCACCAATGAAGATAAGTCTCTCAATCATTCATATACAGGAGGCGGGAGCTGGCTGCAGAATCACATAGCCGGCTCCCGACCTCTATGAGAGGTAGCTGCGATCCGCGGCACCTGAGGAGTTAACTACCGCGGATCGCAGCTATCGCTCATAGAGGTCAGGAGCCGGCTATGTGATTCTGCAGCCAGCTCCCGCCTCCTGTATATGAATGAATGAAAGGCTTATCTTCATTGGTGGCGCAGCGGCCACAGCCCCTCCCCTCCTCTTATGTTCTCTCCTCTCATTGGCGGCGGCAGCAGCAGCACAGGGGGAGGGTGTGAAAGAAGGATTTATTATTTTATGCATATATAATTAGAACATTCTGTAGTACACATTTCTGTCCACTAGATGGCTGCAAACCATATGTATGAGAAGGTCAATAAGGGAGGGGGAAGAGGGGATTACATTACAGTTTTCAAATACACCTATAGACTCAGTTGAAGTTGCTGAAACCACCGCTATCAGGTTAAGGAGCCAATAGTCTCTTCTTAACCACCTCCGGACCGCTGTACGCAGATTCGCGTTCCGGAGGTGGCAGCACTGCGCACAGTCACGCATATACGCGTCATCTCGCGAGACGCGAGATTTCGCTCCAAGCCGGCCCGCGCATGCGCATCGCGGGCCGGCAAAAGTTAAAGAACAAGTTCGTCACCAGCCTGCCAGCAACGATCATAGGCTGGCGATTTTTAAAAAATCCAATCACAAGCCATATAACAGATCATATTAGTAAATATGATCTGTTATATGGCTTCTCTGCTCCTCTGCTGGTCCTTTTCGTCGGTTGGATCCAGCAGAGAAGCAGACATCACTGTGAGTACACCAAACACTTCACTGTAGCCCCTGATCACCCCCCTGCACCCCAATTAACCCTTTGATCACCCCTTTGATCGCCCCTGTCAATCACCAGTGAAAGGAAAAAAAGTGATCAGTGTAAACTGTCACTTTTTTTTTTTCACTAGTATTGGCTGTTAGGTTTTAGGGATAGTTTAGGCCCCTTGGTTAGGTAGTTAGCGTCAGTTAGCGCCCACCCCACCGCACCGCAGTCACTTTTATTCGCTGAATAGCGTATCGCTAATCAGCATTTGTACTTTTATAGTATCTGTAAGTGATCAAAACTGATCACGGTCAGATCTATAATAGTATTAGTGTCACTTTAGTTCGCCCTCCACCCAAAACGCAGTGTTTGCCCGATCAGGCCTGATCGGTCGCCCACACGTGCGTTCACCCACGCCCGCCCCACCGCAGTGACAAAAAATATATATTTTTTGATCACTGCACATTCATTTTACACGCACTGCGGCGATAAAAAAATCAGTTTTGATATTTTTTATCAACCGCAGCGGCCTCCGGTACTTCGCTAGCCTCCCCTTTGTAAGACAGGCTTGCTTTTTTTCTTGGGTAGTCTCAGGGAATACCCCTAAATTTAGTAGTCCAAAATGTCAAACAGGGGGTATTCTTCTGAAGAGGCCTACAGGATTCTGACCCAGTCGGATGAGGAGTGGGAACCCTCATCTGACGAATCTAGCGGGTCAGAATATGAACCTGTGGAAAGCAGTGGCTCTCTGACCCAAAGTTCGGACGAGGAGGTGGAGGTCCCTGGCAGCACCAGGCGTACCCGGCCCCGTGTCGCTAGACCACAGGTTACGCAGGATCCGTTTCAAGAGCAGCAGAGTGGGGCTGTCGCTGCCGGATCACGTGGTGAGGCATACACCAGCAGCGCAACCCTCCCTGGACCTAGTACCAGCACTGCCGTACAACATGGTGACGTGGCGAGCACCAGAAGGGCAGTTGAAGCTGGTACGGTGGCACGTGCACTAGTTACCCCGTCGCAGCCACCGCACAGACAGGCCCGTAGAGCCCCTAGAATCCCTGAGGTGCTGGCAAACCCTGATTGGCAGTCACCAACTTCAGCCGCACCTGTAGTTCCCCCTTTCACCGCCCAGTCTGGAGTTCGGGTTGAGACGGCTCAAATCGGTTCGGCCCTGGGATTTTTTGAGCTGTTCTTGACTGCGGAGCTCTTGGACTTAGTCGTGGCAGAGACCAACCAGTATGCCACACAATTTATATCCGCCAACCCGGGAAGCTTTTATGCCCAGCCTTTCCGGTGGAAACCAGTCCAAGTTTCCGAAATTAAAATTTTTTTGGGCCTTCTCCTCAACATGGGCCTGACAAAAAAGCATGAATTGCGGTCATATTGGTCAACGCACCCGATTCATCACATGCCCATGTTCTCTGCTGCTATGTCCAGGGCACGATTTGAGGCCATCCTCCGTTTCCTGCATTTTAGCGACAACACCACCTCCCGTCCCAGAGGCCACCCAGCTTTTGACCGGCTCCACAAAATTCGGCCCCTCATAGACCATTTCAACCAGAAATTTGCAGATTTGTATACCCCCGAGCAAAACATCTGCGTAGACGAGTCCCTAATACATTTTACCGGGCGCCTTGGCTTCAAACAGTACATCCCAAGCAAGCGTGCCCGGTATGGGGTCAAATTGTATAAGCTCTGTGAAAGGGCCACAGGCTATACCCACAAATTTCGTGTCTATGAGGGAAAAGATCAGACCCTGGAGCCGGTCGGTTGCCCTGACTACCTGGGGAGCAGTGGGAAGACAGTCTGGGACTTGGTGTCACCCTTATTCGGCAAGGGGTACCATCTTTATGTGGACAATTTTTACACAAGTGTGGCCCTCTTTAGGCATTTGTTTCTAGAACGGATTTGCGCCTGTGGCACCGCGCGAACTAGTCGCGTGGGCTTCCCCCAACGGCTTGTAACCACCCGTCTTGCAAGGGGGGAGAGGGCTGCCTTGTGTAACGAAGAACTGCTCGCGGTGAAATGGAGAGACAAGCGTGACGTTTACATGCTCTCCTCCATTCATGCAGACACGACAATCCAAATTGAGCGAGCAACCCGTGTCATTGAAAAGCCCCTCTGTGTCCACGACTATAATGCGCTCATGGGAGGGGTGGACTTCAATGACCAGATGTTGTCTCCGTATTTAGTTTCCCGCAGAACCAGACGCTGGTATAAGAAGGTGTCTGTATATTTAATTCAATTGGCGCTGTACAATAGTTTTGTTCTCTACAGTAAGGCTGGGAGAACACGATCTTTCCTCAAATTCCAGGAAGAGATCATCGAGAACCTCCTTTACCCAGGAGGTTCCGTGGCCCCATCCCCCAGTGTAGTTAGCCGTCTACACGAGCGACATTTCCCCAGTGTCGTTCCTGGTACCTCAACCCAACCGTCACCCCGAAAAAGATGTCGTGTCTGTAGCAGGAGTGGAATAAGGCGTGACACCCGCTATTTCTGTCCTGACTGTCCGGACCACCCTGCCCTATGCTATGGAGAGTGTTTCCGGAAGTACCACACACAGGTACACCTAGCATAGGGATTGCATCTCACAGGACAGGCACACAGGGCTATTAGGGCCCTTTTACTCTCAGCTGCTGCAAACCTCTCCTTTCACCTGGGATAAAGTGCATAACGTACTTCGCCACATCTTTGGGCGATTTGCGCTTTGCACATTGTCCCATGGGGAAGGAGAGGTTTGTTCTATAAAGGTAAAAAAAACTAAACAAAAAAAAAATTACCGGTAAGTAAAAAAGTTAAAAAAAGTTAATATGTTCTGTTCTAAAGTTAATAAAGTTATTGCTTTGCGGCCTGGTTTTTTCTTTTTTGTTTTGTTTTTTTTACCTTCCAGGTGGACCAACCGATCGACCAGCTGCAGCACTGATGTGCATTCGGACAGAAGCATTGCGCTGCTGTCAGATTACACGCAAGTCGGTGTATGCGGCGCTGCAAGACGAGATTTCTCCTCTGCAGTAAAAGATATGTTTGCCGAGGCATATGAGCTGAGGAGGTGGCGGTGTTCATATACTTTGGCAAACACTTTGTATATATAAAAAAAAAAATCCCGGCAATGATTTATTCATCCACATCGATTGATGTGAATGGAGAAATCTGGTTTGCCAGGGCATACGAGCTGAAGTGGGTATGGATGTTGGGCGGAGCTCCTTTGTCCTGGCAGACGCCTTTCCCCTCCTTTTTCTTTTTTTGGCAGAGATTTTTTCATCCACATTGATCGATGCGAATGAAGAAATCTGTGCCGTTCATTTTTTTCTTTCAGCCCAGAGGCTGAACGGAAAAAAAAAATCTCATTACCTGTATGCTCAATATAAGGAGAATAGCAGAAACTCCTAATGCTGGGCATACATGTAATGATTGCGGAGACCCTCAAATGCCAGGGCAGTACAAACACCCCACAAATAACACCATTTTGGAAAGAAGACACCCTAAGGTATTCGCTGAGGGGCATATTGAGTCCATGAAAGATTGAAATTTTTGTCCCAAGTTAGCGGAAAGGGAGACTTTGTGAGAACTAAATCCAAAAAATCAATTTCCGCTAACTTGTGCCAAATTTTTTTTTTTTCAATGAACTCGCCATGCCCCTCATTGAATACCTTGGGGTGTCTTCTTTCCAAAATGGGGTCACATGTGGGGTATTTATACTGCCCTGGCATTTTAGGGGCCCCAAAGCGTGAGAAGAAGTCTGGTATCCAAATGTCTAAAAATGCCCTCCTAAAAGGAATTTGGGCCCCTTTGCCCACCTAGGCTGCAAAAAAGTGTCACACATGTGGTATCTCCGTATTCAGCAGAAGTTGGGGAATATGTTTTGGGGTGTCATTTTACATATACCCATGCTGGGTGAGATAAATATCTTGGTCAAATGCCAACTTTGTATAAAAAAAAAAATGGGAAAAGTTGTCTTTTGCCAAGATATTTCTCTCACCCAGCATGGGTATATGTAAAATGACACCCCAAAACACATTCCCCACCTTCTCCTGAGTACGGAGATACCAGATGTGTGACACTTTTTTGCAGCCTAGGTGGGCAAAGGGGCCCACATTCCAAAGAGCACCTTTCAGATTTCACAGGTCATTTACCTACTTACCAGACATTAGGGCCCCTGGAAAATGCCAGGGCAGTATAACTACCCCACAAGTGACCCCATTTTGGAAAGAAGACACCCCAAGGTATTCCGTGAGGGGCATGGCAAGTTCCTAGAATTTTTTATTTTTTGTCACAAGTTAGTGGAAAATGATGATTTTTTTTTTTTTTTTTTTTCATACAAAGTCTCCTATTCCACTAACTTGTGACAAAAATTTTTTTTTTCCATGAACTCACTATGCCCATCAGCGAATACCTTGGGGTCTCTTCTTTCCAAAATGGGGTCACTTGTGGGGTAGTTATACTGCCCTGGCATTCTAGGGGCCCAAATGTGTGGTAAGGAGTTTGAAATCAAATTCAGTAAAAAATGACCTGTGAAATCCGAAAGGTGCTCTTTGGAATATGGGCCCCTTTGCCCACCTAGGCTGCAAAAAAGTGTCACACATCTGGTATCTCCGTACTCAGGAGAAGGTGGGGGATGTGTTTTGGGGTGTCATTTTATATATACCCATGCTGGGTGAGAGAAATATCTTGGCAAAAGACAACTTTTCCCATTTTTTTATACAAAGTTGTCATTTGACCAAGATATTTATCTCACCCAGCATGGGTATATGTAAAAAGACACCCCAAAACACATTCCTCAACTTCTCCTGAGTACGGGGATACCAGATGTGTGACACTTTTTTGCAGCCTAGGTGGGCAAAGGGGCCCACATTCCAAAGAGCACCTTTCAGATTTCACAGGTCATTTACCTACTTACCAGACATTAGGGCCCCTGGAAAATGCCAGGGCAGTATAACTACCCCACAAGTGACCCCATTTTGGAAAGAAGACACCCCAAGGTATTCCGTGAGGGGCATGGCAAGTTCCTAGAATTTTTTATTTTTTGTCACAAGTTAGTGGAAAATGATGATTTTTTTTTTTATTTTTTTTTCATACAAAGTCTCCTATTCCACTAACTTGTGACAAAATTTTTTTTTTTCCATGAACTCACTATGCCCATCAGCGAATACCTTGGGGTCTCTTCTTTCCAAAATGGGGTCACTTGTGGGGTAGTTATACTGCCCTGGCATTCTAGGGGCCCAAATGTGTGGTAAGGAGTTTGAAATCAAATTCAGTAAAAAATGACCTGTGAAATCCGAAAGGTGCTCTTTGGAATATGGGCCCCTTTGCCCACCTAGGCTGCAAAAAAGTGTCACACATCTGGTATCTCCGTACTCAGGAGAAGGTGGGGGATGTGTTTTGGGGTGTCATTTTATATATACCCATGCTGGGTGAGAGAAATATCTTGGCAAAAGACAACTTTTCCCATTTTTTTATACAAAGTTGTCATTTGACCAAGATATTTATCTCACCCAGCATGGGTATATGTAAAAAGACACCCCAAAACACATTCCTCAACTTCTCCTGAGTACGGGGATACCAGATGTGTGACACTTTTTTGCAGCCTAGGTGGGCAAAGGGGCCCATATTCCAAAGAGCACCTTTCGGATTTGACAGGTCATTTTTTACTGAATTTGATTTCAAACTCCTTACCACACATTTGGGCCCCTAGAATGCCAGAGCAGTATAACTACCCCACAAGTGACCCCATTTTGGAAAGAAGAGACCCCAAGGTATTCCGTGAGGGGCATGGTAAAATTGATTTGGGTGGTAAGTTGCATGACCGAGCAATAAACGGTGAAAGTAGTGTAGGTCAGAAGTGTAAAAAGTGGCCTGGTCTTTCAGGGTGTTTAAGCTAGGGGGGCTGAGGTGGTTAAGGAACACCCCTTTTGTGATGTCATGTCTGCTATTTAAGTGAATGTACTGTGAATAAAGGGTCTCTTCTACCATGGCTCAGGGAAGATGAGAAGATGCTTTCATGAAACCACCTAGTGTGTCTGGTCTCATTATAAAGCAGTATGGTGTACACATACTTATTCTTCTAATTGATTTGGCACCACACAAAGAAGGAGAAGCGCATGAATTGCGCTAACAGAGGGAGACACTGCTTCCTTCTCCCCTGTGCTGCGGAGGGAACACAGAGAGCGCTGAGAGCAGCGCGTTCTGTGTTCCCAATACGTTATCGGAATATCGGCAAAATAGATGCCGATAACGTTCAAAATCCTCAATATCGGCCGATAATATCGGCCAAACCGATAATCGGTCGATCCCTAGACTGTATAGGTTCTGGACACGAGATCTGGCATCAAATTGGGAAGACAGCTAATTCTTAAAGGGGTTGTCAAAGTTATTTTTTTGTTCTTTGTATGTTTCTAACTAGGCAAATGAAAGGACTTTATCTCCAGTTGCTGGTTTCTCAGATTTCACTGAGGGTCACATGACCTGTGATGTCAGCTTCTCTCCCTGCTCTGATGATGACTCCTGCACAAGCCTGAAAGAGCAGATGTGTCTGTACAGGAGATGTCACTGTGCTGGCCACGCCCCCTTCACTGCCGTCTGCTCTCTCCCTGGATTCTTAACCCCTTCAGCTGCACAGACTCAGGGCTGAAGGCTTTACTGAGTAGCTGCAGACAGTGAGGAGACAAATGCTGGGCACAGGAGCTGACAGACTAGAGGAGTTCTGCACAAGAACAGGTAGGTGGAAGATCCTGTGTGTATCAGCAGTGTCATTGTACAGCTTGGACTTTTAGTCCTACACATACAACATGCTGCTGAGTCTCCCAGCAGGCAGACATGTCACTCAGGGCAGCACTTATATTCACTCCCTTTGCAGAGCGGGGGAGGGGCAGAGATTGTTGTTATTGCAGGTAAACAAAGAGCCAGAATAGAACCAGCAAAATTAGGACATATAATTTTTTTTACCTAAAACTTGCTTAGCTATGCTATATATTGCTGCCCATCAGATTTACAGTGTTACATATTTTTTTCATAACTCTGACTTTGAGCCACTGATCTAACATTGCCAACACAGAGAGTGATACCTTGATTTCAGCCTGTCCCAAACAGGTTCTGGGCATAATAGCTGGCAACAAAATGGGCAGAAGGACAATCTTCACTGATGTGAAAAGTTTTGGCTGGGTTCACACGTGTGTTCTTATTTACATTGTTCTGTACCTCCAAAAGGAAGAGATACATTCTCACAATGGTGGTGGTAGATCTGGCATATGGCAGAAGTCTACAACAGAGACTGACACTCAGACCTTGAGCTTTGGGTAAGACTCGGAGGCTCTGTAATATGACTGCTTGATAAAGACTTCACGTCAAAACGTTGCTATGTTTGTTGTTTTCTGAATAAACCACAAGATATTCTGAATTTACGAGTGCTGTGGATCCCTAACCGCTTGTAATATGTCCCAGTCACAGAGCAGGAACAGCGTGGCGTCAGCACTATACTCCCTGCCTACAGACACCATTGAGTTAGTTAGTTCTGGTGGTCAACAATGGAGCAGATTTCATAACTGTCTAATACAAGCGTAAACTTACACTACACAATCTACAAGTGCACCAGATGTATGCCTGACCATAAGTGCGCTCGGCCTGTAGAGGGCGCTCACATGTGGTGGGAAAATCCGGCAGAAAATATGCATCCCCCACTGACATGAATGAAAACAGTGGGGTAGATTTATCAAAACTGACTTAGTTGCCCATAGTAACCAATCAGATTGATGCTTTCATTTTCCAAATGAGCTTTGAATAATGAAAGGTGGCTTCTTATTGGTTGCTATGAACAATAAGGCTACTTTCACACTCTCGTTTTAGCTTTCTGTTTGGGAGATCCACCATAGGTGCTCACAAGCGGTCCACAACGGATCAGTTTTGCCCTAATGCATTCTGAATGGAAAAGGATCCGCTCAGAATGCATCAGTTTGGCTCCGATCAGTCACCATTCCGCTCTGGAGGCGGACACCAAAACGCTGCTTGCAGCGTTTTGCTGTTCGCCTGACGAAGCGGAGCCACAATAGAAAACAGATCCGTCCCCCATTGACTTTCAATGGAGTTCATAACGGATCCGTCATGGCTATAGAAGATACAATACAACCGGATCCGTTCATGACGGATGCATGCGGTTGTATTATTGTAACGGAAGTGTTTTTGAAGATCCATGACTGATCCGCAAAAAACGCTAATGTGAAAGTAGCCTGAGGCCTCATGCACACGACCGTTGTTGTGTTCCGTGTCTGTTCCGTTTTTCGTGATTTTCTGCGGACCCATTGACTTTCAATGGGTCCGTTGAAAACTCGGCTAATGCACCGTTTGTCATCCGCGTCCGTGATGCGTGGTTCCGGTCCGTCAAAAAAAATATAACCTGTCCTATTTTCAAGTCAATGGGACCGTGAAAAAACAATATTGTCATCCACGTCCGCGTCCGTTTTTTTCCTATCATTTACATGGCAAACTTGACTTAGACTTTTTTTTTTTTTACTTTCCTTCATGTCTGTTGGTCCTCCAAAAATAAAGGAAGACACACGGAAACGGATCACGGAACAACGGAACCCCATTTTGCGGAACGGAACAGAACAACGGTCGTGTGCATGAGGCCTTAGGCAGCTTTCCTTTACACCAGTTTTGATAAATCTCCCTCATTCTGCTTTTGAAAAACTGCAACACAACATTGTTTATGCAGCAGAGCGTTGGAACCAGGAATGGGATTGACACTTTCCAACCTCATATGATAACATGGGGAAGTCTTTATGTTGCATATTATCTGGAAGAGTTTTTCACCATATGCAAAGGCTCCCTTAGGTCTGATTTACATGACCGTGATCCGTGTGGGAAACATGGGGGACATTTATTAATACTGGTGTAAAGGAAAACTGGCTTAGTTGCCCATAGCAACCAGATTGTACCTTTCATTTTTCCAAGCTCCTTTTAATTTACATCCCTTTGATAAATCTGCGACGGTCTGTGTGTTGGACGCATCTCCCAGACCGTGGCTACCCTGATGCAAACTGACTGTAAGGCCTCATGCACACGACCGTTGTGTGTTTTGCGGTCCACAGATTGCGGATCCACAAAACACGGATGGCGTCCGTGTGCGTTCCGCCATTTGCGGAACGGCGTGGACAGCCATTAATATAACTGCCTATTCCACCTTTCATTTTCCAAAGAAGCTGTGAAAAAGAAAGGTGGACAAGTGCCACAAAAGATGCGGACAGCACTCAGTGTGAACGGAGCAACAGATGCGAATAGCACACTGAGTGCTGTCCGCATCTTTTGTGGCA
This sequence comes from Bufo bufo, assembly GCF_905171765.1. Lineage (NCBI taxonomy): Eukaryota > Metazoa > Chordata > Amphibia > Anura > Bufonidae > Bufo > Bufo bufo. Next base: position 683,710,340 of record NC_053389.1, on the reverse strand, counting down.
TCATTGAATGAATGGGTCCGCATCCAAGCCGCAAATACTGCTGCTCAAAACAACGGCCGTGTGCATGAGGCCTAACACCGGGAGAGATTTATCACAACTAGTGTAAAGGAAAACAGACTTTTAGTTTTCTATAGCCACCAAACAGTTTCCACCTTTCTTTTTCACAGCTTCTTTGGAAAATGAAAGGTAGAATTTGATTGGTTGCTATGGACAACTAAGCTGGTTTTCCCTTCATAATCTTTTATGGTGCAATCAGTTCATATGTGATCACATCATAGATAGAACGGACTATATCATAAATCAGGTCAGGGGAGTCGCGGTCAGTCCCGCAGATGCAGCCGAAACACAGACCGTGTTGACCAAACCGATCAAAGTCATGTGAACCAGCCCGAAGCCTTGTGGAACATTCCATTACCATTCCTGTCAGTAGTAAGGTGCGACCATAATTACATTAATTGCATCACTTTGCACTTTGGCACTAGACATTCCTGTGTTACGCAACTCCTTGTATTTCAGGGAAGTTCTTGTTTTTTCCTTTGGGTTGCGGACATGTAACCCCTCAAATGCCATGATCAAATGTGACCCGGGTTTTTGACCTCTGAAATGCCGTGAAGTGTGCTTCCCAAGCAGGAACGCTTCCCCCTGTACTGCAATAATAAGCCAGAGCCTGTAGTAGGGTCCAAAGGCTTATTACAATTCCGGACAGCAGGTGGCAGCACTGAATAGTAATAAACTGATCTTTTCATATGCTAATGGTTAAAAAACCCTTCGTTTAATACAAATTGCAATCTAATGATTGCATGTTGGGGTCCACTTGGAGTTTAAAAATAAATAAATATCACTGTTCCCTAAAATCAAAATAAACAAAAAAAATAAATAAAAACACCCATACTGTAAATGGTGACATTGCAAAAAAATAAATAAAAAATATGGCCGACTCGCCTTATTTTTATCAATTTACCTAAAAAAAATAAAATAAAAAAAATAAATTATAAAAAAAAAGTCATACATATCCCAAAACGGTATCAATAAAAACTACAAATCGTCCCACAAAAAAGTGAGCCCTCACACAACTCCGCAGACGTAACTATATAAAAAAAAAAAAAAAAAAGAAGTTATGGTCAGAATATGGCGAAGAGAAAAAAAAATTAATAATTTTTTAAAGTTTTTTCAGTATTACAACTTACGGAAAACAATATAAAATGTGGTATCACCGGAATAGTACTGACCCGGAGAATGAAGAGCACAAGTCAGTTTTACCGTATAGCGAACGCTGTAAAAACAAAACCCATAGAACTTGGAATTTTTTTTCCAGCTTTCTACATCCTATGCAATATTAAATGTTGCCATCAGAAAGTGCAAAAAGAAAAAGTTCCCACCATCCGGCTAGGTCAACGGGAAAAAAAAAAAAAAAGTTATGGCTCCAAGAAGGCAGGGAGGAAAAAAGGAAAACGCAAACTCATTGTCAGGAAGGGGTTAATGTTAGGGCTGCTGGGTGCACCCACTACATTGCATTGTGAAGGGTATCACCATTCACACAGCGCACTGTCCTCACCTGCTCACCGCCGCCGTCCCCAACTCATTACAGGACTGCCCACTGCACAGCGAGCCACTGACAGGCGCCTGGTCACGTGACTGTCCGCCATCCTAACGGCTCCGGCGGCAACTGCTAAAGTTACAACAACGTTCCGGAGGCTCGCCAAATCGCGAAATAATCTTTTAACAAGCCGGCTACACTCGCCCAAAATAATACCTCGGTTATTAGCCCCGTTTTAGATAAAAAATACGGCGTCAAGCGGGCGGTTTTCTGCTTCCGGATTTGTTCCCAGGCTCTTCCTGGTTTTTGGTTGCTATGGTGACGAGTAGCAAGCGAAGCCAGTTGCAGGCAGAGGAGGCTGAGGCTGGTGAATCCGGGCTGGCAGTGACCGGGATTGCGGGAGGTGAGGAGCATTTATATAGGACACAGGTTGTGGGGTAAAGTGCACTGGAGAAGAGGCAGAAGCGGCTTCTGAGACTGACGCATGCGCTCTGTCTGCCTAATCTTACAGCATTGGGCTGCTGGTGAATCACACACGTGTCGTGTACGTAAATGTCCTGGGGGTATGGTAAAATAAAGTAATGGGTGTTAGTTGGGTGGGCAGTAGGCAATCCTATTAGAGAACTCTACAGTCATCCTCAGAGAACAGCAAAAGCACATAAAATAAACCTATGGGGTCAGTAGTTCCTATAGCAACCAATCAGATCCCACCTTCATTTTTTAGAGCTCCTTTGGAAAATGAAAGATGAAATCTGATTGGTTGCTACTAGGGATGAGCGAATTTCATAATTTGAAGTTTGTGTGCGGGTTCGTGTTGTGGCATTTACTGAATTGCGTTATGGATTCCATTACCACGGACCATGACGGAATGCCTTTAGAGGCAATCCGTTATTCATTCCGTCATAACAGAAGTCAATGGCCTGCAGAACGGATCCGTCCGGTTTACAGTACGTTATGCATTCCGTCATGGAATTAATTGCATTATGGTCTATGGTAACGGAATCCATAACGCAATTCAGTAAATACCACAACACGAACCCGCACACAAACTTCAAATTATGAAATTCGCTCATCCCTAAGAGCAACCAATCAGACTCCATCTTTCATTTTCCAAAGGAGCTCTAAAAAATGAAAGGTGGGATCTGATTGGTTGCTATGGGCAGCTAAGCCAGTTCTACTTTACACCAGTTTGATAAATGACCCCACTAATGTATACAAAGCCATCCACATAAAATCTGTAGCAGATGTGGAGGAACTCCACCACCACAAAAACCGCCCAAAATGTGTTGGTTTTCATGGTGGCATCGCTTGTCATCGGCTGCATTGCTGAGAATCTCACCCACTTTTCTGCTTGTGTAAGGCTACTTTCACACTAGCGTTCGGAGCGGATCCGTCTGATGTTTCATCAGACGGATCCGCTCCGATAATGCAGACGTTCGCATCCGTTCAGAACGGATGCGTCTGCATTAAAACTTAGAAAATTTTCTAAGTGTGAAAGTTGTCTGAGCGGATCTGTTCAGACTTTACATTGAAAGTCAATGCGGGACGGATCCGCTTGAAGATTGAGCCATATTGTGTCATCTTCAAGCGGATCCGTCCACATTGACTTACATTGTAAGTCTGGACGGATCCGCTCGCCTCCGCACGGCCAGGCGGACACCCGAACGCTGCAAGCAGCGTTCAGGTGTCCGCTCACTGAGCGGAGCGGAGGCTGAACGCTGGCAGGCGGATGCATTCTCAGTGGATCCGCCTCCACTGAGAATGCATTGGGGCCAGACGGATGCGTTCGGGGCCGCTCGTGAGCCCCTTCAAACGGTGCGCACGAGCGGACACCCGAACGCTAGTGTGAAAGTAGCCTAAAGCACTGTTGATTTGCACGGGTACGATAGCACAGGTGTAGGTTTCCATACAGATTTTCCACATGAATTAAAAAAAAATTCTCTGCATTTCGCACCAAATTACTTATGGTTTTATTTGTGGATTTTTGACACTGATTTGCGCTGATCTCACCTTGTGCATTGCAAAGGGTGAAATCCGCACAGTTGACATGCTGCAGATTTCAATGTCTGCATGGCAGGTGTATGTGACAGTCTAATCTTATTTGCTTTGCTGGTGCTGTATTAGGTTATGTTCACACTTCCGGCGGGCTATCGTTAGCACGGATCCAGCAGGCTGTTCCCTCGCCATAACAGCCTCCCGGACCCTTCTACGGTAAGTGTGAAAGTAGCCTTACGCTGCAGTTTTTCTGCACGAAAAACCTGTGTGGAAAAAACGCACGTTATCTGCAATGAGAGCAGGTAGACAAGAGTACGGCCCTACAGAGCCCTTCTTTGCCACCCTTAGGCCCCTTTCACAAGGGCGAGTTTTCCCGCGCGGGTGCAATGCTTGACGTGAATGCATATCACCCGCACTGAATCCTGACCTATTCATTTCAATGGGGCTCTGTACATGAGCGATATTTTTCACGCATCGCTTGTGCATTGTGTGAAAATCGCAGCATGTTCTATATTATGCGTTGTTCACGGAAAAAAGGCCCTATTGAAGTGAATGGCGCTGCGTGAAAATCGCATTGCATCCGCAAGCAAGATTTTCACGGATGGTTGCTAAGGAGATGATGTGAATAAATAGGGATGAGCCCCCGGACCCCATTAAAGTCCATTTACTTTATTATTTTCCATTATAACATGGTTATAATGGAAAATAATAGCATTCTTTGATACAGAATACTAAGTATAATAACCATTGAGGGTAAAAAAATAAGAAAAAATTACTCACCTCATCCACTTGATCGCGCAGCTGTTATCCTCTTCTTTCAGGACCTGCGCTGATGTCATCGCGCTCACCATATGTCAGGGCAGGTCCTGCAAGAAGAAGAACGAAGACGATAATGGCTGCGCGATCAAGTGGATGAGGTGAGTAATTTTTTTATTATTTTTTAACCCTCAATGGTTATTATACTTAGCATTTTGTATCAAAGAATGCTATTATTTTCCATTATAACCATGTTATAATGGAAAATTATAAAATCTACAGAACACCGAACCCAAACCCCGAACTTCAGTGAAGAAGTCCGGGTTCAGGTCTGGGCAGTGGCGTAGCTAGAAATAAATGGGAAAATTGTTGAATGGGGCCCCCCTCCCCCAGTAATTTTTTCACAACCCCTTCCTTTCATGCCACCCCCATTCCTGTGGCTAGTAAAGATTGCTCTCTCAGACCAGACCCGGCAGCTGTTCCATCCGTTTTATACACTGTCTATACTGCCACTGTATATAATTTCATTGTGTAATACTGTTGAGGGGGCCCTGACAAAATCTTTTAGTCCTCCTCCTCCTGGATGGGCCCCTTCTGGGTCAGGGCCCCAAAGCAGCCGCTTCCCCTATAGTTACGCCCCTGGGTCTGGGTGAGGTGGGGATTCTCTCTGGTAGTTAGGACTAGCGGATGCAGTATAGAGGGAAAGTACACAGTTCTTACATCAAACAGCGGTGTTTATTCACACATTGGTGTATAACAAAATGCAGATAAGGTGTATCACAAAACGCAAGTGGCTTGGTGTTTGTTCACACACAAGGAAAGTCCATAAACATTAAAAGTCACACCCTGCAGTTCAGCCTCACCAAGTCCATAGGTGGCCTGTTTGCCTTTAGAGGGGCCTGAGTCCTCCAGCCTTGCTCAAACCTCAAATCCCAGCACAGTCCTCGGTTTACAGCACACAGACTCCTGCGCTCCACTGTCAGAGGGAGGTAAATCCACCACACCTGCCAGTGCTGGCTTGTTTTTATGCCTGCCAAAACCCGGCCTAAACCATGGGGAGTAGTCACCCACCCAGCACTTTGACTACTCCCAGTAAGAGCTGAAATTGCGTGCGCACTCGCGTGGGTTTCCGGCAATGCATCCGGACCTTTTCCACGACGCCCATGTGAAAGGGTCCTCAGGGTACGGCTACACGGTGACATCTCATGTAATGTATTTCAGTGGCGTTGCAATGGAACATGCTGCGACCGCAACGTGTCAGTCGCAAAACATCTATCCAAGTTGGATTTTTGGTGACTGCCATGTCACAGCATGTCGTATTGTGACACCATTTTGCATTATAATATCACCATGTAGCCATAGCCTCTTGTGTCGGTGACTTTTCTGCGACTTGCTGTCACTGCGTAGCTTATTGGTTTTCCTACGCCAGGGTTTTCTGGCGTATCCGGTTTCTTCTATCCACATATCCTGTATATTTACTTTGGTAATTAACATTTTGCAACTCCTATAACCCGGGGGGCAGAGGAGGAGGCCGCGAGTCTCTACAATCTTATGCACAGAGCTATGAGACAACATGTAGCTAAAATATAAATGTATAAGAAAAGGTTGCTGTATCCCACTTTCTGATTCATAAAGACTGCTGGGACCTGTGGTGCTGGAAGAGGCATGTAATTTACGATGAGGCGCAGGCCTTATCATAAATGACATGCCTCCTCTAGTAGTCTGTGCGCCAAAATGAAATGTATGGCATCTTGAAGCCTCCATAGATTTCGGTCATTTTTTACGCCAGTTTCTGGTGTAAATAACGGTGATTGAGCCGCTGCCGATGACCCCACCCGTGCCCCCTCCTTGCCACACCCCCTTTTCTTATACCTAGCAAGGTTGGCATAAAATGCCATTTCCATATAAAAAGTTTTCAAGGTTTTGCAACTTTTTTAAGCCAAAAAGACACATAGGGGAATGATGACTTTTACCCTTTGTGTTTCTGTTTTTACTGTTGTCAAGATCTCTGCTAGCTGTCAGGGAATGGGAACATTCCAGCTTACACCCAGCAGCTTAGAAACTTATATATACTGTTGTACCCCCTCACTGACTAATGTTTCTTTTGAAGTACTGTAGAAGCTTGTAGTGTATCATGAGGCCCGAGATGACTTTTTAATGTTATCTTTCACAACAAGATCCTGTATAGTCATCAGTATACAGAACACAAATCCAATCCAGCGTGTCTTGGGATATCTAATAAGGGGGTAAATGCAAATCCTAAAGTTTATCTTACAACACCAGTAAGAAAAATATTAAAGGGGATAAGTATTGTCCATGGAAAAATGAAAGGCCTCCCTGAGTTGTTACGAGTGCAGTCGTCTCATTTTATTGTCCACTTTCCATATGATGTCATTTTAAAAATGGTCTCCCAAGGGATGACAGCAGACTGCTATCTGCTGTAAAAAGTCATCGGCCACACTGGAAGATTTCGGCCATTATCAGCCAAAACTGCATGTTTATAACATGATTGTAACGGGGCGCCGAAGGCGCACTCGGTCTCCCATCAGCCGCAGACCTGCTGCTTAGCTTCGGGAGCGAGGATCTGTGTTTGGCCTCGTTCCCAGGGCGGCTTTGCTAGCTGGGAGGCTCCCTGCTCCTAGGTCTGCCTTGTAACTACTTACTATAAAGGACCCTATCTGGGAAGGGTTTATTTATTACACAACCACTCATGCCTAACCGGCTACTAACCACTCTTGTCCCAGACTAATAAATCATAACTTTTACTTATTAATCTTTAAAACTTTTACTTATTAATCTTTAAAACACTGTGCCCCATGAGAGATGCTTTGAATGATAGGTCAGTAACGTGTATAGGTAGGCGGGAGTGCACTGACACCGCTCTACCACACACCACCGTCCCAGCTGTATTAGACACGATACTTTGATGTGCCTGATGTCTACTAGACCCCCATGCCTGGGGTGTAAGCACCAATTGGGGGGCGGAATTTAGGTTTTAATTTGCTGAACTCCTTTGAGTTATGCTGCAATCTGTGTGCTTGATGTAAGACATTCACTGCCATAAGGCTTGTTTCACATTGGTGCTTACACCCCAGGCATGGGGGTCTAGTAGACATCAGGCACAGCAAAGTATCGTGTCTAATACAGCTGGGACGGTGGTGTGTGGTAGAGCGGTGTCAGTGCACTCCCGCCTACCTATACACGTTACTGACCTAGGTCTGCCTTGAGCGCCGAGCTGATCACTCTGTGCTTGACTTGTAGGATGTCCAGGCATGCTGGGAGTTGTAGTTTAGCAACAGCTGGAAGGCTGCAGGTTGGGTATCCCTGAGAATGATCCTGTGGATGACTGAATCATCTCAAGGTTATGGCAAACTTTTCCCTAGTGAGATTGATATAGTTATTTACCAAGTTTTTGTAAAACTACATGACCTTCACAGTACCACCAGTGCATGATAGTATTTAGTGCTGCCAAGAGCTGGAGAACCTCATTTTGAGGGCCACGTGTGGTTCCTGAGCTACTGGTTAGCTTACACTGCTATCAATGTACATTATTTCACTGTATAAACCTTGACTTACTGTGTAGCCTATCTATAATACCAACAGTTCTGTTCATACAAGCATGTCTTATCCCTCTTCTTATTAGGTGTTTTCTCAGCATTTGAGGAGGCGACAGTTCTGCAAGTAAATTAGACAAGGAGCTGGGTTACAAATACCTTGCGTTTACTTACAGGAGCTTGCACCATGCCTGTGTATATAAGGAAAGGACCTTTAGAAATACCTCAGGGTTCTGAGAAAGACTGGGCTAATGAAGAACAAGAGGAAGAATTTTTTCTGAGAGATCCTGAGCAGTCACAAGACTGTCTACCTCAGCCTTACAGGATGATTGCAAAAGTAGTGGAGCTTCTTATTGACCAGGCTATACAAGAGATCAGTATACGGCAGGAAACTCGAGAAGCCGAGAAACTCAAGGCAAAACTGAATGTCCTTCAGCCAACTGCTGAAATACATGTAAGGATGGTTAACACTATGGTGGGACTCTTGTATCAAAGTGCTGATGGACAACTATTTTCTGAATGCTCTAGGTTTTTGATCATATGAATTATACATGTACTAGTATGGGAAGAGTAGTGATGGGCCTCAGCAGGCACGTTGGATGTGATGCCACCAGATGTAAGGTAGCTACTCTGTAAGTTAGTGCTCAACCCTTATACAGGCCTGGGTGGGGATTATAGCTAAAGGCCCCTTACCCAGTTAAACCAGTTCTTTGTGCTCTGCACTGATGAGAGTCAATTACCAGGGAACATCTGTCTGCAGATGAGATGCTGGCTTAATTATTATCCAAGTCATTTCTCAAGGCCTGTCCAAAAGGTCGAACATTGACTTATAGGATAGCTGCCTTACTGGTGGCATTAGAGGCAGAACTTTTTTTTCCTTCTGGAAAGAAAGCTAATTTGCATACCCTTTTCCCAAAGGGGCGTTGCAAGGCCTATAACACTCCTTATGTAGTAATAGTACCAAAGATTGATATACAGTATCAGACACACTGAATACCAATGGAAAGCCAAACCATAACAGCATACATACATATCATGTATGGAAAGGCCACCAATTGTTTACATTGATACATCAAACGCACTCAATGCAAATGAAAATCCAAGCAATAATGGTGTACATATGTCTGCGGAAAGGCCACCGATTTGTATGACATGGTTGGATATTAATAAACTCTTCTCATGTGTTTGACAGGATGTTCACACTGGAGAGCCAGTGGTCACTGAGGATGTTCTGCAGGTTAAAAGATTGGGGATTGGGGTTAAAGGGGTTCTCTACTTTGGACATCTCATACTTGTAAAAAGGGTCCACTATCATACGAGTAACTAAAGGGACTGTAATGAAATAATAAAATAATGCAGATTCACCCATTTCATCCTCCGCTGCCTCCAGCATCACCACTCCGATTCTCCCTGCTGCTATAATATTATCTTCCTGGCAATGAGCTACCTCCTATACACCAGACACCGCTGAAGCCAACGAGACCACTGAGGCCATTGATGTGCTGCAGTTGTCATTGCTAGAGACAAACAGATCCCTGTAAGGAGGATTGGAGTGATAACGTTGGAAGCTCCAGAGGATAAACTCTATGGCCCTAATTTATCATGCGTTTGCTCCAGAATTCAAAAAGTAGCAAAATATGGATTTTGTGACTTTTTGCACTCACTTGCACAACAATTTTGCGCCTTTTTGCAGTTTCACATCACTCACTCCAGATTTGAAAAGAGTGGATTTGGTTAGCTATGTTAATGAGTTTCACTCCAGTTTTTATTATTGAGACTACTTTTTTAATAAATTGCAAACAAAGTGGCACTCGCTCCAGTAGGAGGGTGGAGTAGGAAAACTGGAGTCGCTTTTCTAGACAAAATTGTTAGGTTTAAGGATAAGACAAATGTATTATTTTGATAAATGGGGCATAAAGTATGCCAACACAGACTGGAGAAAGAACACCAAATCCATAAACAAGAATCACTGTGTGGTCCAGTTGCACAAACCACCAAAATATGAAACCACACATATAATACAAATTCATCCGTTATTTAATTGTAGTAAAGATATCATAATAAAAAAACGAAAAAAATATGCAGTATGGACTTACAATTCAGACAAAAAACACCCCTTGGGGGACCTGGTCAGTATGTCTGCCACAGGAAGCAATCAGAAGGCTGCGATGAAGGTGAGAATATCACCGCAGTGACCACAATTTGTTCTGATCCCAAATGGCTAAAAGCCTCTTTAATGCTAACATATATATGTACTAATGCCAAAGAGGAATAAAACATAGCTACATAATGCATCTTATCCTCAGATTAGAACGGCATATGTACACCACAGCCTCCACATAAATATTATATAAGGTGCAATAAAGAAGCATACCTAAAAATGGAAGGATATACAAACTGACATAATTACGACAAAAATCTAGTGGATACAGACCAAGAAACCCAGGGGATGATCGAACACCCTGACGTATGTTTCGCCCAGCTTCCTCCTGGTATGCTTCTTTATTGCACCTTATATAATATTTATGTGGAGGCTGTGGTGTACATATGCCGTTCTAATCTGAGGATAAGATGCATTATGTAGCTATGTTTTATTCCTCTTTGGCATTAGTACATATATATGTTAGCAATAAAGAGGCTTCTAGCCATTTGGGATCAGAACAAATTGTGGTCACTGCGGTGATATTCTCACCTTCATCGGCGCCTTCTGATTGCTTCATGTGGAAGACATACTGACCAGGTCCCCCAAGGGGTGTTTTTTGTCTGAACCCATACTGCATATTTTTTTTATGTATTTTATTATGATACTTTTACTACAATTAACTAAGGGATGATTTGTATTATATGTGTGGTTTTATATTTTTGGTGTTTTTTCCCCCCAACACAGACGCAAGCAAAACTGACTTTAAATATTACCCTCATGATACATTTCTTCCAGTGCGTATACATTCTTTTATTCATTGATGACATTTGCTGGCTTGGGGTTACATTACATTATACAGTCCCTAGTTAATGAATCGTGTAATGCAGGAGAGGACAGGTCCTCCCAAGTGAGAGAGAGTCTTTTTTTCACTACTCTACTTTGGCCAAGAGAGGAAGATCCTGAAAAGGGAACTCCCTACCCTCCATTAACTAAGAATTCCCTAATAGGATGCTTGTAAATGCAGTCACACTTGAATTTTCAGGTTTTTAACAGAGTTAGGCCTCATGCACACGACCGTTGTTGTGTTCCGTTCCGCAAAATGGGGTTCCGTTGTTCCGTGATCCGTTTCCGTGTGTCTTCCTTTATTTTTGGTGGACCACCAGACATAAAGGAAGGTAAAAAAAAGTCTAAGACAGGTTTGCCATGCAAATGATAGGAATAAAACGGACGCGCGGACGCAGATGACAATCTTGTGTGCCTCCGCGTTTTTTTGCATTCCCATTGACGTGAATGGGTCCGCAAACCGTTTTCCGCGGACAAGAATAGGACAGGTTAGATTTTTTTTGACGGACTGGAATCACGGACGCGGATGGCAAACGGTGCACTATCCGCATTTTCAACAGCTCCATTGAAATGAATGGGTCCGCACCTGAAACCCTAAAATCGGCAGAACGGACGCGGAAGCAAACAACGGTCGTGTGCATGAGGCCTTAGACTGACTTTTGGCTGAAACTAAGCAGCACTATCCCTTTCATATAATTAATTTATTTTATTTTAAAGCACTTATATATAGCGCTACTATATTCCGCAGCGCTTTACAGACATTATCATCCAACTGTCCCCAATGGGGCTCACAATCTAAGGGTGAGAACTAGCGTTAATATTTAGTCATATTTAGTCACAAAAGCTCATGCAAATGTAGGAATCACGGATATGTACTGTCCGTGTTCTATAGCAAAGGGATCCATCATCCAGACGTCTGCAGAATAGTCAGCGACAGGAACTACTTTGGTTTGTTTTTGAGTATATAGATCCTGGAAAGCCATGGACAGGACACAGATGACATTGTGGTTTTCACAGATCCATACATCCATTGCATAGAAAATTTTTAGATTGTAAAAAAAAAAAGAAGCTGCCGTACTTTGTGGATAAAAGAAGAATGGATCAATCATAGTGAAAAAAAAAAAACAGACTCTTCTCCTGGACTTTGATGGATGTGTAAATGGGGCCTTATACCGTATCTACTGGGATGCTTTTGCTTTGTTAACCAGTTTACCTTACATTCTCTTTGTGCATTACTAGGTGTCCAAAAGAGTTACTTGCATGGCCGTTGGGGGATCATATTTATTTGCTGGTCTTTCCGAGGGACTGGCAGTGTACAGCTTAACTGATCGCGACTGGATTTGTGGTTGGGAAGCCAATAAAGTAGAAGTCTGTGCCCTCACTGTGTGCCAGGTGCAAGATCAAGTCTACTTCCTTAGCACGGTGGATGACATGGGTAAAGAACGGACATTGTGTATGTAACTTCTATTCACATAGATGGATGATACGTAATGTTCTGCTCCCTCTTTCTCTAGGTATCGCACGTCTCTTTTATTTTTGTGATGAAAACCTCAGTTTTCTGAAAGCCTTCAATGAGCCGGTAGGAGTTGTCTTGTCTTTATGTGAGATCAGGGGAGATCATGTTCCACAGCTGTAAGTGTAATGTTTTCTTCATAGGAAGATCTAAGTAAGAGGACCAACTGCCTAGCCTTTCAGCTGTCCCAAGGAGGTGACTATGCTGGCATCCTTTTAGAAGGTGGGTACTGTATAAAAAATGGAATTTCCCTTTCTGACCCACTTTCTCTCATTTTGTCATAAGGAATAGTTTCTGATCTGTAAGCCTGGGTTCACGTACATCGGTTGTGTCCTGCCAGTTGTGTTCTGCATCTGGAGACAACCGATGGATGCTAGAAACGATCCCATGAAATCAGTTCTGGCATCACTTTTTCTCCAGTGTTTTTGTACCATGCCAGAGGAAGACAACAGATGGCTGGATATATGGGAACGCAGCCTAAATTCTAGTTAATATTAGGTTAAGGTTTTTGCATTATTTCTGCCTTCATCTAAAGAGGACCTGTCATCTGCTTGTAACAGGTCCAGAGACAGCCTTATATTGATGGTTGCTGTAGTGACAACCGAGTGAACGTTAAATGACCACAGGGCTCTGACAGATTTTTTTTTTTAGACCCCATGACACCCTCTTATATTAAATATACCTTTTGTATACTAAGGCTGCACTAACACATCGGTTAACTTGTTCACCTCAGGTTTGGGAGATATTTGTCTGGAGGTATATAAGCTACCCAAAGATATCTGGATAAAGGAGCTAGAACCTTCTCAGGCTGCTGTACCCTCCCAAAATGCAACCCCATCAGACACCCCGGTGAGTGCATTCATAGGAGATTTCCATTGTTAATCCTGTCAAAACCAGACATTTAGGCTCTTGTCAGACACTTTCAGAAATGCTGTAATCCTTTAAATCTTAATTTCATAAAGGACAATCTTTAGAGCAGGGGTGCGCAACCTTCTTTGGTCTGGGGGCCGCATTGTCACATCGCTCTATTTTAGGGGGCCGCAAATAAAAAAAAGTGTTGATCGGCACTCATTTGCATTGGCAAAATGACTGGGGAGGAATGATCGCTATAACAGTCATTCCTCCTTCATTTAGTTATATTGATTATCAGTAGCACATCCCTGATTACACATAAAGATGTGCGGCACGATTATACCGGCCAGTTACCATGAATGAGCGCTCCTGTGAACACTTGTTCCCAATAATTGACCTGAATATCTCACCGTGTATTAGGGGCTTGAAGGGATTTCCCAGTAAAAATGAATTTCTAACACATTCCTGCAGCATGGCCCCTGAAACCGAAGAGTTAAACTTACCTGCTCCCCGCCAATTCGGTCCTCTGCACTGCCCCAGCTGCCTCCATCTTCAGGTCCCCGCGCTTTTTTCACCTGGCAGTGCAAGACCATAGTCACATACACCTCTCAAGCCAATGACTGGCTTCAGCAGTGATGTGGCCACAAGCAGCGTGTCACCACTGAAGCCAGTCATTGACTGGGGCGGTGTGTGTGACCATGTCCATGCACTGACAGGTGTACACAGCGCAGGAACCAGAAGATGGAGGCAGAGGGAGAAGCGCAAAGGACCAGGGTGGCGGGGAGCAGGTAAGTATGAATCTTCTATTTCAGGGGCCATGCTGCAGGAACTTGTTAAAAAATCTTTTTTACATGAAAAACATGGAAAAGTGGTGACATTTCCTTCCATCCTGCCTCCTATTCATAAATGAGCTCTTTCCTTAACTACAGAGGACGGAGCTCATTGGTACTACCACCTCCTTCCCCCCAGTTACAGGCGTCATGTAATAACCAGTAAGTACTTTCCCTTACTAGTGGGGAAAGCGCTTATTGGTTAACACTTTAATAACCAGGCCTGAACAGACCCTTTTTATGTTATTTAGCGCACGTGGTGGTTCAAACGCTTGGAACATTTTCATGTGTTGGGACTACCAAAATAATTTTTTAAACAAATTTTTACTTGACACATGGGGCCTTATACTTTATTTTTTTGTTTCATTTGGGGGAAAAACTGTACAAAACATTTTTAAAAAGTATTTTTTTTCAAACTATAGCTCCTTATTCTTTAAATATACAAACTGACACCAAAATAAATGATTATAATTAGTTACCTCACGGGCGTTGCGGGAAAATGTGCGGGTGCGTTGCGGGAACACCCGCGATTTTTCCGCACGAGTGCAAAACATTGTAATGCGTTTTGCACTCGCGTGAGAAAAATCACGCATGTTTGATACCCAAACCAGAACTTCTTCACAGAAGTTCGGGCTTGGGATCGGTGTTCTGTAGATTGTATTATTTTCCCTTATAACATGGTTATAAGGGAAAATAATAGCATTCTGAATACAGAATGTATAGTAAAACAGCGCTGGAGGGGTTAAAAAAAAATAAAAAATCATTTAACTCACCTTAATCCACTTGATCACGGCCCGGCATCTGCTTCTGTCCCCTTTACTGACTAGGACCTGTGGTGAGCATTAATTATAGTTCAAGGACCTGTGATGACGTTACTCCAGTCATCACATGGTACGTCACATGATCTTTTACCATGGTGATTCACCATGGTAAAAGATCATGTGACGTACCATGTGATAAGTGATGCGTGAAAATCACCGCTCATGTGAACAGCCCCATAGAAATGAATGGGTCGGTATTCAGTGCGGGTGCAATGCGTTCACCTCACGCATCACATCCGCGCGGAATACTCGCCCGTGTGAAAGGGGCCTAATGGTGACGGTTTTGGATGGTGTGGGTTTTTTCTTTTATGTATTTTATTATTTTTTATCTTTTTTTAACTTAATTTTTAATATATTTCTGCTACAAAATATATCCCCCAAGAGGTAATAAAAAAAACCTTTGGGGGACACTGATACTTTTTGTAAATTTTTTACTTTTTCTTTTTATTTGTATTTTATTGTATTATTTTTTTTATAATTGGTTTATTACTTATTTTTTTAAATATATTTTTGCCACATAAAATGTCTCCCAAGGGATCATAAAAAGCCTGTTGGTGGACAGTGAACATTAACAATTTTTCCTTTTTCTTTTTAAAACATTTTTTATAATTTTCAATTTTTTTGCCACATCATATATATATATTTTTCTTTCATTTCAATTGTGTTTTTAAATATTTTTTGTTTTCATTTTATTTATTTTTTTAACTTATTTTTTTTATATATTTTTTCCACAAGAGGTCACCTTTGGGAGAAAATAGGAGATTTTTTTGCACTATTTCCACTGTAGAATCCGAGTTACAGGGGAAATCAGCCTGCTGTGGGGCTGACTCTGCAGCTCTGCGCTCCTCTTTCCCCAAGCCAGGTCCACCCTGCATAGCGCGCCGCTAACCTATCTGAGAAGGCAGAAACGCTGATACACTGCTTCTGCCTTCTCTTCGGGTCTCGTGCTGTTACTGACAGCGGAGGACCCGTCCTGCTCCTGCTACACTGCAGGGAAAGGAGCTGTAATGCGCTGTCGTGTTTCTGTCCAGGAGGACAGGGGCTGCAAACTTTGGCTCTGGGGGCTGCATGCGGCCCGCGGGCAGCAGGTTGTGCACCCCCCTCCTTTAGAGGTTTCCATCAGACATGTACTATTGTAGTGTTGCCTGATATATGCTGCAGATAGCAGGCTTTATCACATGCCAATGTATTTTGGCTTCCATCAGCTGAATGGAGTCCTATGAATACCTTTTGGCATATACACTGAACATAAGGACAAAACATGGTGTGAACAGGGCCTTACAATGATTCTCCCCTACTGGATTTGGGAATTTTCTGCTATTCTTCTATGCAGATCTTCTCAAGCTTCGTCAGGTTGGATGAGGACCTCTGGTAGACAGCCATTTTCAGGTCAATCCAGCGATGTTCGATTGGGTTCAAGTCAGGGCTCTAGCTGGACCACTCAAGGACATTCACAGAGTTGTCCCCAAGCCACTCCTGTGTTGTCTTGGCTGTGTGCTTATGGTCATTGTCTTGTTGGAAAGAGACCCTTTGGCCCAGTTCCTGGTGTAGAGCACTCTGGATCAGGTTTTCATTAGGAATACTGTATCTCTGTTCTTTGTTCCATTCAGCTTTTGCTCAAACCTGACCAGTCTCTCTGTCACAGCTGTTAACCCCCCCAACTTGATGCTCCCACCACCATCCTTCACTGTAGGGATGGTATTGAGCAGTTCCTGGTTTATTCTAGACATAACGCTTAGAATTGAGGCCAGAAAGTTTAATCTCGGTTTCATCAGACCAGAGAATCCTGTTTCTCACAGTCTGAGAGTCCTTTAAGTTTTTTTTTTGTAAACTCCAGGCAGGCTTTCATGTGTATTTTACCGGGGAGAGGCTTCTTTCTGACCATTCTGCCATAAAACCCAGATTGGTGGAGTGCTGCAGTGATGCTTGACCTTCTAGACGTTTCTCCCATCTGCACACAGAATCTTTGGAGCTCAGCCAGAGAGACCATTGGGTTCTTGGTCACCTCTCTTAACAAGGTCCTTCTCCCTTGATTACTTTTTGGTGGGGCAGCTAGCTCTAGGAATAGTCCTGGTTATTACAGATTTCTTTTATTTAAGAATCTCGGAGGCCACTGTGCTCTTGGCAACTTTGTTTTTGCTCTGATACGCATCGTCAGCTATGAGACCTTATATAAACAGGGTTTTGGCTTTCCATATCATGTCCAATAAACTCCATTCAAGGTGTAGAAACATCTAAAAGATGATAAAGAGAAATGGAAGGCCCCCCAAGCTAAAATTCAAGCGTCATAGCAAAGCGTCTGAATACTTACGGTATGTCCATGCAAAATGTTAGTATATCCTTTTTAATTAATTTGCAAAAATTCTAAAATTCTGTTTTCACTTTCTCATTGTGGGATATCAAGTGCTGAATTATGGGTAAAACCTGTGAAAAAAGTGAAAGGGTCTGAACTCTGGAGACTTTCCGAATGCATTGTAAATTACATTTCTGTAGTAGAGAAGGTAGATTGTGTTCCCTTGCATACTTAATGCCCTAACATCATACTAGGTTGTAATCAATATACACATTTTGTGTAAGTTTTCCAATGGCAAATACCATAGAATATTCAATAGTGGAAAACTATAGTGCGGTATTCGTTTGTGCATCTACAAGTAGACATTCAAATGTCTGAAATCTGCAGCGAGTTCATGTTATATGTGGATTTTGCTCTGGATTTTCCAAAGATTACATCTTTTGCATTGCAAAGAGTGAAATCCACAAAAAAATTATTGACAAATTTGCAACGTAAAAAGTATAGTATGGATTTGGAATTCTCCAGTATTTCCTTAAACAGGTTCTCCGGGCTTTTAATATTGATGAACTATCCTCAGGATAGGTCATCAACATCATTTTGGCGGGGTCCGACACCCAGCACATCAGCTGATCAGCTGTATGAGGAGACTGAGCGTGCAGTGTGCACATGTTGTATCTTGTCTCTCTTTCTGCTCTGCTGCTGCTTTGCCACATACAGCTGATCGGTGGAGGTGCCGGGTGTCGGACCCCCACTAATCTGATATTGATGACCTATCCTCATGATGGCTTATCAATATTAAAATCCCGGAGAACCCCTTTAAATCTACTATGTGTGAATGGGGTATGAAAACCCTGTTCACATGTGTTGTAGCGTACTCTGCGCTGAATCCATCTTGTCTGAACATGACCTTAGGCTGGATAGTAGAAGTGGTGCTGCAGTTGTGCCACCAGTCCAAATTTTGTTTCATTCTTAAAAAAAAAAAAAATTGAATTGTGTTTTGGAAAAATACACAGAAAGCCCTAAAACTAGGTGGTAGTTGCAGTGAGTGGTATAGGGGACCGTGTCAGACTAGGTAGTGGTGGCACTGGTATGGGGGATTGTGGCTGACAAGGTACTGGTTAGGAGGCTGTGTTTGGCTAGGCAGTGGTAATACTGGTATGGGGGCTATATGTGGCTAGATAGTGGTGGCACTGGACTGTGGGTGGCTCATTGGTATGGTGGTACTGTGGATAACTAGTATGGTAGAGTAGTGGTGGTACTGGTATGGGGGATTTTGGATGGCTAGGGACTGTATGGTATGAGGACTGTGGCTGACTAGGTAGTGTTGGCACTGGTAGAGGGTCTGTGTCTGGCTTGGCAGTGGCAGCACTGGTGCGGGGGCTGTGTTTGGCTAGGTAATGGTAGCATTGGCATGAGGGTGTGGCTGGCCCATTAGTGTATCACTTTTTTGTAGAAAATCCCGGTGCTCAGTGATAGGGGAAGGTCCAGATTATAATTTCAGAAAAATCATGGCACTCGGTTATGTTAGTAATAAATTAGGATTTATATTTATCCATCCAGTTACATTAGAAATGCCAGGGCCAACGTTTCGGTCCGCCCCAAGAGGCATCGAGGCCGTGAACAAGGTCCGGGACAGACTGAAATATTGGCCCTGGCATTTGTGGCTGGGTCTGGCTAGGTAATAGTGGCACTGGTATGAGTCTGTAGCTGGGTAGGTAGTGGTGGCACTGGTATAGCAAACTGTATTTGGCTCGGTAGTGGTGGCACTGACATGGCGCACTGTGGCTGACTAGGTATGGGGTCACTGGTGTGGGGGACATTGGCTGGCTAGGTAGTGGGGGCATCGGAATGATGGTTTAGCTAGGTAGTGGGGCAGCCAGTAGGGGGGAATGTGTCAGACTCCGCATGAAAACAGCCATTGAAAATTAAGCGTCTGTATTGACTGATTTAACACAAGAAACGTGCTTGTTAAATATTCACTGAGACTTAAGGGGGTATTCTGGTTATATAAGTATTCCCTATCCACAGTACCGTCTGCTCCGCTCATTTCAGGGGGCTCTATGGGATACGTAGCCCCGTTCTTGTGATTGGTGTTGGTCCCAATGGTAGTACCCCGATAAATCTAATAGTTACTCTCTATCCTGTGTATAGGGGATAACTTAATATAACCATAATACCCCTTTAATGACTTTTAGTCACTGACACTTTCAGCAGTAGTAAAATAGTCCACTGTAATTGTTTCCTAGCCTGCAATGTTCTAGCTTGGTATATTGCCCTCCACAGTGTGACTGTGCTCTCTTATATTTCTGTATTACAGCCAGCGACTTTGCCTGTTATGACTGACCCAAAGATAACTCCGCCAGCACTTTTAATGAAGATTCGGCCACCAAAACCACTTTCAGGTAGATATCATGTCTGCTGTTCCAGCTCTATGTACACTGGGGATGCGTCCTGCAAATACTGTCTGGGATACAGTGCCTGCACTGTTCTAGTAGAAAGCTGGTACCCCACATGGACAAGCGTTTTCCACACTTCATACTGACAGCTTTTTCACTTTGGTTGTGTGGTTTGTAGTCTGTGAGCATCTAATGAAATGTTACCATCAGCTAAAGACAAATTTCACTTTAAAGTAATCAACGAAGTATAAAGACTTATCCTAACCACAATCTCTAAATCCATAACCACTTTGGCAAGACACGATAAAGCTATGAGACGTTTCTTATTTGTCACATCGTTGGCCTAGAAGCGCCATATGGCAAGATGTGGGCTTCTCTCTGCAAAGGACTCCAGCAATCATATAAGATGCATATAATTCCAAAGGATAATAGTAACTGCACATGCCAACATGCTGAAATCTAGTGGTTGGCAGACAGTGACGGGCACTGTATGATCTTCAGCCACCCTGAACATCTGAGACAAGTGTCAGTATCGGTTCGTTTCTAGAAAGCGATGTTTGCCATACATTTTAATCACCTTTTGCCATATAGGAAGCGTCTTCAGAAGTGTGCAGGAGGCAGTGCAGAAAAATGAAGACAGTGGCGTCTTTGGCACTGGACAGAATCACTTGATCAGTTCTCATCAGTGGGATCAACAAGATTCAATATTTCTGGGAATGTTTGAGAAGTATCTGAGTTTAGATTTGCCGAGCACACAAGATGGAAGGATGTCAAGGTAAATGAGAAGGTCAATCAATGGGAGAATACCTTTTTGCATGCTCTACATTAGTATTCCCAAATTGGTTGCCTCATGCTGTCTTCAGACCCCCTGCTTGTGACTCCTGGCCATCTGCTGATGGTATTATTCCACAGTGGCACCATGGATGGCACAGCACTACCAAATATGCTATACGGGTCAGACACAAAATGGCAAATCCTATAAGGCCAAGTACCATAGTACTGATACTCCGGGATAATATTATAGGCACTAGAGCTTTGTCAAATTAGACTGTGGAGCACTGCAATATCACAGCCATACCAATGTCATGGTGGTAAGTGAGCGGGGAGGGTGTGCCCCATCGGCTTGCCTCTGTCAATAAGGACCATGCCAGCTAAGGGGTTTGACAGAGAGAGCCCATCACTTTTAGGGTGGTGCCCAAAAAAAATTATTCTTTTTTCCATGCAGCAAAAGCACTAAAACATATGTTATATCACTGGAATCAAACTGATTCATTAAATAAAGTTAACATGTTATTTATACTGCATGGCCCATGACGTAAAAAAAATTGAAAAAACAAGTTGTTTTTTTTTTAATTCAAACTACCCCTCCCCCCCAAAAAAAATTGACAAATTATAGGTACCTCAAAATGTGACAATCAATCTACAGCTCCTGCAACAACAAAAAAAAGCCCCATACAGCGTTGTCTATGGAAAAATAAAAAGGTTATAGCTCTTAGAATACATTGAAAAAAAATCATCAGGCTGGTCCTTAAGGGGTTAAGCTTCAGGAGTATGTGATAAAGCAAAGGACATTTTTTGTAGGCATTAATGGAGCAAGAGTCCCTGTCTTTTTGAACTTTTTTTTTTTTTTTAATTGTCTAGCACTATTTAGTGTGGCTGGTGCATTCAGGGTTCTTTCCTTTAGGGCTCATTCAGATGGCCGTATTCTGTCTGCAAAAATGCGGATCCGTTTTTTTGTGGACAGTTCAGCATGTCCGCAAAAATATGGATTGCATTCTGTTTTTTTTTTTGCTGATCCATCGACTTCAATGGGACCATGTCCTGATTTTCAATGACAAGTATAGGACATGTTTAATTTTTTTGCTGAGCCGTGCAATGGAAGAAAAGGGCCCCATAGAATTAAATAGGACAGCATCTAATCTGCAAAAAAACTGATCCGCATTTTTGCGGACAGCATACAGCCGTCTAAATGAGCCCTTAAGAAGAGCCTTTCCCATTTTAGTAGAAATTTGTCTTCTCAAATACCCTGACTTTGACCTGTCGTTCAAATTCATAGGCATTTCTCTATATTTGGTTCATGTATTGTTTATGGCAGCTAGTAGGAAAATGTTGGAAACTTGTAATACATGCCGACTAGAGTAAGAACTCTTCTCTTTTATTAGGAACACCATGTTTCATTTTCTTCATCAGAATAAGCTAATGGCCAGCGATTCAGAAGTGATGAATGCCGGTAAGCATGCCTATGTCATAAGTGACCTTCGAGGAGCAGGTTTTATTCAATATATTCCTGCAAAACTTTCTATTTTGGGCAAACCATCCACAGAAGGTTCAGACTGAGACTAGAACAGTGGTAAAAATATTAAAGGGGTTTTCTGGGTGTTTAATGTTGATGACTTATCCTCAGGATAGTTCATCAATGTTAGATCATCAGGGATCTGACACCCGGCACCCGCACCAATTAGCTGTTTGAGGAGGCCACCATGCTGCAGTGCCCGCCACTGCCTCCTTGCAACTTACCAAGCACAGTGGCATCCATTGGACAGTGGCTGTGCTCAGTACTGCAGCTCTGCCCCATTCACTTGAAAATGACTGATCTGCGCCTAGGCCATGTGACCGATGACCGTGATGTCACTGATCTAGGAAGAGGCCATGGTGCTCACTGAAGAGTTGCGGTCTCTTCAAAGAGCTGATCGTTGGCAGTGTTGGGAGTCGGACCCCCAGCGATCAGATATTGATGACCTATCCTAAGGACAGGCCATCAATATCAAAATCTTGGAAACCCCATTTAAATCACGGTATCAAACTCAAGCTGAGATATCATGTGTTGTTGTAATAATTCTGTAGTGTGAAATCCGCCCTCACATGTTAAATTTCTATATTTTTCTGTGATTGCTCAATAATGTACACTATATGATCGGAGGAGTTCTGTAATGTAGTGTGATTTTGGTGTGTAAACACCACTTGTGTCCACTAGATGGTGGCAACACCTAAACCTAATATTCATAAGGTAATAAAATGAAGATAGTTGAGTGCTCTCATTAAGAGAAACAAAATAAGAGTATTGCAGGTTTGATACCTTTTAATGGCTAACAAAAATAGAAGTAATGATGTTACATAGCGAGCAGTCCCTTCATCAGGCGTACTACAAGAATATATGAAGAAACAGCAATATATACAATAAGAACAGAGACATGGGGGAATGAATGGACATTTGAAAAATAACAGAACAACATATTAAAGATCTTGAGAATGAGTCCTTAATTATCTTACAGATAAAGGGTGTGAAAGTTTTAGGGTCTCTAAATTGATGTTATCTCAGAGACCTGGTGCCCCGACTATGTCTATAGAAGACTCTTTAGATCTTGTAGTGTGTCATAAATCCCGGGGACAAATTCAGTCCAGTTTTCAAAGTGTCAAGCAGGGTTATAAATTTGTATTCCCAAATTCTTCTAGCTCTTTGGGATTTGAAGTTACATTTTAATGAGAACTTTCATGTGTTATTCATTGTGTCCTGGGCTACAGAAATGCTTAGCGCAGAAAAGTGTAGCTTCTTCTCTGTAATTGTGTGGCGGTGGGATCTCATCCTTGTATTGAGTCTCTGTCCTGTTTCTCCAACATAGAGGCCTCCAACAGGACATTTAGTGCAGAGAGTCAGATATACAAGATTAGATGTAGAACATGTTAATATCGCAGGGATCCTATAGTCCTGCTGTGTGTTGGGGATCCAGATCTTATCTGTTGTCATTATATGGGAACAGGTTTTGCATCTTCTTATATTACAGGGATGGGTTCCTTTTTCTGTGGTACATGGCCTTGAACTTGATCAGAATGTTCCTTAGATTTGGAGGTTGTCGGTAAGCTAGTAAGGGGGGATCTGGGAAGATTGTTTTTAGTCGTTCATGCTTACGTAGGACATGATGTAATTTTTTGGCAGTTTTCCTCAGTACCTTTAGTTGTGGGTTGTAGGTCACAACCAGAGGTACGCGCTGGTTCTGTTTCTTTTCATTGTATTGGAGAAGTTGACTTCTGGGGATCTTGGTGGCTCTTGTGATCTGATCTTCAATTGAAGCAGGACGATAGCCCTGGTGTAAAAATGTCCTTTTCAGATATTGTAAATGCTCATCCCTGTCTGATGGGCTGGAGCAGATTCGGTTATATCTGACGGCTTGACTATAGATGATGGACTTTTTAATATGTTTGGGGTGGAAGCTGTCCCATTTGAGGTATGTAGGCCGATCAATAGGTTTCCGATACAGGGATGTGTGTATTCAGCCATCTTGAAGTTTTATGGTGGTGTCCAGAAAGCTGACTTCTGTGTGTGAATAGTTGAGGTTCAGGTTTATGGGGGGATGGAATTTGTTGAATTGTTCATGAAATTTTATCAGTTCATTTTCAGAGTCGGTCCAGATGATTAGGATGTCATCAACGAAACAGAAGTAGGCCAAGGGTTTTTTGAGGCAGGATACCAAAAAGTTATTTTCCAGTTTTGCCATGAAGAGATTTGCATATTGCGGTGCCATTTTACAGCCCATGGCGGTCCCAGTGCACTGTAAATATATCTCCTTGTCAAAAGAGAAATAGTTATGGGTGAGGATGAATTTGGTCAGTTGTAGTACAGACTCTGAGATGATTCCATTCGCCTCCAAGTATACTCGGCAAGCAGTTAATCCATCATTGTGCGGGATATTCGAATTCAAGGATTCCACATCCATGGTTGCCTCTATGGAGGCCTCTATGTTGGAGAAACAGGACAGAAACTCAATACAGGGATGAGGTCCCACCGCCACACAATTACAGAGAAGAAGCTACACTTTCCTGTGGCTAAGCATTTCTGTAGCCCAGGACACAATGAAGAACACATGAAAGTTCTCATATTAAAAGGTAACTTCAAATCCCAGAGAGCTAGAAGAATTTGGGAATACAAATTTATAACACTGCTTGACACTTTGAAAACTGGACTGAATTTGTCCCCGGGATTTATGACACGCTACAAGATCTAAAGAGTCTTCTATAGACATAGTCGGGGCACCAGGTCTCTGAGATCACATCAATTTAGAGACCATAAAACTTTCACACCCCTTATCTGTAAGATAATTAAGGACTCATTCTCAAGATCTTTCATATGTTCTGTGTTTTTTTTTTCAAATGTCCATTCATTCCCCCATGTCTCTGTTCTTATTGTATATATTGCTGTTTCTTCATATATTCTTGTAGTACGCCTGATGAAGGGACTGCTCGCTATGTAACATCATTACTTCTATTTTTGTTAGCCATTAAAAGGTATCAAACCTGCAATACTCCTATTTGGTTTCTCTTGGCTAACACTGTACCGGACTTTTTCCTTTTTCTTTCAACAAAATGAAGATACTGACGAATGACGATCCATCCTGACTATTTTTTGTTTTTGTAGATCTACCTACTGCCATCATTTTGCACTGGGATGCCTGCCAGAATCTTCTCATGTACCTACTGGGCAAACAGACAAAGGACAAATCAGGTAAATTGCTACATACAGGTTTTCTGTAAGTATAACAGGTATATTAAAATTCTAATGAACTGGTGAAATCATTTGTAACGATTTAACACTGCATTAGTAATTTTTCTAGACCGTTGTGATATTAAAAAATAAAATCACTATCTTTAGAAGGAATCTTGTATGGTGATTGGGAGCTGTGAGATTTCTGTGCACACATTAAATGGGGTCTTTAATGTGAATGCATTGGGAGTTCTGTATTGTGGATATTTAGATCCCACTTCACTGATCAGCTCAGCACGGCGGTGTACCTGGTATTACAGTTTACTATAACTGTCTCCCATATAAATCAAAGGGACTGAGCTGCAATACCAGGCACAGCCGCTGCTAAAGCTGTGTAAGCCATGAAGGGGCACAGCTTTCTGTGGCCTCTTCAAAATGCTGAACTGCAGGGAATCCCAGATTCGGACGCCTAACCAAATGGCCAATCCTAAATTTAGGCCATCAAAACCTGATAACCATTTTTTTTTTTTAATGTACAGTATTACAGACGGGTCCTACTATACCATGCAGTAATAGACTTGCAGTAATGCTGCACTATGATGACAGCTAGCTTTGCGCATAGCCAGCGGGACTTGGTTACTGTTTCAGTAAAGCCTGGTGATGGCAGAATCAGACAATAAACTTCAGTACAATTGCTGCAAAGAAAAAAAAACATAGAGGAAAATGTAAAATCATATTTGAGGTTTATTGGCATCTGTTCTCCACAAGTATTAAGTCAAACTCCTTCAACACGTTTTTGTAAACATGCCAGACCATCAGAATCCCCAGACTAAGTGCTGGATGTAAGTATTTTATGTAAAGTGTATTTTTTCTCTTATTAATATAATTAAAGGGGTTTTATGGGATTTTTATATTGACAGCCCATCCTCAGGATAGGCCATCAATATCAGGTAGATGGCGGTCTGACATCTGAAGATGTAATATTATCCCAGTAACTAACAATGGGGCAGATTTGCGTATTATGGGGGTCATTTACGAACAGATATACGGCACAAAAATGGTGTATATATCTGGAGCAGATTCTGTCGCACACCATGTTGCGGCAGAATCTGCGACTTCTTCCCTGCTCACGCCAGTTCTAAAAAAGCGGGCATGGCATGGGCAGGGAAGGGGATGGGATGGCTGGTTTAGGCATAGAAATTGGGAAGCTGTCTTACATTAAGAATCGGTGATGGATACGCCAAAGTTATATAGAGGCCTGCATCTCTACATAATTTTGGCAATCCAGCGCAGGGGCTTATTAAGACCGGTGTCTAAAATACCGGGCTTAATAAATGTGCTCCTATTTCTAAGGGCTCATGAACATGACTGCACCATGTTTTGCGGTTCACAAATTGCGTATCCGCAAAACACAGATGCCGCCCATGTACGTTGTACAATTTACAGAATGGAACGGGTGGTCCATGATAGAAATGCCTAATCTTGTCCACAAAATGGACAAGAATAGGACATGATCATTATTTTTTTTTTTTTTGCGGGCCCACAGACCACCAATGTGGCTCAGATGCGGATCCAAACGTCATGTGCATGAGGCCTAATACTCAGACCAGACAGTCTAAACTTTGCCAGATTTGTCACAGTGGCTGAAGCTGGATGATAATTTGGTGCATTTTTAGGCTGCCTGCTCTAAGTTTATATCCCATTTGTTGGCTTAGTTTGCACCAGAGCTGTGTGGCAAAATTTGTGGCACGGGGTTTAACATCTTAGACCATGTCCTGTCTTGCCAAGCCACACACCCTTGTCGAATACAGAAGGAAAAGTAGGCAAGTCCATTTTCATTCGTAAATCTCCAAAGTGTTTAAAACCTGGTACTCGTTCTCCTGCAGCGCCTCTTTTCTCTGCTGTCCGAGGGCCAGCCCATACATGGCCAGGCCTATGAATTGCATGAAACCCTCCGTACATGTCACGTCATTGCATTCTCCAGTGGATCTGTCTCTGTACTGCTATGGAACCAGATCACCATACTGATGTATTGGCCAAAAACGGACCTCGAGTCTGAATGGTCAGCATATATGAATGATTCGTCTGATCTAATCTATAACAGATTTTTACAATGATAAGCAAGTTACAAGAGCAGAGACGGAGGGAAGAAACCAGCAGCCTAATGTAAGTAGGGTTACAGTGCAGTTATCAGATGTCTTGTAACATGCTGAGCACTCGTGTGCCCATCTTTTCACCAGGACAGATGTTTACCCCCGGGAAGTTTATAATGAAGCTTCATATTGGATGAGAAATGGATATACAAAGTACACTGGCAAATTGTATAACCTTCCATTATACAAAGAATAACATTTATTTGCTGAAACCAGAATACCACTTTAACGGTGTGTGTGTATATATATATATTTCCTGATCGTCCTTGGCAGCACATAACGAAAGGGTTAAGTCCCCTAGGTACAACCTGGATAGAGACACATTAGCAAGCAGTAGACTTGATTAATTGGCAATTAGCAGGCTATATAGGATAACACATGACACCAGAGCCTTGTATTTTTTTTTTCTCTAGGTATCAGAAGAGACACTTTAAACATCCTGCTACCATCCTGCAAAGGACCCAATCCCTGCCAGGTTGTATACAGGCTCCCTGTCCCTCAACCTGAAGGTGGAATGAGCACACCTCCCCTGTGTAAAAACTTACAGTGCCTCGTTCCACAGCCGATGTGATATTCCGGCTTGGTGTCTTATTATGTGCACGTGCGGCTGTGCACGTGACACCCGACGAGAGCGTCCCGGAAATTAGGCTTTTAAGCTCACTCCGGCGTGATACCTGTGCGCTCAGCCAGAACGTCTCACCCGCTACTTACTGCGGTAAGTATGGTGACTCTTGGGATCCGGGGGCCGACTGCTTGAAAGTAAGGTATTGTTTGCAGGCTGCAGGATGTCTTGGTTTTCTTGGATGTTATGTTCCTCCTCTAGTTTATGAGTAGAGGATTTTTATCCTGTATGTTTGCCTCTGCTACAACCATGAACCATGTGTTTGGCTGTGTTGTAATGCACAGCCATCTAGGCCACTAAGTGTGCCTGTGTTTTCTGCTATTAGGCTGTTGGCTCTCCTGAGTTAGGAGTGATCCATGCTTTTACTGCTGTGCATCTATGATTACTCTGCAGGATTAAATTCCCTATATGTTGCTTTTGTCCTTGCATACTCAGGGATCTGGCTGTATACATCCTAATTGACTTTTTTGTATGTTTAACTATAGATGTCTGCCTCACATGAGGAATCCAGCAAAAGGAAAACTAGGCATCGTTTATGTCAGAAATGTGAACAGCCTCTTCCTGATGAAATACACACTAATGTCTGCACTGACTGCCTGTCACCTACTATGTCCACCCAGTCTGGGAACTTTCTTATGTGGTTTAAGGAGCAACTTACTTCAGTATTTGATGAAGTCAGGTCCATAAATAAAAAACCTAGACATACAAGCAAGTCTCCACCTCCACAGATGATTTCTTCCTCCTCTGAAGACTAGTATCTGTCTGAAGGAGAAATCTATTCTGACAAGTCTTCTAATGATCCTGATGAATTTTTTATATTTCATAAAGAAAAATTACATGAATTAATTAAAGCCGTAAAACATACATTAGAGTCTGATAAAGACACCTCAGGAAAATCCAAATCAGATAAACTTTTTTATTTTCCCAAGACTAAAGGGAATGTGTTTCCAGGGCATCCAGTCCTGGATGAATGTATTAAACAGGACTGGGATACACCTGACAAAAAATCAAATCCAGGATCCAGACAAAAATCTATTTATAAATTGGATGAAAAATTTTCTGCGCAATGGGGTTCTGTGCCTAAAGTAGATTTAGCAGTTGCCCGTCTGTTTAAAAAAGCGATTTTTCCAGCGGAGGAAGCTTCCCTTATAAAAGATCCTATGGATAGAAAAATAGAAACCTTATTAAAAAGAGATTATGCTGCTTCTTCAGCGGCCTGTGTAGCTGGCCTATCTTCAGTACCAGTGGCCAGAGCTTTAAGAATCTGGTTATCCCAGCTATCCCATGATCTAGAAGATGGGGTGTCTAGAGAAGAGATTTTAAAAAGTTTTCCAGTAATAAAAGCTGCTTCAGATTTTTTGTGTGATGCTCCTCTGGATATTGTAAAATCCTCAGCAAGCTCCATGAGCCTTTCCAATACTGCAGGGAGGGCGCTCTGGATTAAACAATGGCCAGGGGATATATTATCCAAGAATCATTTCTGTAGTCTTCCCTTTCAGCCAACATCTCTGTTTGGTCCACAACTTGAAAAAATCCTTGAATGAGGGCAAAGATTCAGTTTTTCCACAGTCAAAAAAGAGACCATCGTTTAGACCCTTTCGCTCACAAAGGAGAAGATCTCCTAGATTCAGGAACAGACAACAGTTCTCTAAACAAAGAAGATTTCGGGGCAGACAGGAAAGGGCTGAATATAAGAAGAAAACGAACCAAAAAACCTCTGAATTATGACGCCAACCTAAAGCCAAAAGTTGGCGCAAGACTAAAGCTATTCTATCCCGTCTAGTCTCTCACATCTACAGACGCTTGGGTCACGTCCACGGTCAAAAACGGATATGTACTAGAGTTCGCACAATTTCCCCCAGACCGATACTATATAAATCATCCCAGGGATCAAGTTGTTTTACATCTACTTCAAGAATTCATCCAAAAAGGAGCATTAGAACCAGTGCCTCCAGAAGAACAGTTCAGCGGGGTATATTCCAAAGTATTTCCCGTACTCAAACCAGGGAAGAAATGGAGGCTAATCATCGATCTCAGGTTCCTGAACAAGTTCTTGGTGAAAAGGAAATTCAAAATGGAATCTATAAAATCAGTTCTAATGGTTCTGGAAAAGGGAGATTATATGGCGTCAATAGACCTGGCAGACGCTTATTTACATATTCCGATTCACCCCAGCCACAGAAAGTTCTTGAGAGTAGCAGTTCGGACGACAACTTGTATTACACATCTCCAGTTTACATGCCTCCCCTTCGGCATAACTTCTGCTCCGAGAGTATTTACGAAGGTGTCAATTGTCCTAACAGCAGCGCTAAGGTTGGAAGGTATAATGTGTATCCCATACCTGGACGATTGGCTTTTAATAGCGAGTTCCAGCCAACAACTGAACCTCCATTTACAAGCCACGATACAAATGCTCCAGTCCCATGGATTCCTAATAAACAAGGGAAAATCTTCTCTAATTCCATCTCAACAAATAAAATTTCTAGGATATGTTCTGAATTCGGATCAAATGACAATCAAATTATCTCCGCAAAGAATATCATCTGTTCACAGGGGAGTGCATCAACTTCTGTCCAATCACAAGATCTCTATCCGTCATGCAATGAGGGTGTTAGGTCTCCTAACGTCATCTATAGAGGCTGTTCCTTGGGCCAAAGCTCACGTCAGAAGTTTACAAAACAATATTCTAACCAGCTGGAACAAAAATTACAGCTCCCTGGACAAGAAGATGGTAATAACAACCGCAACACGCCAGGACCTGAAGTGGTGGATTTCGTCTCCTCACCTAAAGCAAGGCAGGGGTCTGAATCCCCATGCCCAAAAAATCCTCACGTCGGATGCCTCCTCTTGGGGCTGGGGTGCTCATGTAGACAATTTATGGGTACAGAGGAAGTGGACGAAGAAAGAAGCATTAATGTCCTCCAATTGGAGGGAGCTCAGAGCAGTGAGGCTAGCCCTTCTTCATTTTCAAACACATCTTTCGGGGTTCAAAATACTGATTCAGTCAGACAATCTACCAACTGTCTATTATATCAACAAACAGGGGGGCACAAGGAGTCACAGTCTCTCCAAGGAATGTGCTATCCTCATGACCTCGGCAGAGAAGTTCACGAAAGATATCTCAGCTATCCATATAAGGGGAATTTTGAATCACTCTGCAGATCTACTCAGCGCACCCCTCTACATCCAGGGGAATGGAGCTTAAATCCGACAGTCTTCAACAGCATTGTATCTCGCTGGGGGAAACCCTGTCTCGACGCCATGGCAACAGATCAGAACAAGAAACTCGATCAATTCTGTTCCATTCATCGCTCCTGCCAAGCATTATCAATAGACGGACTGTCAATCAGTTGGAAGAAGGGCCTGATTTATGTATTTCCTCCGATTCCCATCCGAAAAGTCCTAAAAAAGATAAGGGAAGATCGTGCAGAAGTCATAGCAGTCCTTCCTTTTTGGCCCCGAAGAACATGGTTCGCTCTAGCCCTATCTCTCTCCAGGGGCAGAGTCTGGAAAATCCCTCCTCGCCCAGACTTGCTGATCCAGAGAGGATTTCTTCACCACAATCCCAACAGCCTACAGCTTGCGGCTTGGAGGCTGAGCGGCAGTCACTAACATCACTTGGTTTTTCTTCTGAGCTAGTCAATACCATGCTAGCAGCCCGTAAACCAACAACTATTAAAATATACAATAGAGTATGGAAGACCTTTAATGGCTGGTGCCAAAGAACTTCTTCTCTTCCTGAAGATTTAAAATCTGTTCTGCAGTTCCTTCAAGAAGGTTTTAGTAAAGGTTTAAAAACAAACACCTTGAAAGTACAATTCACCGCGATCAATGCCCAGTTACAAGGGAAATTTTCGAATAATCAAATAATGCGTACATTTTTTAAAGCTCTGAAAAATCTAAGACCTCCTACCAGTGTGCCGGTTCCTTCCTGGGATTTGTCTGTGGTATTGTCTGCTATGTTAAAAGAACCCTTTGAGCCAATAGAATCCTCGTCTCTGAAGCATATATTTATGAAGGCCCTCTTTCTGGTCGCAATCACGTCGGCCAGACGTGTTAGTGAACTTCAAGCTCTGTCACATAAAGAACCATATTTTAGAGATATGGGCGACTGTATTATTCTACGAACCATGCCAGGTTTTCTCCCGAAAGTAGCATCGGTAGTAAACATTAACCAAGAGATTTCTCTTCCAGTTCTTCACTCTGATCCTCAAGAGAAAGTACATTGGCATTTACTGGATGTCAAAAGAGCATTGCAGGCATATCTTCAAAGTACTGCTTCCTTCAGAAAATCAGAAGGATTATTCTTACAGATCCAAGGACCAAATAAAGGAAAGAGAGCTAGTAAAGCAACACTAGCAAGATGGATCAAGCGTGCAATTGAAGAGTCCTATACTGCTGCCGGCCTAGAGTGCCCTATCGGGTTAAAAGCACACTCTACGAGATCTACAGCTTCATCTTGGGCAGAATTGGCACAGGTTTCTCTTGATTAGATCTGTAAAGCGGCTACGTGGTCTTATGTGTCCACATTTATGAGGCATTACAAACATGACGTATTAGCAGCTGAAGGGTCAACATTTGGCAAAAGAGTGCTTCAAGTGGCGGCCAGTGCTCCCTCCCAATGAGTACTGCTTATCAAGTCCCTTTCGTTATGTGCTGCCAAGGACGATCAGGAAAATGAAAATTTACTCACCAAAATTTTTGTTTCCTGGAGTCCGTAGGCAGCACAACTCTCCCCCCCTTTAATAAATTTATTGCTGCATACAAATACAAGGCTCTGGTGTCATGTGTTATCCTATATAGCCTGCTAATTGCCAATTAATCAAGTCTACTGCTTGCTAATGTGTCTCTATCCAGGTTGTACCTAGGGGACTTAACCCTTTCGTTATGTGCTGCCTACGGACTCCAGGAAACAAAAATTTCGGTGAGTAAATTTTCATTATATATATAATTTTCAATTTTTTTTTAGATGGCGACATAAAACCTGATGTGGTGTGGCCATGTGCAGCTCCTATAACATTCTCAGCCATTAGTTCTTGCTCATCGTATTTGACATTTGGCCTTGAAGATGGAACACTTACAGTTTGGGACGTGAAGCATTCTGGTGGGTTGCTATGATTGTCCTTGTTACATTACCCTTATTGTTGTACTTTTTGTTGAGAACCTCTCTCTTTTTTCCCAGGATTCCCATTAGGTGTTGTTGTCCTTCCTGAGGGGAAATCTATAGGTAGTCTTTATTTTTTGGAGCACATAACTTCTAATGGAGATCCTCCGGCTGTACCAAGAGCTAAGGTTGTGGTGTGGTGCACAGATAAGTCTCTCTACCTTGTGACTGCAGCTGGGGGAAAGGAGTCCATCCTTGTTCTTCTCCATGACAGGTGACCCTTCTCTACTTGGATCACTATTTGTTCTATAGAAATTCCACATGGTTTGTTTCAGTAGTTGACTCTGATTACACTTACATGTTCCAAATTGTCCTACATGTTCTCCTTTTATCCATTATTATGCTTACTGGTAGTTAATATCTTGAGTACTCTGTATGCAGTAATTCCTTGCCTTGTAAAAGAACAATGCATTATATTATACGTTGTACTATGATCACCTACTGTATTATGATAATTAAAGGATATCTGTCAGCAGATTTGTAACTATGAAACTGTCTGACCTGTTGTATGTGGTGGCTGAAGGCTTCTGTGTTGGTCTGATTTTCATTTGTGCCCGCATTGCTGAGAAAAATGTAGTTTTAATATATGCAAATGAGCCTCTAGGAGCAATGGGGGCGTTTCCGTTACACCTTGAAGCTCTGCTCTCTCTGCAACTTCTGCGCCCCCGCTCTACTTTGATTGACAGGGCCAGGCAGACGTTATTATATTTACACTACCTGGCCCTATCAATCAAAGTGCAGCAGTTGCAGAGAGAGCAGAGCCTCTAAGAGGCTAATTTGCATATATTAAAACATCATTTTTCTCAGTAATGCAGGCACATATGAACATGGGACCAACACAGACGTCTTCAGCTGCCAAGCGCACATGAAACAGGTCATCTAGTTTCACAGATAATAATAAAGTAATGCAGACGTTAAACAGGTTGTCTAACCGTTAGTAAATGATGGCCTATACTCAAGATAGACCATCAGCAGCTAATCGGCAGGCGGTCCGACAACCCACTCCCCGCACCAGAGTTACACAGCGCCATCAGCATTGTAGTAGAGAGAGATCGCTACCACAGTGCTACTCTCATTGAAGTCAATGGGAGCAACACTGCAGTGACCAGCACGGCCCGCTGTAATGTTGATGGGGCTGTTTAGCTTTGGTGACGACTACCAGCAATAGAGCTACACAAAACAGCTGATCGCCAAGCCCCCAACCAATCAGCTAGTGATGGCCTTTCCTGCGTATAGGCCCTCATTTACTAAAGGCTTGACAACCCATTTAATCTGGATGGGGGTGTATAATATGTATGTGTGGGTAGTACAGTAAATCACACTCTGTCTTTATTCATTTTATAGCGCTGGCTCCCCAGATGACCTGATAAGTGCAGTGGTCCCCGTCTCCTCACTTCCTAATGGTGTGAGTTCTAGTTTATTACCTCTAATCTTTGACATAACTTTGTCTATGTGTTATTGGTTTACCATGCTTTGTTCTTACTCTTACCTCTTATTTCTTAGTCCATTAACATAGTGTTTAGTATATTAGCGTGTGCTTTATCTCACATGGGATGCGGTGGCATTCTCCCTATGTTCACCTATGAATCATGTATCTGTGTCTCCCTATATGTCAATATATTGACTTTGCTACCTTGAAGGTCATTTTCTTGTGTTCTTCAATTTTTATCTGATTCATGTCTCTTCTTTAATTAATAGCTGAATGTCCTGTCCCTGTGCTTTTCTCACATATGCCTTGGGATATGTGTCTTCCAGTATTTACCAGCTTCACAAGTCAATATCCATAACTTACATCCATTTTATTTATCTGTGTACATTGACATTAATGCATACACACTACTTTAGATAAAATTGGGACAGCACACATAGAAAAAAAACAATCAAATATTTTAAGCAACATGCACACGACCTTATCATTTTTGCAGTCCGCAAATCAGAGATCAGAAAAATACGGATGCATTCAACATACGGATGCATTCAAAATACGGATGCATTCAACATTTTTTTACTAGAACTGGCTACTCTTGTCTGCAAAAAGTACAAGAACAGGACATGTTGTATATTTTATGGAACGGCCACAAGAATGTCGACAGCACATGGATGAAACTATACCTTTCTTTTGTCTGTATGTTAAACAGCCGCAGAGATAATTTTTCATATGCAAATAAGTACGTTGGAGCTTCAGGGAGCGGGGCTGAATCTTTGAGCCCTCTTCCCTTTCATTGACAGTGCTAGACATCAGCATGGTAATGGCAGAGCTGTATCGTAGCATGTACATATCCTGTTCACTACTTACTATAGCCCTACTATTTTGAGAGTTGAGGTAATATATGTTACTGGTTTATTCACTGGCACAATATATTATAAAGACACCAGAAATATGTATTACTGTTCTAAGTATAGAAAGCCACTTTTCAATATGATAACGCTATAGTCTGGAGGTAAATGGTCTGCCTTGCATGTAGATTTTCCTGGTTCAAATGCCAGGAGCGAATTGTATTTATTTATTTATTTCTGTTCTTTTCCTCCCCCCACATTTAACCCATAATAAAAGGCTATAGCTTTATTACATTTAGAATATTATTTTTCTATGCTTAGAAAGCTAATATGTATTGCTGGTTTATTTACAGGCACAATATATGATTATAATGCTACCAATAATATATATTAGCTTTCTAAGTATAGAAAACCTCGGACATCTACCTGAAAGGCTAACCACTTACCACCAGTCTACAGCCTTATCATATTGAGAACAGTGGTTTTCTATAATTAGGAAGCTAATACAAAAGCAGTTCTCAAAGGATTCAGCCCCGCCCCCTGGTGCTCCCATTTGCTCATTTCCATATGATTAAAAACGCAGGTATCTCTGCAGCTGTTTAACATACAGGAAAAGAAAGGTATCGTTTTAATTGGCATGATCAACCCTAATAGGCAGTATGCCTGGTTTAATAGGGTTGATCATGCTGACAGAGGGCTTTTAAGGGAGTTACCACAGGAATGTTTCAAACTGGGGTGGAATCGATCTATTGCTGTGCCAATGCAGCTCTGGTCGCTGCTGATTTCTGCTTCCTAGTCCAGGGTTCAACACACAGGAAATACTTGGACTTCCTTCTCTTCCAATCGGGGGCTGCAGTGGCGAGCTTCCTCAGCCAGTGATTGGCTGTGCAGGCAGTCCAAGTCCTTTCCTGTGTGTCACAGTAGACAGCATCATCGTAACGGCAGCAGTGG
This sequence comes from Bufo bufo, assembly GCF_905171765.1. Classification (NCBI taxonomy): domain Eukaryota; kingdom Metazoa; phylum Chordata; class Amphibia; order Anura; family Bufonidae; genus Bufo; species Bufo bufo. Next base: position 683,674,164 of record NC_053389.1, on the reverse strand, counting down.
GGGATCTGTGAGTATTGATTGTCTTCTATTTTGGAGCCATTCTGACCTGTTTAAAAAAAATAAAGTTATTCCCCTGGAAAACCCAGTGCACCACTCTTTTTCTCCCCATCCCATTTTTTTTCTTTTTATCAATGTGTGTGTGTAATATATATATATTTTTGTAAATGTATTGCGCATGGATGGATGGTTAGCACTGTGGCCTTGCAGCACTGGGGTCCTGGTTTGGTCAAAAATCTGAACAAGGACGATATATGCATGGAGTCAGTATGTATAACTTTTACTCACTATAGATACTGATAGGTAAATTGGCTTCCTATGAAACTAGTCCTGGTGGGCCTATGTGCCTGAAATAGGGACATTAGATTATGAGCTCCACTTGAGACAGGGACTGAAGTGAATGATGACAGTCCCTGTACAGAACAGTAGAATACAGTATGTTTCCTTTTACAGTATAAGCATCATGAAGCTAATTATAATAAGTATAAGGCCTCCTGCACACGACCGTTTTTTTTCCCCGTTTACTGGCCGTTTTTTGCGTTCCGTATACGGAACCATTCATTTCAATGGTTCCGCAAAAAAAACAGATGTACTCCGTATGCATTCCGTTTCCGTATTTCCGTTTTTCCGTTCAGTTTAGGCCTCATGCACACGACCGTTGTGTGCATCCGTGGCCGTTGTGCCGTTTTCTGTTTTTTTTCGCGGACCCATTGACTTTCAATGGGTCCGTGGAAAAATCGGAAAATGCACCGTTTTGCAGCCGCATCCGTGATCCGTGTTTCCTGTCCGTCAAAAAAATATGACCTGTCCTATTTTTCTTGACGGACAACGGTTCGCGGACCCATTCAAGTCAACGGGTCCGTGAAAGAACACGGATGCACACAAGATTGGCATCCGTGATCCGTGGCCGTAGGTTACTTTCATACAGACGGATCCGAAGATCCGTCTGCATAAAAGCTTTTTCAGAGATTAGTTTTCTCTTCGTGAAAACTCATATCCGACAGTATATTCTAACACAGAGGCGTTCCCATAGTGATGGGGACGCTTCTAGTTAGAATATACTACGAACTGTGTACATGACTGCCCCCTGCTGCCTGGCAGCACCCGATCTCTTACAGGGGGCTGTGATCCGCACAATTAACCCCTCAGGTGCAGCACCTGAGGGGTTAATTGTGCATATCATAGCCCCCTATAAGAGATCAGGGGCTGCCAGGCAGCAGGGGGCAGACCCCCCTCCCTCCCCAGTTTTAATTTCATTGGTGGCCAGTGTGCGGCCCCCCTGCCTCTATTGTAATATCATTGGTGGCCAGTGTGCGGCCTCCCCCGGCCCCCCCTTCCTCTATTGTATTATCATTGGTGGCCAGTGTGCGGCCTCCCCCGGCCCCCCTCCCTCCCTCTATTGTATTATCATTGGTGGCCAGTGTGCGGCCCCCCCCGGCCCCGCCTCTATTGTATTAATATCATTGGTGGCCAGTGTGCGGCCTCCCCCCCCCCCCCCCCCGATCATTGGTGGCAGCAGAGAGTTCCGATCGGAGTCCCAGTTTAATCACTCTGGGGCTCCGATCGGTAACCATGGCAACCAGGACGCTACTGCAGGCCTGGTTGCCATGGTTACTTAGCAATATTACAATATTAGAAGCATCATACTTACCTGCTGCGCTGTCTGTGACCGGCCGGGAGCTCCTCCTACTGGTAAGTGACAGATCATTAAGCAATGCGCCGCACAGACTCTGATCGGAACTCTCCGCTGCCACCAATGATCGGAAGGGGGGGGGGGGCGCACACTGGCCACCAATGATATTACAATAGAGGGAGGGAGGGGGGGGCCGCACACTGGCCACCAATGATAATACAATAAAGGGAGGGAGGGGGGGCCGGGGGGGGCGTACACTGGCCACCAATGATATTACAATAGAGGGAGGGGGGCCGGGGGAGGCTGCACACTGGCCATCAATGATATTACAATGGAGGGGGGGGCGCACACTGGCCACCAATGATAATACAATAGAGGGAGGGAGGGGGGGCCGCACACTGGCCACCAATGATATTCAAACTGGGGAGGGAGGGGGGTCTGCCCCCTGCTGCCTGGCAGCCCCTGATCTCTTACAGGGGGCTATGATATGCACAATTAACCCCTCAGGTGCAGAACCTGAGGGGTTAATTGTGCGGATCACAGCCCCCTGTAAGAGATCGGGTGCTGCCAGGCAGCAGGGGGCAGTCATGTACACAGTTCGTAGTATATTCTAACTAGAAGCGTCCCCATCACTATGGGAACGCCTCTGTGTTAGAATATACTGTCTGATATGAGTTTCACGATCTAACTCATATCCGACAGTATATTCTAACATAGAGGCGTTCCCATGGTGATGGGGACGCTTCAAGTTAAAATATACCATCGGATTGGAGAAAACTCAGATCCGATGGTATAATATGGACTCCTGACTTTACATTGAAAGTCAATGGGGGACGGATCCGTTTGAAATTGCACCATATTGTGTCAACGTCAAACGGATCCGTCCCCATTGACTTGCATTGTAATTCAGGACGGATCCGTTTGGCTCCGCACGGCCAGGCGGACACCAAAACGACTTTTTTTTTCATGTCCGTGGATCCTCCAAAAATCAAGGAAGACCCACGGACGAAAAAACGGTCACGGATCACGGACCAACGGAACCCCGTTTTGCGGACCGTGAAAAAATACGGTCGTGTGCATGAGGCCTTAAAGATAGAACATGTCCTATTATTGCCCGCAAATCACGTTACGTGGCTCTATTCAAGTCAATGGGTCCGCAAAAAAACGGAACACATACGGAAATGCATCCGTATGTCTTCCGTTTCCGTTCCGTTTTTTGCTGAACCATCTATTGAAAATGTTATGCCCAGCCCAATTTTATCTATGTAATTACTGTATACTGTATATGCCATACGGAAAAACGGAACGGAAAAACGGAACAGAAAGTGAAACACAACGGAAACAAAAAACGGAACAACGGATACGTGAAAAACGGACCGCAAAACACTGAAAAAGCCATACGGTCGTGTGCAATAGGCCTAATACAGTTAAATAAGAATAAGGTCAGTTGACAAGTCACTTTTTTTTTTCTAGGTGCTTCTATTTTACCGCAGTGCTATGGTAAAGCTTTGGGATGTTGCTGAACGACAACCAGTCTGCCAGTTTGGGCTCCCTTTGCCCTATACAGTAGCATTTCCCTGGCAACCCGTGTATGTTCTTGATGCAATGAACCACTGTCTTTTTCTTAAAGGTGGGTAATGATATCTAACATTGCATAGCTCATACCTCTAGTCCTGAAATGTAATTTCACACCTCCCCTTATTCCTTGTTCACTTCGCTATGGTTATTACTTTAACAGTAGATCTGACTCTGGGCATATTGTATTGTTATTACAAGATTTAAAAACTCAATTTCGAGTCATCTTATTACTATCTAGAATGTTATAGTGAATATTTATTAACCTGAATCGTCTGGTGTCACGTTCAGAATGACTTCTTATTTTGCCCTCTATAATGCTTTTGAATAGATGAAAAATCATTTCCCTTTTCTCTCTGGAATAAAACCTTTTTAGCTTCTTTTCAGAACATTCCCTAGAGATTCACCCTTGATGCTTCTCTCACTCTATACAATCATTCTGCACAATCACAGTCCCATATGGTTTTATGTATAACGCAATATATTCAGTGTGGAAGAGAGTGCAAAGACATCATTTTATACAAATTGTCATTTCACTAAAATGTATGTTTATTTAGATGTATTTAGGGTGGTATTACACTGCCCGATGTCCGGGCAGTGCGACCGTCGATAGATGATAAAACCTCCATCTGTGCTTGTTTGCACTGGCCTGATTACACAGGTCACTGCAAACCGGGTGCAGGAGGAACGATTCAAAAGTTTTATTTTCCCCAAATCTGAGGAAATTTGTTTTACAATATTTAGCGATAAGGTAAGTCATCTAATTTTCCTGTACATGTTGATCTCATATATGTGTAAAGTGATGCCAAGTATGTGCACATTGTCTAGCGTATGACGCCAAGAACGCAGACCCAATTTTAGTTTTACATTCATATCCGTCCATTCACTTTAGGCTACTTTCACAATGGCGTTTTGGTTTCCATTTGTGAGATCCGTTCAGGGATCTCACAAGCGGTCCAAAACGGATCAGTTTTGCCCTTAATGCATTCTGAATGGATAAGGATCCGCTCAGAATGCCTCAGTTTGCCTCCGTTCCGTCTCCATTCCGCTTTGGAGGCGGACACCAAAACGCTGCTTGCAGCGTTTTGTTGTCCGTCTGACGAAACTGAGCCACTTTTTACTGACACAATATGGCACAATAGAAAACTGATCCGTCCCCCAATGACTTTCAATAGTGTTCAAGATGGATCAGTTTTGGCTATGTTAAAGATAATACAAACTGATCCGTTAATGCAGTTGTATTATCTGAACGGATGCGTTTGTGCAGATCCATGACGGATCTGCACCAAACGGGAGTGTGACATCTGCACTTGGATCATAATCATCCAGATAGTGAAGTGCTTTAATGAATATAAAGAGTGGATAGGGGCAGGGTATAACAAATATAATTGAAACAAAGGTATAGGACGGCTCACCCTTAGGCTACATTCACACATCAGTATTTTTCTATATCCCGATTTTCGGTCCGTTTTTTGCGGATCCGTTGTTCCTGAAAATGTTTCCGTATGTCATCCGTTTTTTTGCGGATCCGCAAAAAACGGAAACATGTATAAATTTCAATAAGCAAATAAAGTTGTTTGGATTTTTTGAAAAAAAATTGAAAAAAAAAAAGTGAATAAAAGTCTAGTTATGTGTTACCTCAGGTGCCATTTAATTTCCAGGAACGGAATCCGCATAAAACGGATGACATACGTAATGACATACGAATGTCTTCCATTTTTTGCGGATCCATTGACTTTTTATTGTTCCAGGATCCGATTTTTGCGGAAAAGAATAGGACAAGTTTTATATTTTTTCGGACATGCGGAACGGAACAATGGAAATGTGCTGTCCGATTTTTTCCAGGACCCATTGAAAATGAATGGGTACAGAACTGGTCCAGATCTGTTCCGCATACAACGGAACAGATCAGGAAAAAAAAAACGGACGTGTGAATGGACCCTTATGGTGGTGATGTGTAGGTGCTCCAATCTAGTGCGACACCCTACTCACCAAATTAAACAAATGTGTAGAAAGTGAATGGGCACTCTGATAGATGGAGTCACATATAGAATAAAATCAATGACAAGTTTATTTATATCACACAATATTATATCATTATGGTATATTGGTATCTACTATTAAAAGTCCTGACATAAGTAAAACAAAATATAAAGATATATAATAGATAAATAGGAGTAAAGTATAATCAATATAAGAATATAAGTAATGGGTTTCCTCCTATCGGATCCGGATGGGAAGTAACCAGTTATTGACACATTGTGAAAAATAAATACAATACTATATTGTTATATATATTCTTGATAGGAATCTATTAAAAAGACCTCTGATATGTTGAGACGATATATAGTTAATATTCGTAGATATGCGGTCAAAAAGTCTGAAGTTCCATAAAAGTGGATATAAGGTGATCTTGCAATCGTTATATAAGCTCACATTTGCTTGTCAGAAAATAATGATTCTTTCTTGTTCCACAATTATATGCGTGTGTTGGTAATGGCATACAAACAATTTGCAGACAGTGGTACTTTCAAAATAGATCGTTGTTCTGGATAGATTACACAGCAGCAGGTGATTGTTACATAGATTTAGTAAGCTCTCAGTCTGAGCAGCTATTACTCACAGTTAGCAGCCTCGGTTCGTGGCGTCCCACGTGCTGTCCTTGTATCATGAGCTTACCTACTGTTAAAAATCTTTCTTACGGTTGTATACCGGATCTTTAGTGTTTCTGCTGGAAAATGGCTGTGTAAAACTGTGGCACACGCGGTCCTGATATTTCCACTGGTTGTATAGTCAGCGGGATTCCTTTAGCGTCCCACGTGTCTCCAAGTCTGTGGAGCCTCAGTGTTTGTTGGTATAACGGCTATGTGCCGGTTGCTTTCAGAGTGGCAAACTCGGGATTCCGCTAGTGGGTACCTTTGGTGAAGCGCTTCACTTGTGGACCATCCGATCGATGTCCGACATATGACCAGCTGTTTGAGTCTGATGACCGAGTATTACCGCCAGACGTGTTTCGGGGACTATGCTTGTCTCCTTCCTCAGTGGCTATTAGCTTAGCCACTGAGGAAGGAGACATGTATAGTCCCCGAAACGCGTCTGGCGGTAATACTCGGTCATCGGACTCAAACAGCCGGTCATATGTCGGACAACATCGATCGGATGGTCCACAAGTGAAGCGCTTCACCAAAGGTACCCACTAGCGGAATCCCGAGTTTGCCACTCTGAAAGCAACCGGCACATAGCCGTTGCTATTCTGAAAGCAACCGGCACATTGTGCCTATTTTATAGTATTGTATTTATTTTTCACAATGTGTAACCCAGGTTTTCTTAGTAAGTGGGAAAAAGAAGCCACTGAAAGTTCCCTGAGACTAATGCGTCTCCTGCTTATAGAGGAGAAAAACAACCTTGAGACCCTGAATAAAAAGTTGAGCATAAGCATTGAATCAGCCCAGATCTTCTTACAGGAAGCCGAATTTGCGAACAAGGAGAAACAACTCCAGAACCTCCTTGAAAAATATCAATACAACCTCAAGGAGCGCAAACACCGGCAGTTTGTGAGGGATCTGGCTGATTTCAAGGATAATAGAGTCTACTCTTCTATTGCCAATAGGAGGGAACCCACTGGAGCCTTTACCGAACAGTCATCCACTGACACTGATTGTTCCGACTCTGACAATATATCCAAGGGTTCCAGATCATCATCTCGGGGAGGAAACAGCCGTGGGCGCCAGAAGGGGAATTCACGGGGGCGGGGGCAATATCAAGGTACCCCCAACCCTCGTTTTTTAGGAGGGACAGGCCAATACCAGGGCCCACCAATCCCGCAACAGACGTATCCATTACGGAACCGCATGCAACCACCTCCAAACCCCTAGGTCCACAGGTAGTTAACCTCTCATCCCGCAATCTCAGTTCCACCGAGATAGAGGTCCTACAATTAGGTCTTTCTTTTGTTCCCACCCCTTCTTTTAATCACTTTGACACCTTTAAAGATTTTAATCTTTTTGTCAGGAAGCTCCGTTGGCACAAATTCCATAAACTCCAGGATAAAAAACAGTGCCGCGAGTTAGGCATACCCCTGGACATTCTGGCGGATGTCCGCCTCTTATATGGACTAGACGGAGAACTTGATAAACAAGAAGGTCAGGGACCATTTACTAACCTAAAGCTTAAGAGCAATAGGATGCCCCCGAATTTGGGCGAGCTGTCGTGTGTGGATGTCTTCTTCAGCACGGTCTCGCAGGAGATCGAGAACTTACGTCCCACGTTTTACTCCAACATTGACCAGGTCCATGCCACCGCTGTATCCAGTCTGGAGACCGATCACTCCATAGTGATCAAGCCCTCCGATAAGGGGGGTAACACGGTGGTTATGGACCATGGCCAATATACAGACATGTGCGAGGCCTTGCTGAGGGATTCATCCACATATGAGGTTCTATCTGCGAACCCATCAAATAAATATAGACTACAGCTAAAAAGCATCCTAGATGAAGCTAGAACTGCGTCTATTATTTCTGAGGATGAGCATAAATTTATGCTGCCCACTCATCCACACCTGGCGACATTCTATTGTCTGCCCAAGCTACATAAGGGAACACGTCCTTTGAAAGGACGCCCTATTGTATCTGGGGTAGGGAATTTATCCCAAAACGTAGGGATCTACGTGGACCGTGTCCTAGCCCCCTTTGTCACTTCCCTACCTTCGTACACTCGGGATACTACACATCTGCTCAAACAACTGGAGGGCATTCACGTCGATAATACGAGCCTTTTGGCGAGTGTCGATGTGGAGGCCCTCTACTCCAATATTCCTCACATCCTTGGAATAAAAGCAGTTGAGCATTTTTTAAGTACCCGGGGTTGTCAGTACCGCGCCCACAGCCTCTTTGTCCTCTCCCTCCTCAAGTTTACGCTGACCACCAACGTTTTTTTCCTTTAATGGGAGACTCTACCACCAGCTCAGGGGCACTGCGATGGGGTGTTCTTGTGCCCCGTCGTATGCTAACCTGTTCCTGGGCTGGTGGGAGGAGACACTGGTCTTCAGGGATGAACGTTCCATTCTTATGGACCAGGTTGACATGTGGGCGCGGTACATCGATGACATCCTCATCATTTGGAACGGGGACGATGCCTCATTCCGCTCGCTGGTGAGGATGCTCAATGACAACCAGATCGGCATGCATTTCACCTGTGAGGTTGGGGGCAGCATGTTACCTTTTCTTGATGTCCTCATCTCTCAAACACCCTCTGGTGACTTGGAGACGTCGATCTACCGTAAACCGACGTCTACCAACACCCTGCTTAGGTGGGAGAGTAGTCACCCTCTCCCACTTAAGCGGGGTATTCCCAAGGGGCAATACCTCAGAATTAGGCGAAACTGCTCCACAAAGCGAGAATTCGTCAGACAAGCTGCCGACCTACGTACAAGGTCCCGACAACGTGGCTATCCCGATAAGGTCTTAAGGAGAGCTTTTGAGCATGCATTACACTCAGATAGAACATCCCTCCTTATTCCCAAACCCTGTACAACGCCACCTCTAAACATCATCCGCCCCATTATGACCTTTGATAGGGCTGCAGGTGACATTAGACGTATCCTTCAAAAAAATTGGGGCATCCTCCAATTAGATCCAGATTTGAGAGAAGTGGTGGGGGACTATCCTCACGTTACATACCGTCGAGGACTCAGTCTCCGTGATACACTAGTGTCGAGTGAATTCACACCCCCACCCTCTGTATCAGGCTCAACCTGGCTCAAATCTGATATTAAGGGATGCTTTAGATGCAGTGGGTGTATTGCCTGTCCCTATTTAAAATCCGGCAAAAACTTCAGTAGTGCGGTCACAGGAAAGGAATATCGCATACACCACTTCATCAATTGCAGGACCCGTGGCGTCGTTTATCTTCTGTCATGCGAATGTGGCAGGGGATATGTGGGAAAAACTATTCGGGAGCTGCGCAGACGTATCAGCGAACATCTTGGCGACATAGCTAAAGCCAAAGATACTCCTGTCGCCAATCATGTTCACAGCCAACACAACGGGAAAGCCCGTATCTCCGTGATGGGTATAGACCGTGTTCTACCTCCCAAACGCGGAGGTGACTGGGACCGTGCCATACTACAGCGGGAATTGCGCTGGATCTACTACTTGAAAACAATGACCCCTTTGGGATTAAATGAACAGCTCAATTTTAGCTGTTTCGTCTAACTGTTCCCCTTTTTTTTTTTGCATTTTTTTGCATTTCTCTCTTCCCCCACTGGGCCGGTTATACCCCTCCTACGGCCGGTTTGCATTGAACCTGCCTCTAATAGCCTGGTTTATTCATTTCATTTACTTGAATTGTTACCATGGATCCTCTTAACCATGGGTCCCCCTGGTGATTAATTGTATTGCATTTCACTAATGAGTTCAATTTACTGCCTATACACCTATCCGCCCCCTGCATATACACAGTATTGCCTCCTCCTCGGCTCTTGGGCGGTGGGCGTGGTTCCCCCGGCCCGGCGCGCCCCGTGACCAGCTTCTGGTCATTTGATCTCGGTCACATGCTGTGCGGCGTCATCATTGGCGCCGCGCTTCACGGGTCGCGTCCGGGTGGAACGCACGCTCATCTCCTGCGTTCCACCGGACATGTGACATCCTGCCCACAGGGTCACGTGACCTGAAGTAGGAAGTAGCAGGGTAACTGGCGGTTTCGGAGTATACTTAAAAGACACAGAGTGGTGAGTACACTCTGCTGACAGCCTGCCCTTGGATCCACCTTCCAGTGGCTTTATCTATGTATTATAGCTGGCACCCACTGGTGCATCTATATTTATTGATAGATTTTTGATGCGGTCGTTTCCTGTGCGTTTTAGCCTGACTGGCTACATACATTTTCAGGCACTTGACCTATATCAACCCCTTTTTTTGTACCATCTTCTCCTCCTTGGTCGCACAGGCCCCATCCATAGTCCTGTGTTCACCATTGATCTCCCCTGATGATATTCTGTGACGAACTGAAACGTGACACGTAGGGAGCATTTTTTAGGGATTACTAGGGAATCTGTCCCCACAGGGCCAGGTATCCGGACGGGGACGCTCCTTGCGGGGCAAGTTCCCCGTATAGATAGGTAGGGCACACTAGCCCCTGCCCCCCATTCAGGGTTGTCTAGGGTCAACCACCCTGTCACCCACCTATTCTGAAGGGGCACACCTACCTGTCCTTTCCAGTGTGAATTACCAAGCATCAGAGGGCCGTCTCCATCACCTATCATCTTCATGAGACATCCTGATCTACAATCGGGTGAGAACGTTCCTATTATCTTACATCATCTTGGTCACACTGTGTATACATGTACAAGTTTTTGCCCGTTGGGCTGTATTTCACTATGTTTTGTGTAGAGGCTCCTCCTCTAGTGTCTATTCAATTTTAGATTGTATCATTATTAAATGTTAAGTTTTATCCCTCTGCCCTATGGGATCAGTATATATGCTATTTAATTTTGGGATTAAGTAGGCCCGGTCGACAAATCTGGCCTTTTCGCTTTTCTTATATTGATTATACTTTACTCCTATTTATCTATTATATATCTTTATTTTTTGTTTTACTTATGTCAGGACTTTTAATAGTAGATACCAATATACCATAATGATATAATATTGTGTGATATAAATAAACTTGTCATTGATTTTATTCTATATGTGACTCCATCTATCAGAGTGCCCATTCACTTTCTATATATATATATATATATATAACAAATATAAATTGGTGTCAGTAGGTATGTTATGTATGAGGTAATGGATATTGTGCGTGATATCAATATATTCATTTCTGAGCGCCTAATCCTCACGCATTATTATTAGTTGCACTTTTGTCTAGAAATGCTACTCCAGTTTTTCTATGCCATACCCCTACTGGAGTGACTTTGATTTTTTAAATTTTTTAATTTTTTTGCGTTTTTTTTAATTCAAATGATAAATCTGAAGTGAAAGTCATTAACATGGCTAACCACGTCCACCTCACACCCACTTTTCAAAACTGTAATGATACAGAAAGTAATTTTAATTTTTGCACAAGTAACCCCAAAAGTTGCAAGTCTCTATTTTTAAACTTTTAAACTTTTGAAGCCAGAACTGTAGCGTGCAGGATATGATAAAGTCCCCCCATAGTTCTCATTATGATGGTTGTGCATGTCTGTTCTCTAGCAGTACAGGGTGGGAGTGTCAGTGTGATGACTCTGTATAAAGAAGCTTGCAAGTCCAGGATTATAATAAATTAACAGAGTTATGGCTTGTAGGATGTGTCAGGACCATGTATATTTATGCGGGTGGATAAAAATATATTAAAGGGAGTCTGTCACCTACTTTGAGCCTTTTAGACCGCTCAGATCAGGTTATAGACTCCTTTGCCCTCATTAAAATGGTAACTTTATTCGTTCTGTCCCTCGCCAAAATAAAAAAATATGACTTTTGAAACTTATGCTAATGAGGTTCGGCAAGTGCCCAGGGGTGGCGCTACTGCAGCAAGTGCCCAGACCCCTCGGCGGTGTGCCCAGAAAACCACACCTCTTTCACCCCCCTGGCACACCCTTGTTTCCTATTATTACCTCCTTCTCTCGCTCCCAGATCTCCGCGCATGCGCAGTCCAACTACCTGCTACTCTGCCCATAATGGGCACAGCAGTGCGCAGGTGGGACAAGTGTGGACCGGCGCAGGCGCGAGATCTGGGAGGGAGAGGAGGAGAACGTAATAATAGGAAACAAGGGTGGGCTAGAGGGGTGACAGAGGTGTGGTTTTCTGGGCACTTGCTGCAGTAATGCCGCCCCTGGGCACTTGCCGAACCTCATTAGCATAAGTTTAACAAGTCTTTTTTGGAAGATCTCGGCGAGGGACAGAACGAATAAAGGTACCATGTACCATTATAATGAGGGCGCAGGAGACTATAACCTGATCTGAGCGGTCTAAAAGGCTCAGATTAGGTGACAGACTCCCTTTAACTAGGTTGTAGGCAATTTCCTTACAGCTTGCAAAACTTCCAACAGCTTAGTCACAGTATGGTGTGGTGTATGAGAAATTAAACATTTGCTCCTCAGCATTGTACCGCAAAACCTTCCCAATAGACCTCTTTTATGAGAAAACCACGTCTTTATCCAGATTTATTTTTATAGAGTTTAAATTCCACCATATATTCTTTTTTCAGAAGACCATTCCCCTAAGAAGACCACATTCAGCGTAGTTGTGGGTGGTCTGTGCTCTATCTTTATCTTGCTCTATCTTTATCTTGTAGCAAATGAGAAAAGGGTTTCTGGAGAGATTTTGACCCATGAAAATGCCACTTGCTCTCTATTTGCGTTCAGTCTGGAAGGTTTGGAATCAATGATAAAAGGTCAACAGCCAGCCGTCCTCCATTCACAAAGCGTACACTGGGAAGAAAGATGCAAGTCTTTGTTTCAGATGAGGTGGGTCCATCCACTGTGTTACATACGATTAGTGAACTTCTCATTAAGAAACAGGAATCTTATCTCTATGTGCCATTTTGTTTTCCTTAGGTTAGAAACTTTTTCAGAAAGGAGAAAGAAGATAGCAGAGTCATGGACGCTTCTCAGAAAGCAGGCCTCCGATTTTACGCGGAACACCACCCTGAGCAGGTGATGGAAGAACAAAACAATGTATTTTTTAACTTGCTGGCAAAGAAGAGTACCAGCATGATTTTGGACTATTTTATAGTTAAAAAGTAAAAATATCTGGAGTAATGCTCACTATTACCAGTGTCATTTCTGCAATTTTTAGCTTTACTCACCCCATCTGCAGTTTTTTGTCTCTTCACTTTCTGTGTGTAGGCAGCGGCTCATCACATGTGACCATCGAGCACCTGCATCTCCTTGCAGAGCATTGCTCAGATCTTGTTAACCCCTTCCTCCCCTACATAGAAAATAGTTGCTCAGACTCTGCCCTGGTGATTCCACTAATAAATAGCCATATGGCATGTAAAGCTGTCTGCCCAATTTCCTTCTCCACTGTCTAGAGCAGGCATGCTCAACCTGCGGCCCTCCAGATGTTGTAAAACTACAACTCCCACAATGCCCTGCTGTAGGCTGATAGCTGTAGGCTGTTCGGGCATGCTGGGAGTTGCAGTTTTGCAACAGCTGGAGGGCCGCAGGTTGAGCATGCCTGGTCTAGAGACCGATATAGATATATATTTCTTCGAATTTAGAAGTAGGGATGAATGAATCAAAAGTTTCTGGGCTGGATCACCTGCTTCACTATTACATCTCTGTGCCAGTACTGAGAGGAGGAATGGAGCAGAGAAACTAGTGTGCATGTTATACCACCACTGAATGCAGCTGGAAGGTGGACCAGAATTTATGGCCACGGGAGAAACAGCAGGAGATGCTGGCAGGAAATACACCCTAGACCAGGGCCAACCTACGGCCCTCCAGCTGTTGCAAAACTACAACTACAAGTATGTCTGGACAGCCTACAGCTATTAGGGCATGCCGGGAGTTGTAGTGTTGCAACAGCGGGAAGGCCGCAGGTCGAGCATCCCTGCCCTAGACTATTGCACAGCTCTATCATGTATCATCCAGACTTCAGATTAAAATGGTGTTGTTTAAAATAGTTAAAGGGGTTGTGTCACAAAGCACATTTTACATTTACAGTATCAAACCAGCAGCTGGATTTTAATACTTTTGTAATTAAAATTTTTGTATAGTCAGTGGGCTAATCCATAAAATGTAACTGTATAGCGCCACTGGTTGTTCTTATCTGTTTTTCTGTCCGTCTCACTGAGATGGTCGAACGTGCTCAGTTTAAATCTTCAACTGCAACCAGCCATATGGTCTGTTACAAGCTGTGGCAGTAACAGAGAGAGAGCTACAGCGGAAAGGACACACCCCCTGAGCTGCAAAGCTGAAGATAATCTAGTAGAGCAATTGGAGCAGTGTATGTGGAGATTTCTGGATCTTTGTGAAGTACAGGGCTGGTTCTAGCTTTCTTAAAAAGGTATCATGTACTATATGATTGTTTTTAATTTTTTACATCAGTCATGGCATAACCGTGCAGCTCATGGCTATTTCTAGCAGTCCCACAGGGAATGAATCCAGCAGCCGGGTGCATGCTCAGCCTGCCTTTAAATCAGGATGTGAACCCCATTCTCTGGATAAGGCCTCATACACACGAATGTTGTTTTGGTTCGCTTCAATGGGGCCGCAAAAGATGCGGACAGCACTGTGTGTGCTGTCCGCATCCGTTGCTCCGTTCTGTGGTCCGCAAAAAAAAATGTAACCTGTCCTATTCTTGACCGTTTTGCGGACAAGAATAGGCAGTTATATTAATCTCTGTCCGTGCTGTTCCGCAATTTGCGGAACGCACACGGACGCCATCCATGTTTTGCGAATCCGCAATTTGCGGACCGCAAACATACAACGGTCGTGTGCATGTAGCCTAAGTTAGTTATTTCCTATCCTGTGGATAGTGGATAACTTTCACACTTGGCACAACCCTTTTAATACCAAGAATGAGGAAGCTCTGCCTTTCTATTTCCAGCTGAGTTTTTGGGGGTCATTTATTAACACCGGCGTTGGATCCGCCCAAAGTTATCTAGAGACGCACTCCTTCATAGTAACATAGTTTATAAGGCCGAAAAAAGACATCTGTCAATCCAGTTCGGCCTGTTATCTGCAAGTTGTTCCAGAGGAAGGCAAAAAAAAAAACTGACGTAGAAGCCAATTTTCCCCAATTAAGGGGGAAAAAAAATCCTTTTCGACTCCAATCAGGCAATCAGAATAACTCCCTGTATTAATGACCCCTCTCAAGTAGCTATAGCCTGTAATATTATTACACTCCAGAAATACATCCAGGGCCCTCTTGAACTCTTTTAGTGAACTCACCATCACCACCTCCTCAGGCAGAGAGTTCCATAGTCTAACTGCTCTTACCGTAAAGAATCCTCTTGTATGTTTGTGTACAAACCTTCTTTCCTCCAGACGCAGAGGATGTCCCCTTGTCACAGTCAGAGTCCTGGAGATAAATATATGATGGGAGAGATCTCTTACTGACCCCTGATATATTTATACATAGTTATTAGATCTCCCCTCAGTCGTCTTTTTTCTAAAGTGAAAAGTGAAATAATCTTTCAAGGTACTGTAGTCCCTCCATTCCAGTTATTACTTTAGTTGCCCTCCTCTGAACCCTCTCCAGCTCTGCTATGTCTGCCTTGTTCACAGGAGCCCAAAACTGTACACAGTACTCCATGTGTGGTCTGACTAGTGATTTGTAAAGTGGCAGGACTATGTTCTCATCGTGGGCATTTATGCCCCTTTTGATGAAAACCATTATCTTATTGGCCTTGGCAGCAGCTGCCTGACACTGGTTTCTACAGCTTAGTTTGCTGTTCACTAAAAATCCTAGGTCCTTTTCCATGTCAGTGTTTCGCAGTGTTTTACCATTTAGTATGTACGAGTGACTTGCATTATTCCTTCCCATGTGCGTAACCTTACATTTGTCAGTGTGAAACCTCATCTGCCACTTATCTGCCCAAGCCTCCAATCTATCCAGATCCATCTGTAGCAGTATGCTGTCCTCTTCCGTGTTAATTACTTTACACAGTTTAGTGTCATCTGCAAAAATGTATATTTTACTGTGCAAGCCTTCTACAAGATCATTAATAAATATATTGAAGAGAATAGGGCCCAATACTAACCCCTGAGGTACCCCACTAGTGACAGTGACCCAATCTGAGTGTGTACCATTAATAACCACCCTCTGTTTTCTATCACTGAGCCAGTTACTTACCCACATACAGACATTTTCTTCCAGTCCAAGCATTCTCATTTTGTATACTAACTTTTCATGCGTTACAGTGTCAAATGCTTTGGAGAAGTCCAGCTATTCGACATCAATTGATTCGCCGCTGTCAAGTCTAGAACTTACCTCCTCATAGAAACTGATTAAATTAGTTTGACATGACTGATCCCTCATGAAGCCATGCTGATATAGGGTTATTTGCTTATTTTCATTGAGGTACTCCAAGATAGCATCTCTTAGAAAACCTTCAAACAGTTTACCCACAACAGATGTTAAACTTACCGGCCTATAGTTTCTGGGCTCTGTTTTTGGACCCTTTTTGAATATTGGCACCACATTGGCTATTGCCCAATCCTGTGGAACACTTTTCGTCAGTATAGAGTCCTTAAATATCAGAAATAAGGGTCTGGCTATGACATTACTTAATTATCTTAGCATACGGGAGTGTATGCCATCTGGTCCTGGCGATTTGTCTATTTTAATCTTTTTAAGACGCCGCTGTACTTCTTCCTGGGTCTGACAAGGCACTTTTAATGTGGTATTTTCTTTTTTATTCTGCCTTTCATCTGACAGTTTATTTTCCTTAGTGAATACAGTGGAGAAAAAAATATTTAATAGCTTTGCTTTCTCCTCATCGCTCTCTGCAACTCGCCCCTCATTACTCTGTAGAGGGCCGACACCTTCAGATTTATACTTTTTACCATTTATATAATTTAAGAACATTCTAGGGTTAGTTTAGCTCTTTTTGGCAATTCATTTATCGTTCTCTAGTTTGGCTGCTTTTATTTGTTCTGTACATATTCTATTTTTTTTTTCTTCTACTTTTTCAGTACTTCCTCGCTACCCTCCTGTTTTAGTGATTTAAATGCTTTCTTTTTGTCATTTATTGCTTTCTTTACAGTTCTATTTATCCACATTGTTTTTTTTCTTGTACCTTAACCTTTTATTCCTATAAGGTATGTACCTCTCACAATTAGATTTTAGGATGTTTTTAAAAAAATCCCATTTTGTGGCTGTATTTTTATTTTTGAGGACTTTGTCCCAGTTAGTTAGGCCTATGGCCTCTCTTGGCTGGCTAAATTTAGCTTTTTTGAAGTTTGGTAAACCAATTTTTGCCGCATCTATGGGATACACAGTCCCTAACTAGTCACTCTCATCTCAGAGTATACAGCTAAACCTATGGTAGAACACTAAATATTACACCTATAAATCACTACCAGACCGCTTGTAATGAAGTATCAATTTATTACATAATTCCAAAAAAACATGTATGACATATATATTAAAAATGGGGAAGAAAAGGACAAAAGTGCAGAAAAGAAGTGGCATCACCTGGAGGGAGACCACAGCAGGCAAACAGTTCATACATGTGTCTGTGTGTTCAAGTAAAAAAACATTAAAGTGCATGTGCAAGTGCATAAGAACATACAATAATCAACTGGACAAAGAACAGTTACCCATGCTGAGCTCCCTTCAGGATAGCGCCAGCCCCGACGCGCGTTTCGGCGTACCTTCGGCGTACTCCCAGACGAAGGTACGCCGAAACGCGCTACGGGACTGGCGCCATCCTGGAGGGAGCTCAGCATGGGTAACTGTTCTTTTTTTTTTTTATTACTTTTTATTGAGTCAAAGCAGTATAGATCATATCCAAAAATAGATATGTCAGTAAATATAGCAAATTTCTTGCATATATTTCTGACCTATTTTTTCATGCTTTGTATAACATGCGTAACAACAACAACAAAAAAAAAAATAATATTGTGTGAAAGGTGTTTCGCATATATGGTACATAAACCAAACAAAGTAGAAGTAAAAATAAAAACTTAGGCTACTTTCACACTAGCGTTCGGGTGTCCGCTCGTGCGCACCGTTTGAAGGGGCTCACGAGCGGCCCCGAACGCATCCGTCTGGCCCCAATGCATTCTCAGTGGAGGCGGATCCACTGAGAATGCATCCGCCTGCCAGCGTTCAGCCTCCGCTCCGCTCAGTGAGCGGACACCTGAACGCTGCTTGCAGCGTTCGGGTGTCCGCCTGGCCGTGCGGAGGCGAGCGGATCCGTCCACACTTACAATGTAAGTCAATGGGGACGGATCCGCTTGAAGATGACACTATATGGCTCAATCTTCAAGCGGATCCGTTCCCATTGACTTTCAATGTAAAGTCTGAACGGATCCGCTCAGACAACTTTCACACTTAGAAAATTTTCAAAGTTTTAATGCAGACGCATCCGTTCTGAACGGATGCGAACGTCTGCATTATCGGAGCGGATCCGTCTGATGAAACATCAGACGGATCCGCTCCGAACGCAAGTGTGAAAGTACCCTTAGACATGGAAAAGTAAATTGCTGGACAGGACTCAATTCCTCTCTTTTCTCTCCATCACTATATACAGATATAACATATTTTATACATGTAACGTCGTTTTTGTGACATATGATAATGTTTTAATGTTGAGTGATCACCTTTTATTCCTCTCCCTCTCCCTCTCTCACACTCCCCTCCGAGTGTGTTTTCCGTCCAATCCGCGCCTCACACGAAAGTTATTTGATTTTCCGTTATCCAGCATGCCCAATTCTTCTCAAATTTGTCTAAATTGTGTTTTTTTAGTGCCATAATCCTTTCATACCGACAAGTTTTGTCTAGTCGCGATTTAATTTCCGCCAGACAAGGAACATCTGGTGATTTCCAGTGATGTGCTATTGCTAATTTGGCTGCAAAGCAGGGTAACTGTTCTTTGTCCAATTGATTCTTGTATGTTCTTATGCACTTTAATGTTTTTTTACTTGAACACACGGACACATGTATGAACTGTTTGCCTGCTGTGGTCTCCCTCCAGGTGATGCCGCTTCTTTCCTGCACTTTTGTCCTTTTCTTCCCCATTTTTAATATGTATGTCATACATGTTTTTTTTTTTTAATTATGTAATAAATTGATACTTCATTACAAGCAGTCTGGTAGTGATTTATAGGTGTAATTTTTGAAGTTTGGTATTTTGGTTCCTCCCTGAAGAAACACTCTTTGAATGAGAATTGGAAGGTTATTACTTTACTTTATGGTCACTATTTCCCAGGTGTACCCTGTTATGTAGGCCTCTACATAACTTTGGCTCCCTTGCTGGTGTAGGTTTAGCCCATTTTCTACACCTAAAACAGGTTTATCCCACGCCACACCCACTTTTGTAAACCTGGCGTGTGCGGGAAAAAGTCAGATTCTTTGCGCCGCAATCTGTCTAAATGACATATTTATGTAATTAAATGACTCCCTTTGTCTCTGTCACTTTCCATTAAAGTGTATGAGTTCCAGTAATGGTAAACCGTGCTCATTTGTCCTGATGTCAATATTCTGAAGGTGAATGCAACCTGGTAAGACAAGTGCCTCCTTGTAGGGAATCTTCATGAGTGCACACGAGGATGATATAAGGCGATACAGGCAGATATCACCTACCAACTGTATCCTGCTTCTGTTATCACTGTTTGCACTAGTTTTATACTTGAGGCCTAAAATTCAGTTCAAGAGTAACTTGCTGGCACATTTTAACCTATGAAAGAAAAAACTGGACGCTGAGAAGGTAAAGATTACTTTTTTTTTTTTAAGATAACAAATCCAGTAAGTGAAAATCACATCTAGAGACATTCATACTGTTTTGAAAAATAAGAAGGCATTGATTTTCCATGAAGTGCAGAAAAGTTCAAATGTGCATAATGTATTAGTCAGTTTAACAATAGTTGCTTAAAGGGAACCTATCACCTTGGGAATACAGTGCAGTCTGCAGGCAGCATCTTAAAGAGCAGAAGGAGCTGAGCAGATTAATCCATAGTTCTACGGGAAGCATTCAGTTAAACTTGTAATTAATTCATTTTAAATTCCTGCTCTTTAACCACCTCTGGACTTCTGCAACACCTGTAAAATGGGTATTTAAAGATGGCATCCTCTCAGAAGTGGAGTGGGCGCTACAGCTGCCCAGTGCCTACTGCTTTACACAGCAGACACCTGGAGTCAGAGTCTGTGATAGATGATAATTCTCTATCCCTAAGATGACGTGGTCAAATCTGAGCGCCGAAATCCTGGGAGCTCTGTGCCCCTGGGCCCAGACTTCTTGCCCATGCCGAGATTGAGGGAGCCGTTCGGTTGCTATGGCAGCCTGAAGCCTGCTGTAGTGAAGTTCCTGTGGCAGGGCTCCATAGCAACACAGTGAATCTCCCATAAACTGCAATGGTAAATCATTGCAGTCTATGGGAGAAGCGATCAGGCAATCACATGTTAAAGTCCCCAAGGAGGGCCTAAAATGACTGGAATTTTTTTTTTTAAATATAAAAAAATATATATAAAATTCAAATCACCACTCTTTCCCCATATTGAAAATAAAAATGAATGAACAACAAAAATACACTGCTCAAAAAAATAAAGGGAACACTTAAACAACACAATGTAACTCTAAGTCAATCACACTTCTGTGAAATCAAACTGTCCACTTAGGAAGCAACACTGAGTGACAATCAATTTCACATGCTGTTGTGCAAATGGGATAGACAACAGGTGGAAATTATAGGCAATTAGCAAGACACCCCCAATAAAAGGAGTGGTTCTGC
This sequence comes from Bufo bufo, assembly GCF_905171765.1. NCBI lineage: Eukaryota > Metazoa > Chordata > Amphibia > Anura > Bufonidae > Bufo > Bufo bufo. The sequence goes on along the minus strand of NC_053389.1, from coordinate 683,653,576 downwards.
AGGTGGTTACCACAGTCCACTTCTCAGTTCCTATGCTTCCTGGCTGATGTTTTGGTCACTTTTGAATGCTGGCGGTGCTTTCACTTTAGTGGTAGCATGAGACTGAGTCTACAACCCACACAAGAGGCTCAGGTAGTGCAGCTTATCGAGGATGGCACATCAATGCGAGCTGTGGCAAGAAGGTTTGCTGTGTCTGTCAGCGTAGTGTCCAGAGCATGGAGGCGCTACCAGGAGACAGGCCAGTACATCAGGAGACGTGGAGGAGGCCGTAGGAGGGCAACAACCCAGCAGCAGGACCTCTACCTCCTCCTTTGTGCAAGGAGGAACAGGAGGAGCACTGCCAGAGCCCTGCAAAATGACCTCCAGCAGGCCACAAATGTGCATGTGTCTGCTCAAACGGTCAGAAACATGACTCCATGAGGGTGATATGAGGGCCCGACGTCCACAGGTGGGAGTTGGGCTTACAGCCCAACACCGTGCAGGACGTTTGGCATTTGCCAGAGAACACCAAGATTGGCAAAATCGCCACTGGCGCCCTGTCCTCTTCACAGATGAAAGCAGGTTCATACTGAGCACATGTGACAGAGTCTGGAGACGCCGTGGAGAACGTTCTGCTGCCTGCAACATCCTCCAGCATGACCGGTTTGGCATTAGGTCAGTAATGGTGTGGGGTGGCATTTCTTTGGAGGGCCGCAAAGCCCTCCATGTGCTCGCTAGAGGTAGCCTGACTGCCATTAGGTACCGAGATGAGATCCTCAGACCCCTTGTGAGACCATATGCTGGTGCGGTTGGCCCTGGGTTCCTCCTAATGCAAGACAATGCTAGACCTCATGTGGCTGGAGTGTGTCAGCAGTTCCTGCAAGACGAAGGCATTGATGCTATGGACTGGCCCGCCCGTTCCCCAGACCTGAATCCAATTGAGCACATCTGGGACATCATGTCTTGCTCTATCCACCAACGTCACGTTGCACCACAGACTGTCCAGGAGTTGGCAGATGCTTTAGTCCAGGTCTCGGAGGAGATCCCTCAGGAGACCGTCCGCCACCTCATGAGGAGCATGCACAGGCGTTGTAGGGAGGTCATACAGGCACGTGGAGGCCACACACACTACTGAGCCTCATTTTGACTTGTTTTCAGGACATTACATCAAAGTTGGATCAGCCTGTAGTGTGTTTTTCCACTTTAATTTTGAGTGTGACTCCAAATCCAGACCTCCATGGGTTGAAAAATTAGATTTCCATTTTTTTATTTTTGTGTGATTTTGTTGTCAGCACATTCAACTATGTAAAGAACAAAGTATTTCAGAAGAATATTTAATTTATTCAGATCTAGGATGTGTTATTTTTGTGTTCCCTTTATTTTTTTGAGCAGTGTATAAACATCATCAGCATTGCCGTGTCCCAAAACACCAGGGCTATTAAAATTATTTATCACTATAACATCGTAACCGGGGAAAAAAAAAAAAAAAAAGATAAAAAAACTATATACATGTGGTAGCACTATATTTGTACTGAGCCTGAGACTAAAGTTAACATGTTTGCTTTACCGCATAATAATAATAATAATAATAATAATAATAAGGAATGCCGTAAAAATTAAACCCCTAAAACTGTGGAGGAATTGCCCTTTTGTTTTCCAATACCACCCAATTTGAATTTTTTTTCCATTTTCCCACTACATCATATGCAATAATAAATGGTGCCATTAGAAAGTTCAGTTTTTCCTGCAAAAATCAAACCCTCCTTCTCCTCTCATCTTAGCCGAGGACTTTGTCGCGTACTTCAAACAAAAGATAGTCAACATCAGAGAAAGCTTCAGTGCACAGTCCCCACAGACCCTCTACACAACTGCTCAGTCCTCTTCTCCCCAAACCCGCCTCTCCACCATTACAGAAGAAAAACTCTCCACTCTACTCTCCGGATCACATCTCACCACCTGTGCACTTGACCCAATCCCATCCCACCTCATCCCTAACCTCACCACAGTGTTTATCCCAGCCCTAACTCATCTCTTCAACCTATCACTAACCTCTGGTGTCTTTCCCTCTGGTTTTAAACATGCTACCATTACACCCATCCTCAAAAAGCCTTCACTTGACCCATCTTCTTTGTCCAGTTATCGCCCCATATCACTTCTTCCGTATGCCTCAAAGCTACCGTATTTTCCGGCGTATAAGACGACTTTCTAACTCTAAAAATTATTTTCAAAAGTCGGGGGTCGTCTTATACGCCGGGTATACTCAGATCCGATGGTGCCAAGAACCCGCCTCAAGACAAGGGGGGACAGACGTTTCTCAGTATTTGCCCCCAAGATCTGGAACTCCCTCCCAGAACATATTAGAACTATACCAGATTACCTGGAATTCAGGAAGCTGGTTAAGACCTGGCTATTTGTGTAGGATGACGTAGGGGCCCACCAATATAGCCGTCCACAAGCGCTTCGATCGGATTGAGTTCCTCTAGAGCGCTATACAAGGACTTAGTAACATAACATAACATATATTCTAACCCCCAGGCGTTCCCATGGTGACGGGGACGCTAGCCTGGGGGTTAGAATATACAGGGCCCCGCCGCTCACAGGAGTGTACATTTATTAACTGTAATCTGTAACTTTACCTTTAAATGAGCGCTCATGTCTTTACTAGGGTACCTTACTCTCAGCTCCGCTAACAAGCAGTGCGGGCGGCGCTCACTCACTGACGTCACGTGCCTGCTCCTCCCACTAGGTGGCGCAGGCGCGTGACGTCAGTGAGTGAGCGCCGCCCGCACTGCCTATTACCAGAGCTGAGAGTAAGGTACCCTAGTAAAGACATGAGCGCTCATTTAAAGTTAAAGTTACAGATTACAGTTAATAAATGTATACTCCTCTGAGCGTCGGGGAGGGGGATCTGTGGATGGCACTGTCATGGGGGGGGGGGGATCTGTGGATGGCACTGTTATGGGGAGGGAGATCTGTGGATGGCAGTGTTTAGGGGGGGATCTGTGGATGGCACTATTTGGAGGGGGTTCTGTGGATGGCACTGTTATGGGGAGGGGGATCTGTGGATGGCACTGTCATGGGGGGATCTGTGGATGACACTGTTATGGGGAGGGGGATCTGTGGATGGCACTGTCATGGGGGGGATCTGTGGACGACACTGTTATGGGGAGGGGGATCTGTGGATGGCACTGTCATGGGGGGATCTGTGGATGACACTGTTATGGGAGGGGGATCTGTGGATGGCACTTTTATGGGGAGGGGGATCTGTGGATGGCACTGTCATGGGGGGGATCTGTGGATGACACTTATGGGGAGGGGGATCTGTGGATGGCACTGTTATGGGGAGGGGGATCTGTGGATGGCACTGTCATGGGGGGGGATCTGTGGATGACACTGTTATGGGGAGGGGGATCTGTGGATGGCACTGTTATGGGGAGGGGGGATCTGTGGATGGCACTGTCATGGGGGGGATCTGTGGATGACACTTATGGGGAGGGGGATCTGTGGATGGCACTGTTATGGGGAGGGGGATCTGTGGATGACACTGTCATGGGGTGGATCTGTGGATGACACATATAGCATAAGATGCTATGTAGTGTCATCCATAGATCCCCCCCCCCATAGCAGTGTCATCCACTGATCCCCCTCCCCATAGCAGTGTCATCCACTGATCCCCCTCCCCATAACAGTGCCATCCACAGATCCCAGTCAGTTCCCTGGACTGGAGAAGATCGTCTTGAAGACAGGGAGGGCTGGGCATTCAGGGGTAGTCTTATACGGCGAGTATAGCCCAAACCCTATATTTTAAATGGAAAAGTTGGGGGTCGTCTTATACGCCCAGTCGTCTTATACGCCGGCATATACGGTACTTGAACAACATGTCCATTCTGAACTGTCCTCTCACCTCTCCTCCTGCTCCCTGTTTGACCGGCTACAATTTGGCTTCCGACCCCACCACTCGACTGAGACTGCCCTTACCAAAGTCACCAATGACCTACTAACAGCCCAAACCAAAAAACAATACTCTGTTCTCCTTGACCTGTCCTCTGCCTTTGACACTTACTTGCACAAAGAGGACCGGCACTCGCTCAAGTAGTAATTATGGAATATTTAATGGTCACATACAGAAGACTTGCCTTCTGTATGTGACCATTAAATATTCCATAATTACTACTTGAGCGAGTGCCGGTCCTCTTTTGTGCAAGTACGTGTGGATTTACCCTGGACGCGCGCACCGCATCACTGATATACGGAGTGCCGACTGTGTCTTCTCTGGATCTACTGCCTTTGACACTGTCAACCACTCCCTTCTGCTGCAAACTCTCTCATCTCTTGGCATCACTGACCTGGCCCTCTTCTGGATCACATCATACCTCAGAGACCGGACGTTTAGCGTCTCCCACTCTCACACCACCTGATTCCTTCTCTGTTGGTGTCCCACAAGGCTCTGTCCTAGGATCCCTGCTTTTTTCTATCTACACTTTCGGCCTGGGACAGCTCATAGAGTCCCATGGCTTTCAGTATAACTTTTATGCTGACTACACACAAATCTGCCTCTCTGGTCCAGACATCACAACCTTATTATCCAGAATCCCACAATGCCTATCTTCCATATCATCCTTCTTCTCCTCTCGCTTTCTAAAACTTAACATGGATAAAACAGAATTCATCATCTTTCCCCCATCTTGCTCAACCCCCCCACCAGACCTATCTATCACGGTCAATGGCTGCACACTCTCCCCGGTCAACCAAGTCCGCTGCCTTGGAGTGACCTTGGATTCTGTCCTCTCCCTCCGACCGCGCATCCAAGCCCTTTCCACCACCTGCCGCCTCCAACTCAAAAACATCTCCCGCATCCGCGCTTTCCTCAACTTTGAATCTGCGAAAATGCTTGTACATGCCCTCATCTCCTGCCTAGACTACTGCAACATTCTCCTTTGTGGCCTTCCATCTAGCACTCTCGCACCCCTCCAATCTATCCACAACTCTGCTGCCCGACTAATCCACCTCTCACCCTGTTACTTATCTGCCTCTCCCCTCTACCAATCCCTTCACTGGCTCCCCATTGCTCAGCGAATTCAGTTTAAAATACTAACAAATACATACAAGGCCGTCCATAACCTGTCCCCTCCCTACATCTCTGAGCTACTTTCCCGATACATCCCCACACGCAGTCTCCGATCCTCACAAGACCTCCTTCTCTCCTCTCCTCTTATCACCTCTTCCCACAATCGCCTCCAAGATTTCTCCCGTGCATCCAACACGCTCCGGAACTCGCTACCCCAACATATCAGATTCTCACCTACAGTGGAATCCTTCAAAAGAAACCTAAAAACCCACCTCTTCAGACAAGCCTACAACCAGTGACCCTGCTGCCTCTATACCGCCATGACCAGCTTCACCCGCACCTACTGTGTCTTTCTCCCATACCATGTAGATTGCAGGGCCCTCTCTCCTTCTGTACCAGTTTGTAACTCGTCTTGTTCATGCTTAATGCAATTGTCTGTATTATGTATGTATACCCCTTTTCATATGTACAGCGCTATGGAATCAATGGCGCTTTATTAATAATAATAACCCTTATACTGTTATGAAAATGGAAAGATAAAAAAGTTAAGGCAGGGCATAAAAAAACTAAAATGGAAAATTGCCTTGTCAGGAAGGGGTTAAATGCTCATGAGTCATGCGAGAGGTCCTGTCAGTGATTGACAGCCTTTCCTGTATGCTAAGACATAAGCATAGTTAGCTGTCAATCACTGATAGGACCATCCACATGACTCCTAAGCATAGAAAGAGCAGATATTTAAATGCATAAAATACAAGTTATCCTGATCGTTTTACATAAAACTGTATATCAATCTGCTCAGCATGTTCTCTATATAAACTGATGCCTGCAGATTACACTGTATCATATTCCTTTATTTTCTCATCCATGATCTCAATAACAGAACCAATTTGGTAGCTGAAGATGAGAATTGGACAGATTTTATCCGGTTTTTAGTGTCTGTCAGTGCACACAGTACGTAGAAATAATAATCAGTCGGCACTCTGGAAGAAGGTCGTGCTCGTATCCTGGGTTGGAGGCCCATGCATCCATACATCTGCCTGTATTCTGTTTATGGCAATAACGTGAAGATTTGTCAGCATCACAAAGTGAGTTCTGATCCACTCCTTCTACCTGAGACATAGTTGCTGATGGTCTGGAAGTGCCCTGTGAGCCTAAAATAATCACCTTATTCTCAGTATAAGGCGTGGAAAAGAGAAAGGCCAAACCTTTATCTCAGATGAATGGGTTAGAGCCAATAATCTCATACACACACGTTTTTTATGTATATCACATGTAGAATCTGCAACAATGATGATGCTTTGCTGGTATACACCTAAACGTCTGTACACTATGGAGGAGATTTATCAAACCTGGTGTAAAGTAGAACTGGCTTAGGTGATCTTAACAAACAGACAGATTCCACCTTGAATTTTTCAGAGCTCCTCTGGAAAATAGAAGGTGGAATCTGGTTGCTATGGGCAACTAAGCCAGTTCTACTTTACACCCATTATGTTGTAGAAGATGTGGTGGATAGGGTTTTTTGCTCCATATATTATGGCTGTGTCCCCTTATACTATTTTGAGCTGAAATATCCAAAGTAATATCTGACCTCACTACAGGTAACATATCTCTGACTCCCCTTCCTCAGACAGCCCTTCCTTTTTTGGAAGTACAGAGATTGAGACCTCTGGTTTGTAAAGTTCTCATTATTTCTAAAATAGTGGCTGCCCACTACTGGAAGAGCCAAAGTATTCCAGTGAACGCATTACGATGGGCCAACTCAGACTTTATGCTTTCAAAGTTATTTGGGGAGCTTGGACAGCAAACCTTGCGGGGGCATTGCCATTACACCTAGAGGCTCTGAGACTTAACTGCCGTGTCCTCTGCACTTTATTGATTGACAGGACCAGGCAGTGAAAGTGCAGAGGGTGCAGCAGTTGCAGAGAGATCTGAGCCTCTAGGTGTATTGGCAATGTCCCCGTTGCACCTAGAAGCTCATTTGCATATATTAATACATTATTTTTCTAAGCAATACGGGCACATATGAACATGGAGCCAACACAGATGTCTTCAGATGCCAAGTGCACATGCAACAGGTCAATCAGTTTCATAGGTACAAATCTGCTGACGGGTGCCCTTTAACCACTTCAGCCCCCAGTGCTTAAACACCCTGAAAGACCAGGCCACTTTTTACACTTCTGACCTACACTACTTTCACCGTTTATTGCTCGGTCATGCAACTTACCACCCAAATGAATTTTACCTCCTTTTCTTCTCACTAATAGAGCTTTCATTTGGTGGTATTTCATTGCTGCTGACATTTTTACTTTTTTTGTTATTAATCGAAATTTAACGATTTTTTTGCAAAAAAATGTCATTTTTCACTTTCAGTTGTAAAATTTTGCAAAAAAAACGAGATCCATATAGAAATTTTGCTCTAAATTTATAGTTCTATATGTCTTTGATAAAAAAAAAATGTTTGGGTAAAAAAAAAATGGTTTGGGTAAAAGTTATAGCGTTTACAAACTATGGTACAAAAATGTGAATTTCCGCTTTTTGAAGCAGCTCTGACTTTCTGAGCACCTGTCATGTTTCCTGAGGTTCTACAATGGCCAGACAGTACAAACACCCCACAAATGACCCCATTTCGGAAAGTACACACCCTAAGGTATTCGCTGATGGGCATAGTGAGTTCATAGAACTTTTTATTTTTTGTCACAAGTTAGCGGAAAATGATGATTTTTTTTTTATTTATTTTTTTCTTACAAAGTCTCATATTCCACTAACTTGTGACAAAAAATAAAAACTTCTATGAACTCACTATGCCCATCACGAAATACCTTGGGGTCTCTTCTTTCCAAAATGGGGTCACTTGTGGGGTAGTTATACTGCCCTGGCATTCTAGGGGCCCAAATGTGTGGTAAGGAGTTTGAAATCAAATTCTGTAAAAAATGACCTGTGAAATCCGAAAGGTGCTCTTTGGAATATGGGCCCCTTTGCCCACCTAGGCTGCAAAAAAGTGTCACACATCTGGTATCTTCGTACTCAGGAGAAGGTGGGGAATGTGTTTTGGGGTGTCTTTTTACATATACCCATGCTGGGTGAGATAAATATCTTGGTCAAATGCCAACTTTGTAAAAAAAAATGGGAAAAGTTGTCTTTTGCCAAGATATTTCTCTCACCCAGCATGGGTATATGTAAAATGACACCCCAAAACACATTCCCCACCTTCTCCTGAGTACGGAGATACCAGATGTGTGACACTTTTTTGCAGCCTAGGTGGGCAAAGGGGCCCATATTCCAAAGAGCACCTTTCGGATTTCACAGGTCATTTTTTACAGAATTTGATTTCAAACTCCTTACCACACATTTGGGCCCCTAGAATGCCAGGGCAGTATAACTACCCCACAAGTGACCCCATTTTGGAAAGAAGACACCCCAAGGTATTCCGTGAGGGGCATGGCAAGTTCCTAGAATTTTTTATTTTTTGTCACAAGTTAGTGGAAAATGATGATTTTTTTTTTTTTTTTTTTCATACAAAGTCTCATATTCCACTAACTTGTGACAAAAAATAAAAACTTCCATGAACTCACTATGCCCATCAGCGAATACCTTGGGGTCCCTTCTTTCCAAAATGGGGTCACTTGTGGGGTAGTTATACTGCCCTGGCATTCTAGGGGCCCAAATGTGTGGTAAGGAGTTTGAAATCAAATTCTGTAAAAAATGACCTGTGAAATCCGAAAGGTGCTCTTTGGAATATGGGCCCCTTTGCCCACCTAGGCTGCAAAAAAGTGTCACACATCTGGTATTGCCGTACTCAGGAGAAGGTGGGGAATGTGTTTTGGGGTGTCATTTTACATATACCCATGCTGGGTGAGATAAATATCTTGGTCAAATGCCAACTTTGTATAAAAAAATGGCACAAGTTAGCGGAAATTGGCACAAGTTAGCGGAAATTGATATTTATTTTTTTTTTTTCTCACAAAGTCTCCCGTTCCGCTAACTTGGGACAAAAATTTCAATCTTTCATGGACTCAATATGCCCCTCACGGAATACCTGGGGGTGTCTTCTTTCCGAAATGGGGTCACATGTGGGGTATTTATACTGCCCTGGCATTCTAGGGGCCCTAAAGCGTGAGAAGAAGTCTGGAATATAAATGTCAAAAAATTTTTACACATTTGGATTCCGTGAGGGGTATGGTGAGTTCATGTGAGATTTTATTTTTTGACACAAGTTAGTGGAATATGAGACTTTGTAAGAAAAAAAATAATAAATTCCGCTAACTTGGGCCAAAAAAATGTCTGAATGGAGCCTTACAGAGGGGTGATTAATGACAGGGGGGTGATCAATGACAGGGGTGGTGATCAATGACAGGGGGGTAATCAATGACAGGGGGGTGATCAGGGAGTCTATATGGGGTGATCACCACAGTCATTGATCATGCCCCTGTAAGGCTTCATTCAGACATCCGGATGCGTTCTGCGGATCGGATCCATCTATCAGTGCATCCGTAAAAATCATGCGGACATCTGAATGGAGCTTTACAGGGGGGTGATCAGGGAGTCTATATGGGGTGATCACCACAGTCATTGATCATGCCCCTGTAAGGCTTCATTCAGACGTCCGGATGCGTTTTGCGGATCGGATCCATCTATCAGTGCATCCGTAAAAATCATGCGGACATCTGAATGGAGCTTTACAGGGGGGTGATCAGGGAGTCTATATGGGGTGATCACCACAGTCATTGATCATGCCCCTGTAAGGCTTCATTCAGACGTCCGGATGCGTTTTGCGGATCCGATCCATCTATCAGTGCATCCGTAAAAATCATGCGGACATCTGAATGGAGCTTTACAGGGGGGTAATCAATGACAGGGGGGTAATCAATGACAGGGGGGTGATCAGGGAGTCTATATGGGGTGATCACCACAGTCATTGATCACGCCCCTGTAAGGCTTCATTCAGACGTCCGGATGCGTTTTGCGGATCCGATCCATCTATCAGTGGATCCGTAAAAATCATGCGGACGTCTGAATGGAGCTTTACAGGGGGTTGATCAATGACAGGGGGGTAATCAATGACAGGGGGGTGATCAGGGAGTCTATATGGGGTGATCAGGGGTGATCAGGGGCTAATAAGGGGTTAATAAGTGACGGGGGGGGGGTGTAGTGTAGTGTAGTGGTGCTTGGTGCTACTTTACTGAGCTACCTGTGTCCTCTGGTGGTCGATCCAAACAAAGGGGACCACCAGAGGACCAGGTAGCAGGTATATTAGACGCTGTTATCAAAACAGCGTCTAATATACCTGTTAGGGGTTAAAAAAAACACATCTCCAGCCTGCCAGCGAACGATCGCCGCTGGCAGGCTGGAGATCAACTCTCTTACCTTCCGTTCCTGTGAGCGCGCGCGCCTGTGTGCGCGCGTTCACAGGAAATCTCGGCCATCGCGAGATGACGTATATATGCGTGACTCTGCGCAGGGCTGCCACCTCCGGAACGCGATCCTGCGTTAGGCGGTCCGGAGGTGGTTAAAGGCTATGTACACCTTTGGGGACCTTTTTTTTAAAATTATTATTACATTGTACTTATTTTGAGCTAAAAATCATTTTTTCATTTGGTCTTTATTAACAATATGGAATCCTTTTTTGTATACATAGCTGAGATGCTCTACTAGCTGCCTGTGGATTTTCTGTCTTTTCGGTCATCTGGGGAGGTGACAGGCTCCTTATCTCTGCTCTCTGACATTATAAACACTCATCAAAGCTCAATACTTATCTTACTGATAAGAATGTGGCTTCAATGAGTGTTTATGACATCTTAGTAGTTTAGAGATAAGGGTTTTTAGATGACCAGTGAAAGTAAAAGTACCAGTCACACCGTTAGAAAAACGGTTACCCCTTTGTGACAGAATGGTTTAATATTTTTAATTAAGGCCAATAAAAAATATTATTTTTACCCAAAAATGAGTAAAATGCATTCATTAACAAAAATTGCCTCTAAAGGTGTACAGTCGTGGCCAAAAGTTTTGAGAATGACACAAATATTCGTTTTCACAAAGTTTGCTGCTAAACTGCTTTTAGATCTTTGTTTCAGTTGTTTCTGTAATGTAGTGAAATATAATTACACGCACTTCATACGTTTCAAAGGCTTTTATCGACAATTACATGACATTTATGCAAAGAGTCAGTATTTGCAGTGTTGGCCCTTCCTTCTTTTTCAGGACCTCTGCAATTTGACTGGGCATGCTCTCAATCAACTTCTGGGCCAATTCCTGACTGATAGCAACCCATTCTTTCATAATCACTTCTTGGAGTTTGTCAGAATTAGTGGGTTTTTGTTTGGCCACCCGCCTCTTGAGGATTGACCTCAAGTTCTCAATGGGATTAAGATCTGGGGAGTTTCCAGGCCATGGACCTAAAATGTAAACGTTTTGGTCCCCGAGCCACTTAGTTATCACTTTTGCTTTATGGCACGGTGCTCCATCGTGCTGGAAAATGCATTGTTCTTCACCAAACTGTTGTTGGATTGTTGGAAGAAGTTGCTGTTGGAGGGTGTTTTGGTACCATTCTTTATTCATGGCTGTGTTTTTGGGCAAAATTGTGAGTGAGCCCACTCGCTTGGATGAGAAGCAACCCCACACATGAATGGTCTCAGGATGCTTTACTGTTGGCATGACACAGGACTGATGGTAGCGCTCACCTTTTCTTCCCCGGACAAGCCTTTTTCCAGATGCCCCAAACAATCGGAAAGAGGCTTCATCGGAGAATATGACTTTGCCCCAGTCCTCAGCAGTCCATTCACTATACGTTCTGAAGAAGATCAATCTGTCCCTGATGTTTTTTTTTGGAGAGAAGTGGCTTCTTTGCTGCCCTTCTTGACACCAGGCCATCTTCCAAAAGTCTTCGCCTCACTGTGCGTGCAGATGCGCTCACACCTGCCTGCTGCCATTCCTGAGCAAGCTCTGCACTTGTTTGCACTCCGATCCCGCATCTGAATCCTCTTTAGGAGACAATCCTGGCGCTTGCTGGACTTTCTTGGACGCCCTGAAGCCTTTTTAACAAGAATTGAACCTCTTTCCTTGAAGTTCTTGATTATCCTATAAATTGTTGATTGAGGTGCAATCTTAGTAGCCACAATATCCTTGCCTGTGAAGCCATTTTTATGCAACGCAATGATGGCTGCACGCGTTTCTTTGCAGGTCACCATGGTTAACAATGGAAGAACAATGATTTCAAGCATCACCCTCCTTTTAACATGTCAAGTCTGCCATTTTAACCCAATCAGCCTGACATAATTATCTCCAGCCTTGTGCTCGTCAACATTCTCACCTGAGTTAACAAGACGATTACTGAAATGATCTCAGCAGGTCCTTTAATGACAGCAATGAAATGCAGTGGAAAGTTTTTTTTGGGATTAAGTTGATTTTCGTGGCAAAGAAGGACTATGCAATTCATCTGATCACTCTTCATAACATTCTGGAGTATATGCAAATTGCTATTATAAAAACTTAAGCAGCAACTTTTCCAATTTCCAATATTTATGTAATTCTCAAAACTTTTGGCCACGACTGTACATAGCATTTAAAGTGTTTTCCTCTATGGTCACCTCTTCAAATGAAATAAATAATTCTAATGCAATAGTTGGGAATTCTTTACCTGTGTCTATTCCAGCTGCTGATAGTATGTCTAATGTGTGTGATTGCCAGTGTTTCTGCTGCCTGGGTGAATCCTGTTGGAGGTCAGGATGGAGTGTGGGGTCAGTCCTGTTGTCGAGGATAATTTGTCTAATACAGTGCAAGTGGTTCATATACCAGCAGTGGATAAAGCTGTGGGGAAATTTGTTTGAAGTAGACATTGACATGTGATATGTGGCCTCTGGGAGTTTACTTAACATAGTCAAAGAAAAATATGGTGCAATGAGATTATAATTTTGGACTGTTACCGTTATATAGGGAGCCAATGGTCAAGCATAAGATAAAAGAAGACAATGATAAGGATAAACGGAAGGCATTGTTAAATGTGTTATTAATTGGCTTCAAGCCTTTTGTACTGTATTTTGCCTCAGTCTTATGGCTCATTCACACGACCGAATTAATGGTTCCCCATCTGTTCCGCAGTTTTGCGGAAGGTTGCAGACACCTTCATTTCAATGGGGCTGCAAAAAATGCGGAAAGCACACCGCGTGCTGTCCGCATCTGTTGTTCCATTCCACAGCCCCACAACAAAATATAGAGCATGTCCTATTCGGACAAGTATAGGCATTTCTATAATAGGCCTTCTATTCCGCATATTGCGGAATGCACGCGGACGGCATCCGTGTTTTGCGGATCTGCAATTTGCGCAGTAATCTGAGTGCACCCTTAGATAAGAGATGTCTAGATATATGTTCTGGTGCTTTCCAATATGTTGATATTTTGCTAGAAGCTTTTGAAGGCATCAGATGCTGCAATCAGTGATGAAAACGGCATCTGAGGGGGCCAATGACCAGGGGCAGCGTGATCGCCGTTCTCTTTCATTGCACCCGCTACATACAAAGGAATGCGCTTCGTGATGAAGTAAGGCTATTTTCACACTTGCACTGTTAATTCCAGCATTGAGATCTGGAACCGGAATTAAATGGATGCGTTTTGATTTTGCACATCATAATGCATCCGTTTCGTTAGGATGCGGTTGTGTGATACAGAAAAATATGGATCCGTCACTAAATATATTGAAAGTCAATGGGTGACGGATCCGTCACCATTGACTTGCATAGTTTTTAGTGCCGGTTCCTTTTTTTTCAGTTTTTATGACCGGACACAAAACTGCAGCTTGCAGCAGTTTTGTGCTCCCGGAACGGAAGACATCCTCATGCATCCTGAACGGATCTCTTTCCATTTAGAATGCATGAGGACTAAATGCAAACGTTTTAGGCAGATCAGCAGAGGATCTCAATACTGGAAAACAACAACCCAAGTGTGAAAGTAGCCTAATTCGTCACAAATCGAATTTCTTTGTGAAATTTGGTGAAGCAGCCAAATAGAATTTTTCATATATTAGCTCATATCTAACTATGTAGTATAAAAAGACACTGATTGATCAGAGGACAAGAAGGGAGTTCCTAATCTCCATGTCTGATGCATGTCCGCTGCGGACACCATAGCCGCGGGTGGCCGCCTTCTTCTTTTAGCAGACACCCGCGGCTCATGTCCACAACCGGCAGTAATGCCAATCGCGGACATTTATCCCCTCAGATGCTGTTGTCAATCCTGACCACGGCATCTGAGCGCGCTGAAACCGAAAGTGTGCACTTCGAATCGGAGGAGCTGGAGCGTGTATGCAGCAGCCCCTGTCTTTATGAATGACAGGAGGCTGCTGCATACTATTTCCTATGTAGCCCTTGCCTGTAATAGGGCTCCATAGGAAACTAAGAAAATCATCATAGATTCCAATGCAAGTGCATTGGAATCTATGATGATAACAATCAGATGATTGATTGTTATAGTTCCTTATAGGAACTATAAAAAAGTGTAAAAAAAAAAAAGGGTTAAAAAATAAATACACAATGTGCGAAAACCCATAGTATAAAAATATATTCTCCATACGGCAAACAGAAATCAGAAAAAAGCGTCCAAATGGCTGATTCGCCGTTTTTGGTCGCTTTCTTTTCTACAAAAAATGTAATAAAGTGTTCAAAAAGTCATACCTACCCCAGAATGGTATCAATGAAAAGTTCAGATCACTCCGCAAAAACTGAGCCCCCAAACAGCTCCGTAAACATAATTACAAAAAAGTTATAGGGGTCAAAATATGGCGACAAAAAAAAAAAAAAAATTTTCCCCACTTTTTTTTTATTTTTATCAAAAACGCAAGAAAATACATATAAGGTATCGCCAGATTCGTACTGGTCAGTTTTATCACACATCGAACATCCTAAATAAAAATAAAAAACTTAAAACTGTGGTGGAATTGCTTTTTCTTTTCAACTTCACCCCATTTGGAATTTTTTTTCCACTTCCCACTACATGATATGCAATATTAAATGGTGGTGTTGCAAAGTACAACTTGTCCCGCAAAAAACAAGCCCTCATATGGCTATGTGAACAGAAAAATAAGAGAATTATGGCTCTGGGAAGGCAGGAAGCACAAAACAAAAACGTAAAAAAAAAAAAAAAACAACCTAAAGTGCAGCAATCTCAGTGATATGTCCCCTTAGTGGGATCCTATACTTCACTTACAATGGATGTGGAGAGCTGCATTAATGACATTAGTGAGTCCTTGCTGCATTTTACAGTTGATGAACTGGGTGCTGTTAGCAAATATATTAAAGTGCCAGATGGGTAAAACTCCAAAGCCAGAACCCACAGGCACCTCCTGGATGCTGTCAACAGGCTGCTTGATGAAGTGGGAGAAACCCAGGATGCAGACTCAATTGGAAGGTTTAAAGGTACAGTACCTTGCTGTCTAAAAACATTCCAGGAATCTAGCAAGCTGTTAGAAAAAGTTCTAGTTTCTGAGACACTAAGTTACGGCTCATGCACATGACCGTATGTTCATGTGCATTCTGTATTTAGTGGAACGGAACAGCTGGCCCCATAGAACAGCACTATCCTTGTCCATAATGCGGACAATAATAGGATATGTTCTATTTTTTTGCGGAACGGACATACGGAAACGGAATGCACACAGAGTAACTTCCGGTTTTTTTGCAGACTCATCGAAATAAATGGCTCCACATACGATCCGCCAAAAAAATGGAGTTGACACGGAAAGAAAATACGTTCGTGTGCATGAGCCCTTAAGCAAGAGGTGTCAGAAAAAGAGACTAACTGCAGGACCA